>NC_092132.1:145956924-146680324 GCF_043159975.1 Macaca nemestrina | reverse complement strand
TCCTGGGATCCTGTTCCTCTTGGGCAGCAGAGACTGGGGGACCAGAGGAGATGATGGGTCTTCAAGCCCCACATTCCAACCCCAGCCCACCACTGACAGTCTGGGGGTTCGAGATGAGGGAGTTGATGTCTCTGAGCCCCAGTTTTGTCACCACTAAAATGAGACCGACATACTGGGGCAGAGTGCCAGCCCCAGGGCTAACAGGCCTGTTTCCTACTGACAATCCCTCTTACTCCTAGGAATAGCTCCAACAACCGCACACTAGGGAACGCTCAACCCAGGCCAACTTGTCAGAGGCACGTGAACCAGAGCGACTCCATCTTGAATGGGGGCTGGGTAAACGGAGGCTGAGACCTGCTGGGCCACATTTCCAGGAGGCTAGGCATTCTTCGTCACAGGATGAGATAGGAGGTCCCCACAAGATACAGGTCATAAAGACCTTGCTGATAAAGCAGGTTGCAGTAAAGAAGTTGGCCAAAGCCGCAAACCCAAGATGGCCACGAGAGTGACCTCTGATTGCCCTCACAGCTCATTATGTGCTAATTATAATGCGTTAACTGCTACAAGGCACTCCCACCAGCGCCACGACAGTTTACAGATGCCATGGCAACATCTGGAGGTTACCCTACATGGTCTCGGAAGGGAGGGCAGAAACTCTCAGTTCTGGGAATTGCCCACCCCTTTCCTGGAACACTCATGAATAGTCCAACCCTTGTTTAGCGTATGATCAAGAAATAACCATGAAAATGGGCAACCAGCAGCCTTTGGGGCCACTCTGCCTAGGGAGCAGCCATTCTTTTTTTTCCTTTTTTTTTTTTTTTTTTTTTTTTTTTTTTTTGAGATGGAGTCTTGCTCTGTTGGCCAAACTAGAATGCAGTGGCATGATCTTGGCTCCTACAACCTCCACCTCGTGGGTTCAAGCGATTCTCCTGCCTCAGCCTTCCTAGTAGCTGGGATTACAGGCACCTGCCACCACACCGTTAATGTTTTGTATTTTAGTGGAGACAGGATTTTGCCATGTTGGACCAGGCTGGTCTCGAACTTCTCACCTCAGGTGATCCACCTGCCTCGGCATGCCAAAGTTCTAGGATTACAGGAGTGAGCAGCTGCACCCGGCCAGAGTAGCCATTCTTTTATTCCTTTTCTTTCCTAATAAAGGTGCTTTCACTTTATGGACTCACCCCGAATTCTTTCTTCGTGAGATCCAAGAAACCTCTCTTGCGGTCTGGATTGGGACCCCTTTCCAGTAACAAACTTTCTTAACCTCTCAGACCCCTCGTGTCTTCATCTGTAACCAAAGACAAAGCCTCCCCCGAGGTTGCAACAGTGAGGAGAGAACACATGGGAAACGAGGGGCAGAGAGTTGGTGTGCAGAACCAATATCACAGACTGGGTGTCAAGCCACTGTCATATTGGAAGTAATATCATGCTCTCCCCTACAAGTTATGAGGAACAATATCACAGGGGGTGTGTGCCTTCTCCGGTAGTGGGAGTAGTATCGTCATCTCTTCCTTTAGATGACAGGAACAATATCACAGGGTGGGTGTACACCCCGTGTGTTTTTGGAAGCAATATCATTCTCTCTTCTTCTAGGTTTTATGATTCATATCACAGGTGGGGTGTACACATCATCCACTCACCCCTGGATATCAGCAACCATATCACAGAAGAGGTGTCCACCCCCTTCGATATTGTCAGCCATATCATCTTCCTCCGCCTGGATATTAGGAACAATACCCCGGGGTTGGGGGCGGTGTACACCCACTGTGATATCGAAAGTAAACTCAGCCTCTTTCCCGTTGGATATTAGGAACTATATCACAGGTGTGTGTGCACCTTCTGGGATATTGGGAGTACTGTCAGCCGCCAACCCACTGAATATTAGGGATAATATAGGGGGGACAGGGTGGTTACATCCCCTGCGATATTGAGAGCAATATTCTTCTCTTTCCCCTGTACATTAGGAACCACATCACAGGGGTATGTACACCTTCTTCGATATTGGGATTAATGTTATTGTCTCCCCCAACTGAACGTCAAAAACGATATCACAGAAGGTATACACCCCCTGCGATATGGCCAGTAATATCATCGTCTCTACTTTTGGATACTAGGAACAACATCACAGAGGGTGTGTATACTCCCCAGCAATATTGGGCATAATGTTATCCTCTCTTCCCTGGATATTAGGAACGATATCCCTGGTGGTGGGAGGTGGAGTACATTAAGAACAACATCACTGAGTGGGTGTCCACCCCCTGTGGTATTGGGTGTAATATCATCCTCTCTTCCCCAGGATATAAAGAAAAACATCACAGGAGGGGTGTACAGCCACAGCCCCTGCGTTATTGGGAGTAATAGCTTCTTTTCCCACTCTCGATATAAGGAACAATATGCTAGGGTGGGTGTACATCCCCTGCGATATTGGGCATATTGTCATCATCTCCCAACGTGAATATTGGGCGTAGTGTCCCAGGGGAGGTGTATGCCTTCTTCCATATTGGGAGTAATATCATCCTCTCCCCTCAGAATTGTAGGCAAAATATCGAAGGGGTTTTACACTTTGTACGATATGGGCAGTAACATCATCCTCTCCCTACCTGGATGTAAGGAACTATATCACAGCCGGCTGTACACTTCTTGCCATATTGGGAGTCTTATCATCCTCTCTTATCATGGATGTTAAGAAAAATATTACAAAGGAGGTGTACACCCCCTGAGATATTGAGAGTAATATTATGCTCTCCCCTTCGGGATATTAGGAACTATATCGCAGGAGGTGTGTACAACCCCTGCGATATTGGGAGTCATATCATCCTCTCCCCCTGAATATAAGAAACAATATCACAGGAGGATGTACCCCCCCGTGATATTGGGAGTCATATCGTGTTAGTCGGAACAATAGCACAGTGGGTGTGTACAACCCCTGCGATATTGCCACTAGTAACATCGCCTCCCTCCCAGGATATAAGGATCAATATCCCAAGGGGGTGTACACCCTGCGATATTGGCGGTAATATCTTCCTCTCCCCGGCTGGCTATTAGGAACAATGTCACAGAAGGGGTGTACACCCCCTGCTTTATTGGAGTAATATCATCCTCTCCATCCCTGGATATTAGGAACAATATCACCAGGGAGTGTACACCTCCTGCAATATTCAGACTGATGTCATCCTCTCGCCATCTGGATATTAGGAAACATATAACAGGGTGGTGTACAACCCCTGCGAAATCTGAAGAAACATCACCCTCTCTACCTTTGGATGTTAGGTAAAATATCACAGTGGAGGTCCACGCCCACAGTGATATTGGGAGTCATATCATCCTCTCCCACCGTGGACAGAAGGAACAAGATGTCCGACGGGATATACCCACACTGCGGTAGTTTTAATAATACCTCTACCCCTGGCTACTAGGAATAACATCATAGAGCAGTGTACACTTTCTGCGACACGGGGAGTAATATCATCCTATCCTGGCCGGATACCAGAAAAAAGTCTATTAATTACTAATATTAATAAATATAAATAATAAATATTAATTGTAGATATTAAAAATCACAATTAAGATACTAAAATTAATACTGATTTAAAAAGTTGATGATGAGTATTAATAATTAATAATTAATAATATGAACACAATTAATAATAAAATAACATCAACAACTAACGTTACTTAAATCAATAATAAGTGGTATTGGCTATAAAATAATAATTATTAACAAATATTAATATTAATAAATGACATTGATATTAAAAATTAATCCTTGGAGTAGATCATAACCTATTCAAACAATTATTAATAATTAATGGTAAACTATTAATTGATAGTATTATTGATAATTATTAAAATGGAACCTTGATGTATAATAATTAACTATATGATTGTCCCCGACGCAATACACTGACAGTGTACACCCGTCTGTGAAACAGTTCATTATTTCAGGAGAGGGAGACGATACTACTCAGAATAGCGTCAACCGGCTGTGAGTCCACAATGGCTTCCAATAGCCAAGGGGGGGAGAGGGGGTGGCTATTGGTCCCCACCTCGCGGGGGTGGCTCACCCCCCTGCGAGGTGGCTCCCAATAGCCAAGGGGGGGAGAGGGGGTGGCTATTGGTCCCCACCTCGCGGGGGGTGGCTCACCCCCCTGCGAGGTGGCTCCCAATAGCCAAGGGGGGGAGAGGGGGTGGCTATTGGTCCCCACCTCGCGGGGGGGTGGCTCACCCCCCTGCGAGGTGGCTCCCAATAGCCAAGGGGGGGAGAGGGGGTGGCTATTGGTCCCCCACCTCGCGGGGGGTGGCTCACCCCCCTGCGAGGTGGCTCCCAATAGCCAAGGGGGGAGAGGGGGTGGCTATTGGTCCCCACCTCGCGGGGGGTGGCTCACCCCCCTGCGAGGTGGCTCCCAATAGCCAAGGGGGGGGAGAGGGGGTGGCTATTGGTCCCCACCTCGCGGGGGGTGGCTCACCCCCCCTGCGAGGTGGCTCCCAATAGCCAAGGGGGGGAGAGGGGGTGGCTATTGGTCCCCACCTCGCGGGGGGTGGCTCACCCCCCTGCGAGGTGGCTCCCAATAGCCAAGGGGGGGAGAGGGGGGTGGCTATTGGTCCCCACCTCGCGGGGGGTGGCTCACCCCCCTGCGAGGTGGCTCCCAATAGCCAAGGGGGGGAGAGGGGGTGGCTATTGGTCCCCACCTCGCGGGGGGTGGCTCACCCCCCTGCGAGGTGGCTCCCAATAGCCAAGGGGGGGGAGAGGGGGTGGCTATTGGTCCCCACCTCGCGGGGGGTGGCTCACCCCCCTGCGAGGTGGCTCCCAATAGCCAAGGGGGGGAGAGGGGGTGGCTATTGGTCCCCACCTCGCGGGGGGTGGCTCACCCCCCTGCGAGGTGGCTCCCAATAGCCAAGGGGGGGAGAGGGGGTGGCTATTGGTCCCCACCTCGCGGGGGGTGGCTCACCCCCCTGCGAGGTGGCTCCCAATAGCCAAGGGGGGGAGAGGGGTGGCTATTGGTCCCCACCTCGCGGGGGTGGCTCACCCCCCTGCGAGGGTGGCTCCCAATAGCCAAGGGGGGGAGAGGGGGTGGCTATTGGTCCCCACCTCGCGGGGGTGGCTCACCCCCCTGCGAGGTGGCTCCCAATAGCCAAGGGGGGGAGAGGGGTGGCTATTGGTCCCCACCTCGCGGGGGGTGGCTCACCCCCCTGCGAGGTGGCTCCCAATAGCCAAGGGGGGGAGAGGGGGTGGCTATTGGTCCCCACCTCGCGGGGGGTGGCTCACCCCCCTGCGAGGTGGCTCCCAATAGCCAAGGGGGGGAGAGGGGGTGGCTATTGGTCCCCACCTCGCGGGGGGTGGCTCACCCCCTGCGAGGTGGCTCCCAATAGCCAAGGGGGGGAGAGGGGGTGGCTATTGGTCCCCACCTCGCGGGGGGTGGCTCACCCCCTGCGAGGTGGCTCCCAATAGCCAAGGGGGGGAGAGGGGGTGGCTATTGGTCCCCACCTCGCGGGGGGTGGCTCACCCCCCTGCGAGGTGGCTCCCAATAGCCAAGGGGGGGAGAGGGGGTGGCTATTGGTCCCCACCTCGCGGGGGGTGGCTCACCCCCCTGCGAGGTGGCTCCCAATAGCCAAGGGGGGAGAGGGGGTGGCTATTGGTCCCCACCTCGCGGGGGGTGGCTCACCCCCCTGCGAGGTGGCTCCCAATAGCCAAGGGGGGGAGAGGGGGTGGCTATTGGTCCCCACCTCGCGGGGGGTGGCTCACCCCCCTGCGAGGTGGCTCCCAATAGCCAAGGGGGGGAGAGGGGGTGGCTATTGGTCCCCACCTCGCGGGGGGTGGCTCACCCCCTGCGAGGTGGCTCCCATAGCCAAGGGGGGGAGAGGGGGTGGCTATTGGTCCCCACCTCGCGGGGGGTGGCTCACCCCCCTGCGAGGTGGCTCCCAATAGCCAAGGGGGGGAGAGGGGGTGGCTATTGGTCCCCACCTCGCGGGGGGTGGCTCACCCCCCTGCGAGGTGGCTCCCAATAGCCAAGGGGGGAGAGGGGGTGGCTATTGGTCCCCACCTCGCGGGGGGTGGCTCACCCCCCTGCGAGGTGGCTCCCAATAGCCAAGGGGGGGAGAGGGGGTGGCTATTGGTCCCCACCTCGCGGGGGGTGGCTCACCCCCTGCGAGTGGCTCCCAATAGCCAAGGGGGGGGAGAGGGGTGTCCTATTGTCCCCACCTCGCGGGGGGTGGCTCACCCCCCTGCGAGGTGGCTCCCATAGCCAGGGGGGGAGAGGGGGTGGCTATTGGTCCCCACCTCGCGGGGGGTGGCTCACCCCCCTGCGAGGTGGCTCCCAATAGCCAAGGGGGGGAGAGGGGGTGGCTATTGGTCCCCACCTCGCGGGGGGTGGCTCACCCCCCTGCGAGGTGGCTCCCAATAGCCAAGGGGGGAGAGGGGGTGGCTATTGGTCCCCACCTCGCGGGGGGTGGCTCACCCCCTGCGAGGTGGCTCCCAATAGCCAAGGGGGGGAGAGGGGGTGGCTATTGGTCCCCACCTCGCGGGGGGTGGCTCACCCCCCTGCGAGGTGGCTCCCAATAGCCAAGGGGGGGAGAGGGGGGTGGCTATTGGTCCCCACCTCGCGGGGGGGTGGCTCACCCCCCTGCGAGGTGGCTCCCAATAGCCAAGGGGGGGAGAGGGGGTGGCTATTGGTCCCCACCTCGCGGGGGGTGGCTCACCCCCCTGCGAGGTGGCTCCCAATAGCCAAGGGGGGGAGAGGGGGTGGCTATTGGTCCCCACCTCGCGGGGGGTGGCTCACCCCCCTGCGAGGTGGCTCCAATAGCCAAGGGGGGGAGAGGGGGTGGCTATTGGTCCCCACCTCGCGGGGGGTGGCTCACCCCCCTGCGAGGTGGCTCCCAATAGCCAAGGGGGGGAGAGGGGGTGGCTATTGGTCCCCACCTCGCGGGGGGTGGCTCACCCCCCTGCGAGGTGGCTCCCAATAGCCAAGGGGGGGAGAGGGGGTGGCTATTGGTCCCCACCTCGCGGGGGGTGGCTCACCCCCCTGCGAGGTGGCTCCCAATAGCCAAGGGGGGGAGAGGGGGTGGCTATTGGTCCCCACCTCGCGGGGGGTGGCTCACCCCCCTGCGAGGTGGCTCCCAATAGCCAAGGGGGGGAGAGGGGGTGGCTATTGGTCCCCACCTCGCGGGGGGTGGCTCACCCCCCTGCGAGGTGGCTCCAATAGCCAAGGGGGGGAGAGGGGGTGGCTATTGGTCCCCACCTCGCGGGGGGTGGCTCACCCCCCTGCGAGGTGGCTCCCAATAGCCAAGGGGGGGAGAGGGGGTGGCTATTGGTCCCCACCTCGCGGGGGGTGGCTCACCCCCCTGCTGAGGTGGCTCCCAATAGCCAAGGGGGGGAGAGGGGGTGGCTATTGGTCCCCCACCTCGCGGGGGGTGGCTCACCCCCCTGCGAGGTGGCTCCCAATAGCCAAGGGGGGGAGAGGGGGTGGCTATTGGTCCCCACCTCGCGGGGGTGGCTCACCCCCCTGCGAGGTGGCTCCCAATAGCCAAGGGGGGGAGAGGGGGTGGCTATTGGTCCCCACCTCGCGGGGGGTGGCTCACCCCCCTGCGAGGTGGCTCCCAATAGCCAAGGGGGGGAGAGGGGGTGGGCTATTGGTCCCCACCTCGCGGGGGGGGTGGCTCACCCCCCTGCGAGGTGGCTCCCAATAGCCAAGGGGGGGAGAGGGGGTGGCTATTGGTCCCCACCTCGCGGGGGGTGCTCACCCCCCTGCGAGGTGGCTCCCAATAGCCAAGGGGGGGAGAGGGGTGGCTATTGGTCCCCACCTCGCGGGGGGTGGCTCACCCCCCTGCGAGGTGGCTCCCAATAGCCAAGGGGGGGAGAGGGGGTGGCTATTGGTCCCCACCTCGCGGGGGTGGCTCACCCCCCTGCGAGGGTGGCTCCCAATAGCCAAGGGGGGGAGAGGGGGGTGGCTATTGGTCCCCACCTCGCGGGGGGTGGCTCACCCCCCTGCGAGGTGGCTCCCAATAGCCAAGGGGGGGAGAGGGGGTGGCTATTGGTCCCCACCTCGCGGGGGGGTGGCTCACCCCCCTGCGAGGTGGCTCCCAATAGCCAAGGGGGGGGAGAGGGGGTGGCTATTGGTCCCCACCTCGCGGGGGGTGGCTCACCCCCCTGCGAGGTGGCTCCCAATAGCCAAGGGGGGAGGGAGAGGGGGTGGTGGCTATTGGTCCCCACCTCGCGGGGGGTGGCTCACCCCCCCTGCGAGGTGGCTCCCAATAGCCAAGGGGGGGAGAGGGGGTGGCTATTGGTCCCCCACCTCGCGGGGGGTGGCTCACCCCCTGCGAGGTGGCTCCCAATAGCCAAGGGGGGAGAGGGGGGTGGCTATTGGTCCCCACCTCGCGGGGGGTGGCTCACCCCCCTGCGAGGTGGCTCCCAATAGCCAAGGGGGGGAGAGGGGGTGGCTATTGGTCCCCACCTCGCGGGGGTGGCTCACCCCCCTGCGAGGTGGCTCCCAATAGCCAAGGGGGGGAGAGGGGGTGGCTATTGGTCCCCACCTCGCGGGGGGTGGCTCACCCCCCTGCGAGGTGGCTCCCAATCCTAGGGGAAGGGGGGGCTTGCCCCACCCGCGGGGGGCCCCCCTGCTCCCCCTGCGCTCCCATGCTTGGTCCCCACCTCGCGGGGGGTGGCTCACCCCCCTGCGAGGTGGCTCCCAATAGCCAAGGGGGGGAGAGGGGGTGGCTATTGGTCCCCACCTCGCGGGGGGTGGCTCACCCCCCTGCGAGGTGGCTCCAATAGCCAAGGGGGGGAGAGGGGTGGCTATTGGTCCCCACCTCGCGGGGGGTGGCTCACCCCCCTGCGAGGTGGCTCCCAATAGCCAAGGGGGGAG
Organism: Macaca nemestrina; assembly: GCF_043159975.1. NCBI lineage: Eukaryota > Metazoa > Chordata > Mammalia > Primates > Cercopithecidae > Macaca > Macaca nemestrina. The sequence continues at coordinate 146,671,466 of NC_092132.1, read as the reverse complement.
AGGGGGTGGCTATTGGTCCCCACCTCGCGGGGGGTGGCTCTACCCCCCTGCGAGGTGGCTCCCAATAGCCAAGGGGGGGAGAGGGGGTGGCTATTGGTCCCCACCTCGCGGGGGGTGGCTCACCCCCCTGCGAGGTGGCTCCCAATAGCCAAGGGGGGGAGAGGGGGTGGCTATTGGTCCCCACCTCGCGGGGGGTGGCTCACCCCCCTGCGAGGTGGCTCCCAATAGCCAAGGGGGGGAGAGGGGGTGGCTATTGGTCCCCACCTCGCGGGGGGTGGCTCACCCCCCTGCGAGGTGGCTCCCAATAGCCAAGGGGGGGAGAGGGGGTGGCTATTGGTCCCCACCTCGCGGGGGGTGGCTCACCCCCCTGCGAGGTGGCTCCCAATAGCCAAGGGGGGGAGAGGGGGTGGCTATAGGTCCCCCACCTCGCGGGGGGTGCTCACCCCCCTGACAATATCACCGTTTGCGTGTGCACCACCTGTAGTTCAATGAATGACATTATCTTCTCTCCCTTTAGCCCTGATGACAATATCACATGACAGAGGACACCCCCAGCAATATTGGGAGTAGTATCATTTTCTCTTCTTCTGGATAGTTGAAAAAATATGTCCGGCGAGTTGGACAACCCCTTTTATTGAAGGTAGTATCACCTCTCCCAAGGTAGGTATTTGGAACCATATCACAGGGGGCGTTTTGGCTTCCTCGATATTCGTCGCGAAGTCATCCTCTCCTCACTGGGTGTAGGAAACAATATGACAGCCGCGGTAGACACTCCCCTCGACTTGATGGTGTAATATCTGTGCCTGGTTATTAGAATCCAAGATGGACCCACAGCGTTTTTACGATTTTGTTGTAATGTCATGTCCCCCTCTAGACATCACGAACAGTATCAAAGACGTGTGTACACCCTCTCCAATATAGGGAGGAATATCATCCTCTCTCTGTCTGGCTATTAGTAGCAAAATCAAAGTAGTGTTTATAACCCCTGGGATATTCTGAGTAATATCATCCTCTCCCAGGTGGAAATTATGAACAGTATCACCGGTGGCCTGTACACCCCGGCGATATTGAAAATAATATCATCCTCTTCCCTCCCGGGTCATGGGAACAACATCACTGGGGGTGTACACTTTCTGTGATATTGGGTTTAACATCATGTTCTCTGCTTGGAATATTAAGGACAATATCACGGGGTGAGCGTTGTACATCTTTTGCAATATTGGGAATGAAATTATCCTCTCTCCCCTGCAAATTAGGAAAGATATCACAGAGTGAGTGTTCACCTCCTGCGATATGGGGATTAATACCATCTTCTCCCCTTCCGGATATCAGGAAGAGTATCACACGGGGATGTACAGTGTCTGCGATACTGGGAGTAATATGAACCTCTCGGCCTTGAGATGTTAAGAAGAATATCACAGGGTGAATGTTCACCCCTGCCATATTGGGAGTAATATCAGCCTCTCCACTCCATGGATATTAAGAACAATATGCCAGGCTGGGTGTACGCCTCTGCTCTATGGGGAGTCATATCATCCTCTCCCTTCCAGGATGTTAATAACAATATCACAGGCGGATGAACACAGCCTGCGATACTGGAATTATTATCATCCTCTCCCCCTCCGGATACCAGCAACAATATCCCAGAAGAGTTGTACACTCCCTGCGATATTGGGAGTGATATCATATGCTTCTTCCGTGAATATTAGGAGCAATATCACCAGGTGGCTGTCCATTCGTTGCTATGTTGGGAGTCATGTCATACTGTATCACCCTAGATATTAGGATCGGTGTCACAGCGTGAGTGTACACATTACTATGATATTAAAACTAATATCATGCTGTCCGTCCCTGAATATTAGGAACGACATCATAGGTAAGTGTACACCCCTTGCGGTATTAGGAGTAATAATATGATTAATTATTAAACATCAATGATTGATTTTAATAATTATCAATGACACTATTAATTGGATACCATTATTACTTATGGATAATTATTTTACATACATGATTATGCGCACTTAAAATTAATTATTAATATTAATGTCATTTAACAATATTATTAGTTCTTAATATTAATCATTATTTTATTACCAACATCTCTTACTATTGACTTAAAGCAATATTAATTGCTGATATCATTAATTATTAATAGTGATATTATGATTATTATTAATACTAATTGTTAACATTTTAACCAGTATTAATTTTTACTATCTTTATTATGATTATTAATATCAATGATTATTATTAATTTTTATTATATTTATTAATATTAATAATTAATAGATTTGTTCCTGATATCTGGCGGGGGAGAGGATGATATTAGTCCCAACATCGAAGAGAGTGTACACCCCTCTATGATGTTATTCCTAATAGCCATCGGGTAGAGGAGAACATTATTGAAACTATCACAGTGGGTGTATATCTCCTCGGTCATCTTGTTTCTTATATCCTGGGTTGGAGAGGATGATATGACTCCCAATATCACAGGGGTTGTAGACCTCCCCCGTGATATTTTCCCTAACATCCAAAGGTGGAGATGATGATATTTCTTCCAATTTCGCGATGGATGTGCACCATCCCTGTGATATGATTCCTAATATCCAGGGGGCGAGAGGATTAGTCTCAGTATTGCAGGAGATGTACACTGCCTAGTGATATTGTTCCTAATATGCAGGGAGGGAGAGGATATCACCCCCAATAGAGCAGGGGGTGTACACTCCTGTGACATTGTTCGTAATAGCCAGCGGGGGAGAGGAAGACATTACTCCCAATATTGCAGGGGATGTACACCCGCTTGGGATATTGTTCCCTATATCCTGGGAGGGAGACGATGATACCAGTGGCAATATCGCAGGGGGTGTGCACCCTTCTGTGATATAGTTTTTCACTTTCAGTGGGGGAGAGGATAACATGAATCCCAATACCGCTGAAGGTGTACAGGCCCCTGTGATGTAGTTCCTAATGTAGAGGAGAAAGAGAAGAATATTGCTCTCAATATCGCAGGGGGTGTAACCACCCTGCCCCCTGTATATTGCTCCTAATATGCAGCGGGGTGGAGGCTGAGAGTACTCCCAATATCCCAGAAGGTGCACATACACCTGTGATATAGTTCCTAATATCCAGCGGGAAAGAGGATGATTTTACTTTCGATATCGCAGGGGGTATTCACGGCCACCAACCCTGGGGTATCGTTCCTAATATCCAGGCAGGAAGAAGATGACATGGCTGACAATATCGAAGGGGGTGGACACCTCTTCAGTGGTATGGTTCCTCTTATCCAGAGGGTGAACGGATGATATTACTCGCAATAAAGTAGGAACCGTACAGCCACCCTGGGATTTTTATCCTTAATAACCACAGGGGAGAGGTGATATTACTACCAACGTTGCAAGGGGTGTACACCCCTCCTGTGATATTATTTCTTATGTCCAGGAAAGGAGAAGATGGTATTAGTACCAATATTGAAGGGATGGACAATATTGTTCCTGTCATCTAAAGGAAGACATGATATTACTACTCCCACTACCGGAGAAGGTACACACCCCCCTGTGATATTATTCCTCATAACTTGTGGGGGAGAGCATGATATTACTTCCAGTATGACAGTGGCTTGATACCCAGTCTGTGATATTTCTCCTAATTTCCAGTAGGTAAAGTATGATGTTCCTGCCAAGAGAGTAGTGGGTGTACAACTACCCTGTGATATGTCTCCGAATATTCAGGGAAACACAGGGCGACATTACCCCAAATCTCCCAAAAAGTGTACCCTCATTTTGTGATATGGTTCCTAATATCCGGAGGTGCAGAGGATGGTGTTCGTTCTCCTGTCGCAGGCTGTGTATACACAACCTGTGAAATTGTTCCTAATATCCTGAATAAAAGAGACTGCCAATAATGGACACACATTGCAGGGGGGAGTAATTGGCTATTACGATCCACATCGCAGGGGGTGAGGCACTCCCCATGATATGGGGAGTAATAGCAACCCCCTCTCCCCCCTGGCTATTACGATCCACATCGCAGGGCAGTCCAGGACACCACCCCTGCCCCAACCTTGACCGAGACAGTGAGTGTCATGGGACCACCTCAGGGCGGGTGGCAGCTCAGCTTGAAGGTATCCCTGCTGCCAAAGACCAACTGCTCCTGCTAGTTTGAATCTGGCCACAGGGTCTCTGTTGGTGAGACAGGTGACCATGAGGCAGACACCCTGAAATCTAGCATGACAGAGCTCAATGCCCCCATGAGAGGCACCATAGCACGCAGAATTTGCAGACATACTAGCGAAGGCCACAGCAGGCCCTGAGGGAGGAACAAGCTGACCAAGATCCTGGGGTCCTGCCATACAGCCTTTAAACCAGGGACTGGAAACTGTTTCCCTAAAGAGCCAGGAGTCAGTATTTTCAGCTTTGCCAACTGATCTTTGCCTCAAGAATGCAACTCTGCCATGGCTACACCACAGCAGCCTTCTTCAGGGGGCCTGTGAAGAGATGGGCATGACTGCACCCACATCAAACTTTACTTATGGACATGGAACCTTCTCAGTGTCATGAATTGTTATTTTTTTTTTATTTGTTCAGCCATTTGGAAATGTAAAATCCATTCTTGATTCACGGGCCACAAGAGCAGGCAGGTACGGGCTGCCCCTGGCCGACCTCTGGAATGAGCTTAGAGAAGGAAATGACAGGCTGGGCCAGCGCAGCCTCCTCACAGCAGATTCGCTGCAGGAGGGTCCGGCGTAGCAACCACTTCTCATCCTTCATCTTGGCTTCAAGTGCAGCTCAGGTGGAGAAAGAGAGGACAGAACAGGCCTCAGCAACAAGAAGGAAGGAGATGCAGGGTCAAGCAGCCATGTGGATCCATCACACTCAACATTCACACCAAGCAGAGCACAGGCAGGACCAGCCCAGGGGGTGCTGAAGTGGAGGCTCTCTGGGGTGGGGGCTCTCTGGGTGGGCAAGATTCTCTACCTAAAACTCAAATAGAAGATCTACACAGCAGTAGTTACAGAAAACACACACTAAGAAAAAGGCCAAAATAAAAATAGGACACCAAGTTTGGCCAACCGGGTCTCACAAGCCAGTAGGTAAGAAAACCCAGGAGGGCCCACCAGAGGGGCTGGGGGTGGGTTCCTGCCTGCAGGGGGCCTGGGACACCCCATTCCCATAGAGGAGGACCCAAGCTTTGGGGAGGAAGCTGTCGGAGTCATCAGTGAGCTGTTCAGAGCTGGAGCCACAGAGCAGGGGAGGAGCCCTGGCCACGTCCCTGTGCAGGCTCAGAAGCTGGGGTAGGGGCACACCCCCAGGGGCCGATGCAAACAGTGGACCGCGGGCCCTCCTCCTGCCCAGAGGATACTCAGCTCCCAAGGGACCACCAAAGTCTCGAAACCAGGGACACACCACCTGACCCTCATGCCCAGGCCTCCTGGACCAGGCAATGTCCAATACAGGCAGGCAGTCTGGGCTTGGGGCCAGGACAGGGGTGGACGGTCCTGCTAGGCAGGCCACCTTCTCCCTACCAGCTGGGCTGTTTGCACTGTAGTTTTGTTCTGGCAACATATTGCTACCCACTTTGGCCACACCAGTCCCCGGCTCCCTGGCTAGGCCCAGTGCTGTCCCCCGAAGTATCCGTGGGAATCTGCATCCCACAGGGACCCACAGCTCAGGGCCAACCTCCATGGGGACTCTTGGTTGTGGTGGTAGAGGTGGGGGGAGTTGACCTCCAGCCCTCCCTTCCTGGCCACTGTGATTTGTGGGGATCATTCAGTCCTGGCAGCTTCCTAGGTACCCCAGAAGGAAGAGAACAGGGTGGTCATGGTGGCCTCAGCCCCAGGCTCTGGGCCCAAGTGCAAGAGTCTTTCGCTTCTGGTTTGATCTGGGCGGTAACAACAGGTCAAGTCATTCACACAAGGATTGGCTTCAATATAACGCATCAAGGGACTGTGGAGGACACAGATCAGCCTCCAGGCCAGTTACACCTGGTGACTTCGCCAGTGCAGGCTAGGGAGTGGAAAAGCTGAGCCCTGACCTCCCCACCTACCCTGCCCACCAGATGCCAGTAGCGGCCAGGGATCCCTGACTTCAGGCAGAGGCAGACAGCACAGTTGCTGTCTCCTTTGATCCCATCCTAGGGCCCACAGGGCCTGGAGAAACCTGGCAGGGGCTGAGTTGGGAGAATCAGGCAGGGAGATGCCAAGTGAAGAATGTGAGGGACTGGGTATGAGGGGCACTAGGGCACAGGGTCTGTTTCCCCTGGGGAGGTGGCAGTGAGACACAGAGTAGCCAAGACTCCGCAGGCACCACCCTGCTGCCAGGCACGTGTGGTGCCCATACCCACCCCAATCGCTGCAGGAAGGTTCCTCATCAACAAAAGGGGAGGACGCACCCACACCCATATTGGCATTGGTGCCCACACACATCAGAGAAGAAAATTACTGCTGTGCTCAAGGTGTGGGGAAAGGGGCAATGTCCCCTTCCTCCCCATGGTGGGTCCAAAGTTACCCGCTCCTGCCAGCACCCCCACCCCCAAATCCACCAGCTGCTGACCTCCACCACAGTGCCATGCCACGTGCCAGGAACAGCTCAGCGGTACATCCCAAAGGGTGCTATCCTGGAGCGGCTGTGCTGGGCAAGTGACACGTTTTCTAGTCACAGAGGTTTTCTTTCTTTACCGCTCCTGGCCCTGGGCCTCGGTTTCCCCCACTGTGGCACACTGTAAAAATCCCATCTTAAAGGCTAGGAACCCAGAAAGGTCACGACACCTGGTGAAATGGGGGGTGAAACTCCCTGCCTTGGACTTCTTGCTCCAGGACTGATGTCCATTGGGACACGGCCAGGCCAGCATCCTGGGGAGGACTGCATTCCTTGCCTGGGGAACCTTGCTCCCAGTTAGGAATCACTGGAGTTGAGGTCCCTAATGGATTGGGGGAGGCACAGGGGTGGAATGGAGGTAGCCCCATCATATGGTCCTGTGTAGACCCCAGAAAACAAGCATTGAGTTCAGACTCTTGTCTGAAGCTGGCCACATGAAAGTATTTGGGCTTTGGGGTTTGATGAGGTCCTGGGGTCAGGGAACAAAGTGTTCTGGTTTGGACACGCAGGATATTCTCTGCAGCTCCCTCAGGTACAGAGTGTGTTGCTAAGTATATGCTTTTAAAAACCCTAGGAGGAGGGGAACAAAAAGGGCCCTGAAGTCAAGGGCATGGTCCAGTCTTTCCACCTCCCCAGCTGAAGACAGGCTGGAGGACAATTCTCTGAGTTTCATAACAAAGAAGAGAAAAAAGAAATCAAAAAGACCTGGAGGATAGGCAAGCCAATGAGGGCTGACTGGGATTACCCTGCCTAATCCTCAAAACAAGCTTTCCCTATCTGTCCTCTGGGCCAGGTGAGGAAACAGATCACAGTAGGACATTCAGACCCTGGGCAGGCAGCTGGCAGCCTGGAGCCCAGGAAGTGCAAACACATTTTTACTGAGGCGCATCCTGCACAGCCCTAAATCCATTAAAACTTGAGGCAATACAGCACATGCTTCTGTGAGCACAGGGTTGGGGCTGGGGTTACAGATTAACAGCATCTCAAGGCAGAAGAATTTTTCCTAGTACAGATCCAAATGGACTTTCTTATGTCTTCATCTTTCTCCATAGACACAATAACAGTCTGATCTCTCTTTCTTTCCCCCACACAGAGAGTGTCACCACTGTATGTCAGCCACTAGGGGACAGGCTTCGGCCACGCCATGCAGGAGACCTTTCAGGACAGACCTGAGGAAGGTGGGCAGAGTGGGTAGGGAGAGGAGGGCCTGGCCTGAGGAAAGAGCAGGCTGGGCCTGAGGTTGTCGGGGGCCTGAGGTTGTCGGGTGCCCGCATGGGCCTCTGGACAGCACCAGGATCTTATGGGACCAAAGGACAGGCCAGTGGGCCGTGTGGGGCCTGTGACTCTGAGTCAGCAGAGAATATGCCTGAATTACATCCTGATAGATGCACCCTGACTTTGAAGCTGAGGACACCTAAGGCATGGAGGTGGGGTGGAGGTGGGTGCAGAGCAGGGGATGGGGAGGGAGCCTGTGCCGGTCCAGGTCAGAGGTGGTGGCTTGGCCCCAGTGGCTCCAGATGCAATGAAGAGCCAAGAGGGACTTTCCTGAGGGACTTAGATGCCGGGGTGGAGGAGCACTGCAAGGTTTCAGCCTGAGTCCCCGGAGGATGCAGTCACCAGGAGCTGAGGTGAGGAAGACTGAGTGGTGGGGGGTTGTGCGGGGGTGCAGAGGCCTGAGCTCAGTTTGGCCCCTGCAGATTTGAGACGCCCACTCCATGCACAGGCAGAGACGGCAGGGGAGGGGAAGAGGCTGCAGCTCAGGTAGCCCTGGAATGTGCAGCCCGACATGCTGGGGCACTGGGTCCTGGTGCCCTCATGGCTGGGAGCTGCTTCCCTCCTGGGATGCCACAACTCCTTTAGGGCACATCTGCAGCTCCTGTGCCCACCACAGAGGGGAAGTGGGAAAGACTTCTGTGCCTATGCATGTTCTCCTTCACCTTGTCCTAGGCAGGTCCCAGGCAGCACCTCCCCTCCCAAGTGGCTCCCCTTGGCCCCTGCCCCTAGTGTTCACAGACAGACTCTCGAAGAGGGCTGGACTCAGCGGCTCACTTCTAATGCATAGAACCAGGCAAAAGAGATGGCAGTCTCTCCTGAGATTGAATTGGGGGTGGGGGGGCGCTGCAAGTTCTGTCCACTGGAACTCTCCCCCTGGCTCTTGAGAGGTGCTAGTTCTGGCAAAGCCAGTCACCTGCCCAGGGCAGAGGGCAGCCTGAAGCTGATGCCACGGAGAGACTGGGGCCTTCAGTCCAACATCTTGTAAGCAACAGAATCCTGCCAGCAACACAGAAGCGAGCGTGGAAGCAGCTCCTCCCCTGATGAGCCTGAGCCTTCAGAAGACACGGCAGCCCTGGGCAGACACCTGCTGCAGTCGCAGAGAGCCCCTGGGGCAGAGGGCTCAGTGAAGCCTGCACTCCTGGCCCCAGGAGTAATCATTCCTGTGGTATAACTGTGTGCTGGTGTGGCTGGGCCACAGTTTGGAGTAATCTGTCAAGGGACAATAAAGAACAAACACACACCTCAGGTCCTACTGGGTGGAAGCTGTACGGTCAGCACGGCATGTAATATCTTCCTCTTGAATTAGAAGATTCATTGCTAAGGCCAACGATTAAAAAAAAAATACCTCTAGTTGTAGCACCATTAAAATACATGACTTGCAAAAAACAAAACAAAACAAAAAAACTAAAAAAGAGCCATAGCTATTCTCTTCCATCTTAGCTACAGGAATATATTAATATATGTTAATTCCTTGACTGACTGAGCAGTGGGCCAAACGCATGAGAACAGATGTGTGAGGACCGTCAGTGACCACCCTGACCCCAGTCCTTACATACAGACAAACTGTTCAACATAAGCCGTAACCTTGGGGGTCTTGACACTCTAAATTTTATTGTTTTTAATTAACTATTTCTATTCCCTAAACAATACCTGTTCATCGGAGAGAAAAACAGCATTACCTATACTAAGCAAAAGAAAGGAAATAAAATGCTCAGAAACATTTACATGTGTATGCAGACTCACACACACACACTCACACACACACGCACAGGCTCACACTGTGTCTAGGACTGCCTTTTCACTTATTTGTATGTCCTGAACATATTTCCACGTCAGTAGACATTTATCCTCGTAGCAGTAACAGCAATTAAATATTATTACAGCGTCTATTTTTACCATCATTTTTTTAACTCATCATGTTTGAACTGTTAGGTTGTATCTATCGTTTTTTGTAATACAGGCAATTTGATGACAAATGACCCATCCCCTAATGTTCAATATAAAATATCAATTATATAAGGAGATAAGGGGTATTTGGCTAAAATAAAATTCAGCGTGCCCCACCTTCTCCACATGTACTATGCTCTAAAAAGGCATGAGTAATTAAATTACCCCTTCTATTCTCCAGCACAGATCCTGAGCCCAGCGGTGGGTGCGGGTGCTTAGAGCACCGGTCTCCTCTCCTACCCGCCAGAAGGCAAAGGCCACTCAACTGCCACCTTAAGACACCCAGGATTCTCCTCTTCTTTTTATTAATAGAATAAAGCTCAGGCTCAGTGCATGAGAGCAGCGCTCTCCGACTTTGCATTCATCAGAGTAACCTAGGTGGCCTGTTTAAAAATACACATTCCCTGGCTGCGCTCGCAAAAACTGGACTTCAGTGGTTTAGTGGGGGTGTGCATAGGCCAGGTGATTCTGAGGACCACGAGGGGTTAGGAATTGCCCCGTTAATTCTGGCCAAGGGAGAGATCAGACCATCCAGCATAGTCCGCAGCATATTTCTTTTCCCTCTTTTGCAATGAATATTTGATTGTCAGCGGGATGAGCCCCAGGATGAGGCACACATCCAAGAAAAATCCATGCCTCTCCATCTTTTCCCCAGGATTGCCCTTTGGCGAGACTCTCCTTTGCGACTGCTTCACTTTCCCCGGTTCATAGAACAAACCTCTTCTTAGTCTCTTTTGTTGTCTCTTATCTGTTCAACAAACACCCACTGCGCAGGACCATCCTCCGGTAAGCCGTCGAGTGGGGCCATTTGGGAGCCCTTCTTCGTGGGGTGAGCCCTGAAGGAACCGGGGCCCCATAAGCCCGTGCTTTTGTGGGGGTTGCCCCCTCTCCCATCTCAGGGTATCTGGCACCAGGCTGTTAAGCTGTGGATGGGCAACCGCACATCCCATTGGGTGTGCGTATTTCAGCACGTGGAGTTGGCCAGTGAAGCCGGCCGAAGTCGGCACAGCGTACAGCAGCGGGCCTGTCCGTGGGGAGGAAGGGTCGTCCCGCCTCCCCTCCAGGCTAGTCCTGTTGTGCCTCCTCCTGCCTCACTCTGACTTTCGCGCACCCAGGCGTCTCTGAGGGTCGCGCCCCGATACCCTCCTCCACCCCAAGGCTTCTTCTCCCCAAGGGCCAGGTTGGGGGCCCAGGAGCCCCACAGCCTCCGTAGACCCGGGAAATCGCAGCTTCGTCAAAGCTAAGCCCGCCGTGCTCAGCTTTTCCCACCACCTGGAGGATCCACTCTCCCTCAGTCCTTCCCGACCTCAGGCTGCACAGAAAACTTGGGGGCGGGGATCGAGGAAGCCGCGCCCCGAGGTTCCCAGCGCAGCCCCAGGAGGAATCCTGCCGGCAACAAGAAGCTGTGCGCGCGGCCGGGCGCGACCCTCCGCGTCCAGGTGGGGTCTCCGCGCCCCAATTCCACCCCGCCCCGCCGTCGGCGCTCCCCGCAAGTGCGGGGTTTCCACCCGTCCTGGCGTTCGCGCCCACTCAGGGTCTCCCTCGCCCCCCCGGGAGATGCTCCCCGCGTTCTATCCCGCCCCGCCCTGGCGCGCCAGGTAAACGATGTGACCCTGCCCCCCTGCAGTCTCCCCTCCCCAGGACGCTGCCCCTGCCCCCACTTGTGGTGCTCGGGGCATCTCTAAAGCCCCCAACCAGAGTCCTCCAACCCACCCGAGAGGCTCGCGCACCAGCAACGCGGCCCCACCCGCAGGGACCTCGCCCACCTGTGGCTCTACCCCTGCCTCTGCGGCCTCCCCCACCGCTAGCGCGGCCCCCACCTACGACGACCCCCGCGTAGGTCCTCCTGCCCACACGTGTCCCCCCGCCAGCCCCTGCCCCTAGCCGTGCCCCTGCCCCTAGCCGCGCCCCAGCCCCAGCAGCCGCTCCAGTGCGCTGGGGCCCAGCCCACTGGCGCTGGGGCGGAGCAGGGGCGCGGGCCTGGCGGCGGTTCCGAGTAGGGCGTGCGCGGGCAGGGTTCCCACTGCCTGCTGCGCAGCCGGACTAGCGGCTGCCCTCGGCCTTCTCGCCATGGACGCGGACGACTCCCGGGCCCCCAAGGGCTCCTTGCGGAAGTTCCTGGAGCACCTCTCCGGGGCCCGCAAGGCCATCGGCGTGCTGACCAGCGGCGGGGATGTTCAAGGTGCGCGCGCCCCTACCGGCGGCGAGGGAGGGACGGACGGAGAAGGGGAGAACAGGGCGAAGTGGATGTGGCAACGGGGCAGAAGAGGGGGGAAGCGATGAGAGGACCCGGGGAAAGGTGGGTAAGCGATGGGAAGAACCGAGGAGACGAGCGGGGAAGCGATGGGGAGAACTGGGGAGAAGCCCGTGACCCGGAGCGGCAGGGGTACCTGCGGGGCGGCCTGAGCCGGCAAGGCAGCCCCAGGGTCCTTGCCGGGTGGGGCGGAGGAGGAAGGGACATGGCAGTAGGAACCTCCATCCGGGAGAGAGTGAGCTTTCCAACCCCTCCAATTTATGTTTTAAATTGAGCCTGGCAGAGGGGGTCGCCTGGAACGCCCTCGGGGGTCGTTCTCCCTCAGAGCTGTAGGAAGGGGCTGGGCTTCCCTTCCGAAGCGTGGGTACAGCGCTATCACTTCCTAAGTGGCCCCCGCCCCCTAACTCCGCCCCACGTCACCCCCCAGCATGTCGAGGAAGAAACGGCCAGGTCCCCGCGCGCCTGCTGTCGCCTCATGCCCCGCGCGGCGTGGGTGGGGTCCCGGCTGGCGGCGGGGTTGCTCTGGGTTCCCGCCTGGCGTCTCCGAGGCGGTCCCGCAGCCCCTCGCTTTTCCGCTGGAAGAGTTTTAAAAAGGGTTTCCTGCGCTCGCATGTGCTGTCGCTTTTCGGCTCGTGACAAAACCGAAAACTAAAATGGGTCCCAGGCCCTCCCCGCCAGCCTCCGCGGACGGGAAGGACCAGGAAGCGGGGACTCCGGGACGTCAGCGGCGCCACGGCGCGGGCTCTGGGCTTCCCCTGCCCTGCAATGTAGAAGCGGCTCTCCAGGAGGGGCCCGAGTTTGGGCCCACGACGCGGGCGCGCCGGGAGGACATTTAACATTGACCGGCGGGAGGTGGTGGAGACTGCGTGCCCCAGGCCCCGGCTGCACGTGGGGGCGCCTGTGCCTGGACGGTGGAGCGCCCCGATCCTTGCAGCCCCTGGAGGGTAGATCTGCGCTTCCCAGGCGAACGCTACCTGGGAGCCTTAGCGATCGCACCGGCTGGAGACGCGACGCGCCCCGAGCTGGGTTTTGATTTTTATTTTCCCGGTTCCTCGTGCCATAGATGCGTGGAAAGGCCCGGATGGCGGATTTCCTCCCATTTCGGGACCGCGCACTGCACAAGGATGGAGCGGGGATGGGCCCCCAGCCCACGGCCCCGGTGACCTTCCCTTCACCCTTGAGCGCGCGGGGCGGGAGCGAGTGCTGTAGGTTGGGGCGCTGTGGGCGCCGCCCCGCCCGCCGCGAGCGCCTACGTGATGCCCGGCCCGTCGCCTCCTTGCGCCCAGGCCGGGACATCAGTATGCCTGGCGCTCCGCGAGCCCGCAGCGCAGCCTCCCCAGGCCCAACGCCCCCCGCGGGAGACCCCGGTGGCACCGCCAGACCCCGCCCCGCAGCCCGACCCCCAGCGCCCCTGGGAAGTGCTCTGGCGTTAGCGTTCTAGTGAAAGGACCCCCCAGCATCAGCATTCCTCCTGTAGGGTTGGATTCTCAGAGAAAGAAAAGGTGATGCAGCAGACGCTGGGATTGGAGAAATTACCAGAGTGAAGTGGAAATAGCCTGGCCAGCATGACTTAAACCGGCCCGGAGATGTGCGAGTACAAATGGAACCGCCTGGGGTCGGGATAGGACCCAGAGTGGCTTCTCAGTCAAAGGCCTTCAGAAGCAGAGGGAACATCTTGAGTGACCTTAGCCCGGCCGCGAAAGACAAGAAACCTTTTGCACGGGAAGAAGAACCGATCTCTGGAAGTCACCAGGGCGGGTGGAAGGTCAGGGGTTCAAGGTTATTTTGGAATTTAGGTGCTGTGCTTCCTGCACGGTGGCTCATGCTTGTCATTCCAGTGCATTTGGAGGCCGAGGCAGTAGGATCGCTTGAGCCCAGGAGTTCCAGAGCAGCCTGGACAACATAGTGAGACTCTGTGTCTACAAAAAATAAAAAAAATAAAGAAAAACACATTAAGATGCTGTATGTATTGGAAAATATTTATAGGTCATTCTTTTGAGCTCCATGTCCAAAAGCTTGCTAAAATGCTTGGGAGTTTGTATACAGGCATGTGAGATTAGGATACATTGGCAGAATCGCGGTGTTCTCTGTTACCCTGGTTTTGCCACCTGGGAGGAGTTACACATATTGAAGGTTAGTAAGTCCATGCCTCTTCTCTTCTGGGGAAAAAGGTACTTTGGAAACCAATATTATGTGGGAACGTGGCTTGGTTGGTACAGCCTCGGCTTAATAGGAGACAGCTGCCCTCAGCTCTGCAGGTGGCCTCAAATACGGTGGCCTCGAGCCCACATGGGTCACACCTGGGCTGTCCCTGGGGAAGCCCACCACGGCGGGTCACCTGGGCATTCTTTCCCTGGCAGAGTTGAAGTCACAATTTTTTTGTAGACTCTGTAAAGAGCTTTACCCTTCCGAGATATGATCTTGAACCTGTTGGAGCATTTGGACGCATTTCATTTAAGGAAGTTCACCTCCAGATGTGCTCAGAGGGCCTGGTCTTAGCTGCCACAGATTTACAAATTCTTACAGTAAGTAGGTTATTCCTCGAGAATTTATCTGTTGTGTCCCCATTCTTTTTGCCATTTTATTCTGATTCTATATTAGTACTTGATTTTCCCTGACGTAGAAGACTATTGCCTGTAGCTAGAGATCAGAGAACACATTCCCATTCAAGTATTAACTTCAGGGGAATTATCTGTCAGATTGAAATTATGGTAAAATTCCATATATTAAAATGACCATAGCTACCATTTGTTGAAAATATTTTGTATACTAGGAGCTTTACCATTCTTATCTCCAAGCCTAGATACATGATCCCAAGAGAGGCATGCCCTCATTTTGGAAGTGGGGAGAAAGACTCACAAAGAAAAATAACTTAGGTAAGGGCATGAGGTGCGTACGTGATTGTGGTAGGAGCAAAACAGATCCTAATTCCAAATATTGTACTCTCCCTTAGACCATGAAGAGTACTTATGTCTGGCTCTGTCACCCAGACTGGAGTGTAGTGGTGCCATCATAGCTCACTGCAGCCTCAAACTCCTGGGCTCAAGTGATCCTCCTGCCTCAGCCTTCTGAGTAGCAGGGAAGACAGGAATGCACCATCATGACCAGCTAATTGTTATTATTAATATTATTATTATTATTTCTGTAGAGACAGGATCTCACTATGCTGCTGAGACTGGCCTTGAACTCCTGGCCTCCTCTAGTGAGCCTCCTGCTTTGGCCTCCCAAAGAGCTGGGATTACAGACATGAGCCATCATGTCAGGCCTCCACCATGCTTTTCAGGGGCGTTTCTTAATCTAGTTAATGCTGAAAAGTGAGCAAAACCCAACTTGCTCAATATTACACAGATATTCTTTGGGTGATTTTGTGAGGGGAATGGAAAGTAACTTTTTATAGCGATACGAGTCAAGGTGGCAAAAATCATATTAAGGCTTAATACCAACGCCATGGGCTGCTTTTCTTCCCCCAGTAGAGTTCATATTATTTAATTATAAGATAAAATTGAAAATCTCTTTCCTATATTCCTGAGTACCCAGGCCTTGAATGAAGAAAGTATTTCTCAGGCTAGTTTGTTTTTTTTTTCCCGCCCCCTACTTCTTCGGGTATCTTGTGTCTCAGGCTGTGGGTTTTTTTTGTTTTTTGTTTCCTCCTGCTTCTTTGGGTATCTTCTGTTGTCCCAAGACATGTCTGGAAACTTAAATTGATTTTCGCTCACCCTAAAATAAGCTCCGCAGCTCTGGATCACGGACTGACCATGACTAAGTGCCCACCGCCACGTCACGCTGTGCCACACACCAAGAGTGACTCATTGTCTTCGTCATAGGTTGTGGCTTCTGCAGGGCCTGATGCCTGATGGAGCTGAGTGTACTGGGAAGTCCAGGTGCATCCTTAGGGTGGGCTGGATGCGAAAGCGGCGTCCTTTTTGCCTGTGGTGACATGAACATCAATACAGTATTTATAGAAAGTTCATGTAAATGGAGTAAGTATCAACCTTTCCAATCCTAGTGAGAATAGCTAGTGTTTAGTGACTCTCTGTTATGTGGCAGGCCCTGAGTGATGCTGGTCACTGACTTATCCCCACTTTACGCATGAGCAAGGGATGTCCGAGGTGTTCCAGCTTCCCTGAGTTCACAGAGCTCCGTGGTGTGGCCGGGCCCTGTGGCTGCAGCAGGGATGTTCAGGGCTGCGTGTAGCTGTGTCTTCGCTGGTGACCTTCCCTCGCCCAGCACCACGCCTGGTGCTTGACAGGAACGCAAGCGTTTGCTGCCTGCCTCCCGCCTGGAATCTCCACTGAGGAGCAGGAAACCAGGGGTTCTAGCTGTCTTCTTCATTCGTGAAGTCCTTTAGAGGAATTCAACCATCTCTAATCAAAATACCCAACATCCTCAGGTCAATATGTATAAACTGTTAAGACTTCGAGATTAGTACCTTAAAACCGAAGTCAGAAGTGTGCTTTCAATTGATTGGACATGCATTAAGTCAATGACACACATATTTATTGGACACCAGGCTTGAGCCCCACGTGGGCACCTTTGGTGTCTGAAGCAATATTCCTTGGGTGGTTTTGTGAGGGCAACAGAAAATGACTTTTTATAGAGATAGGAGTCAAGATGGCAAAAATGATATGAAGGCTTAGTACCAATGTGATGGGCTGCTTTTCTTCCCCCAGTAGAGTTCATATTATTTAATTTTAAGATAAAATGGAAAATCTCTGAAGCAATGCTTCGGAGCCCAGTAGGATGGAAGGGGAAACTGAGAACAGTGCCATTTCGCCTCACACAGCTCCGGCGCCCCTCACCATCCTGTGCACACACATTCTTCGATGGGATCTTTTCAGCGTAAAGTGCAGTAATTGATTTTGCAGAAATTACTGGGTCTGGGAGGCAGATGATGAGTGATAGTGTCACCCCGTGGCACAGTGGGAGATTTGTGTGATGGCATCATTTTCTATGAATGCAGACCGCTTTGTGTGCCATACTCGGAAGACCCTTCGCTAGACATTTTGTCATCTTTCAAAAGAAGCATGTTTTCCCTCTTGGTTACAGAAAACTAAAAGCTTTTGATACAGGACTCCGACCTTTTATCAGGGAGAATCGGGGCTCTTTAAATAACCTCTACCAATCGGATGGGCCGTCAGAAACAATTAAAATTAGAAAGATGAAGATACGGGCCGGGCGCGGTGGCTCAAGCCTGTAATCCCAGCACTTTGGGAGGCCGAGACGGGCGGATCACGAGTTCAGGAGATCGAGACCATCCTGGCTAACACGGTGAAACCCCGTCTCTACTAAAATACAAAAAAAATTAGCCGGGCGAGGTGGCGGGCGCCTGTACTCCCAGCTACTCGGGAGGCTGAGGCAGGAGAATGGCGTGAACCCGGGAGGCGGGGCTTGCAGTGAGCTGAGATCCGGCCATTGCACTCCAGCCTGGGCAACAGAGCTAGACTCCGTCTCAAAAAAAAAAAAAAAAAAGAAAGAAAGAAAGAAAGATGAAGATACGGTAACAACGTGGTCAGGGCAAACGTCAGGATACCAGATTGCAAGTTCACAGTTGCCTTTCTGCTAAGAACGTGCGGGTGAATATGGAACAGAGGGCCATGTGTCAGTAGTTGGGTTGCGTTTTGTGTTTCTTTTCTACAAGCCCTTTCTGGTGTTGTATTTGTGTTTATTAGAGAGTAGCTGCCCAGAGGCTGCCGTTTCCCTCCCCACTCCTCGGTTCTCTCCATCTTCACCCCCAACTCCCAGTCCTTTGTTTGGAATTGCAGTCATTGTGCTTGTCAGGATGGAAGAGGCAGCCAGACACATGGCAGACCAGAGCACTGAGAGGCAGAGACTTATTTTCTATAAATCCTGCCCTGGCCTTGCTGTCTCGAGTGCTGAGATAGGGTCTCGGTGTTTTCCTCTGCAGAATGGAGGCATCACTCAGTCTCTGTCTTCTCTCCCTGTCTCTTTCTTCACTCCCCTCTTCCCTAACACACATCTACAGTGAAAGTCTTCAGGAGGCAAAAGAGAAAAGGCTGGACTATGCTGGACCCCCCAACCCCAGGGCCCATTTGCTATCTTCCCAGCTTCCGTGTGCCCAGAGCCGCCTGGGGGAGCCTTTGGAGGTGCAGATCCTGACTGTGTGGGTCTGAGTGAGGCTCTGACTCTCATGGGGAGGGGGAGGGCGCCGGTGCTGCGGGTCCCCCTGGGGCCAGTGGGGTGGTTTGCAAATCGTGCAGATAAGCTTCTCCACTTCTCCAGGTTTCTCCAACATGAGATGCTCCCAAGAGTCCTTTGGGATTGTTTTCTGACTTTGACCAGGATTTTGACGGAGAAGATTCGTTAATATAGGACCCCTTGTCTTAACGTACATATGTAAATGATCTGATCTGAAGTTTTCTGATTGGAAAATGATTGAAAGGTTGGCATCCAGTAGCCTCGGGGAGTCATTCCTTCATATCTTTTCAGCTGTGTCTTACTACAATTAAGATTTTCTTTCTGTGTGTGTGGGGTTTTTTCAGATGGAGTTTCCCTCTGTTGCCCAGCTGGAGTGCAGTGTCTTGATCTGGGCTCACTGCAACCTCTACCTCCCGGGTTCAAGCGATTTTCCTGTCCCAGCCTCCCAAGTAGCTGGGATTACAGACTTGCACCACCATGCCCACCTGGGTTTTTTCTGTGTGTGTGTGTGTGTGTGTGTGTGTGTGTGTGTGTGTGTGTGTTTGTGTGAATGTGTATCTTTAGTAGAGATGGGGTTTCACCACGTTGGTCAGGCTAGTCTTGAACTCCTGACCTCAAGTGATCCACCCACCTTGGCCTCCCAAAATGCTGGGATTACAGGCTTGAGGCACCACACCTAGCCTTATTTCTGTGTTTCTGTAATCATTTCACACATTAACGGACCACCTTCGGTGAGTCAGGGCAGGCTTTAGGCAAAAGAACCGAGCCCTTTATGCCCCTGGAGCTCTCACTCCTGCGGTGAGGCGGGTACAATGTGCCTGTAGCTGGACCTGAGAAGAAATTTCCTGTCTTATGAAAGGGCCCAGGGAGCCTCTAGTTGGGGCCCTTTGACCTGACCCCACGGTGAGGGAGGAGTCGGTAGAGGAGGGTGGCCCAGAGGAGGACCTTGGATTTGCCTTAGGGGAACTGGGAAGCAGGTGGAGGGAAGCCGACTGACTGGGAAGCAGACTGACTGTCTCCGATAAGGGTGGCTCTGTGGAGAGGAGAGGACAGGAGGGGAGGTCATGAGTTTAGGGTCTCACAAGGAGCAGCCACAGATGGAAGCTTATGGGGTGGGGCATGTGGCAGGGCAGCCCTATGCCCACAGACACACCCCGCCGAGGAGACCCAGGGAATTGAGTGTGTTGGGGCGGAGGGTAAATGGGCACTCAGCTATTACCGCTGGAAGGCAGAGCGTGTGAGCTGCGGCAGACAAAGGCAGGTGGGGTAAAAGGAGAGTCTTCACAGCAGTGCTTAGAATAGTAGAAAGTGGGAAAACCAGCAAAAACCTATCAATAGGAGATTAATGAATCCATTATGGCACCTGGAATGGAAGGAATTTTTGTCAGCGTTTAATAAGGAGCTTTGTGCTGGTCGAAAGTCAGCAGGTGCACAGTACACTCAAGGGCAGTATTGAAGAGCCGATTCCAGAGCAGCTCTGCACAGCAGATCCCCCTTTGTCCAGAGGGGCCGTTTGCAAATCCAAGCAGATCCGCTTCTTGGAGGTTTCTCCAACGGGAGCATCTCCCAGGATTGGGGCCTGCGTGGGTGGCTTGTGTTATTTATGCAATTTTAAATTATCTAGTTGCCACATTAAAGAAAGGTGGGCTGGGAGAGGGGGACACTGGGTGCCATGACTCACGCCTGTAATCCCAGCACTTCGGGAGCCCAAGGCAGGTGGATCACTTGAGCCCAGGAGTTTGAGGCCAGCCTGGGCAACATGGAGAGACTCAGTCTCTACAGAAAATACAAAACGATGAGTCGGATGTGGCGGTGCACACCTACAGTCCCAGCCCCGTGGGAGATTGAAGTGGGAGGATTGCCTGAGCCCAGGAGTTGGAGGCTGCAGTGAGCTGTGACTGCACAGGTTCACTCCAGCCTGGGCAACAGAGAGAGACCCTATCTAAAAAAAAAAAAAAAAAAAAAAGGAAAAAAAAAACCACTTTTATATTCAGCCAACTATTTTGATAACAATCAGTTATTGTGTTGTTTAATATTTTACACCGTTTTCCATACTAAGTCTTTGAAATCCATTGTGTAAAGAATCTTAAAGTACATCTCCATGTGGACAGGATGCACTTGGCCAGCGACTCCTCTGAGGGACAGTGTGGTCACGACGATGGGTGGCGTGTCCTGCCTGTATGTAGAAGGTCCCCGTGTGGGTGTTTCTGCGAAGGCCCTGAGGGATGTGCAAGGGAGGGCCGACACCGTCCCAGCCACACAGAGGGCTCTCCGATTGTCAATGGCAGCCCTTCCTCCTCCCCACCCTCTTAACACCCCCCACCCCACTTGTTATTTTTCTCCTCAGTGCTTACGGCCATCCACCCCTGGGCATCATGCATTTGTTCACTGTGTTTCTTGCTTTCGGGTCTCTCCTGATCAGAACAAGCTCCGCCGGAACCATTTTGTCACGGATGCATCCACATAGCACCCGGCAGCGATGGCATTTGGAGGACCTGAGGTGGACAGTGGGCCGGTGGTTGAGTGAAGGGCACTACAGATTTATCTCAAGCCCTCCCCTGACCCTACCGGAAGACACGGTGGTCTGCACAGTCCAGATAGTCAGAGAGGCCCCCGGCTCGATGACTTTGACCCGGCGGGGGTGGGGAGGGGGGAACAGCACGTTGACAGAATCCCCCCTTGGTATCCCACCTCCCCATGCCTACATAATCCCTACATTGTCAAAGGAGAGACCCCTAGAAGGAGCTTTGGCAGCAGGAGTGAGATCAGCGCAGTGCAAGCTCATTTTCTGACAAACCAGTGGCAGCAGTCAGCAAACTGACTTTATTTCTCAAAAAGAATGTATGCATCGAAATTAACAAGTGAGTGATCAGCAGTGTGGGAAAATTCAGGAAAAGCAGTTCAGTGCTGTGAGAGAGGGCGAGGTAGGGAGCTTTAGTACTCCAGACAACGGAGGAGGTAAAAGGATAGACCGAGATTATTTCATTAGATTTCATCTATTCTTACTTTTTTTTTTTTTTTTTTTTGAGACGGAATCTCGCTCTGTTACCCAGGCTGGAGTGCAGTGGCGGAATCTCGGCTCACTGTAACCTCCGCCTCCCGGCTTCAAGCGATTCTCTTGCCTAAGCCTCCCAAGTAGCTGGGACTACAGGCGCATGCCACCACGCCCGGCTCAATTTTCTTTGTATTTTTAGTAGAGACGGGTTTCACCCTGTTAGCCAGGATGGTCTCAACCTCCTGACCTCGTGATTTGCCTGCCTTGGCCTCCCAAAGCCCTGGGATTACAGGCATGAGCCATCACGGCCAGCCTATTCCTTACTTTTTTTTTTTTTTTTTTTTTTAAATAGAGTTTAGATTTTATCAGAGCAGAATCCCAGGAAACTGAGATTTGTAAACTGGGAAATCCAGCTCCTCCAAGTAGCCAGGAAATAAGGGTGACCTCAGTCATTCTTGCTAGGCACTGGTGTGGGCCGGGGATGACTCTGACTCAAGGAAGAAGCGGTCTTGTGACTCTCTTACCCGCACTGTGGTTTAGTAAGAAGCTGTTAAAAAGTGTCTCATATGAAGAAAGTGGTTTAATAACTGGTCAGAGTAATGACCACGTATTTCCTATGTAACCACTCCCTCATTATCTCCAACTTTATCTTTGGTTCTCATGACAAGATTATCACTTCCCTGAAAACTTGGGGTTTTTGCAAATGACGAAGAGGTGTTTTTCCAAATGGTAAAGTTCTTCTTTGGTGGGAAGATGTTTTCTCCTGGAAATCCTTAGGAAAGTTATTCGGTTCTTGGGTTGGGCTCCCAAAACCAAACGAAGTTTGGTGCTGCGGTTTGTTTTTACTCTGCACAGGAGTCTCCTGGGGTCACCTTGTGTATCATGTCCAGCCTTTTTTTTTTTTTTTTTTTTTTTTTTTTGAGACGGTGTCTCGCTGTGTCACCCAGGCTGGAGTGGGGGTGGTGCAATCTCCGCTCACTGCCAGCTCCTCCTCCCGGGTTCACGCCATTCTCCTGCCTCAGCCTCCTGAGTAGCTGGGACTGAAGGCGTCTGCCACCACGCCCGGCTAATTTTTGTATTTTTAGTAGAGATAGAGTTTCACCATGTTGGTTAAGCTGGTCTTGAACTCCTGACCTCAGGTGATCTCCCCACCTCGGCCTCCCAAAATGCTGGAATTACAGGCATGAGCTACCACGCCCAGTGGGCTAATTTTTAAGTTTTACAGATGGGTTCTCACTGGTACCCATGCTGGTCTCAAACTCCTGGCCTCAAGCAATCCTCCCATCTTGGTCTCCCAAACTGCTTGGATTTGCAGGCATGAGCCACCACACCTAGCCAAACATTGATCTTTCATTTTAAACTTCATCTAGAGATGTGACAAAAACCAAATGAGGTATCTGTTAAAATACTTTATAACCCTAGTACAGTAATAGAGTAATCCAACTGACAATTTCACAAAACTCAATTTTTGTTAACAAGTTCAAGGTTATACATGTTAATAAAGATAACATTTATTCAACCAGAGGAGAAAGGTTACAATGACAGAATTTATCTTTTTCTTTACTATGTTGCCTGAGCTATGGTTAAGGTTTGGGGAACTAGTATCTTAAAGAACCTTCAGAAATGTCTCATTCTAGAAATTAGAAACAAACTTTATACTCTTGGGGTTGAGAGAATCCAGGAGCAATCACCACCCCTAGTGTCCAGATGCTACTCTCCAAAGGCCCTTCCCCACTAGCCACAGAAATCAGAGCTCCCTGGGAAACAGACAGTTGAGCCTCTGGAGCAGGGAGGGCCTGGCTGTGCATGCTTTAGGGAGGTGGGAGTGGGGGTGTAGAAACCAAAGAAGTGAGACCACAATGGGCCAACAGCTAGGGCAAATGTGGGCATAAAACTAAATTCCATCTGATCACATAGTCTCAAATATGTACGTGTACAGAAATATTTCTGTGAGGTCACAGGGGTACTAAAAAACAAAACAAAAGACTGGGGGGGGGAAGAAGAAAAGAAAGAACTCTCTTCCCCATGTTGGGCGCAGTGGCTTACACCTGTAATCCTAGCACTTTGGGAGGTCAAGGTGGGCAGATTGTTTGAACTCAGGAGATCGAGACCAGCCTGGGCACCACGGCGAGACTCTGTCTCTACAAAAAAATATAAGCACTAGCTGGGCATGGTGGTGCACACCTGTAGTCCCAGCTACTCAGGAGGCTGAGGTGGCCCAGGAGGCTGAGGTTGCAGTAAGCTAAGACCATGCCACTGTACTCCAGCCTGGGGGACAGAACCAGACCCTGTCTTTAAAAAAAAAAAAAAAAAAAAAAAAAGACAGCCTCTTCTGTCATCATTAGAGGTAGTTCCTGCACCACCCTAACTCCTCCTCAAACTGGACTTCCCAGGGAGAGCAGCCGCCCCTGCCTTTTCCACAGAACCATATTTCAAGATAACCCGACAGCTCCAGCTGATGTGGAGCTCTTCTTTGAAGAAGTCCAGCAAACGAATGAAGAATTACAGAATTTGAAAACTTCACAAACTCTAATAAATGATTCAGGCAATACTCCTCAATGAACATGAAAACCATTAATAGGTTGATGAGAAACTCATTATCACAGGACACCAGAAACTCAAGTGCACCAGCTACTCCGTGGCTGAAGGGAGAAAGCAGATCTTCACAAGACAGTGGCTGACTCTCAACATGCACCCCGCTGGCGTGAGACCCCCAGTGGAGGCAAGCAGGCCTCACAGGAAGGTAGGATGTGGCCATCTATGCAGAGCTCCCCACGAAGGACTCTGCTTCAAAAGGCGCAGCCTGACTCAAACTAAGTCTTTGGATCTAAGTTCCAGTTCTCAGGAAACACAGGAACATGGCACTCAACACCACACAGGAGCAGCCAGGACACCTGGAAAGTGAGAGCGCCCGGAGGAAACCCGGCCTGCACACTCCTCTGCCGTCCGAGAGGGTGCCCGGGAGAGACCCGGGCTGAGCAGCTGTGATCTGTGGGACCCTGTGCCACAAACACTTTGAGGCCAACTAGAAAATTTGAATATGGAATAAGAAATAGGCAGTTTTAAGAAAGTATGTTTTATTCTATTAAAACTGAAAATGGCATTAGCTCATGTAAGAAAGAATCCTCATGTTTTAGGGTCACAAATTCAAATATTTAGGGGTAAATGATGACATTTATAATTTACTTCCAAAAACTTCACAAGGAAAAGGATATCTATTATGTGATAAGTGTTTAGGGGCTCATTATCCTAGTCTACTTTTCAGTATGCTTGAAAGTTTTCATAATTCTTTTTACTAAAATAATTTTGCAAATATGTTTTTACATTACCATTTATATGTAAATTATTAGTGTTTTATATAATACATATAACTATATTATTATGATAATGACCTTATATTAGTGACATAAGAAACAAGCGATGAATCAGAAAGTGAGGATGTAATTAAGGTTCTGTGACTGCGTCCACTATCAGAAGAGCACTTCTCCGTGCCAAGGACAGGCTCGAAGCTTCACACACCCTGGGTCGGAGTGGGCACCATCCATGCACCCCCACTCTCCATGCAACAAAGCTGGAAGTGAGGCAAGAAGCTGGGGGCCAGGACCCTTCTCTAGGGTTCTCTAAACACCGTGTTTGTAACCACCATGCTGAGCCCACTGAAGACTATCATTGTAAATGTCCAAAATCAATGTCCAAGTAAGATAGGCAAACTTAGGCCAAGAATCTTACCTACACTTAGATATTTCTTAAGCATCGCTAAATGTGAGAGAAGCCATGTCATGAAAATATAAGAACACAAACAAGTCAACTTTTCACAATCCACCATCAAACTTTTCCAACAAAATATTACCTAGCATTGCTTGGGTGATCGTGAGTGGCATGAAATTGCTTAAGCTGCTCCCACGTAAGCTCCGGGATGCACAGTGGGTCACCCCCAGAGACCACTGAGTACATGTGGTGGGGAAGAAGTCTGTTTTGAAGGTGCTGGGAGAATATCCTCTCATTGTCTGTCTTGAAATGTGAAGTAAATAAATAAGAATATGTACATATAAACTAATACACACACACTACATTACTTACAATATAGCCAATCGATCACATTCTGGTGCATATGTCTGTAATACTCTGCAAATAAAACTGTTCTAAAGGTAAAAAAAAAAAAAAAAAAAAAAAAAAAAAGAGACACCCCTGCAGGCATTGTTTAACACTGTATTCAATCACTCATCACCCATGCAACAGGACCCAAGGATTGAGAACAATGGACTTTTTGATGTGTGTTGCAACAAACTCATAGCCGAGGGCTGTAAATCGGAGGGATCACCAGGTCTGCCTACCAGTCACCAGGCAAGTGGGGAGAAGCTGTCACCCCAACTTGAGTTTCAAGAAGACTCCTTGGAAGAAAAGACCACCAAATTGAGAATGAAAAGGTAAGAAATAGTTCACCAGCTGAGGGGGGCTACAGAAATCAGAGAGCAGGCCACCTGTGAGCCTCAGGGACACCAGCACAGGCAGGTTGTCAAGGTCACAAGGGGACATGAAGACATGGGCCCAGGACAGCAGCTCTTAATCCAAAATGGTCTCAAGACTCCTTTACACCCTGAAAAATTAACCCATTTATGCCTGAGGTTGCAATTTTTTTTGTAAAAATCAGACCTTGGCAATGACCTTGAGCTGTAGGATATAAATAACTCCCACAAGCTTAGGATTCCAATAATGGAACACTAGGCACAAATGGGTTTTAATGAGGACCCAAACAGCTTTTGATTATGTAGGCTTTTTTTGCCTGTGTAGGTACCTGTGTGTGTTTATATAATTTTTCTATATTCTAAATTAAAGTTGATTAAAAAATTAAAGTATTAAAAAATACTTATGCATTAAGGTAAGCCATCATTACATGTTAATATAAATATGTTTGAAAAATACTTCTCATAACAAAGTAAAACACTGACTACTTAGAGTGATGCTGTGTTGCCTTTTTTGCAAATCTCTGTAGTGTCTGGCTCAGAGGTGAAGCTGGACTCCCTCATCTGCTCTGTATCCAGCTTGCTGTGTGTCACACACCTCGCCACGCAGCCTCTAGAAAGTACACCATGTACTTGGGCAAGAATGAGTGTAAAAGACAATGTGTTGATAGTGGTATGAAAATAGCTTTTCTCTCGCTGCAGATCATACACGGGGGTCGTCAGACATGGTCTGAGACCTGCTGCGAAGAACAGCAGCCTGGCCCTGCTACCCCCTGGCTTCTGCTCACAGCACTGACCCCAGCTAATCCAAGAACATGTCACCTATAATGAGGATATTGAAGAAAAATCAACCATCTTCCAGATGTGTCTATATCATGATACGGTACATGGGTAAGGTAAGCTGAACACAACATAAAAAAGAAAACTTACAAATGCTCCCTTCATCTCATTAAAGATGACTCCTTTAAAGACCAAGGGCATCTGGGGGTCGCTGGGGTTCTCATATTCCAGGCGCCATCCTTCCTGCCTGAGGACAAATAATAATAAGCTGACAGTGACTCAAATACTAAAGTCTGTATCAACTAGTTAATCACTCATGACATACCAGAAATCCAGCTCACGTAAACCTGGGGAAAAGGTCTCATCCAAATACACTGAGAGGAGATTCTGAAAGTCCTTGGGATTTTGTGTGGAAAATGGATACAGAGTATAATCACTAGCTCGGTACAAATGAAAAGTGAAATTGTAAAATTTAACAGATTTCTACTAAAATTATTGAATCTTAAGCCTCATTTCCCCTTTGTCCTAGGACAGTAAGTTGTAGCTATTCTTGAGATGGGGCAGTGGCTCCATGCTCTGGCCCCCGACCCCAGCAGCCATCCCAGCTCATCACCCTGAGTGCCGGCTTTCCCATCCCATCTCAGGATCTGCACTGGACGGGCACCAGGTCTTTCTTCAGCGAACATCTAAACTCTCTCAAGTGTCTCCAGAGACTTTCACATGTCTACAAAGATGACCTCATTCTGTAAGAGCATGGATTTAACTTGCTCTACGATGTCACTCCTTCACAGAGTGCACTGTTCATCGTCACCCTATTCACTAGCGTCAGTCTTACTAAAAGTCAAACATCAATGTTAGTGGTAACTCTGGAGGCCTGGCATTGTAGCGATATCCCCAAGAGAAAATTGTTTTGAACCTTTCTGGGAAAAGTTCACGTACGTTTTATTCAAACACTAGTTTTTATAACCTCGCTACCATGTGACTTTCCTGAAGGATGAAATTTCTGACGTCCTTCAAGTAGAGAGAGAGAAAAATTTTTCTAGAACATTAATTGCCCACTCCTCTCATCCCTTCTCAGAAACTAACTGAATTCCAGTGGGTGTGCCTGGCAAACCCAAACACGGTTTTCCGTTCAGGATGCTGGTCTCACCTGTGAAGGCGTTCATGAACGTGGAGAGGGAGCGGTTCAACATTTTGAAGAAAGGGTCTCTGCACGGATATTTCCGAGACCCACAAAGGACGGTGTGCTCAAGAATGTGAGGAACACCGGTACTGTCCATGGGAGTGGTGCTGAACTTCACGCTAGGGAAGAAGGAATGGCATGCCAGGGAAGGGAGAGGAACAGAACGCTAGGGAAGGAGAATGACTAGAATACAAAACGTTCATCTAAGTGCTGCGGAAACAGTTCCCAGATGCATCATCACCTCAGGCTACTAGAAATCATCATTCTGACACCACAATCCTCCAACACGGGGTTTCCCAACTCTAATGTAAATCATTGATTCAGACTAAAAATTGTATTTTGATGAGATTGTAAGTCCGTGTAAGCTTTTCCTTATTTTTCAAGATGCTCTGTCAATAAAAATACTAGTGAGATGATATTTAAACCACGTAACATACAGTCAGTGCTTTAAAACAAGCTTGTCTAACCCACAGCCTGCAGTCCGCATGCTCAGGATGGCTTGGAATGCATCCCAACACAATCCCTACACTTTCTTAAAACATTGAGGTCCTCTATTTATTTTTTTTTAGCTCATCAACTGTCCTTAGTGTTAGTGTATTTAGTGTGTGGCCTGAGACAGTTGTTCTTCTAATGTGGCACAGGGAAGCCAAAAGATTGGACATCCCTGATTTAAATAAAACGTTCAAGACCATGTTCTTACAATGCACCACATACCTGAACAGATTATTCGTGTCTTCTCTGGCCAGGTGTAAATACTTGGCTCCTCTGTCATCGTGGCTGAGCTTCATGGCCGTCAGGAACAGCTCGGGAACAGATGTCACCTGAGTTAACCAGAAAAACATGAGCAGTTAAATGTAGACAAAATAGCCTGTGAAATGGTGACCTTCAACACACTGAGAAAACTGGCTTTTCTGCCTGAAATTAGATGATGCCGGGAAGCCAGTACTTCAGAGCTGGAGAGAACAGAACCATCCTGTCCAAGTCCCTTATCCTACAAACAAGGAAAGTAAGACCTAAAAAAGGCAGATGAGAATGTGTGTGTATATATGTATATTTTTGAGTGCTTATTACTGGCTAGGTATTTTCCATTTTTTTATTTTTTAAATTTTTTATTCTTTTTTGGCTAGGCATTTTCTAATCATGTCACATAGAATCCTGTGACGGAGGTATTCTCATCCTCATTTACAGATGAAAAAACTGAGGCTCAGGGTGATGAAGCAAGCTGCCCGAATCAGAGCCAGGATTCGCCCTGGTGTCTGCCCTTCCCACGGTACTGTGCTGCACCTAAGTCCTAAGTAACACAGCACCCTTTCCAATGCCTGCTGAGTGCCTCCTGCTTTTGTGTACTGCACCTCAGTAACACAGCACCCCTTCCAACATCGGCTGTGTGCCTCCTGTTTCTGTGCATAGAATCTCCTGTAGTGCGAAGCACGGGCTTGCAGGAGGGGCAATGCTGGAGTGGGCTAGCCGGCGACAGCGGGGAGACGGTCCAGGATCAGTCTTTGCTTCTCCTAGTTTGGGATGGATTCTCGGTGGTAGCTGTAAGCACAAAGCTGGTGCTTCCAGAACAGCTGGAGGGGCTGGGAGGATAGAAATGCCCCCCAAAAAGATGAAAGACTCCCCACTCCTGGGGCAGGGTGGAAGATCTTCTCCTACCTTAGGCAAGCCTCCTGGTACGTGTCCATATTCCTCGGTATGAAAGAAACTGTCTTCTCTTCCAGTCAGGCCAGCCGGCCCTCTCCCTCAATCACATACCACTTCCCTGTGATCACCACGCCACTTGCCACTCCCTCCGTCCAGGTGCCGTGAGTCACCTGGCCAAGCGCACACAGCAAGTCACTGGCAGAGGTGAGACCTCGGGTCTCCTCAGCCCAATCTAGGGAGCCTGCCATCCAACAGTCATGCATAAGCGGCCCACTACGACCTGCATCATCTACCGCTGTTAAATTCCTTGTTTCCAAGCGTACCGTACTTTGTATCAGATGATCAATGCATTTAAAATCAGCAGATACAGTGAGATGTCTGCTTTCTAATAATATATAGCTTTAATAATAATAGCTTTCATGGTAGCTATTTCTCAAACAAGAAACATGACTTATCGTAAGTTACTATGGCTGGACGCAGTGGCTCACACCTTTAATCCCAGCACTTTGGAAGGCCAAGGTGATATGGTTTGGCCTCGTCCCCACCCAAATCTCATCTTGAATTGTAGTTCCCATAATCCCCACATGTTGTGGGAGGGACCTGGTAGGAGGTAATTGCATCATGAGGGCAGTTCCCCCATGTTATTCTCATGACAGTGAGTATGTTCTCACGAGATCTGACGGTTTTATAAGGGGCTTCCCCCTTCACTTGTCATTCTCTTCCATACCACCCTGTGGAGAGGTGCCTTCCACCATGATTGTAAGTTTCCTGAGGCCTCCCCAGCCATGCAGAACTGTGAGTCAATTAAACCTCTTTACTTTTTAGCTCATTCATTATAAATTACCCAGTCTTGGGTATTTCTTCATAGCAGTGTGAGATTAGACTAATACACAAGACAATAGGATTACTTGAACTCAGGAGTTTGAGACCAGCCTAGACAACAAAGTTTCCACCTACACCTACACCTACATACACACACACACACACACACACACACACACACAAAATGAGCCAGGCGTGGTGGCACCTTGTCCCAGTTACTTGGGAGACTGAGGTGAGAGGATCGCTTGAGCCCAGGAGTTCGAGGCTGCAGTGAGCCAAGATCATGCCACTGCACTCCAGCCTGGGTGACAGGGTGAGTCCCAGTCTCAAAAATAAGTACATTTCTATAAAATTTGAAAAACAAAGGAGAAGAATCTACCACTCTGGGTGAGGCCCTTATTAATACTAGCCAGTACTATAAACTCAGGTGTCTGCCCGGCCTTTGCAGGATTTCACAAATGCACTAAGTCTGTTGTCAGGACTCCCATGCCTGGACCTTGCCTGGAACCCCCTAGTCACTTGTCTGGCTCCCTTTCTGGAGCCCTGCCTAGAGGCAGCTGCTTTCTCACACCACCCTCTCCAGCTCTTCCCTCTCCCCCCAGCAGCAGCAGCTCCCACTCCTCCTCCCGCCCTTGTCCTTGGCCCTCCGCATGGCATCCACCATGTGCCTCCAGTCACAGCCGCATCAGGCTTTCTAGACAGTAAGCTGTTTGTCTTTTACATTTGCTACAACATCAAGCATAGCACAGAGCCAACAGCTGGCCAAATATGTGAAGTGTTGTCATTTTTAGTTACTATGCTAAAAAAAAAAAAAAAAAAGGAAAAGGTTTAAGCAAATAACAAAACAAAAAACAAATGAATCCATTTTAATATAAACCCAAGTAAGTATAGGTCCACAATTTCTTCTTTATAATTTTGAAACCCAAATGGCTCAGAAAACTGAAAGATTCTGCAGAAGTTTAGAGCAAACTATTTGATGGCAAAACCTGACTGAACAGATCAGGGCACTGAGTCTTCGTGCTCACACTCAGCGAATCATCAGGTTTGGTGGCAGAAACTCTAGTGTGTCTAGGGTTTCTAGAAGGGCGTGCTATGTTGGGCGGGGCTATGCAAGTGATGGGAGGAGCTTAGTGAGGGGTGGCTCTTTGCAGGTGAGGAGTGGAGCCTAGTAGGTGGGGATGCAGGTGAGCTGGGCCTTGAGGAAGGGGCTTGCAGGAGATGGGGTGGAGCCAGTGGGGCGGGGCTGCAGGCAAGCTAGGCCTTGGGGGCGGGGCTTGCATGCGAGAGGCGGGGCCTTGTGGGGGCAGGGCTGGCAGAAGAGGGTGGGGCTTGGTGATGGACCGGGCTGTTCAGCTGAGGGTAGTGGCCTAGTCG
The DNA here is from genome assembly GCF_043159975.1 of Macaca nemestrina. Taxonomy (NCBI): domain Eukaryota; kingdom Metazoa; phylum Chordata; class Mammalia; order Primates; family Cercopithecidae; genus Macaca; species Macaca nemestrina. Next base: position 146,639,977 of record NC_092132.1, on the reverse strand, counting down.
GGGGCTGCCGGAAGCTGGGCCAGGTGAACCTTGGTAATCCTCTCTGGCCTTGGTCCTCTGGCTCAGGCTGTGCCCAGCAGGGAGGCCGGCCCGATCGAGCTGCGGTCTCCACCCTGAGAGCGAGGGCTCCTTCCCCCAGCGCGGGTTAAAGCACCGTGTGTCCACCTGTGCAGTGGCTGGTCCCCATGTGACCTGGAGGGCAGAATCCCTGGGTCCTGCCGCTGGTCCGGGGTGTCTGCTTCCCCTTCCTGCAGTTCCTGGGAGGGTCTGTGTGTCCAGGGGGCTCTGATCCCTGCCTCAGGACGACGGGTGAGGGGTCAAGATCGCCCACTGTGGAGCTGGCCCGGATCTTGGTTCTGTGGATCCTCGCTGTGTGGTTCTGGAGCAGTTCTGTCCTCAGGAGAGGGATCCTCACAGCTGCCTCTTGGTGCTGTGAGAAGAATTAATAGGACGACCCCCGGGTACCTGCTCGTAGCCCTGGGCAGGGCCAGCCCTGTGTCTCCACCAGTTCCTTCCCTCTGTGCTCCCCGACACTGTCACATCGCCAGCCTTTATTTCCTTTTCCTTGGACCCAGGCAGCGAGTGCCCCGCTGGCCTTGGCAGCCCCTTCTCTAATCTATCATCAAATCACTTCCTGATGGACAGCACTGACCAGCCATTGGCGTCACCAAAGCCCCACAAAATAGAATCCAACTTTCCTATTAAGCTGTGCAGAGCTGTCCCAGCCCCACTTCCCACAGGCTGGCCTCATTCACCATGGGATCCGTGGTTCTCACCTGGGGCTGGGGGTGCCCCTGGCATCCGGTGGAGAGTGTCAGAGATGTCCCTCCAGGCCCAGTACAGTCCCCCAGCCAGTGGCCGGCAGACTGCAGCACCCAGCCTGATGTCCCTGTGGCTTCCGGTTCCCTGAGGCCAGCTATGCTTTGCTGCCTCTTCATCCTTTCAGACGGGTGCCCTCTCTCCACCTTCGCTGGTTAGCAGTGTTCCATCCATTGGAGCTCAAAGCACTGCCTCCCGGCAGGACAGCCCCTTCTCCTGGCCTGCCATCTGCCTGTGCCCGGTGGTCTGTGACATGTCCTCGAGGGCCCATCAGAACGAGGCTCCCAGCGACGGAGCGGTTCCTATTTGTGTCTCTGTCCCACCTTCTCTGGTCCTGGCACCGTGTCCTTTGCTGACAGAGGTCTTGGGTTGATTGTCAGCAAAGCAGACAATCTATATGGCTCTAAATGGCTGTAAACATGCTTGATTGGAGTATTTTAAAAATAATTGGATATGTAAACATTTGAGTGTAACATAGGTGGATTTTTGGGCTAATGGTCTTGTTCTTCAGGGAATAACCACAGGCCCATCCACAAGGACCATTTCCAGCTGATTTATGGAACACTGTTCTACCTGGTTAATTTTCAACGTTATCTCAGCCTGAGAGGTAGGTCAGCATGTGACGAAGATCACTGGTTTGAATACTAACCTGCTCCTTTGGAGCTACACCTTCCATGCCTCTGTTTCTTCCTTGGTTAGGTAGGAAAGGTATGAGCTACCTCAGAGTTGTGAGGCCTGCATCGAGTGACCACATTAAAGTGCCAAGAACTGCACCCAGAATGTTGGTACTTAAAGACCTTTAAACATCCCGATGCTGCATTTTAGTACCCGGGTAAAACAGCAAAGTTATGACAGATGCAGACGCAGACCCTCGGTGAGGTGGGGGGCTGATAGCAGGAGGTGGATCACCGACCCTGGAACGAGGGCATGGTCTGTTCGAGGCTGAACGAAGTGCACATCGTTGCGTGTACCACGGAGGTCCCTCTGGTGAATTCCTGGAAGGGTCCCTGTGGCTGAGCCGTGCAGTCTTTCCGTGACGTCCGGCAGGAGCAGAGCTTTCGGGTGCAGCCTTGCTCTTGTGTGCATGGCCCTCAACTGTCTCAAAAGTCTGAGGCTTAAAGCAGGCTTGGGGTTTCCTTACACCTCACAGACATCTAATTTGCCTGGCAAACATGTTTTTCTTGGGTGTAAAGGTGAAGGAATAGGTGTACTAATTACTGCACTTCTGGGTCAGTGACACTTGGTTGAAGACACTATCTGCCCTGGGTGGACATCTCTGGGGTGGTGAAAACCGGTGGCTGGATGTCACGGGGTTGCCAAGAAGATGCCAGCTTTTTCCTTTTTCCTCAGTAACAACACCCTACTTTGTTTAGGGAAGCAGCACACCCAGCTGAAAATCCAATTCTCTTGTACGGCGGAGCGGCTGGTGACACAGGTCCAGATGCTGGGATGCTGATGGGGGTTCCTGGAGTGGGAGGTGTCGGGAGGCTTTCTCGACCCACAGCAGCCCTGAGCCCTTGTCCGGCCTTCTTGCCTGGGGCATGATGCCTGGAGGGAAAGCAGCTTTGGGGGCCCAAGTGCCAGAAGCCAGAGTCTTGGCCTGTGGGGCAGGCCTGGGCCAGGCTCCTCAGAGGATGTCACAGAGCTGCTGCCCATGCGGGGACCAACCACCTCTGAGCCCCATGCAGATTTTCCTCTGTAGCCGAGTGAAATGCTGGTACGGCGAGTGAGGCAGTCAGAGGCACCTTTTGTGGAAGGAGGACAAAGCTGGAGAGAAAGAGGTTTTCCTAAAAGGTCCAAGGCGCTGATACTTCGTTAGGGATAAGTCCTAGGAGTGTGGTTGCTGATGGGTGGAAAACTGTAGCCAGAGAATAAGTGGGAATAGCCCTTGTTGGTATTTAACTGATTCGTTCACGAATGGTCTGAACAGTTCTAGTGAAAAGAACATTTTGGACACAGAAGTTTTCATCCTGCCTGACAAGCAGCATGATGGTGGGCTGTTCCATCCTTCCTGGGCAACAGTGAGAGGGTCTCAGGCCCTTCTGGCCCTGTGCTGGCATTTCCCCAGGGTGTGTGTCCCGTCCCGAATAGGCTGGAATGCCTCTGGGTGCAGCTGAGCCTCTTGAAAAGGGAAGAGTCATGTGACGTGCTCTGGGTGAACAGGAAAATGAGGGAGGACAGGAAGAGGGGCCTGGAGGTGAGGAGGATGGTGAGCAACCTGGGGACAGGGGACGGAGGGTAATGCCGGGGACAGGGGATGGAGGGTAACACCACTTCTCCCGGTGCCTTTGGGGTATGCTGCCACCTCTCGCACCCCAGAGTGAAGTCAACAGGATTCTGTCCCCAGGAGCCCCAAAGCCTGGCAGCTGGGATTGGCCCAGTATGAACCACCGTTCACTGGCTCTGCACCCTGGGACAGGTTCCCTGGTGTTTCCACCCTGGCTTCCCATCTGGACAGTGGGACCCTGAGTGTCAGCTTCACAGCTGCGCCTGGAGTCCTGGACTCCAGCGTGTCGTCGGCACTCGTTAGCGTTTCTTTTGTCGTGGTCCGTGGATGAAGTGGCTCTTTCTTTGTGTGTTCACAGCCCTCCTGCTCACTTTACCTTCTGGGAACAGTTTTTAACATAGCTTCGTATGTGGGGAGGACTCGAGTGATTAATCGAATGTTTCGTCAGGTGCGGTTCTTCTGTTTCCCAGTTTTGACACAACATTTGGTGAAATTTCCAGGGACTCCTGTGGTCAGCCTCACAGTTTCACTCTGTCACTTTCTAATGCAGTATTCTTTGGGAGTCTTTTCAATTAAGCACCATCATTTAAAAATAAGTTTTATAATATGCAGTTTCAGGTTAATTCTTTACCTTTGTGTCTCAGGCAGTGGCTCTCCACCTGTGAGTAGTCAGAAAGGTTCACGCAGTTTTCCAGGGCGACCTTTGCATTTACTGGAACTATTAAGAACTGTTGCCTGCTTAGGCCGTGATTGACACGCAGTGCGCGTGAGGCCATGCGTGGCTTAGCGTCTTCTGCAGGCTTAGAGGTCACTTTCTGTTCTTCCCCAAGCCTGCTCTGCTGTGCCGAGTGTTCACTGCGGGCGGCGGTCACACTGTCTGGCACAGGACACCGAGGCCACAGGGCGGACTCCACCTAGTGGAGCCTGCAGAATGGCAGAGCCTGGCCTCCTGGCCGCCCTTCAAGGGGAGCAGAAAGCGCAAGCCTGTGATCAGAGCTGTGCTAGCCCAGAAAGCCTCCGAACAGGTTTAATTTAGGAATCAGCTCCTACCAGCTGCCCATGTTTAGGATGTGTTTGAGATTTTGTGATTTTTCCTGCACTGAAGCTACTGGGCTGGCTCTGAGTCACCGTCATGGGACTTCAGGTTGCCCCGACGGGAAGCGGTGGAGGAGGAGGGCCGCACAGAGGCTTGCCGCAGTGATAATGAAGGGCTTATTGCCTCTTGGAACAGCGAGTTCAAGCTCTTGGTAATTGTCAGCGTAAATAGTGACCCGCTGAGGACATGGCTGTAATTCAGAGTGGCATGGTTGATTGTCATCATTGATATCAGGTACCTGCCTGTAAAATGATGGTACCCATAGTGCGGCTCCAGGAGGGCAGCTCCTGCCAAACACACGTGCTCCTGGGCCCCTGCAGCCAAGGTCGTGCTGCCAGCCAGGCCTGAAGCGGTGGGTGCAGGGGGTCTTCATGGCACTGAGGGCCTCCCTCATTTGCTTGTGGGGCCCAGCCCTCTGTCCCTCCAGGTCCCCATTGCGGCTCCTCCCTGGGTTCTCACAGCCCCATGCACACCTCCGTCTTCACAGCTTCCGTAGTTTTCTAGTGGGAGCCCCACGTGGGCGCCTGGGCAGGGATCGTGTGTTAGTTGAGCTCTCTCCAGCCATCCCTGGCTCATGGCTCAGCAGGTCCCTTCAGATGAGTCAGCCAGCTGTGTGGCTGCATGTTCAGGATACTTGTCAGGGGCCTCCCTCAGGTCAGAGCAAGACCTAGGCTCACCTCCTCCGCGGGACTTTGGAGCCTGCCCTGGAGAGACTCCAGCCACGACCAGAGGGGCCGCCCGGGTCCCCGCGGGCTGGTGGGAGTGACTTCTGAGCCACTTGAGGCCCCACTTTGTGTTCCTACACCCCACAAAGCCACTTAAAGCACCATATTCTGGTGCCGTGTGCCTCTCGAGTGTGGCACACAAGCCTGGACGGGGATCTGAGCGGGCACTGCCTTCCTCAGGCTGCACTTGTGTTTTGGGGCCCCTGGAGCACTCCTGCCTGTGATTCTCACTGCTGTCTGGGCTCCCCTAGAGGGTCTCACCCGCAACCTGAGGGCCACATTGGCAGCCACCGAGGAACCGGCAGGTCCGGCGTTGGTCCCACTCAGTCCTTCTGGACTTTGGTGACAGAAGAGACAGCAAAGCTTCAGCTGGGAGCCCCAGACCTTCTCTGCTTGGGACCCGGGGACTGAGATAGCACAGATCCTGCCATCCACGTGCTGGGGGCCCCCCTGTGCAGCTCCCTCCTCTGGTCAGGGGCCGCGCCCTTGGGCTAGGCAGCTCCGGGTCTTCACACTCAGGGGCTCAGGGCGGGTCCTGGATGCGGAGAGAAGGAAAAGGATGGCAGTTTGAGCCCAATTGTGTTGGCTTCATCTTCTGCCTCTTGTCCCTAAATACAGTTGCAAAGTTTTCCAGATGAAAACTCAGAAGGGATTTTTAATGACTGGAATCTGTGAATTCCATGGAAGCCAAGTCTGTCCTCAGCTGGTCACTGTTTATGCTAACAGTTATAAACAGCATGAACTTGCTGTCCTGAGAGGCAACACACCCTCCATTCTCTCTGCAGTGCAGCTGCCTTGGTGGGTGGAACATGCCCCTCCTCCCTCCCTCTCCCTTCCTCTCTTCCTCCCTCCCCCCTCCCCTCTCCCTCCCTCCCCCTCCTCTCTCCCCCTGAGCCCCCCCCCGTCTCCCTACCTCTCCCCTCCTCTCTCCCTCCCTCCCTCCTCCTTCTTCCTGTCTTCTCTCACCTTTCTCCCCTCACCTCTTCTGGGCGAGGGGCAGAAGAGAGGAGACCTCCGGAATCTTCTGCTTCATCCAAGCAGCTTGGGGGCAGCATCAACAGCTGCAATTTGGCTGCTGCAACAGGTGCCTCAGGGCAGCCTTTCTAATGGGAATCCTGGAATCATGTCTTTCCTTAATGTGTCCTAAAGGCTGGAGGACATGAAGTGAAACAATGCTCCATGCTCAGTCCTGTGATTTTGTGTATTTATTGGACTTAATTTGAAATTAAACTAAATGATACCCAAGGTAGAGCATTAAAAAAAGTAAAAAACAGGCTATGGTGTTTGAAAAACAAACAAAACTTTGGTTTGTTGGTTTGTTCTTAGACCTTCACAGGCTCCTAGGTCACACGTTTCAGTTTCTCAGCGAGTGACTTTCTCTCTGGAAGCCATGTCAGCCTCTTGTTTGATGATGTCAGCCACAGCAGAAAGAAGCACTCTGTAGACCCTGTGCTCAGCACCTTGGCATGAGCTCCTGCCATCTTCTGTTCATGCTCATCACAGCTCTGTGCAGTGGGCGTCCTCCTGATCCATGTGGGAGGACCGAGGATGGAGGCGGAAGGGTGGGTGACGGCAGAATCACATGAGGGGTCTCTCCTGAGGTAGGGAGGGGAACCGGCCCAGGACCTCAGTGCCCATCGCGTCCTTCCTCCTCCTCCTCTGCCTCTCTGTGACTGTTTGACTCAGGCTGCAGGGACAGACATGAGTATGTGCAGAGCGTGCGTGCACCCCTGGGGGTGTGTGTTGGTGTTGGTGGGGACAGATGTGTAAAGAGCGTGTGTGCACACCTCAGGGGTGTGTGCTGTTGTTGGCATGGACAGACATGAGTATGTGCAGAACGTGTGTACACCCCTGGAGGTGTGTGCTGGTGTTGGTGGGGACAGATGTGTACAGAGCGTGTGTGCACACCCGGGGGTTGTGTGTGCTGTTGTTGGCACGGACATACGTAAGCATGTACAGAACATGTGTGCACACCTGGGGGTGTGTGCTGGTATTGGCATGGACAGACGTGAGCGTGTACAGAGCATGTGTGCACACCTGAGGGTGTGTGCTTATGTTGTTTTGTAAGCGGCAAATATGTGGCCCTTGCGTCGGGCGGCCCTGCACCCGTGCTGAGTCCATCAGTGGCCCTGGGGTTGGAGTCTCCATCTCCCCAGACAGCACTCGAGTGTCTTGAGGTTTCAGATTCTTCCTCTCTGGGTACTTGGGCCTCCTCAGGACCAAACATCAGAACCAGCCAACTGGAAACTGCGAGAACGTTCAAATCCATCTTCAGTAGGGAAAAACAAAAGCAATTGGAAAAATTTTCCAACATGACCCCATGGTTAAGCCGTTAGATACTCCAGCCAACAGATTGAGTCACTTTAAAATTCACACCGATTAAAATGGTTTTGAGAGTTGCAGAGTTTTACCCGTAAACCTTGAAATAATTGAAGCGTTCTACTCCACTTGCTTACTAACTAGGGGTGGGGATAACTTTCAGTCCAAAGTAGCAACCTTCTAAATCCAGCTTAGATGCGAGGCTCCCACTGACACAGGAAGAGACAGTGGTCCTTGTTCATTCTCCTGTGTTCACATACTTTGTCATTTTTTTTGTATCCTGATCATCACTTCTGCTTTTCCAATTGAAACTAAAGGGAGTTTAGTTCTGTTTTGGAGAAGCTGTGATTAGTGGTTTCTTTTCATGGTTTGCTTAATCTCTTAAGTCTGGTGCTTACATTTACCCAAATGCACATTTCTTTAGTAGGACAGTGCAGTTGCCCAGGGCTTCTTCCTCCATATCTGCTCCCCAGGAGGCCCCCTAGGAATGGGCGCTGGAGATCCAGCCCCTCTCCGTGTGCCGTTTTCTTTGAGTCCAATGTAGGTTTGGCTCAGAGAAGAAAACAGGCCTCCGGGTTAGGTGCCTCTGGCTGCTTGCTTGTGAAATGTTTAATTTTACACATTGATAGTTGTAGCTCGCAGTATCACTGCAGTCATAAGAACAAGAAACACTCCCATAAAGTAGATAGGCAGAAAAAAGCCATAAAATTTTAATAAAGTGCAAATAAAATGATGTTGTAAGAATGTACAGTGGGAAATGCTCTCAGTCCAGCCAGATCGGCTGCGGCGTCCTCCTGTAAATACATTCAGCCACGTGTGGCCCTGATCGCAATCACTACTGTGAATTGTGATCCAGAATGTTCTTGGGGGGCTGATGCCTGGACTGTGCCAGCAGCTGAGTCTGATTGGGTGTCACAGTGGAGATGTGCTTAGTGCGGCCAGCTGGGCTGAGGGGTGGCCACCCATGCACTCGCCACGTGCAGTCGTTATTCTGGTGATGGAGTTGCACGCGGCGCGGCTTGTCCACCTGGGCTATTTAAAGTACCGGGAACCCAACCGTGGGCGGGTGCCTCCTGATATGGGAGCTGTCTTTTTTATCCAGGGCCCTCTGGCGCGGCAGACCCCGGCTGCTGGTCCCTGAGCCCATAGGGAGGCACCGGAGGGCTCTGTTGGGCCATGGAGATCCCCGAGCAGGTGGTCACTCATTGCTTGTGGAGTGGTCCATGGCCTGTGAGTTTATTCCCGGGGTCTGTGTGGGCAAGATTAACCAGTTCACAGCTGGGCACTTACACAGGTGACACTAGTTAAAGTGGAATCTATATTAGCTTGCACGGGCATGCGTGAGGAGCTGAGAGGGTGGGGGAGGCTTGGCCCTAGCATTGGAGCCCGGGTTCCTGATATTTCTGCCAGGGCCCCTGTGGGTCCTGAAGACAGTAGGTGCGATATGGACCAGGGGATGCGGAAGCCTCTAGAGGCTGTGGGAGGAAAGGAGACGGTCGCTTCCCCAGAGCCAGCCCTGCCGACACCTCGACGTTAGCTGGTGGGACCTGTTTTGAACTCCAGCTTCCAGAAACGTGAGAAAATAAGTCAGTGCTTAGGGTGCTAAATTGGGGTGATTTAGTGGAGAAATAGAAAACTAGCCCACGAAGGTGCACGCATTGAAACGTGCTCTGTCCCGGTGTTCACAGTGGTGTGAGGGGGATGACATCAGGGTTCGGGGAACTGTGCAGTTTTACTGAAGGAAGGGGGCTCGCCACGCCTTTCCTCATATAAATGAAGGTATATATGCCTGCCACACTGCCCAGGAGACAGGGACTGGAATTCTGACTTTATTTCTTATGGGAACCAAGCCACAGTCAGAACACAGTGAGGGCTGAAATGAGGTTCCTGTAGCCTGAACTGGGAAGATGAATCGCAAGTAGTTTGTTTTTCTACACAGACCTGTCCTTTCAGGTTTTGTTAAGTTCTGGAAAAAGGGAGAAGTCAGGCACAACTCGGCAAGGGACAGTGTTTCTGGAGGTGGGGCGGCTTCAGCCTGAATGTGGCCGTGTGGCTGGGAGGCTCAGAAACTGCCCTCCAAGGGCACCCATCTGTTCCTTATTGCACTAATACCTCGTTTACAGAAATCCACAGAAATTCCAGAGAAGTGCGGGAGGCCTCTGGTCTGAATGGGTTTGTGTGGATCAAGGCCATGGGGTGTTGTCCCAAGTGCTTATCCTGATGTGGCAGAGGATCTGTTCCCAAATAATTATTCCACAGCTTCAGAGCCTATATCTGAGTGATAGTCTTTTAACTTTGTTGCATAAAAGCAAACAAAGTATGTCTTGAGGGTCTAAAATTCCATTTAGTAGTCACGGCTGTAAACTCATACATGGGGCTTTGGGATGGAGTGAAAACCACCGTCACCTGGCGTGGACGCTGCGTGGTATTTTTAGCGTGGTGGCCTGCTGGTGCCTTGAGCTCCATCTGCAGCGTGAGCAACAGCTGTGCATTTGAGACATGTAGGCAGGTCAGCTTGCTCCTCCAGGGGCCTGCGGGGATGCGGGTGAGGGGCCTGGGATGAGGCCACGTCAGTGGGAAGGAGCTTGGTTGTGTCAGCAGATATGTCTGCCTCTACAGGCCCGCAAGCCAGCCAGAACCCAGTTTTCCTTTGGTCATCTAATGCCAGAAAAAAACCTCTTAGAGATTCTTGTAATTTACATTAATGAACTATTTGACCATACATAAAATGTTATAAATGCATGAGGTTTTACAACTTAGCAGATGTGTAACTCACATGTTAGGATTGAATCAAACTGTTGAAGATATTTGCTTCACTTGAAGGTTTTTAGCATTTTATGCGCAAACCAAATGCCAATAGCATTTTGAAAGCGTATTTTCGAATTTTAAACACAGTGGGACAGTGCTGGGTCTCTGGGATGCTGGTGAGGTGGACGTGACCTCAAGTTCTTGGAGCTTGCAAGCAAGCAGGATTCCTAAATTGTCACACCTGCAGTGCTGGAAGTCAAAGTGGATTTCTGTAAACGAGGTATTAGTGCAATAAGGAACAGATGAGTGCCCTTGGAGGGCAGTTTCTGAGCCTCCCAAACACCGCAGGAAGAAGCGGGGGACGGGGGGAGTTACCCACCAGAACCTGGATGGTGGAGCCAGGTTTGCTAGTGGTCCTGCGTGGCAGGTCATTACGTGCAATAAGAAACAGGCGAGCGCCCTTGAGGGCGGTTTCTGGGTCCCCTTCGCAACCGCAAGTGGTAGACGCCCCAAGGTGGGGGATGGGGTGGGGTTCAGTTATCCACCGGAGCCTGGATGGTGGAGCCGGGTTTGCTGGTGGTCCTGCGTGGCAGGTAATTACGTGCAATAAGGAACAGGTGAGCGCCCTTGAGGGCGGTTTCTGGGCCCCCTTCACAACCGGAAGTGGAAGACGCCCCAAAGTGTGGGGGAGATGTGGTGGCCGGTTATCCAATGGGGCCAGATTTGCTGGTGGCCACTGCGTGGCAGGTCACTGAGTGGAGCGATGGGAGGTGAGTGGAGTGGGAATAGAGGACATACCCTCCACAGCTACTGCTGGGAGTTGGCTCTGGTGGCAGAGGGGGCATAGAGGGATTCCCATCAGGGGCAACACAGCTGGGGTCCCACGTGTGCTGGATGCCGAGGTGTGGCAGCATGTGATCTCAGTCTCCACAGCCGCTCTGGGACGTGGATTCAGTTACCTTCCCATCTCACATTTGAGAACTCTCAGGGGCTCACATCACAGCCGGGTGGGGTGGAACTAATGTCTCAGGCAGGACGTTGGCCCCAGAGCCCAGCTCTTACACCCCCTGCTGTTTTCAGTCCACCAAACTTCTAGAGAGGCGGGTGTGGTGGTGGGGGGCGGAGGTCGTGCATTTCAGGGGGCAGCTGAGAAACCAACACAGTAGAAGGGGGGCAGGAAATAAACCAGGCAGGAGACACAGGCAGTGCTTGGGAGATCTGCGTGGGGTCTGGGGGTCACCTCTGGGCCTGTGAACCCTGTTCTGTGCTCCCGGCTTGCCCAACCTTGGCCCTCAGACACATGCTGCGCACTTCAGGTGAAATTTCCGTCCCTCGCGTAGTGCGGGCATCTTTTCTCCCTGGCTTTGCCTCTCCTTAAATCACAGAGTCTCAGTGGGGATGGTGGGGTGGTTGGTGGTCCATGGAATTTGCCCTCCACCTCCCCATCCTTGTCCTGTCTGGCCTGTTACCTGAATCTGTGTCTCTTCAGAGCCTGCAGATGTGTGGAGGCCACGGCAGCCTGTCGCTGACTGGCCTCTCAAACTTTTGTATTCATCAGAATCATGTTAAATGATGATTCCCAGGCACCCCATTAGACTCTCTATGCCAGCCGGGCGTGGGTACTTTGAGGAAGGTACAGAGGGTTGCTGGGCTGTTCCAGGAGGGAATTTGCATTTGTAGAATGTCCACTGTGCTCCTTCCAGCACTCTATTTTCCACACACATGTGGCATTAAACCTGGGAGACCTCTGGGTGCTGTGCTGGGTAAGGAAGCCCCGGCTGGACGAGCGGCTGCTGGGGCTCGGACTTGATTCCTGGGCTGGGGGCTGCGGGCTTACTCTGTTCAGTGGGTCTGCTGATGGGATGCCCTGGGAAGTCCTGCTGTGCACTTGGGGAGGTGCAGAGACACGCTCAGGAAATACAGACCATGGATTTAAAAATTCCTGCTGGAAAATCTTTTATGAGCAAATTTGCATCTGACTGAAGACAATCATTGCTTGAATAATTGGATTGTTTACAAAATTGGTCCTATGAACAAACAGATTAGTTTTCATTCATGCCTTGTCTATAACGTAAATAAGCTATTACAGCAACCTAAATTAACTTTAAATTTTGTATCAGATTGCATTCCAGATTACAAATGGCTGCTTGATAATCTAATTGATAAAACGGAGGAATTTGGTACTTGGAACCCAGAGTGAAGAGAACAGAATTGCTTTGGTTTCTTAAAAGCATGTGACAGGGGTGACCTGGGGTGAAGTGGCTGGAGTCATTACACTCGAGGAGATGATCTGCCCCAGCTTTTCTCAGCTGTCTTCTGGATAAAACAAAAGGGCGATAAATGTGGAAAAATTCAGTACTGAGTTCGTCTATGCCCTGAGCTTCTCATATGGTCATTAATGTGACCGGGCTGTATCTGTGAAGCCTCCATACAGGCACAAAGGAATTAGGCTACAGTAAGACAGCCGGCATCCTCTGGCGTCTGGGCCACGTGTCATTTCCTAAAGCTCTTTTGGGTGAAATGACAGTCGCAATGTCTGATGTTCAGAGGAGTGTAATCTCACGTATGAGATGCAGATTTTTTTTATGCTTTTTTTAAAATTATTATACTTTAAGTTCTAGGGTACATGTGCATAACGTGCAGGTTTGTTACATATGTACACTTGTGCCATGTTGCTGTGCTGCACCCATCAACTCGTCAGCACCCAACTACTCGTCATTTACATCAGGTATAACTCCCAATGCAATCCCTCCCCCCTCCCCCCTCCCCATAATAGGCTCCGGTGTGTGATGTCCCCCTTCCCGAGTCCAAGTGATCTCATTGTTCAGTTCCCACCTATGAGTGAGAACATGCGGTGTTTGGTTTTCTGTTCTTGTGATAGTTTGCTAAGAATGATGGTTTCCAGCTGCATCCGTGTCCCTACAAAGGACACAAACTCATCCTTTTTGATGGCTGCATAGTATTCCATGGTGTATATGTGCCACATTTTCTTAATCCAGTCTGCCACTGATGGACATTTGGGTTGATTCCAAGTCTTTGCTATTGTGAATAGTGCCGCAATAAACATACGTGTGCATGTGTCTTTATAGCAGCATGATTTATAATCCTTTGGTTATATACCCAGTAATGGGATGGCTGGGTCATATGGTACATCTAGTTCTAGATCCTTGAGGAATCGCCATACTGTTTTCCATAATGGTTGAACTAGTTTACAATCCCACCAACAGTGTAAAAGTGTTCCTATTTCTCCACATCCTCTCCAGCACCTGTTGTTTCCTGACTTTTTAATGATCGCCATTCTAACTGGTGTGAGATGGTATCTCATTGTGGTTTTGATTTGCATTTCTCTGATGGCCAGTGATGATGAGCATTTTTTCATGTGTCTGTTGGCTGTATGAATGTCTTCTTTCGAGAAATGTCTGTTCATATCCTTTGCCCACTTTTGGATGGGGTTGTTTTTTTCTTGTAAATTTGTTTGAGTTCTATGTAGGTTCTGGATATTAGCCCTTTGTCAGATGAGTAGATTGCAAACATTTTCTCCCATTCTGTAGGTTGCCTGTTCACTCTGATGGTAGTTTCTTTTGCTGTGCAGAAGCTCTTTAGTTTAATGAGATCCCATTTGTCAATTTTGGCTTTTGCTGCCGTTGCTTTTGGTGTTTTAGACATGAAGTCTTTGCCCATGCCTATGTCCTGAATGGTACTACCTAGGTTTTCCTCTAGGGTTTTTATGGTATTAGGTCTAACATTTAAGTCTCTAATCCATCTTGAATTAATTTTCGTATAAGGAGTAAGGAAAGGATCCAGTTTCAGCTTTCTACTTATGGCTAGCCAATTTTCCCAGCACCATTAATTAAATAGGGAATCCTTTCCCCATTTCTTGTTTCTCTCAGGTTTGTCAAAGATCAGATGGCTGTAGATGTGTGGTATTATTTCTGAGGACTCTGTTCTGTTCCATTGGTCTATATCTCTGTTTTGGTACCAGTACCATGCTGTTTTGGTTACTGTAGCCTTGTAGTATAGTTTGAAGTCAGGTAGTGTGATGCCTCCAGCTTTGTTCTTTTGACTTAGGATTGTCTTGGTGATGCAGGCTCTTTTTTGGTTCCATATGAACTTTAAAGCAGTTCTTTCCAATTCTGTGTAGAAACTCATTGGTAGCTTGAGATGCAGATTTTAAACACCAAAGCCAGGAAGCTTGGTGGGAGTGGCCGTCTTCCAAGTGGTTTTCTGTGCTGCCATGGACGAGGTGTGGATGTGTCATCTGTTGGTGGGATCCACTGGTGAAAGAGCTAAGCAAACCCTTATGGGGGGGGGGCGGTGTTTGTGAAGCTACATCTCTTCTGGCATCCCAAGTAAATACATTTTGTAAAACTTGTGAATTTAACCCTGACGCTAACCCTGAGTGTTGAAGTCTGGTGCAGTGTCTTGAGCCCTCTTCTGCATTGAGGGTGAGTGACTGTAAATGACCGATTCCTCAGTGGTGAAAGTTCAAATTTAGCTTCCCTGAGGAAGCCAGACCTCAGTCACCCGTGTCTCCATTGTAAACACTGCGGCCCCTACGCCGGTGGCTGCAAGTTTCCAGGTCCTCCTTGGAGAAGCAGCCGTGCGGTGCTTGGTGATTTGATAACATCAGCCACCTTCTATCTTCTGTCTAATCACGGTACAAATGATTCTCCTACAAGGAAACGGATCTGGTTTCTTCCCCGATCCATGGAAGAAGCAGCCCACCTAGGGACTGCACCGTCCTCTGCACATTCACAGCGAAGTCTGTCTGTCTGTGAGGAGTGTCATGTATGTCGTGGGAATCACGGGAATTGCCTTAATTCTTCCTCTTTTTGAGGGCTCGGGAAGCTCTGCCTGTTTTACCTGGGACGAGCAGCGGGTGGTCTCTGGCTGCTGTGGGACTAGGGCTTGGGGTGCGTCTTCACATCCGGTGGCCTGTCGAGGTGGGCATCATTGTCTTTTGCTTGTTGGCTGAGGCAGTTGTGATGCCATGGGGATCATGCTTGTGTCAGAGGCAACCCCATTCTTTCCATACACACCTCTCCTGCTGGAGTGCCTTTCCTTATGATGATATGTTGAATTAGCTTGGAGAATGCAGAGAGGCTCTGGGCCTCTCCTTCCCATTCTTACTCCCTGGAGCTGTGATGCCCGACAAGGGAGCCCATAGCCAGAGGCTCCTTTACATTTAATTAGAATAAAGATTTGATTACATAGCTAAACACATTTGAAAAGAACTTCACAGATTAAATTCCAGATTCAGCCCTTCAGGCCCAGTGGCCACACTTTGGGGCTCAGCAGCTGTAGGTGGCTGTCGTCTTTCAGTGTTGGCTGAGCAGATTGGGACGTTTCCAGTTCAGCAGGCAGTTCTCTTGCATGGTTCTGCCTGTGGTGAAGGCACCTTGGCTAGAGAGCCTCGTGGGGATGCCTTAGGCCTCTGGCTGCAGCCAGGCTGCACGGTTCCTGTGCCCCGGGTCCTCTGCAGGCCCAGATGGATCCCACCACAGAGTCAGCACTGCTAGACTTGGGTACTGTGTGTAGACAGCAGAAGGGCAAGTCCGGGCCTTGCTGACTGGCCTCCTTGGCCAGGCTCCCGTCTCCAAGTCTTCAGGGGAAATGCATCCACCATCCACACCGTGCACCAGAAGAAAACTGCAGGCTTCTCTGTGGGTGGTGAATTGAGATCATGCAGAGTGACTAGGCTTGGGCCCCTGGGCAGCGTGGAACCTGATGATAGCTTTAGGTGGAACCTGACGTGCCTCCATGTGTACATGGCAAAGAGAATGCAGTGTTGTCAACTTGAATCTAAATGTGCTCCCGTTTTGAGGTGGAAGATTCTGGGATTATTGGCCATTGGTGATTGTCCTGCTGTGGAGTACTTTGAATGCAGGCACTGGTTTAGGATAACCCTGGTTTCTTGGTCCTGTATGTGGGCATCCCTGACTATGCTGGGCTGGAGGAAGACAGGGTAGTTGGGAGGGTGACAGGAGGTCAGTTGTTTCCAGCTGTGGGGAGTGATGCCATCAGATGGCCGAGATCAGGAGGCTGGTGGCCGGGGGACCAAAGCGGAGGTGCGAGGAAATGCCATGTTTCCTGGGGCGTGGGGAGGACCTGTTGAACTCTATTCCTGGGCAACAGTTCTTCCATTCTCAGGAATCTATGCCATTGTAATTGAACAGGAAATTCAGTAATTGCTCTAATCACTTACTGTTAAGTCCCCATCCCACTTACCATGAATTAGCAACAGTGACAACAGTTTGCCTGGTCAAGCCCTGCCAAGAAAAAACCGTGGAACTGGTTTTAGTTGCCTTGATTTCCTTCCAAATCGGATTCCTTAGCGGCTTGTGTCCCCACAGCTGGTGCAGTTCCTCCTGGGCCTGGCAGGCACATTCCAGACATTCACACCTCAGCTCAGATGCAGGCGTGCACATTATTTACAGAAAATCACACTGTGCTGTGATCGGCTTGAGCTGACGTTTTCTAGGTGGGAGGCGGAGGCCGAGGACCTGTGAGGGACTGTCCGAGTTTCCTCTCATTGAGTTGGATCAGGTGCACATCTGTTCTTCAAAAGTTCTAATGGGATGAAATTAGAAATATGAATTTTTAAAATTCACGTGTTATGAACTCTGTTCAGTGATTTCCTCTGAAATGAGAGACTATTTGCAGACAAGGCGGTTGGCCTGCAGCTCTCCTTAGAACAGTCCTAGACCTCGATGCCATCCTATGGTCTCTTCTTGGATGTGGGGTGCGCTGCTTGAAGCAAAACCAAAGGAAAGAACGTGGTCAGTGAGCATCACCACTGCAGCCAGCTCAACGCGCACACCCACTGTGAGGGGGGCCGGATCACTTAACATTTTAAATGCATTTAACACTAAACCAGCAAGTCAGCCAGTACTTTCTGTAACCAAACTGCCTGGCTCATGGGAACCTGACACTTGACTTTTTGGAAGAGAATACTTGCTTCTGTGGAGTGTCAATATTTGTCTCATTTCTTGAGACTTTGCTCAAAGTGATGAACATGTGTAAATTTGGACCTTTTTGTGTAAATTGGGCCACAGAGCTCTCTAGGCACAGTCAGGGGAGTAAAAGGCTGTGAAAGATGCCACCTGATGTGAGCCATGGCCAGGCACTTTGGAACCTGGGATCCCATCTCCAGCCTTTCAAAAGACATAGAGGAATATAAAATGCAGATGGGAGAGTTCATATTTTGGGCGTCTCTGTTCTTTTGAAATCGAAGTGCAAAGATAAAGCTTCGCCTTGAGGTCTTACCCCATATTCGTTTTTCTCCAGAGGTTTTAAAATTTTCTTAACTGCTTTTTTCTCCCCCAATCCTTGGGGAACTTCTATCTTCATATCTTCTTAAAAGATATGGTTAAATTGAACACTGAAATTTAAAAACATGCTTTCATATTATTTTTCTTTTAACGATGTATCTGACATTGGTGAAGAACTAAGTGGGTGTATTGGTTTACTTTTTTTTTTTTTTTTTTTTTTTGAGACAGTCTTGCTGTGTTGCCCAGGCTGGAATGCAGTGGCACGATCTTGGCTCACTGCAGCCTCACCTCATGATTCACGCCATTCTCCTGCCTCAACCTCCTGAGTAGCTGGGATTATAAGTGCCTGCCACCATGGCTTGTTCATTTTTGTATTAGTAGAGACGGGGTTTCAACATGTTGGCCAGGCTGGTCTTGAACTCCTGACCTCGGGTGATTCGCTCACTTTGGCCTCCCAATGTGCTGGGATTACAGGCATGAGCCGCCACACTTGGCCTGGGATATTCTTGATTGTAATTGTAATAGATCCCTTTAATAAAAACAGAACAACAACAAAAAAACTGTCTGAAAAGTCTCAAAATTAAAGAGCTCGCTTGGACAGGGATTTGGACACCAGTTGAATGGCCCAGCATAAACCATAGTTACATGGGCCACTCGGCCTGTTAGATCCTTAGGGTATTTGAAGTGGTGGGGATATTTGCATTTCTGCCTCTGGATATCGTGTTAGTATGAATTCGACTAGTGTTTGAGGGCCAGGTTCAGATCCAGGAAAACAAGAGCCCGTGCTCTCACGGCACTTCTCTTCTATGTGTGTGTGTGTGAGGAAAATAGAAAGCATAAGATATTTTTTTCAATGAGCTGGGAAGATGGAAAAACAAGCTTAAGATGTTTACTTGTTCAGAAGAAGGAAAGTGCAAGGAATACTCAGCTTTGCTGCTGCTGAAGGAGGCCCCTGGCAGAGGCTGTTTTAGAGGTAGGGTTTCTCTGAGAAAGGTGGTAAGAGGCAAATAGGATGCCCCATCTGGTTTGCCAGAGATGGGGAAAGTTAATATCTCCAAAACAGCCTCAGCATTCTGGCAAAGGCTTGGGAAAATCAGCTAGGGTGTGGGACCCTTGTTGGCCGCTGGGTAGAAGGAAAATATTGCTGGTCCTGAGGACTGTACTGTTCTTCCACTGCTATAAAGAACTACCTGAGGCTGGGTAATAAGGAAGAAAGGTTTAATTGGCATACAGTTCTGTGGGCTGTACACGCTTCTACAACTGGGGAAACTTACAATCATGGTGGAAGGTGAAGGGGAGGCAGGCATGTCTTCACATGGCTGGAAGGGGAGAGAGAGTGAAGGGGAAGGTACCATGCACCTCCAACCAGATCTCAGAATTATCATGAGGACAACACTTGGGGGATTGTGATAAACCATTAGAAACCACCCCCATAAGTCAATCACCTCCCACCAGGGCCCACCTCCAACACGGTTACAGTTCAGCATGAGATTTGGGTGGGGACACACAGCCACACCATGTCGGGCTTCCCATTCTTCTCCTGCACTTGCTTCGCAAATGGTTCTGTCATTGGTTTTTGTTTTTGTTGATACATAATGTATGTACATATTTTCAGAGTGCACGTGATATCTTGATTCATCCCTATGTTGATCAAATCTGGATACTTGGGATGTCTTTCACTTGAAATATTTTTTCCTTGTGCTGGTAATGTTCAAATTATTCTCTTCTAGCTGTTTTGATAATACACAGTAGATGACCCACTGCCATGCCCCTGTTGATTTGTCAATAGTAGGTCTTGTGCTCCCATTAGGCTGTGTGTTTGTGCTTGTTACGAGCCTCTGCCCATCCTGCTTATGAGTGGGCTCTGCTGAGCCCTGTTGACCACCCACTCTTGGCCTCCATGAGATCTGCTGTCAGCTCCTGCTTATGAGTGAGAACACGCGCTGTTTCTTTGCTTGGTTCGTTCGCTTAATGTAATGTCCTCCAGCTCCATCCATGCTGTCGCGGATGACAAGGCTCTGCGCTGTGTGGTGGAGTATTGCTCCTGTGTATGTTTGGGCCACATCCCCTTCATCCCCTGTTGATGGGCACTCAGGTGATTCTGGACCTTGGCTGCTGTGGATGGTGCTGCATTGAAGCTGGGAGCAGTCACTGGCTTCATATTCGGGGGACGTGAGCCACTTTGATGTTCTCAAGCAGCCATTCCCCCACAGCCCTCTGTGGAATGCCGCATTCCTTTGTGCCCATGGCTTCCACTAGGATGAACCGTTGGGAAGGGGCTTTGAACGCTTGGGTTTCTGTCTTTGGTACCCCGCTGCACTGACCAAGCAGGGGTCCCAGTGACCCTGGACACCACCTCACATAAGGTCCAAAGATGTAGTTAGGTTCTTTTTTTAACTCAAAAAAAAAAAAAAAAAACGCTTTTGACCTGGTTAAGCTATAGCATTATCAGTTAGTGTGTTTCATATTGGAAATGTGTATATTTTATTTTCTAAGAAGGAAAGAAATTCTGTTAAATACTCTAACCACAGATTAAATCATGTCAAGGAAAGGTAATATTTTGGGGGAAAATTGTCCCTTCATGTCAAAGATCAAGGAGGTGACTTACATTATTTCATGAGTTAATTATGAAATCTTAAGTGGTTTTGAGAAGACGAGCTGTGGATGCTGCAAGACATGAGACTGATGCTGATTTAATGTCAGTCAGCCCTGACAGAATGTGGCTAATATTTAAAGCTTGCTCCAGTATTGCTTGACAGATTGTAAGTTAATGCAAAGATCTGTTTAATGCTTTTATTATACAAAATATTATTGAGAAAAAGTTTGACAGCCAAGGGACAGCCTTCAACCAATTTCTTCCTAATTTCTATCACCAGAAAAATTTGTCCTGTTAATTCCAGGATTTACTTTTGAAAAGTTCCTGTAAGGAGAGCAGAGGTATTGGTGGTTGAATGGTGACTTGAATTTAGGTGAAGGTCGTTAAATATTTCATAGTCATGTTTGTGTTGGTGGTTTTAGCAATTTTATATTAAATTTAGAACTGCGAGTCAAACCAAATGTGTTCTTTTGCTTTTGTGATACTCCTTTGTATGACTATAGTGGTAAAGAATGATAAAATGTGTATAGGGTATTTTCTCTGTGTAGATGTTAGGATTTTTAGGGAAACAAATTAATCATTCTTCTAATAGACATTGTGCTGTGTGTTGGGTCCTTTGTATATTAGTTGAATTACTATAATGAGGACCACTTGAAAGTACGTTTCTATACAAGATCTTTTATATGCTGCCTTGTGTTATGCAAAATCCTTCATCCTCTAAGAAGACTAAGTAATGGGTTGGAGGAGATGTTTAATTCCCCATTAGGTCTATTCCGAATGCCCAGAATTGAATGCAAGTATGAATTATGTTTTTGAAGTGTGGTGTGTGTGGTGGACTCCTTTTTAGGTCATGGGAGGGAGATAAAGCAAAGATCAGATTTGCTGATGAACATTTGTGCATATTCTAGTGGAGAAGTCATATGACTTGACTGCACCTGCGTACTCTGATTTTGGTGTCATTAGTGTCCGTAGCCACAAGCCTCAGCCGCCTCTGGGATCCACCCTGAGGGACTGTGGTGAGGGTTATTGCAGAGTCATATGTGTTAGCAAATGGCACAAATGGCCTTGTGGGCCTACTTTGGCTTTGTTTGAACCTGTAGATTGTTAAACTAATTTTAGTTTAACATTCTGAGGATTATAAATTGATTCTTGTCTAAGAAGAGGTTTCTGTTGTCTTTGAAGACAGGAGCCACAATACAGGAGGTCCCTGGCTCACAATGGTTACATTTGTGATTTTTTTCCAACCTTGTGATGGTGTGAACTAGTCATATTCAGTGCATTATTTGGCCCGAGATGGGCTGCCTCTGGATGAACCCGTTGTAAGTTGAAACTATTATGTCAAATGCACTTTCTATTTAGGATATTTTCAGCTTACGTTGGGTTTATTGGAACAGTTTCATCCCATGGTAAGTCAGGGAGCATGTGTGCTCATAAAAGTAGAGACGATCTCATAGATACCATTAGGTATAAAATCTCTGATGTTACAGAGATACGATGAAAACAATCAAGTGGGACTTGGAAGCCTTGGAGGGACTCACATGGTGGCTCCTGGGATGCAAACGTGAGCGCCACTGGCATCTGGATGTGACGTCTGTGCCTTCTGCTCAGCCCAGTGGGTTATCAGCTGCTCTTGAGGGCAGAGAGGTCCAGCGTTCCTGTGTTTAGGTGTTTGAGCTGCCTTAAGAGGCTAGCTCAATTCTCACTGGTATCTTCAAGGCTTTAGGCCTTCTGAACAAGCAGGAGAGAGGATGACTTTGTAGAGCTTTGGAAATCTCAACGGACTTCAGGGCCATCCCCCTTGGCAGGAGAGAGCCCCACTGGAGGCGAGCAGGGTGCCGTGCAGGCCTGTGCTGGGCCCAGGCATGTAGGGATGTTGTGAGGGCCACAGGACACAGATCGGTCTTGGTTCACAACTGGTGTCGATGGCCACGCAGCATTTGTGGCAGGTACATGAGTGCAGGGACGTGGGTTTTGGGGTGTGGGTCCTGGTTGCCTAGTTGCTTGGAAGACCCCTATTCAGACCCCAGCCTGAGTCACCGTGACAGGCCTCCCGCTTCACACACCACACGGAAGCCGTGGTGTCGGTCACTGACGCCCACCAGATGTCAGAAATGCGTGTGTATCTTCCCTGGTCTCAGGATGGGTCTTGTTTTGAGGTTATAGTAAACGTTCTTTAAGAGGGGTTTTGAATATTTGTTTGTTTGCAAGGAGGCAGCAGGGAGTGCTTGAGCAGTGACATCCCCTTCCCAACCAATGAGAATTCAGATCACAGCAGGTAACTACGGCAGCGGGGCGGGTGGCCAATCCTGAACTGTGGCTATGGCTGGAGTCTTGCCCCGAGGACAGAGCGTGCTGGGGCCTCGGTGGTCCCCTGTGGGGTGTGTGGAGCGCATGAACTGGGTGCTGCTGGGCCGTGACTGGCTCCCCAGCCTGGGGTTTATGCAGGACTCGTTCTGAAGACAAGTTGGAACCCAGGAAGCAGCACGAGAACGGGTTTGTGCGTTTCTGGATACTTGGTGCTTCCTAGTCTCAGTCGCTGTGCAGGCTCTGAGGGATCTCCCAGGAAGACTTGCACAGTCGGCCACCGGGATGGATGGGGCTGCAGCGGGTCTTGCAGGAGCTGGAAGGTGGGGGTGAATGTCTCACAAGTGGGACCTTTCAAATGGGTCCAGCAGGATGCATCTGTGGAAATGGTGCCACCTAATGCAGGGCTGCGGCCAGCAGGGCCTGAAAGGCTTCAGCGGGCTCTGTTTCTACTCTCTTGAGAGAGTCTCTGCACGGTTTTCCTTGTTTTTTGTCTGTCTGGAGGCTGCTTCCCCCTTTCTTGGGCTTACCTAGCCTTCTGAGCTTCCTTGTTGAGTATGACAAAGCCCTGAGAAGGCATTTTTATCGCATAATTATGTTATCCTGGTAGTAGGATAAATGATCTGCAAATGTGGGTGACTCAGTAGCTCTGAGGGTGTTCAATATCCAAGACAGAGGTGGGAATGAAATGTTCAGGCAGGCATCAGAGGATCTGTTCTCTGCTTCCCACTGGGGCCCTGGTTTGCTGACAGTCTTCACACACAATCCAAAATGGGGATAATGAAGTCTCACGGATTCAGCTTCAGCTGAGAGCTGCCTCCAGCACAGTCTTGTGTGAGTAACAGTTTATATGTTTGGTGTGAAGGGCGGGCCCCAGTTGATCTTATTTGTGGTGGTGCTTATGGTGGCTTTCCATAAGGAATGTAGACTTTATTAGCTTTGGCAAGGAAATCCTGAGTAAATCTGAAGAATGTTTCAGGAAATTCTGGAACCTGCAGTGAATCTGGAATCTGTATGAAATTGAGATTTGGATTCTCATGATTTCCTAATGCTACCCTGAAGCCCAGTAGTTGAGATAGTCGTAGAGCTTCAGTTATGCTGTCCAGTTCCCCATTTTAAAAGGAACACGTTGATTTCATCTAGAATGTTCTGAGCTCTGAGTGCTGCCGGCAGAGTGACCAGCTCTCTGTGTCAGAGGGGAAGCCAGGGCTGCGCTCATGGCGTCGCGGCAGCTGGGAGCTGACCCTGGACCTCAGGCACCTGTGATGCTGACCATTTGCTGTAAACTCCAAGGGTGCAGTGGTCTCCTTGGCGCTTTACAGTCTTCTGAAGCTTTTGATGTGTCTGCACTTTATAGATTTTTCAGAAGTAGACAGCCTTTTCCCACACCCTTGGGCTGAGTTTTGTCAGAGGCTGGTGTGTGGGAAGCACCACACCCACATTCTGACAGGGAAGACTCTGGTGCCCAACTGAGGTCAGAGTGGAAATTTGTTTTTCCTTCACTCCAGTGTGGTCCAGCTGCTCCCTGCTTGGTCAGAAGAAAATCATGCTTATCCAAGTCATAGGCAAACCCGCTAAGTCAAACATTTGTCTTTTTTCTTTAATATACCCATTTCATTTATATGGGGCAATAGATAGAGAAATGTCTTTTAGGGAAAAATTAATTTCTTTAATTACAAAGAACTTTTTGGATAAAAACTGTAATCAAGAGGCTATTTTTGTAGAAAGAGTTAGTTAAATACTATAGTTGGAAAGCTCCTTATATTTGATCTTAAACTTGGGCCTGGTGTGCGTGTCCGCACGCTCGTGCTCATGACACCAGGCTCAGCTGTGAACTACAGGCACTGGTACATACTTTCTGGTTGCTTTTTTGAAAGTCTTATTGCTTGGCCTCTCCGACTCAAATGTTGAGTTATGTTGATTCTGTTCAGAATGTTCATCCCTCTGTCTAGGGTCCAGTCGTCTTTCAGGGAGGAACCGTCTTCCTCATCTTTGTCTCCTACAGTATTGTATATTTAATAGTCAAATATTTATAGGTTACATGGGTGACTGATCTGTTCGTTAGGAAAACAATGCCAATTTTCACATCATTATAATGGACTTGTTAAATGATTATGTTAGTATAATGAAGTTTACATGGCAAAAGAGGCTTTGCAGATGTGACTGTAACGGACAGTGAGATGGGGGAGGACCCTGGGTTGTCCAGGTGGGGTCCAGTGTCCTCACATGTGCCTGGTTGAGAGGGAGTATGAGGGTCTACCTCAGAGGAGGAGACATGGGAAGGAGATAGAGGCCAGAGGGCTGTGGGGCTGAGGGCGGTGGGGGTGGGAGGGTGATGCAGGGGCCGGAGGGGCATGGGTCCAAGGGTGGGGCAGGGGCTGGAGGGGTGCAGGGCTGAGGCTGGGGCAGCGGTCGGAGGGGTGTGGGGCTGTGAGCCAAGCTGCATTGTGGTCTCTATGAATTGGGAGACTCCAGGCAGGAACACAACCTACTTGACCCCTTGACTTCAGCCCTGGGACTCCTGACTTCCAGGGTTGAGAGGAGGTTTGCATTTGTGGTAAGTTGTTGCAGCAGCAATAGGAAGTTAATGCATTGTATCTGTTCTTCACTTCCAAACCTTTGAAAAGTAACCCTGTTGTATCGGCCTTTTGTGTGCTCTAAATTCTAATGAGATGGTTTGTAGGAAATAATGGACACAAACGATGACAGAACACAAAGTTGGACAGAAGCGGTGTCTTCTGTGGTTCTGTAGTTTGGGTCTGTGAAGTTAGATTTCGGTCACAGAGTGTGTGGTCTCGTTCAGTGTATACCGGAAATACTTGTTCAGAGCTCCTGGGGGAGTGATCTTTAACACTGTTAGCATTAAAACTTCAAGCACATCAGGGACAGAGTTCCTGAGTCAGTGTTAGGTGACCTTTGAATAAGAGTTGGCATGTAGAATCTGCCCACTTTACTAGTATCAAGCAGCAATATCTTTTTTTTTTTTTTTTGAGATGGAGTCTCGTTCTGTCACCCAGACTGGAGTACAGTGGGACGGTCTCGGCTCACTGCAACCCCCGCCGCCTGTGTTCAAGTGATTCTCCTGCCTCAGCCTCCAAGCCTCAGCCTCCAAATTGCATGATTTATTTTCCTGTTTTATATACTTAGTATATGAAACCTCTGCAAACTTTATTAATACAAATGACATGCCAGAGCTTATGAGAATCCAGCATTTTCCCATGCAAATTAGTAGTGATGTGGAATTCCTGGGCTGGTTTGGTTTTATAAGACGTAGGGGAGAATTCTTTGCCTAATTTCTGTGGAGCTAACAATTGTTAATCACCCAGCACTCTTACCTCCCCCAGCAGCTCAGGTGAGGGGTGTTACCCCTGCTGTCAAGAGGCGGGAGACTGAGGCTTAGATGAGCAGGTGACAGGTTACTATCCAGCCCCACCCACCCCATAGTTTCCTGCCATGGCTTAGCTGTCTTCCTGTGAGAAAGGACAGACAGCTTGGTGCTGGGTAGAATTCCTTGTGAACCCTTTTCCATCCTTCAGGAAGTTCTTGCTTTACAGTGGTGGCTCATGGGGAGGCCTCTGGCCCACTGAGAAAGTGACTAATGTAACATTACTGTCTCTGGCTGCTGTTGATTGGGTTATTTGTGAATAGACATTTATTGCTCACAGCTCTGGAGGCTGGGAAGTCCAAGGTCAAGGCACCTCTGCAGATCTGGTGCCCCAGGGCCTGTGGCTCACAGACGGCAGCATCTGGCCAGGTCTTGCGTGGCAGCAGGCATCTCATCAGGCCTCACATGGTGGGGGAGCAAGAGGGGTCCTTCAGGCCTCCCAACAAGGACACCAAACCCAGTCCTGAGAGCGGGACCTCCCAAAGGCCTCACCTCTTAATGTATCCCATTGGAGATGGTTTCAGCATGAGGTTTTGGGGACATTCAGGCCAGAGCCATTGCTCTGGTGCCGTGTTAGGGCTGCCATGGCATCATTACTGCAACAGAGCCGCAGCCTTCTCATCTGCATTTGCTGCAGGAGGAAGACGCAGGTGCCTGTGCAAGTTGGGGTTTGGTGCAGGAAGTGGAGACCCTCTGGGAATCTTAGCAGTAGGAACTTAAGGGCTTTGAGAACTGACACCTTAGGACTGTAGTTTTCTTCAGACTGTAAAAACCTTGGTGTGTGACAATACTGAACATTGCCTGAGCCCTGTGATCCTGTAAAACAGTGATTGTTAAGACATTCTCCTTCCCCACAACTACGCCCCCACGTTGTTTACTGCAAGAAGCCCCTTCCCATGTGGTTTAGGCTGACTTGCGAATGCCCATTTACTGAGGACAAGCCCAGGCACAGACCTTCAAACCCCCCCATCTCTGCCTTATAAGTGATTAACTAAACTGCCTGTTCCCACTGATCAATCAGGACAAAACGCTTGTTAGCCAAATCTTGGTTCCTCCTCTTCTCTCCTTACCCGAACCTGAGGCCCCTCTGAGGAAACCTGATCCCCAATCAGCCACCCCATCGCTTGCTTCCCCAACCACTTCCTCCTGGCCTTGTTTCCCCTTCCCTGTGAAGGAGGGAGCAGTTCTGGCTGCTCTGAGATGCTGGGAGGCCTGCCGTTGGAGCAGTGGGCACCTCCCACCTTGAAATGATTCTTCGTGGTGCAGTTGCACCTAGGTAGGTGGACTTGTCTTTGTTGCCTTCCACAGAGGACGGTTAGGGTGGGCAGGAAAGAATTCTCTGCTATAAGTCTGCATTCCAGGCTGTTTCCAGAGGTGGGAATTCTCATGCCCTGAAGTCTGGGAATGAATTTCTAGTTTCCCAGCTTCAGGTGGAGTTGAAAATGAGTGAGGCAACCCACCACACCCATCTGGAGCCAGGAACTAGAGCCATTTTTAAAGTGTCAGTTTCTCTATAAGATTAGCAAAAAAATGCACTCAGCACATTTCTTTCTCATATGCATTTGGCCATCTAAAATGGGAATGGTGGTTTTTGAAGCATGGATGTAGTTTTAAATTTTGAGTATTATAACCCTTAATGTAGCTTGTTAAAATGTTGACCTGATTATCTGGAGATTTACTAAACCTTTGGAGTGGTAATAATGAGTTGATCTATATGACTTTGCTTTCTAGGATGCAATGAAAGTACTATAATTAAAACCTCTGCAGTTGGGTCAGCAGGCGATTGGCCAAAACGAATTCTGCCTTTTGGTTTTCTTTAACGAAACAAGGAAGTAGAGTGTAGGCTGAAGTGGCAAATTCATTTCAGAGCACGCCAGAGCCCTCAATGATAGAGCAGCCTTCTCAGGTGAACGTGTAATGTGCCGTGAGTCTTGGCAAGCCTGGCTACTGATGTGTGCACGTGACACCACGGAGCCACACCTAGGAAGATGTGGTTTCTGTAGCAAGATTTGGAAAACCAAAGTGCAACTTAATTATCCAACTTTGTTACAGAAAGAGCTTTGACCAGATGGCCAAAGACTTGATTCTCTTATGATCGAGACTTGGTTATAAAATTGCCCTTAATTGGTGCCAATCAGTGTTGGTCCACAGTGGTACTCCTCCAACCTCACTGAATAGTTTGGAGACTGATATGAGACTGAAAATCTCCTTAAGGTGAAAAGGGTTCTGGGGCACCCGGAAATATCCGCACACCCGTGGCCATTCCCCTTTAAGGTGGAAAGGACTGCTGGGTCACGCGGGAGCATCTGCACACCCGTGGCCGTCCTCTTTAAGGTGGAAAGCGCTGCTGGGTTGCCCAGCAATATCCGTACACCCGTGGCCATTGTGGCTGTCCCCCTTTCTGCTCAGTCACCTCTGTGTTTCCGCATTCAGGCTTTGGGACACTCATGAGCAGCTCGTCCCCTGGGCTGGTGAGGAAGGGGTGGGAGGTTGTTCTGAGGCTCTGTCACCATCTGCCCTGTCGTGAGCTGGGCAAGGCAGCGGCAGTGACCCCGGAGGAGTCTGGTCAGTGAGGGCTCTGGCAGGAAGTGCGAGGCTTGGGGTAGCTGTGCCAGTCGTAACCAAATGTCTTCCCTCTTATTTCCATGATTCCTTCTAGTTCTGCTCCTTGCACTACAGAGTCTGTGTATCTATAAATACACATTAGTTATGATACAGGTGCCTCTTTCTCCTCTGGGGCTGGGCCTGGGGAGTAAAGTGCAAGACCCCCTTACTGCTGGATGCCCACCAGCACGAGGCACTGCCTGCCCTGCTAACTAATGCCTTCAGCGAGTCCTGGAAGTCCCCTCCTGAGCACCTGGCCTGTTGACAGTGTACACGGGAGACAGATGAGCTCCGCTTGCCCCACCCTGAGCAGAGACTGGGGAGGCGGCAGCAGCAATGTCCCCCATGGTGTATCCTCGGTGCATGGAGGAAAAGTCTGTTCATGCTTAAAACAGCCCATCCTCTCAAAAGCAGGGAGACAACCATATTTCCATCTGGAATCTTAAAAAAGGGCCCTTCTCTTTGAGAGAAGAACGCGGCATGTATGTGTGTACCTCCTTTTTTTTTTTTTTTTTTTTTTTTGAGACGGTCTCCCTCTGTCCGCCAGGCTGGAGTGCAGTGGCACGATCTCAGCTCACTGCAAGCTCCGCCTCCTGGGTTCAGGCCATTCTCCTCCCTCAGCCTCCCGAGTAGCTGAGACTACAGGCGCCTACCACCACACCTGGCTAATTTTTTATATTTTTAGTAGAGATAGGGTTTCACCGTATTAGCCAGGATGGTCTCGATCTCCTGACCTCGTGATCCACCCGCCTCAGCCTCCCAAAGTGCTGGGATTACAGGTGTGAGCTACCGCACTGGGCCGTATGTGTGTACCTCCTTACAAGTCTTGCCCGACCTTTGCATTTAAAAATTATTGAAAAACTTAAGGATGTAACTGACAAGAACTTAATAGGTTTCTCCAAGTAAAAATTTGGAAAAGTTAAGTGAACCCATAATGTGTTTATTAGTCCCACACTTGGATTTTAAAGGTGGATAAAACATCTCCCAGTTCTTCAGCCTGATTTCTGTGGAATCATGAATGAAACGTGCTGAAGTTGCCGTGCGGATTTTGTTATGTGGCGGTGACAAGTGGGGCTGGTCACTAAACAACTGGTGGGATCCCTGTTCTTTCTGTGCTCCTGTTGGACACTAGACACGTGCTTGGCTGTTTTCTGTGTGTTGTGTGGGCAAGATGAGGACAGAATTTTCAGAAGATCCACACGGTGGTATCTTCCCCCTTTTCTGTTAAAACGTGTCTTCTGCTGCTTCTACATAGACCGTGTTTCTCTTGCCTGTCTACGTAAACGCTGTTTAACAAAAACTGTGTTGTAGACATGTGAAGCTGAATTCCACATTATAAAGCAGATAGAGATGACTGAACATTGTTTTGTGGAAGGAAGGTTTAAAATGATTTTTAGCTTTTTCTCTGAAAGAGGGAATAATTTTAACTTTTTCCCTGATATAGGGAATAATGAAATGGGAAAATAATTAAATTTTCCCATGTAATTGTTAGATTATATTTAATTATTTGTTAGATTATTCATGTATTGCAAGGGAAAAAGGAACCTAGATCACCTCATGCACCCAAATGAAAATTTAAAGGGTATGGGCGAATTCATTTGAACTCTTTTAATTTTTTTTTTTTTTTTGACAGTCTCACTCTGTTTCCCAGGCTGGGTGCAGCAGTACAATGACAGCTCACTGCAACCCCAACCTTCTAGGCTCAAGTGATTCTCCTGCCTCAGCCTCCCCAACTGCTGGGATATACAGGCATTAATCACCACACACAGCTTATCACCTCTTGGAGACTAGCTTTGAGTTTGGGCATTCAGTGAACTGTATTTTGGTTAATTCCCAAAGTTTCTCACTGTTTATCTTTAATTTGCTAGAAATCTAAATGTATTGTGAAATGCATCACATTTCCTTAGCATTCACGGATTCCCTGTTAATGGGGCAGAGACGGAGAAGGGCAGAAGGCGTTCGGACATCAGGGTTGCAGTTGAGTGCTTGTCCCGAGCACACTGGAGCTCTGGGCTCTGTGGCCCCACGGGGGTCCTCTGTCCACTGAGGGGGCCGGGTTACCTGGAAGGTCCCTCCAGCCTCTGCGATTTTGCCCTGTTCAGGTTAACATCTCGTCGTTGTCCTGGGCAGCATTGCCTTTCGTTCACTGACCCACGACTGAAAAGCTGGTCAGTGGCCAGTGCTGCTTCCTTCAGCTGGGAGGTGGTGACGTGATTTCACTTCCATGGAACTTGGTTCTTGGTGTATTAAGGGTTCAGTTGTGTCTTGATTTTTAATCTGCACCTCTGAATTGGTCTTTTGATTGCAAAGAGATTGCTTGCTGGATTTGTTTCTGAATATTTCTTGGATAAGAGAAGAACCTCGCTTATCTGTGTGTTCCTTTAATGTGTTTTTGCAGGCATTTAAATGGGTGTCTTAGCCCTTAGCCCATTTTCTGTGTGTGGTGGATTCATTCGAATCATTTATGTGAAGTATCTCTTCCATTAAGGCCAGAGGACGTGGGGTGCTGTCTCCCTAAACTAGGGGGAAATGGCATTGTTCTGCCCTCCTCCCTGGGAACCCTGGGGTTTCCAGGTCTCTGGACTTGGCTCCCACACTGCGAGAGGGGCTGTGGCTTCTGGAGCCCGTTTTGTGCGGGACTGACTCCTTTACTTGCTTTATTCCCCACCGTCTTTGCTGCTTTATGACACAGGGATGAGGGAGTCGGGCCCGGGGGCCACACCTGTGCCTGAAAGGCTCGATGCAGAAACTCCTCATGGGAAGGATGTTCCTTGAGGGCAGCTTGGAGTCTTTTCCTACTTTTAACAGAGAAGTAGCTATTCACATGGTTTTATTCTGCTAGTGATGTTTCAGAATAATTGCTGTAGAGTTATGAAGATGTCCCAGACACCCATGATCCACTCCTGGCCAGTGCCGGGCATTGTGCTCAGATGCCTTCAGACAACATTCAGATGCCAAAGATTCTTGCTTGGTTATTCTCAAACTTACGAGAATCTAAAACAGGAGCCACGGTGTGGATTTTCTCTTGAGCCCCCATGCCTTTGTTTTGTGTGTTGGGAATGAATGACTTCATCAAGGGGAAAGAATCAGAGGAAGGAGCCTCTGAAGCTAGGGAGGGGGTGGGGGGGCCGGGAGGCAGAGGGAAAAGGAGCTGTAGGGGGAGGAGCCAGGCTGGGGCTTCTCCCCATGATGCTCCCCCACCCCTGGCGCAAGGCCCCAGGGAAGGATTGACTTTCCCACAGGAAATGTGTATGAGGATTGCGTGTCTGTTTCGTGGGCTGGCCATTTGGATTGAGGGAATGTCCGTGTTGTGATTCCTTATTGATTCGAATGTTGAAAAGCTTTGTGCTCAATACAGGGGTCTCTTGGTGCGATGGGAAATGTGATCGCAGCCGCCTTCGGGGTGGGAAGGGCCCTCGAGACCCTCAGTGGTGGCCGGTGCCGGCCTTAGCCTCCCTGGGTGAGCTGCCCTCAGGGTGAGAAGGGAGGTCCTTGGTGGTGGCCGGTGCCCGACCTTCGCCTCCCTGGGTGAGCTGCCCTCAGGGTGGGAAGGGAGGTCCTCCGTGGTGGCCTCTGCCGGCCTTCGCCTCCCCAGGTGAGTGCTGCTCCATCCCCAGTGTCTCCGACTCCTTGCCTGGCACCTTCCTGGTTGAAGGCCGTGATCCATCAGCCTTGTCCACGCATGTCCTGCAGACTAGTGCTGACTGCAGGTCCCGGGGTGGTCAGAGGAGGCCAGAGGAGGCCCTGGTGATGCGAAGCTAAACGTTTAATGGTGGCGCTGCTGAGTGCATGAGCCGCGTCAGCCCAAGAGTCCGGGTAGGAGGGAACCACGGGGTGGAGGGAAGACTGGACAGATGGGTGCTTTCCTCGACCCTTGGGAGCATGGCCAGGTCCATGCTCAGACCTCCTGGTTTCTCCCATATTTCCATAAATAGCAAGGGAAGGACTCGGGGCACCCAGGGACCTCATGGGTATAAGCTGTGTCCTCGCGTGGCCCCAGCTGCGGCCAGTGACGTTACTCTCTTTAACCTCAGGCTTATTTTATATAAAAACACAAAGGAACAGGAGTAGTTCAGGGGCCTCTAAAGACTTATGTAATTGTTAATAGGCCTACTTTTATGATTAAGAGCAAATCATGAAACAAACTCATTTCTGTTTGAAGAAATCTTTACCGTTCTCATTTTTGTGGCAAGCAAAGTTGATTCTTTGCTTAGAGGGTTAGTGCCCTCCTGCCAAGCGCCGCTGCCTGGCGTGTCCTCGGCACACACCTCTGTCCATTGGTTTCCGTCAACCTTTCCGCCTAGAATTGTGGGAGGGGCGCTGGGATCTTAGGGCTAGAAAGAAACTGTGAAGACCACTTTTAGGGGCGGCTTTTAGTCAGGGCTCTCCAGAGAGACAGCCAGCCAGGTGTGTGTGTGTCTCCAGAGGGAGGCTTGCTGCAGGGGCTACGGAATCCAAGAAGCCCCAGGACCCACAGCCTGCAAGCTAGAGCCCTGGGAGGGTGTGGCTTGAAGACTTGAAAAGCGGAGGGTGCAGATCCCACCCGGGTCTGAGGAGCTGAGACTCAGGAGCACGGGCGGCAGAAGACAGATGTCACTGGCCCATCAGCCAGACAGGTGGAGTGAACCCAGTTTTCCCCGCCTTGCTGTTTTACTCGAGCCCTGGGTGGATAGGGTAGTACCCTCCATACTGGTGAGGATGGGTCTCCACTCAGTCCAGAGGCAAACATGCATCTCACACAGAAATAATGCAGAACCAGCCATCTGGGCACCTGGGGCACGCTCAAGTCAATGCACAAAACAAATGCCACGCGTGGCCCTGATGTCTGCGTGTTCACATCACTCCACGTACATATCTGTCATCTCCTCGGTGAGTTTGTAAGGTCGTTGTGTGGTTCTGGGGGTCTTTGCCCCGGGTGGTGGTGGTGATGACAGGCTCCCCAGCGCCCCAGCTCAGGTGCGGTAGGTGATGCCACCAACAGCTCCTTATTTCTCAGACACTTGAGCAGGTGCTCTGTGCAGCCAGTTCCACCTGCAGCAGCATCTGTTCCCTATGCCGATTCCATTCGGAGTGTGTACCTGCCTTCTGTTGAGGTGCAGCCTTCTTTCAGGGAGGAACTGTGTCCTGTTCGCCTATGTCTCCTGTGGTGTATCTCATGGCTGAATAAGTACCTATAGGTTACCTCAGTGGCTGAATGATAGGTTCATTGGAAGGAAAACTTTATACTTTTTTTTCTTTTTGAGATGGAGTTCCACACTTGAATGGCTGAAGTGCAATGGCACGATCTCGGCTCATTGCAACCTTTCCTCCCAGGTTCAAGTGATTCTCCTCCCTCAGCCTCCCAAGTAGCTGGGGTTACAGGCGTCTGCCACCATGCCTGGCTAATTTTTGTATATTTGTTAGAGACGGGGTTTCACCATGTTGACCAGGCTGGTCTCAAACTCTTGACCTCAGGTGATGTATCCACTTCGGCCACCCAAAGTGCTGGGATTACAGCCATGAGCCACCACACCCAGCAACTTAATTCCTTTTTTTTTTTTTAAATCATAATGGGCTTGTTAAATTCTTAAGTTAATGTTTATTTTTAAAAATGTCATCTGTGACCTTTCAGCTTTTCATAGCACTTCTCGTGTGAGTATTTAAAAAAGGCCCTTTAGTCATGGGGGAGAAGGGGTTATCCCTTTCAGCAGAGGGAGATGGAGGAACGGGCCCTGGTGGGTCTGAGCACAGGCAGTCACCCCAGCCTTGGTGCTTGCTTAGGTCTGTTCTTCGTTCACCGTAGCAGCACCCACTCTGATTGTCAGCTTAAAAATAAGCTTTTTCCTCTTTCTAATCAGAACAGTTAGTTTGTTAACCATCATGTTAAGGTATTGAGAATGCTGGCTTTCAGACCTCAGGTATGACACGAATAGTAAATGCAGCTGACCCTGAACGACATGGGTTTTGAGCTTCGAAGGATCACTTATGTTAATTTTTTTTCTAACCTAACCCTTATTGAAAAAACCTGGCTTTGTGGAGGGCCGACGTTTCCTACATGCGGTTCCATAGGGTGGCCGCGGAGTCCTGTGGACAAGTAGATTTGGGTAAACTCGGGGCGTGTTCTGGAATCCATGTCCCTGTGTATACAGAGGGACAACTGCAGCTTTTTAAAAGTTTGTGTCCTGCCTTGTCCTAAAAAGGCTCCAAGGTGGATGCAAAATTATTTCATTCTTTTGGTTTTCTTGGTGGGATACTGATGTTTATTCTTCAGAGTCTAAAATCCTGAGTGAACAGAGTTAGTGCTTCAGGAACAAAGCCAGTCTGGAAACACATATTGAGATATCCACCTTTTCTTCATGGTTTCACAAAAGGTCGTGATCATGTTTTATTCGGTTGAACCGTAGGAAACTGCTAATATTCGCTGTTTTTGGCCTACAGAATGGGAAGTTTGTACGATATTAAAAAAGAAAGGCTTCCTGGATGGGGAAAATAGGAATCGGTAAGAACCTGAAGTTGTCTGTCATGGCCTGTGAGTCACAGGTAAATAAACCTGCGTGAGGGGACGTTGGCTGTACAGTATTTTCCTTCTGTTTTAAGACTGTCAGAAAAAGGTCAGTTCTATTGCGTTGGGTCCCTGCACCTCACCTTTGCTGCAGAGGGGACTTGTCATTATGCCTCTTGCCCCCAGTGCCCAGGAGGCTGATACCACATAGAAGACCTGCAGGTCAGTGGACATGAACAGGCACCGGACACGCTGTGCACCTTGGGACGCATCTGAGAAGTGCGTGCTTGCAGCACGTCTGGGGTGAGGTCGTGTTCCCTCTTCTCTCCCTTCTCTGGCTTTGCAGGCCTTTGAAGTTGGTCCTGGAAAGTGAAATTAGTTAATGCTGATCAGCTCGAGGTCAAAGCCGGAATCAGGCTCATCATTTCCTGCAGTGATCACAGCAGCAGCTTGTAAACTCTACATGACCTGAACCCGGAGAGTGGAGGTTCTGCCCTGCTTTGTGACTCGGTTGTGTGTGGTCTTGAGAAAGTGAACAAGGGTTTTCTTGACTCTGAGGGGGCCAAAGAGACCCGCCCTTCACTAGGGGTGTGTGAAGCATTGGACCTTCCAGTCAGGAGGCAGCAGGGACTCGGGAAAGCCCCACATGCCCTCTAGTTCCCTTATGTTGAAATGGTTTGTACTCGGCCATGCCGGGTCATTTTGGGAGGTAAGTGGGGCGTTCACATGGGGGTATGCAGTATTCTTAGGTGTCAGGTGCGAGAGTTGAATTCGTAGAAGCTGTGCAGATAGGAAAGGGCCTGGCAGGGAGTGCTGTTTACACGGAGCCGATTTAATGCGAGGTTTGCGCTCTCCCTAGGTCCGCGTGTGACTGGTGTCTCCCAGGCTGCAATGGGACGTTTACGCGACTCGGCGCCATCGTCCCACTCTATGTAGACATCTGAGGATCTGTGCGTGGCTGCTGTGTTAGAGTGAGTTATGATAATGAACTGAGAAACAGTGAACAAACCCTGAATTGGTCAGCACTGGTTCCACGGCCAGTTCTGCCGTGGTTGGAGTCATTGATCATAACGTGTGCTGGACTCCTATGCTGAGCTCTGATTTTCAGAGGCCCTTTAACTTGGCAGCTAACCAGCGGCTTCCTTCAGAAAACATTTGAGTCCCCTTTACCTGCCAGGGTGACCCTGGGAGTTTGAAGATGAGTGAGACAAGCCCTCCCTGTCTTGTGGATTTTACTGTCCAGAGGGGAGACAGATGTAGATGGTGAAGGAGGCCCTATCAGAGGTCAGCGCATGTCGGTTTTATTTCTGTAGCATTTGCTGTGTTCAGGCTGTGCCCCGGGCCATGTGCAGAGCATCTGGGGACCCTGCCCATGGCATCCCAGGCACAGCTAGCATCTGCGCCATCTTCATACTTGACCTGAGTTTTGGGGGAAGTACCGAGGACGGCTTCTACCTTTGCTGGTGAGGGTTGGAAGTCAGGGCAGCCCTCCACAAGGAGATGATCGCCAGCTGATTCCTCAAGAAAGAGAGGTGGTCCCCACATGGGCGGAGCAGGGCAGCATGCACAGACGGGTGTGGGGTCTGGGGCAGGTGCATCTGAGTGGGGTCTGCTGGGAGACAGTGTGGGTGAGGTGTGAAGGCAGTTGGAATTTACAGGATATATTATCACTAAGGCGATGCTGGGGAAACAGATAAAATCGGGACTCTCTGGGGTAAACGTGGACCTAGGGTTACCCTGGGCGTGGGTGTTTTCAGGCTCTAAAGGCAGAGATTTAGGAAATTGGGCAGAGTTGAGCCCCAGATGAGGATGAAGGCTACCCTTGAGGGGGATGTTGAATGAGACAGGGATGGAAACCCAGTGAATGTCCTGGGGTCAGTCTGGCAGGAAGGCAACAGAGGAGACCGGTGCCCTCAAAGGCCCTGTGGGTCCTGCCTCTCAAAGTGCTGGGATTACAGGCATGAACCACTGCTCCCTGCCATTACTGGTAAAATTTCTAAGCTACTGTCTCTCATACCCACTCCCGTTTTATTTTTTTTTTTTAAACCAGGTTTATGGCTGTATTTTTTGCAATGGAACCAAACAGTTATCTGTTTTAAGTACAAATAACACAATGTTTAAAAACCAAAAATGTCAATTTGCACAGAAGTTTCCAAATACCCAGTTGGTTTGAGCCTTGCATTGCAGTGCCACTACCTGCTCTTAAATTTCTACACGATGTAGAGATAGTGAGGCAGGGACCACTCGTACATCTTCAAGTTTCGATTCTACTAACTTGGGTATATTTTCAATTATTTTGGCACACCTGTGGGTGTGGCAAGCAATGCCAGGGCATTTATTTTGAAGCTTGTCAAAGGAAGAGTTGGGAAGATTTTCACATTTTTAGAATTTTCATAGTAGTTATAATTTACAAAGAATGTAAAGCTGTGTAGTCATTATTTTGCTTTTTTCTAGATGTGTCCCTAAACAGGGTTGATAACTAATTCTACATCACAGGATTCAGAACTGTACCCTTTTGGAGCCGATGTCTGTAATCGAGGTATTCTGCCTCGTCAGTTCACTTTAAGCGTGTTTAAAAGGTTTTCTTTATCCTAGTTGGAACCTGTGGCTATAGTTTGTTTTCACTGCTGAGGAATATTCCATGATGGAAACTGTAATTCATCTGTTTTTCATATCGATGGGCATTTGGATTATTTTGGGAGGGTGTGTATGTCTATTCAGCCTTCATTTTTTCAGGATTTTTTGTAGGAGATAATGTAACAGTGTAACATCCTCTGCTAGGGAGCCAACACGAACCCTGATTACAGCCACACAGACACTCACGCCTTGTTACCAATACACAGAACCATTTTCTTAAGTTGAAACACAGTAGCAGAACCTGAAGCCATGTGAATGGGTCCTCTGATCTTACACTTGGAATTCACTTTTTATTACTCTGTCTACTAATTAGGAAGCATATCAATTATACAGAAATCTGAGAATGTATAATTATACGTTTATAACAGAAGAAAACTTATTTTTAATACCCCAGAACACATGGCTATGTTTTTCCCTCATGCCCCACCATTGTTTTTTTGCTTGAAATGTGAAATGACACTTGAATGCAGTTTTCTAGAGACTGTTAGACTGGCATAGTTCTTCAGAGACAGAGGATGTAAAGCACATGGAGAATTTGTTTGTGGAATGTGATTTCCTGGTGGCCTCATTCAGGCTGCCGCCGCCTGCACCGTGGGATGTCTGAGGAGGTCCCTGTTTCATCCTCTGGAAGTTCTGAAAAGGAAGGAGAGGAGGGCGTGCGGGGTGTGGTACCTTTGTGTTGGTCCTTCAAGCTTTTATTTGGAGTCTCGGCTGCCTTCCTGGTTGCTGCCTTTATGTCCCTAGCTCGTGGCTTCGTCCTTGTGTCTAACAGGCAGACAGATGGAAAGGGAAGTTGTATTCAGCCAACAGCTTGATCTTATTCTCAAGGCTCAAATCGACTGGGTATTTGGAGACATCTATGTAAATTGACATTTTTGGTTTTTAAACATGGTGTCTTATTTGTACTTCAAATGGGTAATGGGTTCTCTTGGAAAAAATATAGCCATAAAGCTGGTTTAAAAAAAAAGGGGGGGGAGTGGGTGTGAGAGAGCAGCTTAGAAATTACACTAGTAATCGCAGGCCGTGGTGGCTTACCCCTGTAATTCCAGCACTTGAAAGGATCACCTGAGGTCAGGAGTTCAAGACCAGCCTGGACAACATGGTGAAACCCCGTCTGTACTGAAAATATGAAAATTAGCCGGGCATGGTGACACAGGCACCTGTAATCCCAGCTACCTGGGAGGCTGAGGCAGGATAATCGCTTGTACCCGGGAGGCAGAGGTTGCTGTGAGCCGAGATCGCGCCACTGCACTCCACCCTGGGTGACAGAGCAGAAACTCCATGTCAAAAAAACAAACAAAAAACCACCCCGGTGATGGAAACCTGACTGCATCATCTGTGATGGAGATAGCAGATTATTTTGTTTTTAGTGACAGGATGAATTGGATATATTTGCCTTCCCGTCTGAAGCCCCAGCCACCTGATCGGGGCAACCCTCCCTTCTGAAGTCCCCAGCACCTGGTTGGGGCACCCCTCCCCTTCTGAAGCCCCCAGCCACCTGGTCAGCGGCGCCCCTCCCCTCTGAAGCCCCCAACACCTGGTCGGGGGCGCCCCTCCCCTCTGAAGCCCACAGACCCTCCTGGCCTGCGGTGCTGCTTCTCCAAATGCTGCCCTTGGCTGTTTTTGAGGAGTCACTGGCACCCGAGCAGTCTGCATGTGTCACTTCTTCATGGATCCAGGGTGTCGGTGAAGTCGGTGAAGCTCATTTGTCTCGTCTTCCTCCTCATGTGCCAAATCTCACCTGTTGTCTGTCCAAGTTC
Source organism: Macaca nemestrina (assembly GCF_043159975.1). NCBI lineage: Eukaryota > Metazoa > Chordata > Mammalia > Primates > Cercopithecidae > Macaca > Macaca nemestrina. The sequence continues at coordinate 146,601,005 of NC_092132.1, read as the reverse complement.
GTGTGTGTGTGTGTGTTGTGCGTTCTCAGGCTGTACTCAGTGCTTAGGTGACAAGAACGTCTTAGAGCAACGGACTGTCTGCTCCTAAAGGACGCTGTGTGTTAATCGAGATGGTTTACTTGTGGGGTTTAAATTTCCTGGGTGTGTTGGAGGCAATTAGGGGGAAACAATGTCTAAATAAAGCCCCTGGGAATGAGGAAGGCAATAATGAAAACAATAACTTTATACACACTTAGCAGTTGATTTAATTTGAAGGTGAATTTTGCATTTTGGGGACTCCTAAAGCTACTGTTCCTAGGGATTCCTTGATGAGCTTCTTGTTTTCTGTCCAAGTAGAAAGTAAAGTGGATCGGTTTTGCCTTGAATTCTGACTGACTAGAATCTACTTCCCTTTCCCCCCATTCACGTTAGGGTGGGGATTGGACTAGAAGAGCTGTAGGATCTCTTTATTTCTGATCTTAAAATGAATTTTTTTCTTTACTCTTTTTATTGGTGAGCTGCTATTTTTTCCTTCAATGCACTGTTCTTTGGTTTGGGAAATGTGTTATATTTGTACCGTGCTTGAAATGTACACAATGGTTCTAAATTGCTACTTTAAAGTTAGAGATAACATCTTAATTAAAATGTCATCCATAAATCAGGCAGTCTGAGGCCTGGAGACCCCTCTTGTCACTTCCAGCCGTATCTCCTTCCCTGGCCACGTTGCCTCTGGCCACGTCTCCTCCCTCCACCATGTCGTGTCATCCCCCCACCATGTTACCTCTAGCCACATCACCTCTGGCCTCCCTGCCTGCCTCCCTCCCTCCTGGTGGCCTCCGTGGCTCCTGCTGACTGCCCTCCCGAGGGTCTGTTCGAGGATCCTTCCTCATTTTCTGCTCCTGAGTGGGTCTTGGGGCCTGGATATTTCACAGGATGAAAGTGTTTTCCCTTCCAGCCGTGGGTCTCTGGGCGACAATTCCAGAGAGGGCACTAAGTTCTCCTTACCCACCTGGGGGCCCTGAGCCCTGACCGCCAGGGCTTTTCTGCAGGGTGTAGGACAGACTCATGCATGAATTGGACTGAAAAGGTGCTTCCAGGAATGCTTGTTTTAAGTGCACTGGAGCAGAGATGGGGAGAGGGGATCACTTGGTTTGCTAAGAATTTGGTCCTGCTCACAACCAATAAGGCAACATAAGCACCTCCTAAATGAAGCATTCCACAGACTGATTTTACACATGACAGTTGTGGTGGCTGGAAAAGGCTTCACACAATGAGCGAGTTTGAGCTGCGTTTGAAGGAAGAACAGATCCCTGCAGGTGGATATGAAAGATAAAGGTGATCCAAACCATCAGCAGCTGTGGGGGTGGGGTGGTGCAGACTCCCCATGGATGGTGGGCATGGCTGAAATGCAGGAGAGGGCAGGGGTGCGAAGGAACAGCAGGGCGGCATTAAAATCCCCCTGCAGAGAGGGGACGTGACTGAGATATTATCACATGTATACAACAGAGATGATTTGAGGATTTCTGGGAGCCTGTGGGAAGAGCACGTGGTCATCATTAGTTCTCTGGATCTCTTTTTATGAAGTAGTGAAAACAGTCATGCCTCTGCCTATCTTGTGAGCTGTTGCCAAGATCAAATCGGATAACCTTCAGCGAGCCTTGTAAATGCTAAAACTTATGACAGACTGTTCCAGCCCCCTTGTCTCCACGCTCCTTTCCTCCTCGGTAACCTGAACCCTGCTCGGTACCTCACTATCTGCCTGACTTCCCCTCTGTAACGTGAGCCCTGAGCACTTGCTGGGTACCTCGCTGTCCACCTTCCTTCCTCAGTAACATGAGCCCTGAGTATTTGCTGGGTACCTCGCTGCCTGCTGTACAGCTGGGTGTAGCCTTGTCAAACGCACTTGGCTGGCACATAAACAGAAGTGCTCGCCGGGCCTTGGGAGGGCTTTCTGACATGTGGGTGCCTGCTTTTCCCTGTTAGGCTGGAGCTGCAGGAGCCTTCCTAGACCAGACAGAGGACCAAGGCTATGGCCTTGGGGTGGGGACTGGGGGAGCTCCCTGGGTTGATTGTGTGGGCGAGAGCAAACTTCAGTCCCGCTGCGGCACCGGGATTCCGGGTTCCTTCTGGAATGTTCTGAGTGAGAAACAGGAATGGTGCACAGGTGCATCTTCTGAGGATTTTATGGTTATCTAGGGAGAGCACTGGTGCCTCTGAGCTATGAACCTGCAGAACCACTTCTTCCACTAACAGCTTTCTTTATGTAAAGAAAGACTTACAAACAATGCCACTTCAGATGGAGGTATTTGCAGGTGTGGCCTGAAAAATGAACAAAACAACTCTTTCATCTCAAGGAAAGCACCTTACATTATTCCCAGTGATAGACATTTGAGCTTTCCAGTGAATATTAAAGTATAAAAATCTTGTGTCCACCACTTTCTCATGTGATCAATGGTGATATTGATGTGGGGTTTTTTTTTTTTTTTTTTGGACACATAATGAAATGTGGAAGCTGCTCATAACTCTGAACCAGTGTTTTCTAACCAATGTGATTACAAAATCGTGTGCTGGTAAAAGCCATTCAAGTGCAGGATGGGCCAGTCGACTTAGAAGGAATTGGGGCAGAAAAGCCCGTTGACCAGAGCACAGACTCCACATTGCAGACAGCCTGTACGGAAGTGCCGCTTGTTACATTTGGCAGCAGAGAATACCTAAAATATTCTGAAAACACAATGAAAATACTTCTAATTGTATATCAGCATGGGGTCAGACTTTCTTCATAAACTTCAACCACGGCTCTGCTGCGCACTGAACGCAGATGGAGGCATGAGAACCCTGCTGTCTGAGGTGCAGAGATGTTAGGGGTTTTCACAGCAGCACGAACTATTGCCACACTGCTGCTTATTTTGGAAAGTGGTTTCTTCTTTAAAACTGTTAAGATGTAATGACTTTATCATTGTAAAATGAACTAAATTGTTTCTTTTTGTGACGGAGTCTTGCTCTGCCACCCAGGCTGGAGTGCAGTGGTGTGTGACCTCAGCTCACTTCAACCTCTGCCTCCTGAGTTCAAGCGATTCTCCTGCCTCAGCCTCCCTAGGTAGCTGGGACTACAGGTATCTGCCACCATGACCCGCTACTTTTTGTATTTTAGTAGAGACGGGGTTTCACCATGGCCAGGCCGGTTTCGAACTCCTGACCTCAAGTGATCCGCCTGCCTCTGCCTCCCAAAGTGCTGAAATTACAGGCATGAGCCACCACTCCTGGCCTCATGAGAAGGCTTTTTGTGATCTTCAATAAAGTGCAAAGGGTTCCTGAGACCCAAAAGTTTGAAAACCACTGGCTTAAACCAACAAAATTGTCCACGATTCTTCAGTGTGTCTTCTGTTGATGGAGAAAGGACATAAGGGTTGCTTTACTTTTTTCCTTTCACAACTCAATGGTGCTGGGACAACTGGGGTATCCACATGGAAAAGGATGGCCTGGACCCTTCCTCACCCTACACACAAAGCTCAAAATAGATCCAACGTAAGGAGCCAATTGTGAGGGATGAGGGCCTACTCTTAAGATCTTGTGGGACCTAAATTGCCAAGATAAAGGCCCTGTATCTAAATACAGTGATATTTTGAGTTTCTGGGTTGTGACTTTAACATGGGAATCTGGGGCATGAGAGGCAGTTCAGCCTATGACACCTTTAGGGGGCGAATCCTGGTGAAACTGTTACGTTGGATTAGGCAATGTTTCCTTAGATGAGACGTCTAAAGCATAACAAGCAACTGATGGGAAAAGAGATGGTATCAAAATTAAAAATGTTCATTTCAGAGGATACTATTAAAGTAAAAAGACAACCCACAGAACAGGATACATTATCCCAATAAGGGCCTGATATCAAGAATATATTTAAAAACTCTTAATTAAAAAAATCCAATTTAAAAATGGACACAGGATTTGAATACATTCTCCAAAGAAATAAATGCCTTAAAAAGCACATGAGATGTTTAACAGAATTCATCATCTTAGAAATGGAAATCAAAACCACTGTGAGATACCGCTTCACAACCACCAAGATGGATAAAACCCCAGTATTAGACAGTGACATGTTGGTGAATTTGGGAAAACTGAAATCTTTAGTGGGAGGGGAAGTAAAATGGCACAGTTGCTTTGGAAAATCTGGCAGTTCCTCAGAAAAGTTAAGCATAAAATCACCATACGACCCAGTAATTTCACTCCTAGGCTTATGCCCAAGAAAATTGAAAACATTTTTACAAAAGAAATCTTACGCAAGAATCTTCATAGCAGCACTATTCGTAATAGTAGAAACAACCCAGGTGTCAACAGATGAATGGATGAAGAAAATATGTACACAATGGAATATCACTCAGCCGTAAAAAGGAACAAAAGAACATGTGCTCCAACCCGAATGAGCCTTGGACGTGAAAGATGCCGGTGCCAAAGGTGGTGCACTGTGAGATTCCACTCACCTTGGATGTGAAAGATGCCAGCACCAAAGATCATGCCAAAGGTCACGCACTGTGTATGATTCTCCTCACAACAGGTGTCCAGAATGGGCAAATCCAGAGAAACGGAAGACAGCTGGCGATTGCCAGGGGCTGGAGGAAGGAAGGAGCAGGTACTGACTCTTAATGGGTTCAAGGTTTCTTTGGCCGGTGGTGAAAAAGTCCCGGAACTACATACTAGTGGTTGGTTGATGTGCAGCTTTGAGAAGACACTAAAAAGACTGAATTGTATCCTTTAATATTGGGGCTTTTATGCTTTGTAAATTGCATTTCAATTTAAAAAGGAACTCCAGAACTTCTTTGGTGTTGATATTTAGAATGTGAAAGAGACAGTATCCAAAACACGTTACTATGTAACTCACATCCCCAGAGAGTTAAACTTCATTAAAGGGTGTGTTTGAGCCTAGGAGACACAACGATCCTATACTATACGTTACAGCTCATCTCACTGATTTCTATCTCACATAACAAGCATATTCAGCGAAAACGGACATGTAAACGTGAGCTGAATGCTATGCAGAGGCACATTCCTCTTACCAGGATGGTCTTTAGTGGTGCAGTAAGAGATGAGGTCATAGCAACGTTAGTTTAATTTCCATGGCAACAGGAATTTGGCACATTGATGAGTTAGATGTCCCTGCACAGCTCCTAACAGGGTTGCCCATTTCTGTATGGTGTCTGTGTACGTTCTTGCTGTGGAAATAAGTGATAGTACCTGCATAAACACTTGCTCGGAAACGCGCACGAAGCTGGTGAAAGCAGAGGACAGGCGAGAGGGAAGCATGGCTCAGCCCTGGCAAAGGAGACGGTTATTCCGAATGCGGAAGATTCAGGAACACGATCCTTGGGAAGACTGGTGATGTCCGTGGATCTCACCGCTGTCTGGTGTATCTGCAGCCAGTTACCGGAGCTGTCAGAACCGCATGTTGTTGGTATCGGTATCATCACTCAACGCTTCTGACTTTTCCTGTTGCTGAGGATGATTGCATGTGGTGGAAGCAAAGTGCTGACTTAGCACAGATCATCAGATCCCAGTTCTTTTCTATCAAGGGGGGCAGGGTTAGAACCCCCCCCCCCTACTCCCCAATCCCATTGTTGAAAATAATAGTTGGCTTGGGAGGGTTTTTACTCCTAAGGTTGAAGCCGCGCATTTCTAGAGCCTGGGCTGTCAGCGGTGGTGGCTGGGGAATGCTGGGGCTGTGGTCGTCTGGCCGCTGGCAGCCCTGCTGGTGGGTCCTGCCTCTGACGCCGTTCATTTCTGAAGCTTGCTTTCCCTGGTGTTGGAAGTAGCAGCACTGGAGGAACCGCCTCTTTCCTACAGCGAAGCTCTGCCAAGAGAGAAGACACGGAGCGTCTGTTGAGGGATGTGACGTTTGGGTCACCGCACCATGCGTTCTGCTTCTCAGCAGTGCCTCCTGGTTGATGTTACCATCACCTGGCATTACCCAGGAGGTAACTCGCAGATGCCACACTGATGGAAAGCTACGGCAGCGTGGTTCGAGTCCAGGGCCAGCTGGAGCATATCAGCAAGGTTGGGCTTGGACGCATGTGCTCCACCCAGTGGGTGGGTCTGTGGAGCTGGGGTGTCGTGAGAGCCAGAGGGTCCTGGTAGAACTCTGCCAGATGACAGGAAAGAACCAGTGGAATCGAGGCAGGGAACCGAAGGAGCGAGCCGTCACAGGGCGGGAGGCTCAGGAGCCAGCAGGTGAGTGGGATGTGGCCTCAGGGTGCTGCTGGGTTGGTGAGGAGCCTTCTGTGACTTTTCTGAGAGTGTAGTCGGTTGTACGGGTGGGTGCCGGCTCCCGCAGATAGAAGAGCCAAGCGTCCTGCAGGAGACCAACATGTGCACTGGGAGTTTCCAGGTGCGTGTCCTGGCACGCGGCCCAGAGGCCCCTGACAAGGTTCAGTGCACCAGGCACACAGTGGACTGTTGGTGCCTGACCCAACGAGGGAGTGAGGGCCGAGACACAGGTGCGGAGATGCACGGGACGGGGTGCAGTCACGTGGAGTCATGCTGTGGGGTCCGGGAGAGACGGGTTTGAGAATAAATGGGACGGGGGTAGAGTCAGGTGGAGAGTCATGCTGCTGGGGTCTGGGAAATGTGTTTTTGCTTCTGAGAAACTGGACCTGAGCATGTCTGTGCTTTGACATTTAATCTGTGCACTATCCTCGGCAGGGTGTGTATCTCTGTGGCAGAGGACACCCTGGGCACAGTAGATGTCAGTGGCCGTGGCTGGACTCAGGGTCCGTGAATGTTGCGTGATCGAACGTGTTTGGTACATTCTTAGCTCCTGCCCAGGTGCCTCCCAAACCTCAGGTGTTGTGGCTCCCAAAACCTTTCCCATCAGCGTGTAGCATGACTACCACCTTCCTACCATGTGTTTGTCCTACCACGGCTGCTGTGTCTAATGGATGCTTTGCTCTCCAGCTACTTTCCTATAATCAAAACCCTTGACTTGGCTTGTGTTTCAGAGACGACAGGGTATTAGTCTTTCATGATTGCTCTGAGGATTTCAAAAAGCAAATATACCTTACAGGATGCAGGATATTGGAGACAGTAATTATAGATGACTTTTCTCAGTCTTTTGATTGTGGTAAAATTACATAGCACTCGAACCATTTTTAAGTGTATGGTTTAGTGGTATTAAGTGTGTTCACACTATCATGCCGCGATCATCGCCATCCATCTCCAGAACTTTTCCCGGTCTCCCCACGCTTGAAACTCGGTCTACCAAACACTAGGTCTCCTCCTGCCCCAGCTCTGGTAAGCACTACAGATTGCTTGGAAAATAGGCTTTCTCAGTAAGAGAAGGGACAAGGAGAAGAGCTGTCAAGACTATCTTGAGATTTGAGGAAGTGTTTTAGGTTTTGCTCACTGGTTCCCAGTGTAAAGAAACTATTGAAGACGTGGGATGGCGAAGGTAAGGTCTGTGATCTCAGGAAGTGCTGGGCTGGGCAGCTTTCCCACTGTGATGGGGGCACTTGCCCTCAAACCTGCCTGAGACAATCACTTGAGGATGGTGCTGCCTTGTGACGGCTCTGAACTTCGTCTCCTTAAATGTTGCCAAGTGCATAAGCTTTGGCGGTTACCATCTAGTGTCTGCGGGAGACCTATAATTTGAATGTTGTTGACTTTAGAACACACTCATTCTTATAACACACTACCTATTCTCATCAATAGGAAATATGCTGTCTTTTTTTTTTTTTTTTTTTTTTGCTTTAATATTCTGTGTTTCAGTAGCAGTAGTTGCAGCGGATGCTACTTCTAGTTCATGGTTATTGCCAAACACAAGCTTCTGGAAACTGTGAAAAATGAAGGGGGAAAGTGGTTTTCTGCATAAGGTTTTTTTGAACATCTTGTTTTTTTCTGGAATATCTGTCGTGGTGTAAAACATTTCCATATTTAGGGATTTGTAATGTGTTTGATACTGGTTGGCTTTGAAACCCCATGTTTTTGCATGTCGTGGGGCTGCTTTATCCTGTTATTCTATGATATAGCTAGTTTTCAAAACTATTGGTTATTTCACTTTAAAAACCAAAGCAGCTTACATTATGAGTGTGATTCCTGTAAGAATGTAATTGTAAAATTGATTTGTGTTCAATAAACTTACTGGAATGACTAGTTAGATCAGTGGACGAAAAGATAAGAACATGTCAGGTCTCTGGGCCAGGAAGGACTTCCAAATAATACACGTGATACACAGTAATTTCTTAACAAAAGATTAGATTTAGTACATAACTGTTTAAAACCTCTGTATTTTCTATTATAGCCATTCCACAGTGCCCACGGGGTTGGGTTGCAGGACTGCCTATGGATACCAAGGTCTGTGGGTGCTCAGGTCCCTGGTATAAAACGGTATCGTGTTTGCATATGACATACGCACATCCTCCTGCAGACTTTGTCATGTCAGGGTTGCTCGTAACACCTATACCATGGATATGCCATGCGAGTAGTTGTTAAACGATATTGTTTAATGAATAATAAAGTCTGAATGCTTAGTACAAACACCTTAAAAAAGTATTCTTAAACTATGGTTGGTTGAATACACAGGCCTGGAACCCTGGGATAGAGTACAAACTCTAGAAGCAAAATGAACAAATAACTTGAGGTCAGCAGTGATGGGTGTGGGATCACACTGAATCTAATGTGTTTTGCTGTGTCACTACAGAGTCTAAATGGAAACCATTTTTAGCTTAAGGTAAAATAGGTAACAGGAAACACTACAGAATGGGCATGAAGGCTCGCCCCTCATTACCACGTGTTACAGCCAAGTGTCTGCCTCCTGGGGAAGGATCTGTCCTGTGAGGAGACTAGACGTTGATGATTTCCGGATGTGTGAAGGGAAACGCCCTCCGAGAAGCGTGGTTTTGGCTGGAGCACATCAGACGAGAGTTAGCGTGGCATGGAGTTGCCACAGTGTCCCTCATGCCTGCTGCTTCTCTCCTCCTCACCGCTGGCCCTGACTCTCACCAAGGAGGAAAGTTCAGCTCCAACTGAACCCCACACAGCGCTTGTGGGTCTCTAGGGTTGGTGCTGCCTTCTCCTGAACAGGCTGTGACAGAGGAAGGTCTGGCCGTACTTGAGCTGTGAGAGATGCTCTCAGAGATCCAGCATCCTGCAAACCCAGGTGCTGAAGGTTCCTCCTCCACCGTCCTGCAGGGAGAGGGGTCTGTTCCTGCTTCCCCTCCACCCGAGCTGACTTCTTGTCTGTTCTGTACACCTAGCTCTTAAGAGCAGTTATTGTTAAAAATAATCATCTAGCAGACAAACACCATAAGGTGACAGCCTGGGAGGGTAGATGGGGGCTGGAGGGTGGTTTCCTGAGCAACAGGGTTCAGTTTTCTGTTTTGGCGTCACTCGACCCAAGGCCCCCAGATAATTGAAATATTGTCAGCAAAACACCCATGTTGTATCTGAGTTTTTTTTAAAGGAATGGGTGCAAACTTCTAACAGGGACCTGACAAAAGAGAAGGATTTCTTCTCTGCAAAGTGAAGGTCGGGGCTGGTTGGCATTTGCCATCTGTGACTAGCCAGGGACCCAGGCTGCTTCCCTCCTTCTGCCCGACTCCTGACCCTCCAACTCCTGCCCCTGTTCCCACCAGCAGGAAGAAGAACGGGAAGGTGCCTTTTCCCCTTTAAGGGGATGAGGTGAGAGTTGCGCCTGTCATTTCACTAGTCCCTGGGGTGATTCTCCAGCATGGGTGGGAGTTGGGTTTGGTGGCCTGAGCCCTGTGAAGCTGGGGTTGCTGTTCCCTGAGCAGCAGGAAGCCTGGACTCTGGGAAGTGGGGTCAGAGGGTAGCCTTTGCTGCATCCACAGGAGAGGCCCCTCGTCCCAGTTGACGACATCACTGCAGAGGGGGGTGTGGGCTTCATGGTCCTTTCTTTATACCCGCAGGAGAGAATGCTTCCTGTAAACCAGAAGCGTCTCTGAGATAGTTCTCAGCCCATTCAGAGAGTTCATTTTCCCAAGATTAAAGACACAGCCTCAGGCGGGGTTGAGGACACACCCGGGACACAGCCTCAGGAGGGGCTGAGGACGCACCGTGACAGTCTCAGGTCCTGGACATGTGCCCAAGGTGTTTGGGGCACAACTTGGTCTTGCACATTTTAGGGAGATGTGAGACATCAGTATATGTGAGATGTACGTTGGTTTGGTCCAGGAAGGAGGGATGACTCGAAGCAGGGAGGGGTTTCCAGGTCACAGGTAGATCAGAGACAGATGCGTTTCCGGTGAGCCTTTCCGGAGAAAGCAGTAAGATCCGCATTTATCTCCGTGTGCAGATGGTGACATTGAGTTCTGCCCTCTGTCCCTGAGGAATTTCCTTGTGGACCAACAGCTGTGAGGGGGAGGTACGTGGCTTTTTTTTTTCTTCCTCCAGTCTCTGTTAGGACCATGGGAGGCAGGTTTGCCCTAAACCGTTCCCCCACCTTGTCTTCCCTTTAGCTTAGTAATTTTGGGGTCCTGAGATGTACTTTCACTTCACACTTCTGAGCACACTGCACTCTAAACAGTGTTGTAGGAGGCCGTCTAACTGATTTAGAAGAAACTATTTGGAAGGACTTGAGCACCTTCCTCCTTGAGAGAAACAAGCCTTTGTTTATTTGCCCCGAGGCTGTTATGCTGCCCCGGGCTGTGCGGCCTTAGAAAGCTTGTGCCTCTCTGAGCACCTGCCTGTGGAATCTGGTGACTTTGAAGTTAATCCAGCAGCTACAGGTTTTGGAAAGCAGATTGTCTCTTAAAGTGTTGATTATGATTCTAACACCGGAATTTCAATGTGTACTTTCCACCCTTCTTTCTGTTTCCTCATACCCTGAGATGCTGCTGCATTTGCCCTTAGGCTTCATTGAGGGAGGGTCAGTTCTGGCCCTTTCTTTAGATATTGACCTTGAATGGACAGAATCGAGATTCAGAAAAACCCTTGAGCTGTGAGAGTGTGCTGATATCTATGTAAGTGGAATTCATGTGTTAAACTCAGTAAGAGTTTAAGAAATATCAATTCTAGGCTGGGCATAGTGGCTCACACCTGTAATCCCAGCACCTTGGGAGGCTGAGGTGGGCAGATTCACTTTTGAACCCAGGCATTTGAGACCAGCCTGGGCAACATAGCAAGACCCTGACTCTACAAAAAAGTAAATAATGGTGCTGTGCACCTGTGGTCCCAGCTAGTCAGGAGGCTGAGGCTGGAGGATCACCCACGCCTGGGAGATTGAAGTTGCCGGATCACCCACGCCTGGGAGGTTGAGGCTGCAGTGAATCGTGATAGCACCACTGTACTTATGGTGCGCTGTGCCTGAGTGACAGAACAAGAACCCCTGCCACCACACACACACACACACACACACACACACACAATCAATTCTAAATGGACAAAAATGAGACCTTTTAAGTGGAAAAACATCGTGTTTGGTTGCTCTACTTAGGTAACTGTTGACTCACTTGCCAGTAAGAAAATGCAGTGACCAGTTCTGCTGGGACCACCTGTTAAGGCTACTCTGGGCCTCATGGTTTGAGAAGGGTCTGTCCAGGGGAGAGTGGGAGTGGCTTAAGGGCCTAGAAGCCAGTTCTTGTGGTTCAGCATGACTGTGGGTGTGGAGCTGGGGGCAGGGCTCTCCAGGGCATGAGTGGGTAAACGGATGGGCTTCCAGGATGAGCCCCAGTGACTTTGCCTGGTTTACATCCGTTCAATACAAATCCACAGGATCTTACTCTAGAAGCTTCTGCCTGGGCTGATGGACTGGCCTGGGGCCAGAGTGTGCCTTCTGATGTAGGAAGAGCACTTAGTCACCTAGATCTAGGATTTATGGCACTGCAGGGGACTCGTCACACTCGGAGTAGCAGCCATCTGCATTGTAGACTTGGTTCTAGGCGAAGTATTTTGGAAGCTGTTGGTACCCTGTGTTCTGTTTATCTGTAAAACAAATTAGAGTTGTAACTAGTTAAAACCTACTTTTAAAATCTTGCCACAGAATAAGGCAGTTGTGGTGGAGCCTGTCCAGAGACCCCCACACTCGGACGCTGCCACGTGCTGCGGTCGCAAGTTTTGCCTGCATCAGCAGCTGCCTCTCCTGGCGTGTCTGTGTTCTTGACATGGGAGCCCATTGAGGCTTGGCCTCTGGGACTCGTGTGGACATTTGTCCATGTTCCTCTGAGGCTCCACAGACTTCACGGTCCTGTTGCAGAGCGTACGGTATCTACTTGCATCCTGATTTCCCCAAAGCCCAGGACAGGCCAAGAATTCCTTACACACGCTACGTCCCCTCCGGTGGCCACACAGAAAAAGAGGCAGTAAAACTTTTTTGGGAGTGAGATCAAAAAAAGCCTACTTTTCTAGGGGGGAAAAATAATGAGAAGCTCTCATTCAGGGTATTTGTAAAAGGCTGTTTCTAGGGCACTGGTAGATAAAAAGGGCGGGAGCCCTCAGGTTAGCGTCAGCCAGCGCCCACCTGGCGGGGCGCACACGGACTTACGTCGGTGATAGTGTTCAGGGCTGTGTCTGCCCCGATGCTGAAATCGGAACCGGGCACATTGTTGGACACAGTAGCGGGAACCATGATCATGAGCACACAGAACTCCTCGTGCTTCTCCTGGGCAGCTGACAGCTCCAGCAGTCCCATCTAAATTGATCCAGTATCTGGACACTGGCTGCTCAGAGGCCATGGTGTGGAAAGGCCAGGACAACGCTTAGTCATACGGGGCACAAGCACGTCACTTGCCACTCCTGTCTATTTCATCAAACCCTATTTTCTCCTGAATATTGACCATAGCAAAGTCATTAGCCTTCGAGATGCATTTGAAACATCAACTTTGTTCAAGAGGTTTAAGACACGTAAGTCTTTCTTGCCATGCTCAACACACACTGCCGGCCGTTTCTGAAGTCAGCGTTTCTAGAACAAAAGTCTCGGCCTACCCTGTGAACATTCACGCTGAGCACACTGTGGCGAGTCTGCTTGGCCAGCCAGCAGGGGGCAGGAGAGAGCCGCAGGTGCCACGTGGGGTCCCTGCAAACGCGCCTCACTCCCTCAAGCAAGGGCGGTGCCTCCTGCCAATCCAGCCGCTTCCTCCAAGGGGAAGAGGCCTCTTCAGGTGCCACCGCACTGACTTCAGAGGGCTCAGCCAACGGAGCAACAGATTCAACAGAGTTCCATGTTGTTAAAGGAAAACTTCTGTTACCAGGCGACCTTAATATCAGATTCAATGTAAAAGAACCAACAAGATTGTTTCCAAACCAACATGCTACTAGTGCCTTATCCTTCAATGCTGTTTAAACACGAAGTACGAGGAAAAAAGAGCATGGCACTTACTTCTTAAAAAATAACACCTCTTCCAGGTTCATTTTACCCATATCATAAACACTTAGAACTGTGGATTCCCTACAGGAAAGTGGAGTGGGGGTGGATCCCCACGCTGACCCAGCCTCCCCCCAGTCAACCCCCCAACTCAGGGTTCACACCTCTCCAGGCCCTGTCACCTCAACAAGGAAAGGTGGCCTCTCTCAGCTCTCTTTGCAGGGAGCACCTGAACGGGAGTGAGAGACAGACATACAACTGCTTTGAAATCCTGAAATGCAATATATATTTAAGAACTTCGTTATTAGTTTTTTAAAAACTGAGAACAAAGAACAAAATGAGCCTGGTTTTAACCTCTCTGCCACAATAACACCGTGTACATGTGTCTTTTACTGTTTGTTCCTTCTCCAGCAGCTGCTGCCTGGCTGGCCGACTGCAGAAGAAGAGCCTCTGGTACTCCCGGGAGGCCCTCGGTAAAAGCGTGAGCGCCACCATCATGTCTCAGGACAGCACACATTAGGGTCGCCCACAGACTGCTGTTCCCAATGCCTAGAAGGCACTGAACGGGCCTCCTGCTCTTTGTAAATATCAACTCTTCTAAGCTATGTTGTGTTGAAAACTTTTAACTGCAGTCCACACATACTTCTTTGTTTCTGTCTTATTTTTATCCTAGAGGTATATTATTGTGGAAAATTAAGTTTGCAAGGTTGAAGGGTTTTCTGAAAGTCGACTTCTAATCCTGGAAGGAGAAAAAAAAAATGGGCCAGCTGTGGTGTTCACGCCTGTAATCCTAGCAGTTTGGGAGGCCGAGGCAGGCAGATCTCTTGAGCCCGGAGCTGGAGACTAGCCTGGAAAACATGGTAAAACCCTGTCTCTACTAAAAATACAAAAAATAAAATTAGCTGGGCGTAGTGACATGTGTCTATTCCCAGCTACTCAGGAAGCTGAGGTAGGAGGATCACCTGAGCCCAGGAGGTGAAGTCTGCAGTCAGCCAAGATTTGTGTCACTGCACTCCAGCTTGGGTGACAGAGTGAGACCCCGTCTCAGAAAAACAAAAAGCAAAAACAACTGTATAAGTCATTGCAGAAGGGAGCTGGCCGGGCACAGTGGCTCACGCCTGTAATCCCAGCACTTTGGGAGGTCGGGGTGGGCAGATCACGTGAGGTCAGGAGTTTGAGACCAGCCTGGCCAATATGGCAAAACCCCATCTCTACTAAAAATACAAAAATTAGCCGGGCGTGGTGGAGGGTGCCTGTAATCCCAGCTACTCAGGAGGCTGAGACAGGAGAATCACTTCAACCCGGGAAGCACAAGTTGCAGTGGGCTGAGATTGCGCCGCTGCACTCCAGCCTGGGCAACAAGAGCGAGTCCACTTCAAAAAAAAAAAATTTAAAAAAAAAAAGGGAGCTAATGTTTTTCATTTTAAGGGAAGGGAGAAGAATATTCAGTATGTATACATCTCACGCACACATCTGCAGTGGTGCCCTGAAGTATTCAAGATACACATTCCTACAAACATAGCTCAAAACTACTCACCAAGTTACATGCTAAAAGCACAGGTACTGTAAGAATGCTATATTTTTAAAGCATCTGTATCCAATGTTTTAGCATATTGGCAGTTTTGCCTTCAGGTGTTGTATGCCTAAATTATTACATGTTAAGTCATAAATTCTAAAATGACTAGCTTTAGACAAAAGAAATAAACTAAATTAATGACTTAGGGGAAAAATCACTAAATTAACTTGGAAGTTAAACTTTGCAAACTGAATTTGTTGGACCTCATGTAAGCTAGATGATCAGTTTTCTAAATTGTGTGTTTCCCTCGAGGATGGAAGTCTCCTTTTCTCTCATCCACTGTGCACACCACTGCAGCCTGCGCCTCTTGTCCACCGCGCCACAGTGCGGCCTGCAGTTTACCCAGTACCACGCCTTCCACACCTTAGTGACCTTCAGGTAAGTATAACCAAGAAGGAAATGAAAAAGCAGATAAATGACCTCCACCCCCACATTCAGCATGCAAATGTGAAACATTCAAAGTAAAACCAAAAACCCATGTTAGCTCACGACTGTAACTGGTAGAGTTATGTGTATGGCAATTTTAAAAGTCTAGTTAGGTAAAAACCTAATTGAAAGTCTCAAGAAACACAAAGTTTATACAAAAAGGCATCGGCAGGCATTGACAGTGAGGAGAGGACTTCACTCTGCATCCAGCCTGTCCTGGAAGCCACGGCCAAATGCCAGGTTGTATAGATCTGAAAAGCAGGAAAAAAACAAGTGTTGAAATGTGTACAGTCTCAGCAATGTACAAATCCAACGTAAGATGCTCAGAAACCTTGAATTTCCAATCAGAAAACAGGAACATGAGCAAGTTCCCCAGCAGTGCCCACCTTCTGCCTATGGTACGTGTAACAGGAATGCTGGCCACCTTGGGGGGACAGAGGCTTTCTGGTCACATTCGCTTTGGCAGTCGCACAGCTGGCCCCGCCACAAAACACCTGGCTACTGAAGAACCACTCGCTCCCTGGGCTTTGCTCGCTCTAGCCAGGAGAGCGTATTTACAGAGTACATTATCGACTGAGTCCTCGTTCAATGCGTCAAGCTTGTTGAAGGCAGGGCAACACCATGCCTGGCCCAGTTAAGTGAACTGAGCAGAGCAAATGCCCCCAGTTGGACGGCACTCAGTTCACGACAGCAGTGGCCACTGTTCACAGGGCGCTGGCTTCGTGCCGGGAACAGTTCCAAGCGTCGTCTTTCTGTCCTAGGAATGTGCACTGCAACCCTGTGGGGCCGTTTGCACCGCCCCCCAGAGTTCTGAGGTAGCCATGTCCAGGCTGTCTGTGGGCCTCACCGCGTGGCCGTCCACGTCCCCTGCAGACCAGACCTCACTGCAGGGACCGCGGGTTCCAGGGCTGCCTTGAGGCACACGCTCCCTTCACCACCTCTTCCTGGCCCCTGACACCAACCCTCACCACTGCTGCTGCCAACACTATTTTCTCATGGCTCCTGAGGGACCTGTTCTTTCTGCCTTTCCCTGCTCCCTGCGTCCAACTTGGAGGGTGCCCACATCAACGCCAACACTCACGTAATCACCGCCGCTTCCATGGGGCTTGATGCCTAGGAGTCCCAAATATCAGAAAGTCAGATTCCTGTGCTTGTTGGAGAATTTCTTCCCATTGTGGAAGTGAAGGAGATAAAATTCTAGGTGCCTACAATAACCTCATTTCCACAGCTAAGCAACTTTAGTAGTAGCACAAAACAAAAAAGCTTTTTAAACTTTTTATGCAAGCCTAAATATAATTTAATTTTTACATCCACGTTCTCATCAGCTTCCACCTGGTGAGCAGGCAAATAGTAATTTTCAAAGAAACAAATTGTTCCATAATTTTAAGACTTAGCATTATCACTATTAAGCTAGAATTTTCCCAAAAATACACAATGATCTTGTTCTCACATTCAAAAATTGGTTGTCACACAGTGAAATAGCACTTAATGCAAAGGAATGTTTCTTTTCAGGTTTCTGTTCTGGGAAAAAAGATTTCTGGCAAAGAGATAAACATTAATTATGTAACCAAAATGCCTCCAAGAAAAATGTCATCCAATTAGTTATTTAAAGTGTTACAAATGCAGCTGAATTTTAACAGTAGTTTGTCCATAATTATCAAAAGAATCTTCAGAAATCTTAATACTGAATGAATAACCCTAAATGGATATAAAACACAAAGGCAAAGCAGAAGAGTTAACATTTGGGGTAGATTTTGGCCCATATTTTTAACATATGCATAGTTTTTACCTAGCTGAACTATATGCGTCTCCTCCCTCCTAGGCTCTTCAAGCCTGATTTTCAAGCATAGACTGGCTTTTGGTACATGAAGGCAGCTTTTAAAGATGTCAGGATCGGGCCGGGCACGGTGGCTCAAGCCTGTAATCCCAGCATTTTAGGAGGCCAAGGTGGCCCAATCACTTGAGGTAAGGAGTTCGAGACCAGCCTGGCCAATATGGCAAAACGCAGCCTGTATTAAAAATTTTTGTAATTAGGCAAGCATGTTGGCATACACCTATAATCCCAGCTACTCGGGAGGCTGAGGCAGGGAGAACTGCTTGAACCCAGGAGGCGGAGGTTGCAGTGAGCCAAGACCGCACCACTGCACTCCAGCCTGGGCGACAAAGTGAGACTGTCTCGAACAAGCACTTAGCCCTCAGACAAAGCTTGAGCATCCCCTGTCCCAGCCAACCCAAGGAATCACATGGCAATGGTTATCATCTGATTTTGACACAATCAAGTTCTATTCTCCTCTCTAAACACAATGGTAAACACCTGCCATCAGCCCACAGAAACTCCCAGGACCCAGTAACACTGGACGAGCAAGATTAATGGGCCACGTATGCAGGGTTCAGCTGCAGAAAGTGATGGCACCGAGAATGGTGTGTGCTCAAACCAGATTCCTTGCTTTCGGGGTGGAGGGGCTTCCCAGGAAGATCTAGTCCAGCGGGATGGTTTCCACTTCCACGATGAGGAGGAAACGGGGGTTTCCTGAGGACACTGACAGGACTTGGGTCTACTGCTCCTTTGTCCTCTGTCCTGTTATGGGATGAGGGTGGGCTAAAGGCAGGTTCTCCCTACATCATCCGGGCAAGAGAGATGGAGCTGACAAGTGGACGACGGCTTTTCCAAAAACGTTCCCATGTTCATAACCTGTTATAGACCAGCTTTCCCTGGAGATCAGTGAAGCAGCAGCATTGATTCTCTTCCATTACGGACAACCCGGTGGCACGGGAGGCCGGAGACGGCATCCACGCTGGGTCAGCCTCTGCGCGGGTCTGAGTCAGGCACTTGTGCCTGGGCCTCAGTGTGCTCGTCTGTCAAACGGGTGGCCCCACAGACCAGTGACTTTCAACCAGAGTTCCAAGGAGGTTGCCCAAGGACAGGGACGGGGAAGAAGAAAACTGTCCAGGGAAAAAGGGGGAAGGGGAAGGGAGAGGGAAAGGAAAGGGGGAAAGGGGGAGGAAAAGGGGAGAAAGGGAGGGAAGAGGGAGAAAGGAGGAAGAGGGGAGAAGAGAAGGTGGAAAGGGGCAAAGGGGGGAGAAGGGGAGGACTGTCGGGAAAGGGTGGGGAAAGAGGGGCTGTCCAGGGAAAGGGATGGGGGAGGAAGAGGAGCATGGAAGAAGGAGCAGAAGGGGGGGGTTCTCTGAGGAGGAGGACCAAGTTTCTGAGGGGTCGGAGTCAGAGGTGGCAGTGGCTTGGGCTCTAGGCCCTCTGTTGCATAGTTTTAGGCTTTAACTATTTATATTTGTGGACTCTTTAAAAGATTTAATTTGAAGAAAACCGGAGTTGGGGATACCTTGCTTCTAAAACACAATTTCTCAAGCCTGAGACTAAGTGCTAGGCATTGCTCATTCTGTTACTGTCATTTCCTATTTAAAATCAGACACACACCGCCAATTCTCCCTTCAGTGTAAACACCACTTTTTCCAAGGATCTCAAACAGCAGAGCGAGCAGCCCGTGACCCCAGCCATGTGCAAGAGGAGCGAAGAGCAGATGTGCGGTGAGGGCTGCGGACGACACGAGAGGCCGAGGCCCAGCACCTCCCTGCACCGCTGTGCTTTGCCAGGCCTAAAGGACACCCTCGCCTCTGGGGTGAACAAGCAGCACAAGCTATCAAACACTTATTCCAAAAGAACAGGAAGAAAATTCAAACGAAGTTAACACAGTTATCCCAACAACACGGCAACTGCCCAGAAACAGGGCCAGTGAGCCTGAGACGGGCGGTTCCCACAGCGGGACAGCAACGTTGGCATTAGGGCTTTTTGGCAAAAATAGACAAAAAAGGTAACATGGGCCACCCATTATTTCCTGCCAGTGGAAAGACACCCACAGGCCCCCAGATGCCAACGGCCCCCTGGAAACGAGCCCACGTGGCGCCTCGGGTCTTTGCACGAGCAGGCACGTGGTGTCCTCAGCACCCCCGCCCGTGACACACACACACCACACTTGACTCCCACACCTGAGGGTCCAGGGGGAATGGCAGGAAGTTCTCGGAGGACAGGGCATCCTGTGAGGGCACTGCAGGGCTACACACCTCAGAGGAGCCCCCAGGCAGGTGCTCTCTCCCCAAAGGATGAGCCAGTCCTGACCACACCCAGATCGCGGTGGCCTCCAAGCTGAGCGCCAACATCTCACGTCCAAAGGGATGCACAGGTGCCTGCTGCGCGTAGAGCCCAAGCCCCTCGCAGAGCTCAGGATGAACTCAGTGTCCAGGCGCGGGGCTGTCACCAGCCAGGAAAGGAGTCCAGGGCACTTCCCAGCAATGGCCTCGGGAAGTAACAACTCAGGCCCATCAGGGGCTTCCTCATTATGCAGGTTTTAGAAGTGGACACAGAGGTTCAGGTCTAGTGGCACAAACATCGACGGACCCCATGGAAATGCGGGTGTGGCCCCTACATCCCACCAGCCTGCATGGCTCCTCCTTTCTACTCCCATCACACAGGTCCCCACCCAGCCAAGCCCCTTCTCCTTTTCCCCACTGGATTCATCAAATCAAATCTCGCTGTCCTTGGCAAATGTACCATTAGTTTATTTACTGCCCAGAACAAAAGCACACTTCCAGTTAACATGACTCCCCCGCTATGATAGAACAGCCTTAATTCAGACCTGACACGGAGGAACAGGAGGAGGAGGGGTCAAGGGCCGTCCTGAAATCAGCAGCTGTTTTCTGGGGAAAGCCTCCGTCCCACCTGAACCTGACAGTCGTGCCACACTGTCCCCATGGTGTGTGAAAGCTCCATGAAGACAGGGTCACTCTGACCCCTTCACACCCACAACGCCAAAGAGGAGCAGGTTTCTCCTGCTAGTGGTGAAGACAATAATTCCTCGTGGTGCCCAGAATGTCAGAAGAAAACAAGGCACCATGTAGATGCCTTCCAGGTGAATTTTGGAATGATTCTACCGAATGCCAGTCATCCTTTTTCAGAACAAAACCAATACCAGAAAGCATGTGTCGCCAGCAGAGATATGGCCCCTTTGACGGCTTACACCCCTACGTTACGCTGAATTTATCTCAAGCCACCCTCTCTGTGCTAATGTAAAAAGTCTCCTTTATTAACCAGTAGCCTTTCTCATCTGGTGCTTTTTAACAAGCAAGAGGGTCCTGTAACACTCAGGCATTGTCTAAAACATCAAATGGAAGCCTAGAATCCTCTTCCGTGCAGCTTCACTGCAAAGTATTTTGACATGAGCCAAATCGTGCTATTCCTACACCTCCATAGGAAACTCAATGCTTCATCAAGGGGAGACAGCATGATTTCTGCTAGGCACAGAAACTGGTGGGGTGGGGATGGGGTTGAGGGAACATTACATAGAAAGCACACCCCGATAATCACCTACATGAGAGCCACACTGGACGGCAAGCCCCGGTCGGCTTGGTCTCTGCAGTCACAGGCGTGAGGCCTGGAGGGCAGACACCTGGCTGGCACTGCTGCCCACCCCAAGGTCGTGGCCTCTGCCCCTTCTCTGCTGCCCATCAGTTCCAAGCTTCTGGCAACACCGCCTGCTGCCCCCACTGCCGGACTGACTCTTCGTGAAAAGCAAATGTTGCCAGGATAGCTTATGAGTACATTTGCCAGGAAAGCAGCTCCGATTGACGCTGAAACCCCGTTCTCACACCCCAGCAGCTCCCTTGCCCCCAATGTGTACATTCTTGCAGCTCTGACCTCGCTCAGTGTCCACACAGGCTCTGTCCCCTGGAGAGCCGAATGCAGACTCCATGATGAGTCAGAAATACACAAAGAGGGTGAAGGTTATGAACTGCCCGCCTGTCCCTCAAAACACGGGTTGAAATCCTCACCCTCATTGTGATGCTGTCAGGTGGTCTTTGGGAGGTGATGAGTTCCCAAGGCTGGAGCCCCGTGAATGAGGTTTGTGCCTCAGAAAGGAGCCCAGCAAATCCATCGCCCTCCCACTGTGTCAGGGCCAGAGAGAAGGTATGAGCGAACCAGGAAGGGGCCCACACCAGAACCCCCCCCATGCGGCACCCTGATCCTGCCTTCCAGCCTCCAGAACTGTGAGAAACAAATTCCTGTTGTTCATAAGCCACTCAGTCAATGGTGTTTCGTTACAGCAGCCTGAGCTGCCTGAGATGACAATGCTCACCATCCTACAGAGACGGCTACTCCCCTCTCCCAGAAAGAGGGCTTTAATTAAAATCCCTGTCTCTCCTCGCCGCCACCACAGATCTCATTCCCCCACCCCGTAAGCCAGCAGTTGCTAGGATTAAAGGAAAAGGAGGATCGTTTTAGACCATCCCCTCCATGCCGGTCTGAAATCTTTGACTTTGCCCACTTCCACGGTGGCCGTGTCACCGGATTCCCCATGCCAGCTCTGCATCTGTACTGGGTCCCAGGCTCTGCACAGACTCCTCCAGCTGTCCATCCAGCACGCCCATTTCCCCTTCTCCTTTGCAGATTGTCCTTCAATATCCAACCACCCTGTCTGCAACCCAAGGCCTTTCGATCCTGCCATTCAGGGTGAGCTCAGGCGTGCACTGGGGTCCTTGGCTCAGGTAACCCAGGCCCAAGCTGTTGGCATCAATGATCTACCGGTTGTGGGGTCTGCACAGCCACTAGCTACCCCAGCCACACCTGGGCCTGGGAAGGGAGGAAGAGGAAGTTGTGAAGCTGCCAACAGCTGTGCGGGGACACGGGTCCCTGGGATGAGGAGGATATCATGGAAGGAAATTCAGAGAAAGAGCCCCAGGGCTGGATGGGTCATGCCCAAAGCCTGCACTGCTGAGTTTTCCAGGTTTCTGAACTCAATCGCTGACCCACACAGCACATGTTTCCTGAGTGCTGACCCCGCGTGGCATTGGATACGGCAATAAAGCAGCCCCCCACATACACGGGGCCTCCGTCCTGGCGGGAAGACAGGCCTGGGCGCCCAGCTGGCACCACGACCCTGGGAAGGGGGCTGTTTCAGACGGACAGTGGGTGCAGCCTTGCCATAGCCCAGCAGTCACCTGCACTGCCACAGCCAGGCTGAGTTCAGATCAACCGCACAGAAACCTGACCCTCTCAAGGGCACGCCTGAGCTCATTAGGGACAGACACGGTCTCCTGCTTATCTCCAACACTTTCTGGGCATGTCTAGTTACAAAGGGACAACGTCTCAGAAACACAGATCCCAGGCCTCCCCCCTTGCTCCTCTCCTTGGTGCCATTGACAGGAAGGGGCCGGTATGGCCGCGAGGCCGCACACCCACAGCCACCCTGCCGCTGAGACACGGGCCTTTGACGATTATTTCTGCCAAAGAACCTTGCTCCATCTTGGAGCCCACCATGGCGGGAGGGAAGCTCCACCCGGAGAAAGAGCTATGCTTCTCCCCACGGCCAATGGAGGGCACCCACTACCCTGCATTCAGCAGCTTACTTACCTTCTGGAAAACATCTGAATCAATGGGGAACACTAAAATGAAAAGGTCACGCAAGAAAGTTTAGAAGGCCGTGTGAAGTCTCAGCGAGTCCAAAGGTTTCTGAACCAAGACTGCTGGGGTCAATGAGCTTACAGGGAAAGGTTCCACATGGGCCTTCAACAAGCAACACTCAGCAGAGAGCGCCACGCTCTGGGTAGAACCTCAGACACGACAAAGTCACATCAGAGCCAACAGCAACTGAAATACAGCGCTCTCCTAAGATGTGTGCGTTACCTGCAGAAAGTTACTAGACACTAAGATGGGGAAAGAAAAGGATAAGGTTACAAACAAATTTAAAGTAATTTCTGCATACAAAAAAATTCTATATCCACTGGCTTTCTTTCTGGGTGTAACAACTTTTACATGAGATGCACATCCCAGTTGGAAGGAGTCTGGGTTTTCCGTGGTTAGAGACGAGGGCTCTCCAGGAAATGTGAACCCTTTTTCACTCACTGAGCCGCATGTCCTGAGGCCATCCTGACCTGCCTGAGCACCTCCCTGCTCTGCCTCCAGGAACTGCACCCAACAACCCAGGTACCTCCCCTGAGGCATCTGGAACATGAGGATTAGGAGCAGCCTTTGGTTTCTGAGGTGCCCGAGAGTGGGGACTCCCCAAGTCTAAGAAGCCCTCAGCAATAAGGAAAACTGGTTAAAAAAAAAAATCCCTGCTGGCTCCCTGCCACAGGCTCCTCGATCTCACTTCCTCTCTGCCCCCCAAAGCCTGACTCCCGATCCCAGCCCTGCTGCTCACTGGGGTGAGGCCATGTGCGTCACTGTACCTGTAAGGGGAGAAGCTGGTCAGGATACAGGATCCTGGCTATCCTGGCAGTGTTCAAGCTGATGCTGTAATTAACTTTGTAGTGAGTTACTTAATGCAAAATTTAACTTCTGAATAATTTAGATATGTGTATTCTAACAGGGAAATCCTGAATGTAGAACACAGGCCACACCCTCACACAGATGCTATCTGGCCAGCACTCTTTTTTGTTTACCTTTTCAGTAGACGTTTTTAAAAGCAGTTTTCAGTTCATAGCAAAATCAGGAGAAAAGTACAAAGTCCTCACATATCTTCCTCCCCACCACAGGCAGAGCCTCCCATCATTCTCCTGCCCCCACTGGACCAGCACGTCCGTAAGACCGACAGACCCGCATCAACACGGCACCATCACCCAGAGTCCACAGCTCACATGAGGGCTCAGTCTGCTGCTGCTCATTCTGTGGGTTTCACAGATGTAGAACGGCATGGATCCCCCATGAAAGCCCCACCCCGAGTTGCTTCTCCACCCTAAACATCCCCCAATGCTTCTCCCATTCATCCCCCCCTTATCCCCAACCCCTGGCAGCCGCTGACTGTTTTACTGTCTCCACAGCTTTGCCTTTTCCAGACTGTCCTGTGGTTGGACTCAGACAGCAGACAGCCTTTCCAGATTGGAGACTCACTTAGCAACATGCACTTAAAAGATCTGTGTCTTTTCATGGCTTAGTGGTCCAGTTCTTTTTAGCGCTGAAGAATATCCCAGTTTCTGATACAGCACAGTTTATCCGTTCACCTACTGAAGCACATGTTGGTTGCTTTCTAGTTTTGGCAATTATAAATAAAGCTGCTGTCAACATCTGTGTGCACATTTCCGCATGGAAGGAAACTTTCAGCTCCTCCGAGTAAACGTCCAGGACTGTGATTGCTCCCGTGGTCGGAGTGCTTAGTTCCATGGAAAACCGCCACGCTGCCTCCCACAGCAGCTGCCCCACTTCCCCCAGTGATGACTGAGGGTCCTGATGCCCTCACATCCGCCAGCACGCGGTGGTGTCGGAGTTCCAGTATTGACCAGGCTGCTGGGTGCACAGTGACGCCTCACCCTACAATATAAGATGCGGGCCATCTTTCCACGTGTAGGTTTGCCATCTGTGTATCTTCTTTTTTGGGGGTATCTGCTCAGGTCTTTGGTCCATTTTTAATAATGTTGTTCATTTTCTTGTTGAGTTTTGAGAGTTCCTTGCACAGTTTGGATAACAGCCTTTATCAGATGAGTCTTTTACAGATACATTCTCCCCATCTGTGGCCTGCCTTCTCATGCTCCTGAGACAGTGTTTTATTTTTAAAAACACTTTAGACAGAAGATGGACCTCCCAGCCCACCATGGTTCTCATTTTGGTCGTGGTCACCACCCTCCCAACCCTGGTTCCCACCTTTCCACGATCTGCTTGGTCCTATGGGGGTCGCTCCATACGAAGTCCCTAACATATCTCCAATGATGGCAACATAAAAGCAGGCAATTTGCAGGTAGGGAGGAGCTGATGGAGGCCAGAGCACTGTGAGAAGGCCAGCGGCTTCATCCCTCGGGGACAGGCCAGGCCTCTCAGATGTCCCTCTGGGTCACCTCCCAAATGAAATACCTGCCTTGGCCATGGGCAGGAAGCAGGACCTGGACCAGATCTCAGCATATTTGACCTGGCACGGCATTTACAGGTGAGCCTCCGTAACCGGAAACTCTACTCTGGGGAGAACCCATTTTCGTTCTCAAGGCTTTTAATTAAGAAACCAAAGAGCAATGCCTAGAGTGAGGGTGCAGGGACTGTGAGTGGCCCACACACTGGTTTCTACCTGGCGCAAAGGACCCTGGGGTGAGGGCGCAGTGCCTGCTCTGAGTTACCAGCACACTCGTCGTTTCTACATAAAGAATGCTGTGAGTCTGTCCCAGGACTTTGTAGCCTAGACTTAAAAATTCACAGCCCAGGACACCCTAACCATTTTAGGAACCTGAGGGGTGGGCCAAGGGAATCTCACAGAGTTTGATGCTGGCTGTGGGGTCAGGAAAGGGCGGCTGGGGCTTCCCGCAAGCACTCCTGGGAGGCCGTGCAGTGGCCCGAGGCTGGTTCCATCTCCTGTCCTCAGTTCTCATGCCCAGCAGTGATAGGGGCCCTCCTTCCAGAGCAGTTCCTGGCTCCAGGCCCTAACGTCCATATCCAGGCCCCTGGTGGGGCAACTTCTACCCCAGGGAGGCTGGGACTGGAGACAGCCTGGAGCTCTAGGCAATCCTGGTAACCACCTGCTTCCCGAAGTGGCTGAAGACAAACTCCTGCTTCCAAATCGTGGCACGGGCTGTGTGAGGCCTGGAACGTGGGAGGCGCACTTCGCAGGGTCCTTGCTCAGATGCAAAAGCAAGGCTAAGAGCAGGCAAATTATTTAATTACCCTCATGGTCATCAAATCATAGTCACTTAGACCTATGTGTGACTAGAAGTATGTACATTATAAAAGTGTATATAAATGTAAATACATACATGCTTATTTTCCTTTTATGTACCTTACATATATATGTATATGTGCATATGTATAAAACATTGATGATAAACCATAGTTAAGATTTCAAATCTCAGTCACAAAGATCTCACAAACAAATTACTATCCTTAAATTCTAAACAAAGATGTAACATTTTACATTCTTGCGAACAAAACGTTCTCTATTGACATTTTATTTTAAAAACAGAACGCACTGCACTCTCTCAATTTCTATTTTAAATAATCACTTTCACTGAGAGATTCTATAACTTGCCACACACATTGATTTCCAACTAGAGCTCATTAGTTTAAGAATAACTGCTCTACGGGACTTTCGCTATTGTCAAGCGTAATGATGTCTCTCTATATCCAAGAATAGAAAGATGCCCGTGCAGATGTTTCCAAAGCAATTCAGATGAGATGGTCTAGACACACAGTTAAAGACAATCACATTTTCAAAAAGAAAAAAAAAATCACATTTTCAAGGGCAGAAGATCAAGATGAAATCCATGGTGTTCTGAAGGGGTCACCTTATATTTAAATTATTTAATGTATTTGTAATTTGAGTGGAACATGACATCCTTAAAGATAACCAAATAATGCATCACAGCCATTAAAACCCACAGCATAAAATCTCTTTTGTTTTAAACACACTTAATTTTGTCATTTTCTTTTTATAATTTCAAAATTTCTAAAGCTCCTAAAGCCTCAAATCAAGATAGCATTTGACTTTTGCAATTCCCAAATCCACAGCTATTTGGAATGTGATTTCTGATGGAATCCCTCTGGACTACAAAGGCTGACTCCGTGTGTCTCAGAATGAAAATATATACATTTGTGATGGACAACAGAACAGATACTAATTACTAAAACAAAAGGAAATTCTACAGCACTTCTCATACAGAACGAAGGCAAAGTGTTTGAGGAAAAGTCTTTCCAAGTGAAAATATCAGAGCTGACTGGAACAAAGAAGATTCTGAAGAAGATCCTGGCTACTTTATGAGACTTCAGAATTTCCCTCATCTGCAAGTGAAAATGAACCTCCTGCTTGCACACTGAGGACAGGGAGAGAATAGGGTAGGATAACAGACCTTCAAACACTTCATAGGGGGAGAAAGGAAGACGGGCCAGCCCTGTACACCCATCGGCACACCCACACCAGCTGTGCAGATGACTCAGCTAACTCTGCAATGGCCAGGCATGTCGATGAGACAGCTGGGCACGGGTGACCTGCCAGGAGACAAGATGGTCAAGTTTGGGCGGAATCCCTGGAGGGTGGTCACTCCAGGGCTTCTCAGGTCTGTGCCCAGGAATCTGCATTTCCAAGTAGCCCAGATGAGCTACTGCCCAGAGGCCGTCACCACTCATGGCTCACACAGGCAGCAGAACCCCGCACGCCTCCTCCTTCTGCAACGCCTGGCATGGATTTTCCTCAATTGCCGACACCGCGTTCCTCTACACCTACTCTCACCATTGGTCCCGAGTTTACTGAACTTACAAACAGAACAAGAGAAGGGAACTACAAGGGAAAGCATCCACCTGAAACAGGAATGACCAGGGCTCGCGTCAGCGGACACAGCAAACACAGCACATATCTGTGCACGGCTCACCACTCACAAAACCCACAGCAGCGCAGTTTCCACTCAGAACGTCCGGGTGGCTGTAGGCAGGGAGAAGACGCTGCACAGCTGTTTCTATGCTAAATACTTAAAGGTGTGAATTTTTTTTACATATGGAAAACTGTGTGTTTCGCATACAAATGTGTGCATTTATGTTAAATACAGGAAAATACGTAATCCAGGTGTTTCGGTTCATACCACTGTGGAGACTTTTCATTTTCATACAACTGCCCAACTGGGACCCAGAACCAACGCCCACCAGCTGTGTCACTGCATCTGTTTTACTGTCACACATCAGCCCTACCCTACAAAAAAAAAAAAAAAAAAAAAAAGCCATGGCACTTAATAAAAAATTAATTTTACAACATTATTAGAGACGACTTGTGGTCCTCCTTGAAGAGATTACAGCACGTGAAGGATTTCAAATACAAGTATGTTCTGGGTCTCCTGATCTCAGGACCCGTCCACACTGGTGGCTTTACCGGTGCTTCATGGAAACTTCCGGAAGGCATGTGTGTCATGTCTAAGAGCAACGTAGAGTTCACGCCTCAGCACTGTGTGCTGCTTCTTTCCTCCATCCCGCAGGCACCGTCTTCTCCCAGGGAGCTGGTGCTGTGCCCTGAGGCTCTGTCCCGCCAGTCCCCGCCAAGTCCCTGGTGCCATTGTGGAGAACCAGCCTCCTTCTGTCCAGGAGTGTTGTGCGGAAAGCAACTCATCCAGATCTGTTTAAAAAACACATATTTGCGACACCTATAGGTCTCAGAAGGTGGAGGCAGCAGAATAAAGGCAGCTGCCATAAGGGCTGAAGATCAAGCCCGTCTGTCTGGTGACTGATGGGTGCTGTCTGCAGTGAGCCACCGCACATTTAGCGAGGCTGTCTGGCTCCTCACCTCCACCAAGCCTCCACCCGTCGCGTCTGGCCTGGATTCTCTGACACCTGCACGGCCTTCACTGGTTTCATAACTCAGTTCACAAAGACCCCCATACCGTGGCAAGGACGTCGGTGGTCGCACCTGAGGCCACTTATCCTCTCTGCATCTAGCTCCTCTCCTGAGGCAACAGCACCTCTGAAGTCACAGCCTGGCCTCCCAACTCTCCCCCATCCCGGGCTTCTTGGCATGTTGCTCTGCTGCACACACCTCAGCAAATACTGCTGATTAGCCAGAATCACCCAGAAATCTCTTAACCTTGATTCTGGCTGCTTTTGTAATTTGTAGTACTTGTACTTCTGGTGTGATTTGAGGAACAAATTTTAAAATTAGAGAAGATATGGTTTTTATTCTCTCCTTTCTACTTGCAACCTTGAAAATTCTAGTAGCAGCAAGGGTTTGTTGAAAGTAACTTCCACCAAATAGAACCTATTACAAATGTACTACAGAGTGTCAAATAACCACATAGATGTAAATAGAGATGCAGACAGAGATATAAAACCCAATGGTTACACCAGATGGAGAAATGCTTGCCAGTTCGTAGGACTTCTAAAACTTGACATAAATGTTGGCTTAAGGGATACAAGATGTTATGAGATGAGTGAGATGCTTGGCCTAGAACCACAGGCTCTCTTCTCTTTATAGCAGAAAATCCATAAGGAAGTGAAATCTGAAAGAACCAGGTACCATTGAACAACACAATCAGCCATCCTTCCCATCCCTGGGCCAGCTGTGGTGAATGCAGCCAGTCGTTCAACAACATCCATCATCCATCCTCCAGGCCATGGCTACACTTTACTCCCAGCTCCCTGTCATTATGTAGATTAGGTAAATCATGGCCACTCTCACCCTAAGCCAAGCCTCCCCCACCTCTAGCCCTGGCAGCGTGGCAATCACCCAGTCCCAACCACAGCAAGGACAGTCGTGTCCTTGGGAACGCAAAGCAGGGGTCTGGAAGGAACCTGGATCCCTGAATACCTCACGGAGTAAACACCAGCCTGGAACTTCCTCCCCTTGAAGGGTTTGCAAGAGAGAAAGACTGCTTGGTTCCTCAAGCTACAATACTGCAGAGTCTCTGATCACAGCATCCTTACCTACCCTCGTCAGGAGCCGTTCATGCTCAAGACATGAGAACAAAACTGCAGTGGCACAGTCACACACCCCCAGAACGCAGACCACCTGCTGCTCACATTCATCGTATTAACACCAAAAAGCCACCGCGGTGGATATCCCGGATGTGGACACTTGGCGGCTTCTTGCTGGAGTTGCGCTTTGTGCATTTATTGCACGACCATCTTGGCGTCAGGAGGGGCTGCGCAGATGGCAGCTGTGCACGTCCCAGGGAGTCTCACAAGCTGGACTCTCGGCCAGCTCCCAGCATCAGCGCCCGCAGGGTCCTCTCCTCTGGGAGCACGTGCTTGAACGCCAGTGTCCTGTGGATCCACACAACAGCACTGTGTGCCCCAGGAGCTTAGAAAGTACCACTGCATCAATGCGTCCACAGGTGAGGCCGGGGGCAGAAGCCAGCCTCAAGCAGTCACGGTCCTCCGTGGGGCTGGCGTCCAGGCAGGAAGGCGGCTCAGCGGCTCTCCTCTCACTGTGGAACTTCCTAGGTCCCCACATGAACAGAACCTAAGTAATAGGCAAGAAACAACAGGAACGAGAACACGACCAGCAGCTTCTGAGATGGGCAAGCTGGGCTGATCATGAGATACCTGACGGGGACGGTGCCAGAGCCCCTCCCAGTGACCTGTGAGGACAGCGCTGCCGGCATCTCCCTAAAACCAGGCCAAGTTGAGTTAGACTCGAAGCTTCTAAGGAGTGGGCAGATCCATTCAATCCCACAGTCTGAACCTTCTAAGGCCATCTCATGGCCCTCATCTCACAGGTGGGAACCAGGACACTGCGCCATAGACCCAGCCCCAAGCCCCTGTTCCTTCCTCTACACCACACATCAGTACAGTGAGCACTTAGGAACTGGGCATTCATGTAAAATACTGCCTAACTGAAACTTCTGATTTAGAAAATGTTTAATTCCTACTCACAGAACTGAAAGTGTTCTGTCCTAGGAGGCGGCAGTTGTAATTAAGCATGAGACAGGAAGAAGGGATCAGAGGGGTACCAAGTATTAAATATCCATCTAAATCCATTCACCACGTTGCCACAACTCCTGTCACCTGCTTCATTTTCTGTCCTTAAAAGACACAATAGTTAGGTCTCAAAATAGACAACGTGTTTTACTGACACTTAGCTATAAAGGAGCGAGCTAGGTATCCAAAAGAGAGATATGGGAAAACAGAAAATGTCCACGAGCCATCAGCTGGGAGGGCAGCTGCAGAAGCACCGTTGTCTGCTGCGTTGTGAGCCAGCCACATGGGCTGGACAGCTCACTTAACCACTGAAATTACATCATCATCTAAGATTTTTGTTGCAGTTACTTTGATAAATTCTCCCTCCTGCTATGGAGAGTAAGGTTTAGCTTGCTTTCTTTTATTTTTTGAGTCGGAGTCTCGCTCTGTCACCCAGGCCGGAGTGCAGTATTACAATCATGGCTCATCGTGGCCTTGACCTTCTGGCTCAAGCAATCCTCCCGCCTCAGCCTTCCAAGTAGCTGGGACCCACAGGTGAGTTTCATTTCTTTGCTAACAAATTCCTAATTCACCACCGCGCAGCGAGCCTGTCAGGGCCATCTGCCTGGACATCCACCTTGCCGACCGGCTGTGTGGTCTCTAAGGAGGATGCACCCCGGTTGCCCGGCTGTGCACGCGATACTGAGTCTCCATGTCTGCCACAGTCTAAGAGATTGACAGCCCAGAGTATCCCGACGTGCCACTGTGAGCCGGGCTTTATTCCACAGGGCGACTCTGCTTCCAGTGACGAGATGCAGCACGCCAGTCCTGGCTGTGACTGAGGCTGCGCATAAACGTCTGCGCCCAACAGATCACCTTTGTACATGACACGCTGAGTCCACCTCATTTCAAATGTTATGCTCGCCCCAAGGTGAACATGGATGTTACAGGTTAACTCACTGCATGTGTGCTAGATGTTCCCTGTAACTGTTCAGACATTCCATGAACCGGATGAAGAAACCCCACTTTCTCTGTAAACGTTCAGATATTCCATGAACCTGATGAACACACACAGCGAACAAAAACCGGAACGTTTAACGTCGCGGCCTCCCCCACTCCTGAGGGAAGCGTGCTTACAGCTTCCCCGAGACCACATTTCCCAAAGCACAGACTTACTTTGAAAATAAAACCTCCTTTTTTCCTTTCTCTGTACATCTCGTGGTCATGTTAACAACTATTGCTACAAATGTAAAGAAATGGGGTATCATCCGTGCTGGTCACCCAATTCCTACCATCAAAGCTTCAGGGCCCCCCCAGTCTGATGGAAGCTTCTATCGCCCTAACGCCAACTCTGGAGATGAAGGCCAAGCTGGGGAAAGGCTGTGTCACCTGCAAATCCACACCACGGGGCCCTCTGCAGTTGTGTGTAAGGAATTCTTGGCCCGTCCTGGGGTTTGGGGAAATCAGGATGCAAGTAGATACCGTATGCTCTGCCACGGGACCGTGAAGTCTGCGGAACCTCAGAGGAATATGGACAAATGGCTGCACAAGTCCCACAGGCCGAGCCTCGATGGGCTCCCGTGTCAAGAACACAGACACGCCAGGAGGGACAGCTGATACAGGCAACGCCTGCAACCCCAGCACGCGGCAGCGCCCGAGTGTGGAGGTCTCTGGACAGGCTCCACCACAACTACCATATTCTGTGGCAAAATTTTAAAAATAGGTTTTAACTAGTTACAACTCTAACTTGTTTTACAGATAAACAGAACACAGGGTACCAACAGCTTCCAAAATACTTCGCCTAGAACCAAGTCTACAATGCAGATGGCTGCTACTCCGAGTGTGACGAGTCCCCTGTAGTGCCATAAATCCTAGATCTAGGTGACTAAGTGCTCTTCCTACATCAGAAGGCACACTCTGGCCCCAGGCCAGTCCATCAGCCCAGGCAGAAGCTTCTAGAGTAAGATCCTGTGGATTTGTATTGAATGGATGTAAACCAGGCAAAGTCACTGGGGCTCATCCTGGAAGCCCATCCGTTTACCCACTCATGCCCTGGATAGCCCTGCCCCCAGCTCCACACCCACAGTCATGCTGAACCACAAGAACTGGCTTCTAGGCCCTTAAGCCACTCCCACTCTCCCCTGGACAGACCCTTCTCAAACCATGAGGCCCAGAGTAGCCTAACAGGTGGTCCCAGCAGAACTGGTCACTGCATTTTCTTACTGGCAAGTAAGTCAACAGTTACCTAAGTAGAGCAACCAAACACGATGTTTTTCCACTTAAAAGGTCTCGTTTTTGTCCATTTAGAATTGATACTCTGTGTGTGTGTGTGTGTGTGGTGGCAGGGGTTCTTGTTCTGTCACTCAGGCACAGCGCACCATAAGTACAGTGGTGCTATCACGATTCACTGCAGCCTCAACCTCCCAGGCGTGGGTGATCCGGCAACTTCAATCTCCCAGGCGTGGGTGATCCTCCAGCCTCAGCCTCCTGACTAGCTGGGACCACAGGTGCACAGCACCATTATTTACTTTTTTGTAGAGTCAGGGTCTTGCTATGTTGCCCAGGCTGGTCTCAAATGCCTGGGTTCAAAAGTGAATCTGCCCACCTCAGCCTCCCAAGGTGCTGGGATTACAGGTGTGAGCCACTATGCCCAGCCTAGAATTGATATTTCTTAAACTCTTACTGAGTTCAACACATGAATTCCACTTACATAGATATCAGCACACTCTCACAGCTCAAGGGTTTTTCTGAATCTGGATTCTGTCCATTCAAGGTCAATATCTAAAGAAAGGGCCAGAACTGACCCTCCCTCAATGAAGCCTAAGGGCAAATGCAGCAGCATCTCAGGGTATGAGGAGACAAAGAAAGAAGGGTGGAAAGTACACGTTGAAATTCCGGTGTTAGAATCATAATCACCAACACTTTAAGAGACAATCTGCTTTCCAAAACATGTAGCTGCTGGATTAACTTCAAAGTCACCAGATTCCACAGGCAGGCGCTCAGAGAGGCACAGCTTTCTAAGGCCGTACAGCCCGGGGCAGCATAACAGCCTCGGGGCAAATAAACGAAGGCTTGTTTCTCTCAAGGACGAAGGTGCTCAAGTCCTTCCAAATAGTTTCTTCTTCTAAATCAGTTAGACGGCCTCCTACAACACTGTTTAGAGTGCAGTGTGCTCAGAAGTGTGAGGTGAAAGTACATCTCAGGACCCCAAATTCACTAAGCTAAAGGGAAGACAAGGTGGGGGAACGGCTTAGGGCAAACCTACCTCCCATGCTCCTAACAGAGACTGGAGGAAGAGAAAAAAAAGCCACGTACCTCCCCCTCACAGCCGTTGGTCCACAAGGAAATTCCTCAGGGACAGAGGGCAGAACTCAATGTCACCATCTGCACACGGAGATAAATGCGGATCTTACTGCTTTCTCCGGAAAGGCTCACCGGAAACGCATCTGTCTCTGATCTACCTGTGACCTGGAAACGCCTCCCTGCTTCGAGTCATCCCTCTTTCCTGGACCAAACCAACGTACATCTCACATATATTGATGTCTCACATCTCCCTGAAATGTGTAAGACCAAGTTGTGCCTCAAACACCTTGGGCACACGTCCAGGACCTGAGACTGTCACGGTGCGTCCTTAGCCCCTCCTGAGGCTGTGTCCCGGGTGTGTCCTCAACCCCGCCTGAGGCTGTGTCTTTCATTTGGGAAAATGAACTTTCTGGATGGGCTGAGAACTATCTCAGAGACGCTTCTGGTTTACAGGAAGCATTCTCTCCTGCGGGTATAAAGAAATCATGTGGAATTACAAAATGCCACTTTAGTAAATGCTGAAGGAATTAGGGTTAGATGTACTTAAAAAAAAAAAAAAAGGAACGTTCTATTTATCAATGGACCATGAAGCCCACACCCCCCTCTGCAGTGATGTCGTCAACTGGGACGAGGGGCCCCCTCCTGTGGATGCAGCAAAGGCTACCCTCTGACCCCACTTCCCAGAGTCCAGGCTTCCTGCTGCTCAGGGAACAGCAACCCCAGCTTCACAGGGCTCAGGCCGCCAAACCCAACTCCCACCCATGCTGGAGAATCACCCCAGGGACTAGCGAAATGACAGGCGCAACTCTCACCTCATCCCCTTAAAGGGGAAAAGGCACCTTCCCGTTCTTCTTCCTGCTGGTGGGAACAGGGGCAGGAGTTGGAGGGTCAGGAGTCGGGCAGCAGAAAGGAAGCAGCCTGGGTCCCTGGCTAGTCACAGATGGCAAATGCCAACCAGCCCCGACCTTCACTTTGCAGAGAAGAAATCCTTCTCTTTTGTCAGGTCCCTGTTAGAAGTTTGCACCCATTCCTTAAAAAAAAACTCAGATACAACATGGGTGTTTTGCTGACAATATTTCAATTATCTGGGGGCCCTTGGGTCAAGTGACGCCAAAACAGGAAACTGAACTCTGCTGCTCAGGAAACCACCCTCCAGCCCCATCTACCCTCCCAGGCTGTCACCTTATGGTGTTTGTCTGCTAGATGATTATTTTTCACAATAACTGCTCTTAAGAGCTAGGTGTACAGAACAGACAAGAAGTCAGCTCAGGTGGAGGGGAAGCAGGAACAGACCCTCTCCCTGCAGGATGGTGGAGGAGGAACCTTCAGCACCTGGGTTTGCAGGATGCTGGATCTCTGAGAGCATCTCTCACAGCTCAAGTACGGCCAGACCTTCCTCTGCCACAGCCTGTTCAGGAGAAGGCAACACCCGCCCTAGAGACCCACAGCCCTGTATCGGGTTCAGCTGGAGCTGAACTTTCCTCCTTGGTGAGAGTCAAGGCCAGCGGTGAGGAGGAGGAGCTGTCGCCCAGAGATCCACGGCTGGAAGGGAAAAAACCTTGCATCCTGTGAAACGTCCAGGCCCCGAGACCCACTCGGGAGCAGAAAATGGGGAAAGAGCCTCAAACAGACCCTCGGGAGGGCAGTCAGCAGGAGCCACGGAGGCCACCAGGAGGGAGGGAGGAAGGCAGGCAGCGAGGCCAGAGGTGATGTGGCTAGAGGTGACATAGTGGGGGGATGACACGGCGTGGTGGGGGGAGGAGACGTGGCCAGAGGCAACGTGGCCAGGGAAGGAGATACGGCTGGAAGTGACAAGAGGGGTCTCCAGGCCTCAGACTGTGCCTGATTTATGGATGACATTTTGATTAAGATGTTATATCTAACTTTAAAGTAGCAATTTAGAACCATTGTGTACATTTAAAGTTCGTTATAAATATAGTACATTTCCCAAAGAACAGTGCATTGAAGGAAAAAATAGCAACTCACCAATAAAAAAAGTGAGTAAAGAAAAAATTCATTTTAAGATCAGAAATAAAGAGATCCTACAGGTCTTCTATAGTCCAATCCCCACCCTAACGTGAATGTGGGGAAAGGGAAGTAGATTCTAGTCAGTCAGAATTAAAGGCAAAACTGATCCACTTTACTTTCTACTTGACAGAAAACAAGAAGCTCATCAAGGAATCCCTAGGAACAGTAGCTTTAGGAGTCCCCAAAATGCAAAATTCACCTTCAAATTAAATCAACTGCTAAGTGTGTATAAACTTACTGTTTTCATTATTGCCTTCCTCATTCCCAGGGGCTTTATTTAGACCGTGTTTCCCCCTAATCGCCTCCAACACACCCAGGAAATTTAAACCCCACAAGTAAACTGTGTCTCGATTAACCCACAGCGTCCTGTAGGAGCAGACGGTCCGTTTGCTCTAAGACGTTCTTATCACCTAAGCACTGAGTACAGCCTGAGAACGCACAACATGCACACACACGAACTCGGACAGACAACAGGTGAGATGTGGCACATGAGGAGGAAGACGAGAAAAATGAGCTTCACCGACTTCACTGACACCCCAGATCCGTGAAGAAATGACACATGCAGCCTGCTCCGGTGCCAGTAACTCCTTGAAAACAGCCAAGGGCAGCATTTGGTGAAGCAGCACCGCAGGCCAGGAGGGTCTGGGGGCTTCAGGGAGGAAGGGCGCCCCTGACCAGGTGTTGGGGACTTCAGAGGGGAGGGGCGCCCCGACCAGGTGCTGAGGGCTTCAGGAGGGAGGGATGCCCGATCAGGTGCCAGGGCTTCAGAGAGGAGGGTTGTCCCAACCAGGTGATGAGGCTGCAGAGGGGAGGGCCCCCCGACCAGGTGCTGGGGGCTTCAGAGGGGAGGGATGCCCCGACCAGGTGCTGGGGGCTTCAGAGGGGAGGGATACCCCGACCAGGTGCTGGGGGCTTCGGACGGGAAGGCGTCCCGATCAGGTCCTGGGGGCGGCAGGACAAGGCCTGGGTCCCCTTGTCACTTTTCACTCCCTACTCCCGAATCTCGCCCTGAAGTTGCAGCCAGTCCAGGTATTCATTTATCCATAAAATTAAGTATCTGTGAGTAACACAAGTCACTAATCCACAGAGATCTGAGTCCACAGATACCTCCCAGAGATGCCACCATCCCTTCTGGTAGAAGAGCAGCCCAGCGGCCCACGCTGCTAGGAAGGGAGACTGTCTCCAGCCTGACGCTGCAGAGTCCTCAACACAAAGTCTACCTTCGGGAACCAGGCCGTCTCCTACAGAAGCAACTAGGGGCACGCAGGGTTTAAAAAAATTTTTTTTCTTAAGACAGTCTCCCTCTGTCACCCAGGCTGGAGTGCAGTGGCACAATCTCAGCTCGTTGCAACCTCTGGCTCTCGAGTTCAAGTGATTCTCCTGCCTTGGCCTCCCGAGTAGCTGGGATTACAGGCGCCTGTCATCACGCCCAGCTCATTTTTTGTATTTTTAGTAGAGATGGGATTTCACCCTGTTGGCCAGGCTGGTCTCGAACACCTGACCTCATGTGATCCACCCGCCTCGACCTCCCAAACTGCTGGGAATACAGGCATGAGCCACGGTGCCCGGCCCATTATAGCTGTTTAAATATGACTAAAACTAAATGCAATTAGAAGTTGAGTTTCTCATTTGCACCCCAAGCATTCAGTTACCCACAGGCAGCCACGGACCAGAGGCTGGTAGAGATGTCACACTCCACACTGCAGAAGGATCTAAGGACGAAATGGCTCTAAGATCATCTCGGCATCTTTGTATTGAAGCTACTGAAGTTTTACTCTGCTTATTGTAGACATCAGCATTCTCCCATTTTAAAATGTCAGTGCTATTGCAACGATCAGGTCTGTGACTTCCCAGCACCTCTTCTCTTCCTGTACAGATAACTGCAGAGCATCTGCACTCTGCCTCCACACTAAGGGACAGCAGAAGCCTCCGTGTAAAATCAGGGGGAGAAAAAAAAAAGAAATGAATCCCTAGTCCCTCTCTCCCTACAATTTTGCGAAACCCTCTTAATATTCAGAATAACTGCCAGAGTTGCAATAAACAAGCATCCCTTGACCAGGAAGCAACAGGGAAGCAAGAAGAGGGAGATGCAAGGACCCTCAATTCCCTCTGGGACCCCAGGCCCAGCCAGGACTGAGAAGGGCAGCACAGCCCGGCAGACCTGCACACCTGATGTGAACCGTGCACATGGCTTCCCTGGGCCTCAGTCCCCTGCTCTGCCCTCACTGGCCGCTGTGGCTCTGGTAGAAGCAGCTCCCTGAGCCCCAACACCCACAGTCAGTTCCCTTCTTGCAGGTCTCAGCTCTGCTGTGACTACCTGAAGTGCCTCCCTGATGCTTCTCATCATCATCTGGGTACGGTGCCCCCTCTACCCCACAGCCCTTGCTACCACCCACCCCACCATGAAGCCTGGCACACAGCAGGTGCCTGAGATGCCCCAACGGACGGGCATGCCAGGGTAGGGCTTGGAGTTCCAAGGGCCACGTCCCGCATACCACCACAAGCACCGCGGAGGCTGCGGAAGGGGTCCAGGCTACAGGCCTGCACTCAGCTTCTCCTGGCCCCTGAGGCCAAGAACCTAGCAAGGGAACGCAGCTGGAAGCAGGATCCCAAACCCCCTTCTTGCTCCTCAAGAGGAAGGTGGCCTCAGGGCAAAACCCCACAAGCGCCTTCCTCCTGTCAGGCTGCCTGTCATAGCACCGACACCTTCACCGCAGGGAAACCCACTCCTGTGAGGAGAAAACCAAGTACCACAGGAGCCACGTCCACCGGCAGCGTCTGCTGAGCCCAATTAGTGACAACAGCATCCAGGCCCCCACGCAGCACGCACCGACTCCGAATCCGCCCTGCACACCACAAGGTCCTGAAGCTCAGCTTCGACTTATCAGGGGCCTCTCCTCCAGGAGAGCTCGGCATGTCTATCTTCCTTGGGCTCACAGAAAGCTGAGGGACTCAACAGAGTCAAGCTCCCACTAGCTGTGCAGACAACCTCCCCAGCCCTGGCCTGGGAAGGCGCCAAGCATAAAGAGCCATCTTTTGCCCACACAGGTACAGAATTCAGCCAGCTCTCTCAATGGAGTCGTGACAGGTCAACTCCAGTCTCCTCAGTGCTCTGGGGTTCACTTCAGGCCACTGCACCTTTGAAACGTGGCTGCAGACTCCTCTAGGCTGCTCGGTGTCATGGCCCATTTTACTCAGACACTGCAGGCCCCTGCCCGTGGTGTCAATACCCAGGACACCCCTGCCAGCATCCTCCAAGATGCTGCTGCAGCTACTGTGATCTGAGAACAGCCACGTGCAGGCATCAAAGGGAGGGCTTCTCAAGTCTCCTCTGAGAGCAGTGGCTACAGCTTCGGAAGACATTGCACTGAATCCTCGGTGAGCCTGGCTCGGTCTGCAATCTAAGCCGGGTTGCTGGGGAGACTCACTCTGTTGTAACTGATGGAGGCTGTTGGTGGCAGCTCTACGAAGACCAAGGATGGCAACTAATCTGAGATTTACTATCCATACTTTCTATCTGATGTTTAAAAGGAAAGCATCGTGAAAGTTCCAGTAGCAAGAAATTTTCTATAATCTATCACATCAAGATACAGCAGAAATATAGCTAAAAAGTTAATAGGGTCTATGCAGAAGAACAGATGAGTCTATTTCAGGAAAAGTGCTTGCTGGCTTTTTTAGAAACAGAGTGAAGTCCCTGCCAAGTAAAAGGTTGTTTATACTTTTGCTTTGGAAACAGAGGGAAAGTTCTTCCTTATTATTGAATACATTAAATATATTTAAGTGTTCTGGTAGACTAAGTATTCAATATTCAAAAATAAGTAATTGTTTGGTCTATTTCATTCCTTAAATGTAGCTTTCAAAAACTGACAAACACCTGGCCAGGTACGGTGGCTCACGCCTGTAATCCCAGCACTTTGGGAGGCCGAGGTGGGCAGATCACGAGGTCAGGAGATTGAGACCATCCTGGCCAACATGGTGAAACCCCGTCTCTACTAAAAGCACAAAAAGTTAGCCGGGCATGGTGGCGGGCACCTGTAGTCCCAGCTACTCAGGAGGCTGAGGCAGGAGAGTGGCGTGAACCCGGGAGGTGGAGGTTGCAGTGAGTGGAGACAGCACTACTGCATTCCAGCCTGGGCGACAGAGGAACACTCCGTCTCAAAAAAAAAAAAAAAAAGGGGGGGCAAACACCCCATGTCTGCCCTGGCTCCAGCCATCTCCACGGAGTGCACAGAGCCTGGGAAAAGCTCACTGTGGAGGCCCAGAAGTCCACGCCTGGCCTTTGCTCAGCAGATGAGCGAGAGGGTCAGCCACCCTAGGGAAGAAGCCCAATATTTGCTATGTTACTGACAATATCCACATACGTTTCTATTTTGCCTCCCACACAGACCTGGGATCCGTGTTTGAGCAAGCGGCTCATGCCAACACCCCCTCCATGCCATCGTTTCCCTGACCTCCTCAAGAAGAGCTAGGCCAGGCAGCGTCCCTACACAGGCGCTGGGGCCCAGGAAGAGTCAGGTCCTGCCCCCTTCTCCCTCGTCCCTGCACTTGGCTTGCTGTGGAAGCCCAGCAGTGCAGGCTGAACCTACGTTCACCTGGGGCATTCAGGAGAAGCCTCTGCAGAAATCACCTGGGAAGCAGGGCTGTGTGTGCTGGCAGGTCACTTGAATGGATTAGCGGAACTGAGTTTTCAACACAAGTGCCGCCAACCAAGTCCCTCAAGCCCTTCATGAGCCTAGAGGCACAGAGCCATTTGCTGCACTCTATCTCTAACCACCCTGCACAGAAGCCCAGTTTATCCAAAGGACCATAAAATTGTGTGTGTAAACACTTGAAGTTTGGCATAATGAATTAAAAGTGAAGTCACCACATCTATTTGCCATTAATCCATGCATTCAAACAAGTGTCTCTTGAATATGTGCATTGAATACTGTGGAATTAGGATTTAGCCCATGCCTTCAAGAAATATACATCACAGAAGAAAAGGTATAGCTTGTAACTGTAACGGTGGTGAAGAGGCAAGAAATAAACATCATAGAAGAAAAGATATAGCTCGTAACTGTAACAGTGGTGAACAGGACAGAATTTCACAGGCTCATCAGGAACCACCAAGGAGGAAGCGATGATTCATTTCCACCTGCAGTAGATAAATGTTTCCTGGAGAAAGTAACTTTTCTACAGTGATATCTGCTCCTTATTGTTTAGATCTTGCTTGATAGGGTATTAAAATTGTCACTTTCTATGTGCTGCT
Source organism: Macaca nemestrina (assembly GCF_043159975.1). Lineage (NCBI taxonomy): Eukaryota > Metazoa > Chordata > Mammalia > Primates > Cercopithecidae > Macaca > Macaca nemestrina. The sequence continues at coordinate 146,559,787 of NC_092132.1, read as the reverse complement.
TATATAAAATACTTCATTGTCAAGGGAAGTTATAAGTTATAAAATAACTTAAATACTTCACACATAAGCTTGGGCTGTAAATGGTGGAAGGGAGTGTGATGATGTGTTCCCTGTTCTTGAGACACAGAAGGGGCAAGACCCTGGTTCCCTTCTCCTCCCCACTGCCCTGTTCCCAGAGGCAAGGCCGCCATGCAGTCCTAGAGCTGGCTCCAGGGCCAGGACACCATGCCCAGAGTCTCTGCGCCCCATGCGAGAAATACAGCCTGGGGGGCAATCACCGAGTTACCTGGCGGTGGGGAGAGTCCTTCATCAAAAACTTGTGCTTCCAGGAGCCAGGACAAAGCAGGAGCCCCCAGGAAACTGTTCCAGGTGCTCCTGAAACCTGGGCACAGAGTCACAGCCTGGCAGGAAGCATCAGTGATGCAGGTGTGCCCAAGACTGGGAGGATGGCCAGACGCTTGGAGGCCAGACTGTCCTGAAGGAGATGACCACTTCGCTCTCCGGTTCGTTAGAGACAGAGTCTGGGCTTCAATTTTGTATCTGGAGTCTCACAGTACAGAAATATCACAAAGGGATTAGACTTCGTATACTTACCCCAATGTTTTTTCAGTTAAAAAAAATCGTGTTTCTTGTGACTAATTCTAAATCCAACAAAGAAAAATAATTAAGTGTAAAAATGCATGCCTGCAAAATGTCAACCATAATCTCTTTACCCATAGGAGACCCAAAATTTAGTCTACGTTTTCTTCAGTATTATCTGATTTCTTTTTTAAGCCATTACTGAGGTGTCTCCTCACTGCCCCATGAGGAGATTCATGGGCTCTTCCAGGCTCTTTGCTGTTTTATCGTTTTTTAGGTTTAAGGGCAGGATCATTTTCCCACACTTCTTTGCTTCCTTGATCACCAATTTTTCACAAGGACGCCATTGTGCATCGGAAAACCTAGCAAGTGAACTTCATTAAAAGTGAAAACAATAAGGACATGTTGGCTGCTATGACAGCATCCTCAGTCACCGAATCTCTCTGGGGGACCACGCTCCAATCTCCTTGTAACCACAGCATGCAGGTATCGCTGTGGCTGACAGGACTGGCCCACCCTGGGGGAGGCATGAAAGCAAAGAGAAGGCAGGTGACTCATATTTAGGAAACTCGGGTGATCCTCTCGAGTCACGTTTCTCAGAGTGTCAGGGGACCAGCCACATGCGGGCAACCTCCTGGCCTGGCAGGTGGCAGATTCCTGGGACCCGCCTCAGACACGTTAATCAGAGAATCTAAAGGCGGGCGAACTCTGAAAAGTATCTGTAAAGGAAGGACTCAAGCTCTGCTGTGAGCCCACTACACGTGGGGCCACGCAGGACGCAGGTCCCAACAAGCCATCCAGTGTCCAGTCTCCATTCCACCCTCATGGGAGGAACACCCGTCAAGTCACAGAGCACGGGCTTCAGTGAACACCTTCCTGAGCCACCTCCACTGTCGCCCAGCCCTGCAGGAGTAGCCGCTGAGTAGGGGAAACAAGCCTTTGCTCCTGACCCTGCCCCCAACACACCTCACATTATCACGGAAATCACAGTAGAGTTCAGTCGCAGCCGCCTTTCCCTCACAGCACCCACCTCTTCCACAATCGAATCCCAGGCTTGTCCTAGGCCCTGCTGCACACGCCACCATCTCTGGCACCCGGACCTCAGGCTGTCCTCACACAGCCACCCGCACCTTCCTGAGCGGGGGATCCGCACGCCCCGGCAGCTGCTACCCGTCTCTACCAGGACATTTCGGAGATTCCTCAGCAAACTCGATGCCCTTAGACTGAACACGGCTCTTCCCTCACAGACCCTGTCACTCCAACACGTCACCATCTACCGGCCACATGCAACAAACCTCTCTCCCTCCACACTGTTGCCTGTTGGGCCTGGCCCTCCGCCCTGTCCACACTTCCATTCCAGGACATTCCTCTGGGATCAGCAGCCCCAGACTCACCCCCAACACCTACCGCACTGAAAACAACCTTTTTCTTGATGCATCAAACACAGAAAACCACCCTCAACAAGCACGTACCTTGAGTCACAGAGGAACACCGTGAGCCCTGACCCTGGAAGGGATCTGTGCACGTGAGTACTTCGTAGCCCTGTCCCGACCTTCACGGCCTGTCAAACCCACACGCATGCTCTCCTCTCTCTCCAGCTCCCAGCCAGATTCTGCCACTTTCCTCAGCTTTAAGGCAACACCCAAGGCTTCTCACATGGCCCAGAAGCCAGCGCTTGATGGCCCCATGACCTCCCTCCTGGGGCTCATACGGCTGCATGCTCCCTCCCGCAGAGCTCAGGGCTGGTCAGTATGGCCCAGGGGACCGGCCACCCTGACGTTGGGTGTAAGACCAGCACTCCCACGTCTCTGGGGAAAGGAGCGGCCCTGGGCAGGGATGCACCTGGAAGCCCCAGGGAGGGGCCAGGTGTGGGGGACCAGGTGTCCGCCTGTAGACACATCAGCATAGCATCCTGGAGCAGAACCTCCAGCCCAGCTGAGCCTACGGATGGCCGCAGCCCTGGACAGCATCTTCACGGTGACCCAAGGGGACTGGGCCAGAACCACTCAGCAGGGCTGCCCTGAATTTGCAACCTGTAGAAGCCATACAGTCATACGTGTATGTTGCCTTAAGCCACTAGGGTTTGGGGTTACTTGTCACACCGAGACAGACAGTGGATGCGCATGGGCTCCCAGGACACGATGGCCTCTGCCAGCCTCACCTGGGCTGTCTCATCTGTTCCCGCGACACCACGTTTCTCAGAGCCAAAGGCTGCCAGGGTCCCCTCTTTTCTTCATAAAATCGTTACAAGCTCACAATACAAAGTGAAAAGCGATCTGTAAAATACAATGTATGACGCAATACAGGGTGGTGAATGCACAGGCGTACACGTGCAAAACAGGCACTTGCGCCAAACAGGTACATGCACACACGAACAGGTGTACACACATGAAGAAGGTGCACACATGAAGCAGGTGTACACACGTCAAACAGGTGTGCATACACACGTGAAAGCACCAGACATGAAGGGCTGTCTTTGGGAGCCTGGTTTTTAGGCATCTCCCTCACTCTTTTAACATCTGGCACAATCACAAACACAGCACACCACAGTACTGACGGGAAGCCCCAGCTTCTCAGGGGGGCACATGAGGCTTTATATTTATGCCACAGGTTGAATCACTACATTCTAGAACTTCAAGGACCCCCACTGCCAGGACTGGGTCGCCAGCCCACACGGACCTGCCCCCTGGATGGCACGGCTGCTTCTAAAACAGAGGCTGAGCCCCACCCAAAGACCTGCAATATCTGTTATTAAATCAAGACTTGGCCATGGATGAATGTGAAGATTTGTATTAAATGTGACTCTGGAACATTCAAAGGACCGTAACTGAATGCTTTCTGCAGCCCACGGCATGTCCAGATGCTCATGGAGAAGGCCAGGGCGTGGGAACCCACGGAGCCCAGACAAGGCAGACTCGGAGCTGTGTGGTGCAGTTAGCACCGATTTTGACACTTGCCTTTTATATTCAGATTAAAATAAAAAAAAGACACAAAAGTAGATCACATTCTATTTCAATTCTCTGGATTTCTGTAGTAACTGGGCCCCTTTCCCTCTGGTTTCCCAGCCAAGTGTTAAATAGGCCCAGCCGGGATTTGTCAAAGTCTGGGCCTCTGTTGTAGAATAAGTGAGGGGGGCAGGGAGGGGGGCAGGAGGGGGGACAGGGGAGGGAAGAGAGAGGGGGACAGAGAGGGGGGAGGGGGGCAGGGAGGGGGAAGGGGGCAGGGAGGGGGAGGGGGGCAGGGAGGGGAGTGGGGGGCAGGGAGGGACAGAGGGAAGGAGAGAGAGAGAGAGAAACCCCTGAGGGCTGGAGGCAGGAGGGATGCTACCTGGCAGCCTCAGGCTCCCCCTTCCACGGTGCCTGAGAGCTGGCATCATGCACGTGGTGCCATCATATGACTCGGCTGACACAGGCCAGAATTACAATAAAATGCTTAAGGAGAAGAGTAAGCACCAGCATCTTCAGATTAGGATAGTGTCCCAGTTTCATGCTTACCTTGTATGACATTCTATAAATTGTAAAGATAATGCATTTTCTTACCAGCCACGCTGTTCACCAAATACTAACTATAATAAAGACCAGACAGCATCTGAGTACTGAGCGTGTCAAGCCCGGTGAGGTGGGAATCATTTACTTTGTTAGAGAAAGAAACAGGCTCTGAGAGAAACTTCCTGAGGCCAGGCAGCTGTCTCCAAACCCACCTCACGCCTCCTGACCCTGAACGCAGAGAACCCAAGTCATTCACGTGAATAATTTACCTGCATGCATGTCAGATTGAGATTCAGCCCCCAGCTCTAATCATCTCTATGCAGAAGTGTGTCAAGGAAGGTACAATTCTATGACCTCGAGCTGGGGGAACCATGGCAGGCACCCTGGACACAGATGTGGGGCAGAGGCAGGCGCCCAGCGCAGGGGCGGGCAGGAGCACGTCCAGCCCTGCCCAGTCACACAGCCAACCTGCATGCCAGTACAGGGGCCGCCACCGCGTCTCGGGGAAAAACGGCTTCTCCTGCACAGGAATCTACCCCTGAAAGTGTGTTCCTGAGAAGGTGTGGACCAACATCTCAGAAATCAGACACTGTAACACGCTGATCTATACAGGCTGCCTGTGTCCGGGAATCACCAATCATTCCCATCTGGCCATCAATTAATTCTGGTAAATATTGATTAAGTTAACTGAGGCAACACGGGAACAAAATAATGGAAATGCCTGAATCTGCTCCACCTGCTGAAGAGCTGGGACTAATGATGAAACGGAAGGAACCCTGGAGAACGCAGCAGGACCCCAGACCCCGAGGACAACCCGGCCCTCCCCCGCGGACCACCCCAGCCTCCTTCTGCAGGACAGTTAGTCGTGGGGCCAAGGAGTGGTTTCCAAGGAATCTCAGAGGTTCTCAAGGTCTTCAAAGTTAATCGGGAATTGAATATTTGCATCTGAGTCCCAGGAGAACATTAAAAGTAAAATTTCTCCTTTCTACTAGAATTATGAGCTTGGTGCGGCGGCACTGGCTGTATCTCATGCTCGCGAGATGTTTAGAGGCAGTCATGCGTCTCAGGTGAATCATTTTAATAATGAAAGAAGTACTTGGGCCCTCGATCCAGGATCACAGACCCCACCAACAAGGGTCTAAACCAGGACAAGCCTCAGCCTGGAACGGCTGGTGTTCGTGGGGGCTGGGAGGAGCACCAAGGAAACTCAGGAGCAAGCCCCATGCAAGCTCGGTATGTCCTATGCCACGCAGTTGGCATCAGCCACAGGGATCTTTTGGTTTTTGTTCAGGAAGGAACATATTAAAAAGCCCGGGGCCCAGGGCCTGGACTCCTCAAAGCTCCCCACAGAGCCGGGTTAATTGGCATCTTCCCTCATGTTAAAATCGACTATATATGGCTGCTGAGGGCATCTCAGAGCAGGTGCAACACTGAGCTTTCTTGCTGTCTGGGGAAAGCAGGAATTCCAGGCCTCTGCCTTCCTACCTTCCCAGAGGCTCTGGCCCAGGTGAGCTCAGCTTCTCCCAGGTAAGGAGACCAGACCAGCTTCCCACATGCCCCTCAGGTCACACAGGAGCTGTGCAGACCCTTGTACCTTGGCACGAGCCCTTGCAACCCACCCTAGAGGCAGAAGCCCAGCCCTGTGGCCCCGGCCTGGCAGGAGGCAGCTGCTGGGGCCCCTGCTCAGGGTTCAGCTCAGCAAGGTCCAGCCACAATGGGTGAGACATCTGTCACCCGGCCATTCGTCTTTAACCTAAAACAAACACAGGGATTCAGAAAGGGGTTCCTTCCCCTGACAAACCCGTCCTCCCTGTTCTCATCTCTCCCTCCTGCCCTGTCATAGCTACCCAGCACTGCACACAAGGCCTGACTCCCAGTTTCACAGGGAATCCAAGATAATTATGATTTTGAGAAACTGGGAGCTACATAGAAAGTGAGTTGGGAAAGCCAGTGTCCACTGATCCTCCACTCCACACAACTGAAACCCCACAACCAGCCACTGTCTCAGCCACACCCTCTGGAAACCCCGCATCCACACCAGCCACACAGGATCAGGACAGCGAAGGAGCAGGACTGTGTCTTGGGAACTTAAACTCTGGAAGCTGAGTTAAATCAGTGCCGCTCAAATCTTGTCACTAACGATATTGTTAAATTGGTAGATTCCATCTCTGGGGATCTGGAGGGAACCTGAGGCTCTACACTGAGTGAGGTGAGCACTCGTGCTGGAAGGAGACGTCAGGGAAAGCAACCGAATCTGGAGTCGCAGCTGTCTGAGGCTTGGGTCCCACCGGGAAAGTGGCACCAGGGCCCTCAGGACAGTGGTGGAGGTCCCAGGAGGCAAGTCCAGGCACAGAGACTCGTGGATCCAAAGCTTGCTCCAGTGACAGGAGGGGCTGCTGCGCTGACAGCCACGAGGCAGGCAGCCTACGAGCTCCTCCAGCTGCTGTCCTGCAGGCAGGGAGGAGAGTGCCCAGACCACCCAGTGGGCTCTCCCAGCCTGGCAGGCTGGTACTCTTACTCCAACCACTGACAACAGTCCCCATGTTCCAAGCTAGGTTGAAACAGTGCCCCAGGCTTCGGGGCACATGCATCCCCCACAGAGCCAATCCTACCCAACACCAATGGCTATTCCCACACATCCCTAACTCACAGCAAAACTTAAAAATGAAAGTCGGAAGATACAGCCAGGAAACTGATGCTCAAGAAGCAACTCCAGGGTGACTATTCCTAGAGCTATCGCTACTGAACATCTTTACATTTCCAGGGACTTCCTAGAGCTATTGCTGTTGAAAATCTTTAAAATTCTTCATTTCAAAATTAGCTTTCATTACACTGTCTCCCTATTCTACCAAGACTCTAGAAAACAAAACCATTACAAATTCCGATTCTATCTTATAGCAAGTTGGAAATGCACATGTTTCCTCAAAGGATTCTATGTGTTTCCGTGGCGATATCCTTTCCATGCCCCATGCTACTGCCCGCAACAGGGAAGGCTTTTCCAACCCAACACAACCCAGGGGCCCTGAGACACGCCCCTAATGAATCGTCTGCAAACTCCATCTTCCATAAAAACAGTATTGAAAATGAGCTTACTCCAACCCAATCCGGGTACCCTGAGACAGGCTTGCCTTAACGAATCATCTGCAAACTCCATCTTCTATTAAAAACAGTACTGAAAATGAGCATATTACCACCTTTTAAAAATTACTGTAAAGTGGACAGTGTTCAGTTCTGTGAATTTCGGCACAAATATTCCCATCATCATCATCATCAAACAAGCAGAACAGTCCCACAGCCCCAGACCCACTCACGAGGCCTCATAAGCACACCCGCCCATTCCCAGCAACCACCGTCTCCATGTTCTCCATTCCCACTGGTCTGTCTTTTGCGAGTATTGTCGGAGGGGCAGGTCACAGCGCAGCAGGCTCAGCCTGTCTCTTTCCTGGGCATCGTGCCTGGAGGTGCACCCAGGGTGTCCTGTGATCAACAGCCCAGCCTCGGGGCTGCTGGGTGTTTCTTATTCCACGTATGGCTGCGGCACATTGTAACCTGTTTTGGGCAACTACAGACAGTGCTATTAACATCTGGGCACAGTTTTTCTTGAACATCAGCTTCTGTTTCTCTAGGGTAAATACCCAGGAGTGGGGTCACCGGGCCCCACGTTTGTGTGAGTTCAGTTTTGTAAGAAACCGCCGAGCTGTCTGCACCATGCTGAACCCCAGCATCGCACAGGAGTCCCGACTACCTGTCCTCACCAGCACCTGGGGCTGTCGGAAGACCTTATGTCAGGCGCTCCAGCAGGGGTGTGAACAAATTCACTGCGGCTTCGGTGCACATCTCGGTGCAACCAGTCATGCTGAAGGTCATTTCAGATGCTTTTGGGCCATCCTCCCGTCCTTCTCAGCGAAGCATCTGTTCAGGTCTCTTCCGCTTTTAAGTCAGGTGGTTTGTTCTCTGTCATGAGCCACGGGAGTCCTGTGCATTCTGGATACGAGTCCTTTGCTGGCTGCATGGTTCACAGACATCTTCTCCCCCTCTATAGAAAATGAGTCTCTTCAATACCCTAGGGGTGTCTTTTACATTAAAAGTTTAATTTTGATGGGTCTTACCCTACTTGTTTTATTCCTTGATTATGGATCATGGTATCATGGCTAAGAGCTCTCACCCTAGGTCTCGACAATTTCCGTTTCTTCTAACAGGTTTTGTAGTTTGGTATTTTACATTCAGGGCTATGGTCCACCTTCATTTTCATACAGGAATTTCTCCTTGTTTTCACTCTTTTGCATATGGCTGTCCCATAATTCCAGCAAAATTTGTTGAAAAGTCTCAAATTCCACTGAACTGCTTTTGCTTCTTTGGGTCTGTTCTGGACTCCACTCTGTCAGCTGACCCGTGTGTCTTCCTGAGCATAATTTACAACTTTAGTGGCCATCTCTGGAAAAAAGTAATTCTGTCTGGAAGCAAAAACCACATTAGAAATGCTCTAATAAGATTCTTCCTCTTGTCAGGAGAGCAAAGCCACCGCCCTAAGCAGAGGTGAGGCCTCAACAGCTCCCAGACAAAACCTTAACACACAATGGGGAACGCAATTCATTTCAAGAGAGTTACCAAGGGCCACAACCTGAGACCAGCGTAGCCATGAAAACTGCAATCATTTCACAACAGAATGAAATTCATAAAGAACCGCTGAGAAGCGTGTGATAAGTTACATAAATCACCGTACCTTAAATTCTGACGGTTGACTAGAACAGAAGTAGCTTCACGGTACAGTTCAAACAGGAGAAAGGTAGGTAGGGCTGGTTTCCACACCACACAGGGCCTGCAGGAAAGGGACACTCTTCCTCTAAACGGGAGATCCCGGGAGTGATGAGATAAACCACGGTGACAGGCACGGAACTGTGCACGCCGGAGTCGCGGCCTGGGCCCCACCACGGAGCCTGTGTCCATGAACGATGAGGCTCGACTGTCAGGCTGGAGGCAACTGAGGCAGTTATCAGGGGACAAGAAAACGAGCGCACGGTGCAAGGCAAAGGTCTGAAACTGGGCAGCAACTTCGAGTCAAGTTGGACAAACGGACTCAAAATACAGGTTCTAAAAACACCACAGCGAACTGTTCCTCGGCCCTGGAAAGGCTAAGTGACTAATGCCCAACACTGAGCATCTGCTACCAGAGACGACCCTGGTGACGCAAGGCCCAGCTCCTCCGAACCCGCGCAGAACCTCAGCGAGGAACTTTGCTGGTATCTTACGGCATATCGACATGTTCCTTTAAAATCTGGTATTTCATCAACAATGTAGGTGCCAGCTTTGACTCATTCACATTTCGATTAAACAAAATAATTTACACCCTGACCACGCCAGGTAAGAGTTTACTACAATCTTTAAACAGAGCCAGAGGCTACAGTTTGCTCCTACACAACACCACGTCTCTACAAGTTCGATGGGTTTATTACTTTCCATGTCTTCACTTGCCTAGTGCTAGAAAGCAGATTAAAAACAGAAGGAACCCAGAAACACTATTGAATGAGACTCAAATATCTTGCAATCATCCTGATGAGATGTTTATTAAACAGAAATGTTCTCACCTGTAGAAAGCAGCACACATCAACACGCACCGAGAACTGTCGCCAGGATTCCAGATCACTTTCCCTTCCATGGCCACAGTGCAGGGCAATGGACCATGCACACCTGCAGACCCACGGAAAGCGGGGTGACACGGCCGATTCTTGTAGCGAACAGGCCAGGGTGCACTCAAAGTGCATCTCTTTCCAGAGGGCCGAAATGGAAAGTTACACATTTATTCCACGGTTTAGCGGCGCTGCACCAAACATTTCTGTAAGATTCTCTAAGCAAGCTTTTCCTTCTGCCTAAAATGGCCCAACAAACTGAAAAAGCTCTTGGAGCTGGCAAAGACTTCAGTATCTCCTTAACTACTGTCATGCGCGTCCGTGTGAAGAGATCACCAAACAGGCTTTGTGAGCACAACATGGCTGTTTATTTCACCTGGGTGCAGGCGGGCTGAGTCTGAAAAGAGTCAGCGAAGGGAGGTAAGTGTGGGAGCGTTTTATAGGATTTGGGTAGGTAAAGGAAAATTACAGTCAAAGGGGGGTTGTTCTCTGGCTGGCAGGAGTGGGGGTCACAAGGTGCTCAGTGGGGGAGCTTTTTGAGCCAGGATGAGCCAGGAAAAGGAATTTCACAAAATATCATCGCTTAAGGCAAGGACCGGCCATTTTCACTTCCTTTGTGGTGGAATGTCATCAGTTAAGTCGAGGCTGGGCATTTGCACTTCTTTTGTGATTCTTCAGTTACTTCAGGCCATCTGGGCATATATACGTGCAAGTCACAGGGGATGCGATGGCTTGGCTTGGGCTCAGAGGCCTGACAACTATAGTCTTCACTTTTAAGGTGTGGGGCAAGATCATATAATCCCCAACTAGGCTCCTGATGCTATGTGTGGCATCCAGCAACAGCACGTTCCATTCCTGGATTAAATTTGAGTCAAGAGTCCACAGTGAGAACGATTTCTGGTGAATGAAACACCAGGCAGGAGGGCGATTCCGCTGGGCAGCTCTTCACACACAGCCCAGGAGCTGGAGGGAGACGAAGAGGCCGACTCGCGTCCACCGTGCTCACGCCCCCGTCGAATGCCCCCCACTCCTAGAGGCCAGGACCCAAGGGAAATCTGACCTGAAAATGGGCAAACCCTCACTTTGGCAGAGGGACAGGGACTCGGGGCCACACCTTGACCTCAGAGCAACACAAGTGCAGACACAGCACCCCAGGACACCCTCTCCACCCAAATTCAAGGAGGAAAACCAACGCCGCGCCCCCTTGCGGAAACCCAGGGCTGCTTGAGCAGACGCCTGCCGCGCACCGTGTGCAGCCTCTCCCGTCCACGTTCCGGTCTCAGCACCTGTGCCTCAGCCCTGCCACTGCTCGCCACACCCACAGGTGTGCCAGGAGAGGCAGGTACTAAGGTCTCCACTGCACCAAAGCCTGTAAAGCCAGGGGACCGCTCCCTCCAGCAGGAGTCCAGAAGCAGTGACTGCAATAGCATCACGGCATGAGAATTTGCCCCTCAGTCTCTGAGTCTCCAGTCTGTTGCCCACCAGGGTCTTCTGCCAACGGCGAGGCCCAAGCTGGGCGTCACATTTGGTTCTGACCATTTCCCTTGTCAAGATCAATACTGCAAATATATCCAATTCATCCTGTCACTAAAAACGAAATAATCCGCCATCTCCATCACAGATGACACAGTCAGGTTTCCATCACCGAGGTTGTTTTTTTGGTTTTTGTTTTTTGTTTTTTTTTGACATAGAGTTTCTGCTCTGTCACCCAGGGTGGAGTGCAGTGGCGTGATCTCGGCTCACTGCAACCTCTGCCTCCCGGGTACAAGTGATTCTCCTGCCTCAGCCTCCCAAGTAGCTGGGATTATAGGTGCCTATCACCATGCCCCACTAATTTTCATATTTTCAGTATAGACGGGGTTTCACCATGTTGTCCAGGCTGGTCTCGAACTCCTGACCTCGTCCTCTCCACCTGCCTCGTCCTCTCAAAGTGCTGGAATTACAGGCGTAAGCCACCATGGCCTGCCATTACTGGTGTAATTTCTAAGCCCCTCTCTCACAGCCACTCCCTTTTTTTTTTTTTTTTTTTTATAACCAGCTCTATGGCTATATTTTTTCCAAGAGAACCCGTTACCCATTTGAAGTACAAATAAGACACCATGTTTAAAAACCAAAAATGCCAATTTACATAGAAGTCTCCAAATACCCAGTCGATTTGAGCCTTAAGAATAAGATCAAGCTGTTGGCTGAATACAACTTCCCTTTCCATCTGTCTGCCTGTTAGACACAAGGACAAAGCCACGAGCTAGGGACATAAAGGCAGCAACAACCAAGGCAGCCGAGACTCCAAATAATAGCTCGAAGGACCAACACAAAGGTACCACACCCTGCACGCCCTCCTCTCCTTCCTTTTTAGAACTTCCAGAGGATGAAACAGGGACCTCCTCAGACGTCCCACGGTGCAGGCGGCCAGAGGGGAAGGCAGTGGCAGCCTGAATGAGGCCACCAGGAAATCACATTCCACAAACAGAAATTCTCCATGTGCTTTACATCCTCTGTCTCTGAAGAACTATGCCAGTCTAACAGTCTCTAGAAAACTGCATTCAAGTGTCATTTCGCATTTCAAGCAAAGAAAACGGTGGGGCATGAGGGAAAAACATAGCCATGTGTTCTGGGGTATTAAAAATAAGTTTTCTTCTGTTATAAACGTATAATTATACATTCTCAGATTTCTGTATAATTGATATGCTTCCTAATTAGTAGACAGAGTAATAAAAAGTGAATTCCAAGTGTAAGATCAGAGGACCCATTCACATGGCTTCAGGTTCTGCTACTGTGTTTCAACTTAAGAAAATGGTTCTGTGTATTGGTAACAAGGCGTGAGTGTCTGTGTGGCTGTAATCAGGGTTCGTGTTGGCTCCCTAGCAGAGGATGTTACACTGTTACATTATCTTCTACAAAAAATCCTGAAAAAATGAAGGCTGAATAGACATACACACCCTCCCAAAATAATCCAAATGCCCATCGATATGAAAAACAGATGAATTACAGTTTCCATCATGGAATATTCCTCAGCAGTGAAAACAAACTATAGCCACAAGTTCCAACTAGGATAAAGAAAACCTTTTAAACACGCTTAAAGTGAACTGACGAGGCGGAATACCTCGATTACAGACATCGGCTCCAAAAGGGTACAGTTCTGAATCCTGTGATGTAGAATTAGTTATCAACCCTGTTTAGGGACACATCTAGAGAAAAGCAAAATAATGACTACACAACTTTACATTCTTTGTAAATTATAACTACTATGAAAATTCTAAAAATGTGAAAATCTTCCCAACTCTTCCTTTGACAAGCTTCAAAATAAATGCCCTGGCATTGCTTGCCACACCCACAGGTGTGCCAAAATAATTGAAAATATACCCAAGTTAGTAGAATCGAAACTTGAAGATGTACGAGTGGTCCCTGCCTCGCTATCTCTACATCGTGTAGAAATTTAAGAGCAGGTAGTGGCACTGCAATGCAAGGCTCAAACCAACTGGGTATTTGGAAACTTCTGTGCAAATTGACATTTTTGGTTTTTAAACATCGTGTTATTTGTACCTCAAACAGGTAACTGTTTGGTTCCATTGCAAAAAATACAGCCATAAACCTAGTTTAAAAAAAAAAATACGGGAGTGGGTATGAGAGACAGTAGCTTAGAAATTTTACCAGTAACGGTAGGGAGCAGTGGTTCATGCCTGTAATCCCAGCACTTTGAGAGGCAGGACCCACAGGGTCTTTGAGGGCACCGGTCTCCTCTGTTGCCTCCCTGCCAGACTGACCCCAGGACATTCACTGGGTTTCCATCCCTGTCTCATTCAACATCCCCCCCAAGGGTAGCCTTCATCCTCATCTGGGGCTCAACTCTGCCCAATTTCCTAAATCTCTGCCTTCAGAGCCTGAAAACACCCACGCCCAGGGTAACCCTAGGTCCACGTTTACCCTAGAGAGTCCCGATTTTATCTGTTTCCCCAGCATCACTTTAGTGATAATTTATCCTGTACATTCCAACTGCCTTCACACCTCACTCCCGCTGACTCCCAGCAGACCCCACTCAGATGTACCTGCCCCAGACCCCACACCCAGGTCTGTGCATGCTGCCCTGCTCTGCCTCTGTGGGAACCACCTCTCTTTCTTGAGGAATCAGCTGGCGATCATCTCCTTGTGGAGGACTGCCCTGACTTCCAACCCTCACCAGCAAAGGCAGAAGCCGTCCTCGGTACTTCCCCCAAAACTCAGGTCAAGTATGAAGATGGCGCAGATGCTAGCTGTGCCTGGGATGCCATGGGCAGGGTCCCCAGATGCTCTGCACATGGCTCGGGGCACAGCCTGAACACAGCAAGTGCTACAGAAATAAAACCGAGGTGCGCTGACCTCTGATAGGGCCTCCTTCACCATCTACATCTGTCTCCCCTCTGGACAGTAAAATCCACAAGACAGGGAGGGCTTGTCTCACTCATCTTCAAACTCCCAGGGCCACCCTGGTAGGTAAAGGGGACTCAAATGTCTTCTGAAGGAAGCCGCTGGTTAGCTGCCAAGTTAAAGGGCCTCTGAAAATCAGAGCTCAGCATAGGAGTCCAGTACACTTTATGATGAATGACTCCAACCACGGCAGAACTGGCCGTGGAACCAGTGCTGACAAATTCAGGGTTTGTTCACTGTTTCTCAGTTCATTATCATAACTCACTCTAACACAGCAGCCATGCACAGATCCTCAGACATCTACACAGAGTGGGATGATGGCGCCGAGTCACGTGAACGTCCCGTTGCAGACTGGGAGACACCGGTCAGACACGGACCCAGGGAGAGCGCAGACCTCGCGTTAAATCGGCTCCGTGTAAACAGCACTCCCTGCCAGGCCCTTTCCTATCTGCACAGCTTCTACGAATTCAACTCTCGCACCTGACACCTAAGAATACTGCATACCCCCATGTGAACGCCCCACTTACCTCCCAAAATGACCCGGCATGGCCGAGTACAAACCATTTCAACGTAAGGGAACTGGAGGGCATGTGGGGCTTTCCCGAGTCCCTGCTGCCTCCTGACTGGAGGGTCCACTGCTTCACACACAACCCTAGTGAAGGGCGGGTCTCTTCGGCCCCCTCAGAGTCAAGAAAACCCATGTTCACTTTCTCAAGACCACACACAACCGAGTCACAAAGCAGGACGGAACCTCGACTATCCGGATTTCAGGTCATGTCGAGTTTACGAGCTGCTGCTGTGAACATTGCAGGAAATGATGAGCCTGATTCCGGCTTTGACCTCGAGCTGATCAGCATTAACTAATTTCACTTTCCAGGACCAACTTCAAAGGCCCGCAAAGCCAGAGGAGATGGAACACACCCTCACCCCAAACCTGCTGCAAGGACGCACTTCTCAGATATGTCCCAAGGTGCACAGCGTGTCCGGTGTCTGTTCACCTCCGCTGACCTGCAGGTCTTCTATGTGGTATCAGCCTCCTGGGCACTGGGGGCAAGAGGAATAATGGCAACTCCCCTCTGCAGCAAAGGTGAGGTGCAGGGACCCAACGCAATAGAACTGACCTTTTTCTGACAGTCTTAAAACAGAAGGAAAATACTGTACAGCCAACGTCCCCTCACGCAGGTTTATTTACCTGTGACTCACAGGCCATGACAGACAACTTCAGGTTCTTACCGATTCCTATTTTCCCCATCCAGGAAGCCTTTCTTTTTAAGCTGAGGCTTGTGGCTACGGACACTAATGACACCAAAATCAGAGTACGCAGGTGCAGTCAAGTCATATGACTTCTCCACTAGAATATGTACAAATGTTCATCAGCAACTCTGATCTTTGCTTTACCTCCCTCCCATGATCTAAAAAGGAGTTCACCACACACACCCGACTTTGAAAACATAATTCATACTTGCATTCAATTCTGGGCATTCGGAATAGACCTAATGGGGAATTAAACATCTCCTCCAACCCATTACTTAGTCTTCTTAGAGGATGAAGGATTTTGCATAACACAAGGCAGCATATAAAAGATCTTGTATAGAAACATACTTTCAAGTGGTCCTCATTATAATAATTCAACTAATATACAAAGGACCCAACACACAGCACAATGTCTATTAGAAGAATGATTAATTTGTTTCCCTAAAAATCCTAATATCTACACAGAGAAAATGCCCTATACACATTTTATCATTCTTTACAAATATAGTCATACAAACAAAGGAGTATCACAAAAGCAAAAGAACACATTTGGTTTGACTCGCAGTTCTAAATTTAATATAAAATTGCTAAAACCACCAAGACAAACATGACTATGAAATATTTAACGACCTTCACCTAAATTCAAGTCATCATTCAACCACCAATACCTCTGCTCTCCTTACAGGAACTTTCCAAAAGTAAATTCTGGAATTAACAGGACAAATTTTTCTGGTGATAGAAATTAGGAATAAATTGGTTGAAGGCTGTTTCCTAGGCTATCAAACTTTTCCTCAATAATATTTTGTAAAATAAAAGCATCAAACCGATCTTTACATTAACTTACAATCTATCAAGCAATACTGGAGCAAGCTTTAAATATTAGCCACATTCTCTCAGGGCTGACTAACATTAAATCAGCATCAGTCTCATGTCTTGCAGCATCCACAGCTCGTCTTCTCAAAACCACTTAAGATTTCATAATTAACTCAATTAAACAATGGAAGTCATCCCCTTGATCTTTGACATGAAGGGACAATTTTCCCCCAAAATAGTACCTCTTTCCTTGACATGATTTAATCTGTGGTTAGAGTATTTAACAGGATTTCTTTCCTTCTTAGAAAATAAAATATACACCTTTCCAATAGGAAAAACACTAACTGATAATGCTATAGCTTAACCAGGTCCATAGCGGTTTTTTTTTTGTTTGTTTGTTTGTTTGTTTGTTTTTTTAAGTTAAAGAAAGAACCTAACTACATCTTTGGACCTTATGTGAGGTAGTGTCCAGGGTCACTGGGACCCCTGCTTGGTCAGTGCAGCTGGGTACCAATTAAAGACAGAAACCCAAGAGTTCAAATCCACTTCCCAATGGTTCATCCTAGTGGAAGCCATGGGCACAAAGGAATGCAGCATTCCACAGAGGGCTTTAGGGATAGGCTGCTTGAGAACATGAAAGTGGCTCACGTCCCCCGAATATGAAGCCAGTGACTGCTCCCAGCTTCAGTGCAGCACCATCCACAGAAGCCAAGGTCCGGAATCACCTGAGTGCCCGTCAACAGGGGATGAAGGGAACGTGGCCCGAGCATACACAGGAGCAATACTCCACCACACAGCGGAGAGCCCTGTCATCCGCGACAGCATGGATGGAGCTGGAGGACATTACGTTAAGCAAACGAGCCAAGCAAAGAAACGGCGCATGTTCTCACTCATAAGCAGGAGCTGAGAGCAGATCTCATGGAGGCCAAGAGTAGGTGGTCAACAGGGCCCAGCAGAGCCCACTCATAAGCAGGATGGGCAGAGGCTGGCAACGGGCACAAACACACAGCCTAATGGGAGCACAAGACCTACTATTGGTAAATTAGCAGGGGGATGGCAGTGGGTCATCTACTGTGTATTATCAAAACAGCTAGAAGAGAATAACGTGAGCATTACCAGCACAAGGAAAAGAAAATATTTCAAGTGAAAGACATCCCAAGTACCCAGATTTGATTAATATAGGGATGAATCAAGATATCACATGCACTCAGAAAATACGTACATATATTATGTATCAACAAAAACCAATGACAGAACCATTTGTGAAGCACGTGCAGGAGAAGAATGGGAAGCCTGACGTGGTGTGGCTGTGTGTCCCCACCCAAATCTCATGCTGAACTGTAACCCTGTGTTGGAGGTGGGCCCTGGTGGGAGGTGATTGACTTATGGGGGTGGTTTCTAATGGTTGAGCACAATCCCCCAAGTGTTGTCCTCATGATAGTACTCCTGAGATCTGGTTGTTTGGAGGTGCATGGCACCTTCCCCTTCACTCTCTCTCCCCTTCCAGCCATGTGAAGGCATGCCTGCCTCCCCTTCACCTTCCATCATGATTGTAAGTTTCCCTAGATGTAGAAGCCTGTACAACCCACAGAACTGTATGCCGATTAAACCTTTTTTCCTTATTATCCAGCCTCAGGTAGTTCTTTATAGCAGTGGAAGAACAGTACAGTCCTCAGAACCAGCAATGTTTTCCATCTACCCAGCGGCCAACAAGGGTCCCACACCATAGCTGGTTTTCCGATGCCTTTGAAAGAATGCTGAGGCTGTTTTGGGGATGCTAACTTTCCCCATCTCTGGCAAACCAGATGGGGCATCCTATTTGCCCCTTACCTTTCTCAGAGAAACCCCACCTCTGAAACAGCCTCCGCCAGGGGCCTCCTTCAGCAACAGCAAAGCTGAGTATTCCTTGCACTTCCCTTCTTCTGAACAAGTAAACATCTTAAGCCTGTTTTTCCGTCTTTCCAGCTCATTGAAAAAAAATATCTTGTGCTTTCTATTTTCCTCACACACACACACATAGAAGAGAAGAGGCGTGAGGGCAGGGGCTCTTGTTTTCCCGGATCTGAGCCTGGCCCTCCAACACTAGTCGAATTCATTCTAACACGATATTCAGAGGCAGAAATGCAAATGTCCCCACCACTTCAAATACCCTAAGGATCTAACAGGCCGAGTGGCCCATGTACCTATGGTTTGTGCTGGGCCATTCAACTGGTGTCCAAATCCCTGTCCAAGCGGGCTCTTTAATTTCGGGACTTTTCAGACAGTTTTTTTGTTGTTGTTTTGTTTTAATTAAAGGGATCTATTACAGTTACAATCAAGAATATCCCAGGCCGAGTGTGGTGGCTTATGCCTGTAATCCCAGCACATTGGGAGGCCAAGGTGAGCAAATCACCTGAGGTGAGGAGTTCAAGACCAGCCTGGTCAACATGTTGAAACCCTGTCTCTACTAATAGAAAAATGAACCAGCCATGGTGGCAGGCACTTATAATCCCAGCTACTCAGGAGGCTGACGCAGGAGAATGGTGTGAACCAGGAGGTGAGGCTGCAGTGAGCCAAGATCGTGCCACTGCATTCCAGCCTGGGCAACACAGCAAGACTGTCTCAAAAAAATAAAAGTAAACCAACACGCCCACTTAGTTCTTCACCAATGTCAGATACATCAGTTAAAAGAAAAATAACATGAAAGCATGATTTTAAATTTCAGTGTTCAATTTAACCATATCTTTTAAGAAGATATGAAGACAGAATTTCCCCAAGGATCGGTGGAGAAAAAAGCAGTTAAGAAAATTTTAAAACCTCAGGAGAAAAACAAGTATGGGGTAAGACCTCGAGGCAAAAATTTTTCTTTGCACTTTGATTTCCAAAGAACAGAGATGCCCAAAATATGAACTCTCTCATCTGCATTTTATATTCCTCTATGTCCTTTGAAAGGCTGGAGATGGGATCCCAGGTTCCAAAGTGCCTGGCCATGGCTCACATCAGGCGGCATCTTTCACAGCCTTTTACCCCCCTGACTGTGTCTAGAGAGCTCTGTGGCCCAATTTACACAAAAAGCTCCTAATTTACACAGGTTCATCACTTTGAACAAAGTCTCAAGAAATGAGACAAATATTGACACTCCACAGAAGCAAGTATTCTCTTCCGAAAAGTCAAGTGTCAGGTTCCCATGAGCCAGATAACTTGGTTACAGAAAGCACTGGCTGATTACTGGTTTAGTGTTAAATGTGTTTAAAATGTTAAGTGATCCAGCGCCCCTCCCAATGGGTGGGCACGTTGAGCTGGCTGCAGTAGTGATGCACACTGACCACGTTCTTTCCTTTGGTTTTGCTTCAAGCAGCGCACCCCACACTCAGGAACAGACCATAGGATGGCATCGAGGTCTAGGACAGTTCTAAGGAGAGCTGCAGGCCAACTGTCTGGTCTGCAAATAGTCTCTCATTTCAGAGGAAATCACTGAACAGAGTTCATAACACGTGAATTTCAAAAATTTGTATTGCTAATTTCATCCCATTAGAACTTTTGAAGAACAGATGTGCACCTGCTCCAAGTCAATGAGAGGAGAGTCCCTCACAGGTCCCTTGGCCTCCGCCTCCCACCTAGAAAACGTCAGCTCAAGCCGATCACAGCACAGTGTGATTTTCTGTAAATAATGTGCACGCCTGCATCTGAGCTGAGGTGTGAATGTCTGGAATGTGCCTGCCAGGCCCAGGAGGAACTGCAGCAGCTGTGGGAACACAAGCCTCTAAGGATCCGATTTGGAGGGAACTCAAAGCAACTAAAACTAGTTCCACTGGTTTTTCTTGGCAAGGCTTGATCAGGCAAACTGTTGTCACTGTTGCTAATTCATGGTAATTTGGATGGGGACTTAACAGTAAGTAATTAGAGCAATTACTGAATTTGCTACTCAATTACAATGGCACAGATTCCTGAGAATGGAAGAACTGTTGCCCAGGAATAGAGCTCAACAGGTCCTCCCCATGCCCCAGAAAACATGGCATTTCCACCCACCCCTGCTTTGATCCCCTGGCCACCACCCTCCTGATCTTGGACATCTGATGGCATCACTCCCCACAGCTGGAAACACCTGACCTCTTGTCACCCTCCCATCTGCCCTGCCTACCTCCAGCTCAGCACACTCAGGGATGCCCACATACAGGACCAGGAAACCAGGGTTACCCTAAACCAGTGCCTGCATTCAAAGTACTCCACAGCAGGACAATCACCAACGGCCAATACTCCCAGAACCTTCCACCTCAAAACGGGAGCACATTTGGATTCAAGTTGACAACACTGCATTCTCTTTGCCATGTACACACGGAGGCATGTCAGGTTCCACCTAAAGCTATCATCAGGTTCCACGCTGCCCAGGAGCCCAAGCCTAGTCACTCTGCATGATCTCAATTCACCACCCACAGAGAAGCCTGCAGTTTTCTTCTGGTGCACGGTGTGGATGGTGGATGCATTTCCTCTGAAGACTCAGAGATGGGAGTCTGGCCAAGGAGGCCAGTGAGCAAGGCCCGGACGTGTCCCTCCCCTGTCTACACACAGTACCCAAGTCTAGCAGTGCTGACTCTGTGGTGGGATCCATCTGGGCCTGCAGAGGACCCGGGGCACAGGAACCGTGCAGCCTGGCTGCCGCCAGAGGCCTAAGGCATCCCCACGAGGCTCTCCAGCCAAGGTGTCCTCACCACAGGCAGAACCATGCAAGAGAACTGCCTGCTGAACTGGAAACGTCCCAATCTGCTCAGCCAACACTGAAAGACGACAGCCACCTACAGCTGCTGAGCCCCAAAACGTGGTCACTGGACCTGAAGGGCTGAATCTGGAATTTAATCTGTGAAGTTCTTTTCAAATGTTTTGGGCTATGTAATCAAATCTTTATTCTAATTAAATTTAAAGGAGCCTCTGGCTATGGGCTCCCTTGTTGGGCATCACAGCTCCAGGGAGTAAGAATGGGAAGGAGAGGCCCAGAGCCTCTCCACATTCTCCACGCTAATTCAACACGTCAACATAAGGAAAGGCACTCCAGCAGGAGAGGTGTGCATAGGAAGAACTGGGTTGGCCCCGACACAAGTATGATCCCCATGGCATCACAGCTGCCTCAGCCAACAGGCAAAAGACAATGATGCCCACCTGGACAGGCCACCGGATGTGATGACACACCCCAAGCCCTAGTCCCACAGCAGCCAGAGACCACCTGCTGCTCATCCCAGGTAAAACAGGCAGAGCTGCCTGAGCCCTCAAAAAGTGGAAGAATTAAGGCAATTCCCGTGATTCCTACGACACACATGACACTCCTCACAGACAGACACAGACTTCGCTGTGAAAGTGCAGAGGACGGTGCAGTCCCTAGGTGGGCTGCCTCTTCCATGGATCGGGGAAGAAACCAGATCCGTTTCCTTGTAGGAGAATCATTTGTACCATGACTAGACAGAAGACAGAAGGTGGCTGATGTTATCAAATCACCAAGCACCACACGGCTGCTTCTTCAAGGAGGACCTGGAAACTTGCATCCACCCGTGTAGAGGCCGCAGTGTTTACAATGGAGACACGGGTGACTGAGGTCTGGCTTCCTCAGGGAAGCTAAATTTGAACTTTCACCACTGAGGAATCGGTCATTTACAGTCACTCACCCTCAATGCAGAAGAAGGCTCAAGACACTGCACCAGACTTCAACACTCAGGGTTAGGGTCTGGGTCAAATGCACAAGTTTTACAAAATGTATTTACTTGGGATGCCAGAAGAGATGTAGCTTCACAAACCACCCCCCCCCCCAAGCCAAGGGTTTGCTTAGCCCCTTCACCAATGGATCTCACCAACGGATGACACATCCACACCTCATCCATGGCAGCACAGAAAACCACTTGGAAGACGGCCACTCCCACCAAGCTTCCTGGCTTTGGTGTTTAAAATCTACATCTCATACATGAGATTACACTCCTCCAAACAACAGACATTGCGACTGTCATTTCACCCAAAAGGGCTTTAGGTAATGACACGTGGCCCAGGCGCCAGAGGTCGCCGGCCGCCTTACTCTAGCCTAATTCCTTTGGGCCTGTATGGAGGCTTCACAGATACAGCCTGGTCACATTAATGACCGTATGAGAAGCTCAGGGCATAGACGAACTCAGTGCTGAAGTTTTCCACGTTTATCACTCTTTTGTTTTATCCAGAAGACAGCTGAGAAAAGCTGGGGCAGATCATCTCCTCGAGTGTAATGACTCCAGCCACTTCTCTTCACCCCAGGTCACCCCTGTCACACACTTTTAAGAAACCAAAGCAATTCTGTTCTCTTCACTCTGGGTTCCAAGTACCAAATCCCTCCGTTTTATCAATTAGATTATCAAGCAGCCATTTGTAATCTGGAATGCAATCTGATACAAAATTTAAAATTAATTTAGGTTGCCGTAATAGCTCCTATTTACGTTATAGACAAGGCATGAATGAAAACTAATCTGTTTGTTCATAGGACCAATTTTGTAAACAATCCAATTATTCAAGCAATGATTGTCTTCAGTCAGATGCAAATTTGCTCATAAAAGATTTTCCAGTAGGAATTTTTAAATCCATGGTCTGTATTTCCTGAGCGTGTCTCTGTACCTCCCTGAGTGCACAGCAGGACTTCCCAGGGCATCCCATCAGCAGACCCACTGAACAGAGTAAGCCCGCAGCCCCCAGCCCAGGAATCAAGTCCGAGCCCCAGCAGCCGCTCGTCCAGCCGGGGCTTCCTCACCCAGCACAGCACCCAGAGGTCTTCCAGGTTTAATGCCACATGTGCGTGGAAAATAGAGTGCTGGAAGGAGCACAGTGGACATTCTACAAATGCAAATTCCCTCCTGGAACAGCCCAGCAACCCTCTGTACCTTCCTCAAAGTACCCACACCAGGCAGGTGTAGAGAGTCTAATGGGGTGCCTAGGAATCAGCATTTAACATGATTCTGATGAATAAAAAAGTTTGAGAGGCCGGTCAGCGAGAGGCTGCCGTGGCCTCCACTCATTTGCAGGCTCTGAAGAGACACAGATTCAGGTAACAGGCCAGACAGGACAAGGATGGGGGTGGAGGGCAAATTCCATGGACCACCAAGCACCCCACCATCCCCACTGAGACTCTCATTTAAGGAGAGGCAAAGCCAGGGAGAAAAGATGCCCGCACCACGTGAGGGACTGAGATTTCACCTAAAGCGTGCAGTATGTGGCTGAGGGTGAAGGTTGGACAAGCCAGGAGCACAGAACGGGGTTCACGGGCCCAGAGGCGACCCCCACACCCAGACCCCGCGCAGATCTCCCAAGCACTGCCTGTGTCTCCTGCCTGGTTTATTTCCTGCCCCCCTTCTATTGTGTTGGTTTCTCAGCCGTCTCCTGAAATGCACGACTTCCACCCCCCACCACCACACACCCCTCTCTACAAACTTGGTGGACTGAAAACAGCAGGGGTGGGTTAAGAGCTAGGCTCTGGGGCCAATGTCCTGTCTGAGACATTAGTTCCACCTCACCCAGTTGTGATGTGAGCCCCGGAGATTTCTCAAATAAGAGATGGGAAGGTAACTGAACCCACTTCCCAGGGCGGCTGTGGAGACTGAGATCACATATAGCCACACCTCAGCGTCCAGCACACGTGCGACCCTAGCCGTGTTGCTCCTGATGGGACTCCCTCTATGCCCCCTCTGCTACCAGAGCCAACTCCCAGCAGTAGCTGTGGAGGGTGCGTCCTCTATTCCCACTCCACTCACCTCCCATCGCTCCACGCAGTGACCTGTCACGCAGCGGCCACCAGCAAACCTGGCCCCACTGGAAAACCGACCCCCCCCCACACACACTTTGGGGAGTCTTCCACTTGCAGTTCCGAAGCAGGCCGAGAAACCGCCCTCAAGGGCGCTTACCTGTTCCTTATTGCACGTAATGACCTGCCACGCAGGACCACCAGCAAACCTAGCTCCACCATCCAGGCTCCAGTGGATAACCGAACCCCTACCCCCCAGCTTGGGGTGTCTTCCACTTGCGGTTCTGAAGGGAGACGAGAAACCTCCCTCAAGGGCAGTCACCTATTCCTTATTGCACGTAATGACATGCCACCCAGGGCCACCAGCAATCCTGGCTCCACCATCCAGGTTCTGGTGGATAACTGCCGCCTTCCCCCGCTTCTTCCTGCGGTGTCTGGGAGGCTCAGAATCTGCCCTCCAAGGGCACTCATCTGTTCCTTATTGCACTAATACCTTGTTTACAGAAATCCACTTTGACTTCCAGCACTGCAGGTGTGGCAATTTAGGAATCCTGCTTGCTTGCAAGCTCCAAGAGCTTGAGGTCACGTCCACCTCACCAGCATCCCAGAGACCCAGCACTGTCCCACTGTGTTTAAAATTCCAAAATACTCCTTCAAAATGCTGTTGGCATTTGGTTTGCGCATAAAACGCTAAAAACCTTCAAGTGAAATATCTTTAACGGTTTGATTCAATCCTAACATGTGAGTTACACATCTGTCAAGTTGTAAAGCCTCATGCATTTATAACATTTTACATATGGTCAAATGGTTCATTAATATAAATCATGAGAATCTCTAAGAAACAGGTTTTTTTCTGGCATTAGATGACCAAAGGAAAACTGGGTTCTGGCTGGCTTGCGGGCCTGTAGGGGCAGATATATCTGTTGACACAACCAAGCTCCTTCCCAATGATGTGGCCTCATCCCAGGCCCCTCACCCGCATCCCTGCAGGCCCCTGGAGGAGCAAGCTGACCTGCCTACATTTCTCAAGTGCACAGCTGTTGCTCACGCTGCAGTTGGAGCTCAAGGCACGAGCAGGCCACCACGCTAAAAATACCACGCAGCGTCCACGCCAGGTGACGGTGGTTTTCACTCCATCCCAAAGCCCCATGTATGAGTTTACAGCCGTGAATACTAAATGGAATTTTAGACCCTCAAGACATACTTTGTTTGCTTTCATGCAAGAAAGTTAAAAGACTATCACTCAGATATAGGCTCTGATACTGTGGAATAATTATTTGGGAACAGAGCCTCTGCCAGATCAGGATAAGTACTTGGGACAACACCCCGTGACCTCGGTCCACACAAACCCATCCAGACCAGAGGCCTCCCGCACTGCTCTGGAATTTCTGTAAAGGAGGTATTAGTGCAGAAAGGAACAGATGGGTGCCCTTGGAGGGCAGTTTCTGAGCCTCCCAGCCACACGGCCACATTCAGGCTGAAGCCGCCCCACCTCCAGAAACACTGTCCCTCGCCGAGGTGTGCCTGGCTTCTCCCTTTCTCCAGAACTCAACAAAATCTGAAAGGACAGGTCTGTGTAGAAAAACACAATCTAATTGAGATTCCTCTTCCCAGTTCAGGCTGCAGGAAGCTCATTTCAGCCCTCACCCTGTTCTGACTGTGGCTTGGTTGCCATAATAAAGTCAGAATTCTAGTCCCCGTGTCCTGGGCGGTGTGGCAGGCATACGTACCTTCAGTCACATGAGGAAAGGCGTGGTGAGCCCCCTTCCTTCAGTAAAACTGCACAGTTCCCCGAACCCTGATGTCATCCCCGTCACGCCACTGTGAACACCTGGACAGAGCACATTTCAATGCGTGCACCTTTGTGGGCTAGTTTTCTATTTCTCCACTAAATCACCCCAAATTTAGCGCCCTAAACACTGACTTATTTTCTCCCATTTCTGGAAGCTGGAGTCCAAAACAGGTCCCACCAGCTAACGTCGAGGTGTCGACAGGGCTGGCTCTGGGGGAGCGACTGTCTCTTTGCCTCCCACAGCCTCTAGAGTCTTCCTCATCCCCTTGTCCATAGGGCACCCACTGTCTTCAGGACCCACGGGGGCCCTGGTGGCCCCTTAACAGGAAGACACAGAAATGTCAGGAACCCGGGCTCCAGTGCTAGGGCCAAGCCTCCCCCACCCTCCCAGCTCCTCACGCACTCCCATGCGAGCTAATATAGATTCCACTTTAGTGTCACCAGTGTAAGTGCCCAGCTGTGAACTGGTTAACCTTGCCCACACAGACCCCAGGAATAAACTCACAGGCCATGGACCACTCCACAAGCAATGAGTGACCACCTGCTTGGGGACCGCCATGGCCCAGCAGAGCCCTCTGGTGCCTCCCCATGGGCTCAGGGACCGGCGGCCAGTGTCTGCAGCACCAGAGGGCCCTGGATAAAAAAGACAGCTCCCATGTCGGGAGGCACCCGCCAGCAGTTCGGTTCCCGGTACTTTAAGTAGCCCAGGTGGACAAGTCGTGCCGCGTGCAACTCCATCACCAGAATAACGACTGCACGTGGTGAGTGCACGGGTGGCCACCCCTCAGTCCAGCTGGCCATGCTAAGCACATCACCGCTGTGATGCCCAATCAGACTCAGCTGCTGGCACAGTCCAGGCATCGGCCCCCCAAGAACATTCTGGATCACAATTCACAGTAGTGATTGCGATCAGGGCCACACGTGGCTGAATGTATTTACAAGAGGACGCCATACCAATCTGGCTGGACTCAGAGCATTTCCCACTGTATATTCTTACAACACCATTTTATTTGCACTTTATTAAATTTTTGTGGTTTTTTCTGCCTATCTACTTTATGGGAGAGTTTCTTGTTCTTATGACTGCAGTGATACTTCAAGCTGCAACTCTGAATGTGTAAAATTAGTTTGGAAGGCGCCTTATCGTTAAACATTTCACAAGCAAGCAGTCAGGGGCACCTAACCCGGAGGCCTGTTTTCTTCTCTGAGCCAAACCTACATTGGACTCACAGAAAATGGCAAACGGAGAGCGGCTGGATCTCCAGTGCCCATTCCTAGGGGGCCTCCTGGGGAGCAGATATGGAGGGAGAAGCCCTGGGCAATGTCATCGTCATACTAAAGAAAAGTGCATTTGGGTAAACGTAAGCACCAGACTTAAGAGATTAAGCAAACCATGAAAAGAAACCACTAACCACAGCTTCTCCAAAACAGAACTAAACTCCCTTTAGTTTCAATTGGAAAAGCACAGGTGATGATCAGGATACAAAAAAAATGACAAAGTATGTGAACACAGGAGAATGAACAAGGGCCACTGTCTCTTCCTGTGTCAGTGGGAGCCTCGCATCTAAGCTGGATTTAGAAGGTTGTTACTTTGGGCTGAAAGTTATCTCCAACCCTAGTTAGTAAGCAAGTGGAGCAGAACGCTTCAATTATTTCAAGGTTTAGCAGCAAAGCTCTGCAACTCTCAAAACCATTTTAATCGGTGTGAATTTTAAAGTGACTCAATCTGTTGGCTGGAGTATCTAATGGCTTAGCCATGGGGTCATGTTGGAAAATTTTTCCAATTGCTTTTGTTTTTCCTACTGAAGATGGATTTGAACGTTCTTGCAGTTTGCAGTTAGCTCGTTCTGATGTTTGGTCCTGAGGAGGCCCAAGTACCTGGAGAAGAAGAATCTGAAACCTCAAGACACTCGAGTGCTGTCTGGGGAGATGGAGACTCCAACCCGAGGTCCACTGACGGACTCACCACGGGCGCAGGGCCGCCCGACGCAAGGGCTACGTATTTGCCGCTTACAAAACAACATAAGCACCCACCCTCAGGAGTGCACGCACGCTCTGTACACGCTCACATCTGTCCGTACCAACACCAGCACACACCCCCAGGTGTGCACACACGCTCTGTACATGCCCACGTCTGTCCGTGCCAACACCAGCACACACCCCCAGGTGTACACACACGCTCTGTACACACTCACGTCTGTCCGTGCCAATATCAACACACAACCCCGAGGTGTACACACACGCTCTGTACACATCTGTCCCAGTCAACACCAGCACACACCCCCAGGGGTACACACACGCTCTGTATACGCTCACGTCTGTCCATGCCAACAACAGCACACACCCCCGAGGTGTGCACACATGCTCTGTACACATCTGTCCCTGCCAATGCCAGCACACACTCTGTATGCGCTCACATCTGTCCCTGTCAATGCCAGCATGCACCACCAAGGTGTGCACACACGCTCCGTACACGCTCACATCCCTCCCTGCCAATATGAGCACACACCCCCAGGGGAGCACACACGCTCCGCACATACTCATGTCTGTCCCTGCAGCCTGAGTCAAATAGTCACAGAGAGGCAGAGGAGGAGGAAGAAGGATGCGATGGGCACTGAGGTCCTGGGCCGGTTCCCCTCCCTACCTTGAGAGAGACCCCTCACGTGATCCTGCCGTCACTCACCCTTCCGCCTCCATCCTCCCACATGGATCAGGAGGACGCCCACTGCACAGAGCTGTGATGATCATGAACAGAAGATGGCAGGAGCTCATGCCAAGGTGCTGAGCACGGGGCCTACAGAGCGCTTCTTTCTGCTGTGGCTGACATCAAACAAGACGCTGATACGGCTTCCAGAGAGAAAGTCACTCGCTGAGACACTGAAACGTGTGACCTAGGAGCCTGTGAAGGTCGAAGAACAAACCAACAAACCAACAATCCAAACGGTTTTGTTTGTTTTTCAAATACCACAGCCTGTTTTTTCTTTGTTTTCTTTTTTTTTCTTTTTTCTTTTTTTTTTTTTTAGACGGAGTCTTGCTCTGTGGCCCGGGCTGGAGTGCAGTGGTCGGATCTCAGCTCACTGCAAGCTCTGCCTCCTGGGTTTATGCCATTCTCCTGCCTCAGCCTCCAGAGTAGCTGGGACTACAGACACAAGCCACTTGCCCGGCTAGTTTTTTTGTATTTTTTAGTAAAGGCGTGGTTTCACCGTGTTAGCCAGGATGGTCTCAATCTCCTGACCTCATGATCCGCCTGTCACGGCCTCCCAAAGTGCTGGGATTAAAGGATGGAGCCACCGTGCCCGGCCCTTTTTTCTTCCAAGAGAAGGGGCTGTGCTGCCGGGAGGCAGTGCTTTGAGCTCTAATGGATGGAACACTGCTAACCAGCGAAGGTGGAGAGAGGGCACCCGTCTGAGAGGATGAAGAGGCAGCAAAGCACAGCTGGCCTCGGGGAACAGGAAGCCACAGGGACATCAGGCTGGGTGCTGCTATCTGCGGGCCACTGGCTGGGGGACTGTACTGGGCCTGGAGGGACATCCCTAACACTCTCCACCGGATGCCAGGGGCACCCCCAGCCCCAGGTGAGAACCAGGGATCCCATGGTGAATGAGGCCAGCCTGTGGGAAGTGGGGCTGGGACAGCTCTGCACACCTTAATAGAAAAATTGGATTCTATTTTGTGGGACTTTGGTGACACCAATGGCTGGTCAGTGCTGTCCGTCAGGAAGTGATTTGATGACAGATTAGAGAAGAGGCTGCCAAGGCCAGCGGGGCACTCGCTGCCTGGGTCCAAGGAAAAGGAAATAAAGGCTGGCGATGTGACAGTGTGGGGAAGCACAGAGGGAAGGAACTGGTGGAGACACAGGGCTGGCACTGCCCAGGGCTACGAGCAGGTACCCGGGGGTTGTCCTATTAATTCTTCTCACGGCACCAAGAGGCAGCTGTGAGGATCCCTCTCCTGAGGACAGAACTGCTCCAGAACCACACAGCGAGGATCCACAGAAGCAAGATCCAGGCCAGCTCCACAGCGGGCGATCTTGACCCCTCACCCGTGGTCCTGAGGCAGGGATCAGAGCCCCCTGGACACACAGACGCTCCCAGGAACTGCAGGATGGGGAAGCAGACGCCCCGGACCAGCGGCAGGACCCAGGGATTCTGCCCTCCAGGTCACATGGGGACCAGCCACTGCACAGGTGGACACACGGTGCTTTAACCTGCGCTGGGGAAAGGAGCCCTCGCTCTCAGGGTGGAGACCGCAGCTCGATCGGGCCGGCCTCCCTGCTGGGCACAGCCTGAGCCAGAGGACCAAGGCCAGAGAGGATTACCAAGGT
This sequence comes from Macaca nemestrina, assembly GCF_043159975.1. Taxonomy (NCBI): domain Eukaryota; kingdom Metazoa; phylum Chordata; class Mammalia; order Primates; family Cercopithecidae; genus Macaca; species Macaca nemestrina. The sequence continues at coordinate 146,529,789 of NC_092132.1, read as the reverse complement.
TCACCTGGCCAGCTTCCAGCAGCCCCCGACGAGGCCACTACCCTCAGCTGAACAGCCCGGTCCATCACCAAGCCCCACCCTCTTCTGCCAGCCCTGCCCCCACAAGGCCCCGCCTCTCGCATGCAAGCCCCGCCCCCATGACCCAGCTTTCCTGCAGCACCACCCCACTGGCTCCACCCCATCTCCTGCAAGCCCCGTCCCCAAGGCCCAGCTCACCTGCATCCCCACCTACTAGGCTCCACTCCTCACCTGCAAAGAGCCACCCCTCACTAAGCTCCTCCCATCACATGCACAGCCCTGCCCAACATAGCACTCCCTTCTAGAAACCCTAGACACACTAAGGTTTCTGCGGCCAAACCTGATGATTCGCTGAGTATGAGCACGAAGACTCAGTGCCCTGATCTGTTCAGTCAGGTTTTGCCATCAAATAGTTTGCTCTAAACTTCTGCAGAATCTTTCAGTTTTCTGAGCCATTTGGGTTTCAAAATTATAAAGAAGAAATTGTGGACCTATACTTACTTGGGTTTATATTAAAATGGATTCATTTGTTTTTTGTTTTGTTATTTGCTTAAACCTTTTCCTTTTTTTTTTTTTTTTTTTAGCATAGTAACTAAAAATGACAACACTTCACATATTTGGCCAGCTGTTGGCTCTGTGCTATGCTTGATGCTGTAGCAAATGTAAAAGACAAACAGCTTACTGTCTAGAAAGACTGACGCGGCTGTGACTGGAGGCACATGATGGATGCCATGTGGAGGGCCAAGGACAAGGGCCGGAGGAGGAGTGGGAGCTGCTGCTGCTGGGGGAAGAGGGAAGAGCTGGAGAGGGTGGTGTGAGAAAGCAGCTGCCTCTGGGCAGGGCTCCAGAAAGGGAGCCAGACAAGTGACTAGGGGGTTCCAGGCAAGGTCCAGGCATGGGAGTCCTGACAACAGACTTAGTGCATTTGTGAAATCCTGCAAAGGTCGGGCAGACAGACACCTGAGTTTATAGTACTGGCTAGTATTAATAAGGGCCTCACCCAGAGTGGTAGATTCTTCTCCTTTATTTTTCAAATTTTACTGAAATGTACTTATTTTTCAGACTGGGACTCACCCTGTCGCCCAGGCTGGAGTGCGGTGGTGTGATCTTGGCTCACTGCAGCCTCGAACTCCTGGGCTCAAGCGATCCTCTCACCTCAGTCTCCCAAGCAACTGGGACAAGGTGCCACCACGCCTGGCTCATTTTGTGTGTGTGTGTGTAGGGGTAGGTGTAGGTGGAAACTTTGTTGTCTAGGCTGGTCTCAAACTCCTGAGTTCAAGCAATCCTCTTGTCTTATGTATTAGTCTAATCTCACACTGCTATGAAGAAATACCTAAGACTGGGTAATTTATAATGAATGAGCCAAAAAGGAAGGAAGTTTAATTGACTCACAGTTCTGCATGGCTGGGGAAGCCTCAGGAAACTTACAATCATGGTGGAAGGCACCTCTTCACAGGGTGGTATGGAAGAGAATGACAAGTGAAGGGGGAAGCCCCTTATAAAACCATCAGATCTCGTGAGAACATACTCACTGTCATGAGAATAACACGGGGGAACCGCCCTCATGATGCAATTACCTCCTACCAGGTCCCTCCCACAACATGTGGGGATTATGGGAACTACAATTCAAGATGAGATTTGGGTGGGGACGAGGCCAAACCATATCACCTTGGCCTTCCAAAGTGCTGGGATTAAAGGTATGAGCCACTGTGTCCAGCCATAGAAACTTACGATAAGTCATGTTTCTTGTTTGAGAAATAGCTACCATGAGCGCTATTATTATTAAAGCTATATATTATTAGAAAGCAGACATCTCACTGTATCTGCTGATTTTAAATGCATTGATCATCTGATACAAAGTACGGTAAGCTTGGAAACAAGTAATTTAACAGCGGTAGATGATGCAGGTCGTAGTGGGCCGCTTTATGCATGACTGTTGGATGGCAGGCTCCCTAGATTGGGCTGAGGAGACCCAAGGTCTCACCTCTGCCAGTGACTTGCTGTGTGCGCTTGGCCAGGTGACTCATGGCACCTGGACGGAGGGAGTGGCAAGTGGCGTGGTGATCACAGGGACGTGGTATGTGATTGAGGGAGAGGGCCGGCTGGCATGACTGGAAGAGAAGACAGTTTCTTTCATACCAAAGAGTATGGACACTTACCAGGAGGCTTGCCTAAGGTAGGAGAAGATCTTCCACCCTGCCGCAGGAGTGGGGAGTCTTTCATCTTTTTGGGGGGCATTTCTATCCTCCCAGCCCCTCCAGCTGTTCTGGAAGCCCCAGCTTTGTGCTTACAGCTATCACCGAGAATCCATCCCAAACTAGGAGAAGCAAAGACTGATCCTGGAGCCTCTCCCCGCTGTCGCCGGCTAGCCCACTCCAGCATTGCCCCTCCTGCAGACCCGTGCTTCGCACTACAGGAGATTATATGCACAGAAACAGGAGGCACACAGCCGATGTTGGAAGGGGTGCTGTGTTACTGAGGTGCAGTACACAAAAGCAGGAGGCACTCAGCAGGCGTTGGAAAGGGTGCTGTGTTACTTAGGACTTAGGTGCAGCACAGTACCGTGGGAAGGGCAGACACCAGGGCGAATCCTGGCTCTGATTCGGGCAGCTTGCTTCATCACCCTGAGCCTCAGTTTTTTCATCTGTAAATGAGGATGAGAATACCTCCGTCACAGGATTCTATGTGACATGATTAGAAAATGCCTAGCCAAAAAAGAATAAAAAATTTAAAAAATAAAAAAATGGAAAATACCTAGCCAGTAATAAGCACTCAAAAATATACATATATACACACACATTCTCATCTGCCTTTTTTAGGTCTTACTTTCCTTGTTTGTAGGATAAGGGACTTGGACAGGATGGTTCTATTCTCTCCAGCTCTGAAATACTGGCTTCCCGGCATCATCTAATTTCAGGCAGAAAAGCCAGTTTTCTCAGTGTGTCGAAGATCACCATTTCACAGGCTATTTTGTCTACGTTTAACTGCTCGTGTTTTTCCAGTTAACTCAGGTGACATGTGTTCCCGAGTTGTTCCTGACGGCCATGAAGCTCAGCCACGATGACAGAGGAGCCAGGTATTTACACCTGGCCAGAGAAGACACGAATAATCTGTTCAGGTACGTCGTGCATTGTAAGAACATGGTCTTGAATGTTTTATTTAAATCAAGGATGTCCAATCTTTTGGCTTCCCTGTGCCACAACTGTCTTAGGCCACACACTAAATACACTAACACTAAGGACAGTTGATGAGCTAAAAAAAAATAAATAGAGGACCTCAATGTTTTAAGAAAGTGTAGGGATTGTGTTGGGATGCATTCCAAGCCATCCTGAGCATGCGGACTGCAGGCTGTGGGTTAGACAAGCTTGGTTTAAAGCACTGACTGTATGTTACGTGGTTTAAATATCATCTCACTAGTATTTTTATTGACAGAGCATCTTGAAAAATAAGGAAAAGCTTACACGGACTTACAATCTCATCAAAATACAATGTTATAGTCAGAATCAATGATTTACATTAGAGTTGGGAGACCCTGTGTTGGAGGATTGTGGTGTCAGAATGATAATTTCTAGTAGCCTGAGGTGATGATGCATCTGGGAACTGTGTCCGCAGCACTAAGATGAACGTTTTGTATTCTAGTCATTCTCCTTCCCTAGCGTTCTGTTCCTCCCCGTCCCTGGCCTTCTGTTCCTTATTCCTCCCCCTTCCCTGGCGTGCCGTTCCTTCTTCCCTAGCGTGCAGTTCGGCACCACTCCCATGGACAGTACCGGTGTTCCTCACATTCTTGAGCATACCATCCTTTGTGGGTCTCGGAAATATCCGTGCAGAGACCCTTTCTTCAAAATGTTGAACCGGTCCCTCTCCACGTTCATGAACGCCTTCACAGGTAAGACCAGCATCCTGAACGGAAAACCATGTTTGCGTTTGCCAGGCACACCCACTGGAATTCAGTTAGTTTCTGAGAAGAGATGACAGGAGTGGGCAATTAATGTTCTAGAAAAAATTTTACCTCTCTCTACTTGAAGGACGTTAGAAATTTCATTCTTCAGGAAAGCCACATGGTAGCGAGATTATAAAAACCAGCATTTGAATAAAAGGTACGTGAACTTTTCCCAGAAAGGTTCAAAACAGTTTTCTCTTGGGGATATCCTTACAATGCCAGGCCTCCAGAGTTACCACTAACATTGATGTTTGACTTTTAGTAAGACTGACGCTAGTGAATAGGGTGACGATGAACAGTGCACTCTGTGAAGGAGTGACATCGAAGAGCAAGTTAAATCCATGCTCTTACAGAATGAGGTCATCTTTGTAGACGTGTGAAAGTCTCTGGAGACACTTGAGAGAGTTTAGATGTTCGCTGAAGAAAGCCCTGGTGCCCATCGAGTGCAGATCCTGAGACCGGATGGGAAAGCCGGCACTCAGGGTGATGAGCTGGGACAGCTGCTGAGGTTGGGGGCCAGAGCATGGAGCCACTGCTCCATCTCAAGAATAGCTACAACTTACTATCCTAGGACAAAGGGGAAATGAGGCTTGAGATTCAATAATTTTAGTAGAAAACTGTTAAATTTTACAATTTCACTTTTCCTTTGTACCCAGCTAGTGATTATACTCTGGATCCATTTTCCACACAAAATCCCAAGGACTTTCAGAATCTCCTCTCAGTGTATTTGGATGCCACCTTTTTCCCAGGTTTACGTGAGCTGGATTTCTGGTATGTCATGAGTGATTAACTAGTTGATACAGACTTCAGTATTTGAGTTACTGTCAGCTTATAATTATTTGTCCTCAGGCAGGAAGGATGGCGGCTGGAACATGAGAATTCCAGCGACCCCCAGATGCCCTTGGTCTTTAAAGGAGTCATCTTTAATGAGATGAAGGCAGGGTTTGTAAGTTTTCTTTTTTATGTTGTGTTCAGCTTACCTTACCCATGAACCGTACCATGATATAGACACATCTGAAAGATGGTTGATTTTTCTTCAATATTCTCATTATAGGTGACATGTTCTTGGATTAGCTGGGGTCAGTGCTGTGAGCAGAAGCCAGGGGGTAGCAGGGCCAGGCTGCTGTTCTTCGCAGCAGGTCTCAGACCATGTCTGACGACCCCCGCGTATGATCTGCAGTGAGACAGAAGCTATTTTCATACCACTATCAACACATTGTCCTTTTCACTCATTCTTGCCCAAGTACATGGTGTACTTTCTAGAGGCTGTGTGGTGAGGTGTGTGACACACAGTAAGCTGGATACAGAGCAGATGGGGGAGTCCAGCTTCACCTCTGAGCCAGACACTACACACAGGTACCTACACAGGCAAAAAAAAGCCCACATAATCAAAAGCTGTTTGGGTCCTCGTTAAAACCCATTTTTGCCTAGTGTTCCATTATTGCAATCCTAAGCTTGTGGGAGTTGTTTATATCCTACAGCTCAAGGTCATTGCCAAAGTCTGATTTTTACAAAAAAAAAATTGCAACCTCAGGAATAAATGGGTTAATTTTTCAGAGTGTAAAGGAATCTTGAAACCATTTTGGATTAAGAGCTGCTGTCCTGGGCCAGTGTCTTCATGTCCCCTTGTGACTTTGACAACCTGCCTGTGCTGGTGTCCCTGAGGCTCATGGGTGGCCTGCTCTCTGATTTCCGTAGCCCCCCTCAGCTGGTGAACTATTTCTTACCTTTTCATTCTCAATTTGGTGGTCTTTTCTTCCAAGGAGTCTTCTTGAAACTCAAGTTGGGGTGACAGCTTCTCCCCACTTCCCTCGTGGCTGGAAGGCAGACCTGGTGATCCCTCCGATTTACAGCCCTCAGCTATGCGTTTGTTGCAACACACATCAAGAAGTCCATTGTTCTCAATCCTTGAGTCCTGTGCGTGGGTGATGAGTGATTGAATACAGTGTTAAGCAATGCCTGCAGTTGTGTCTTTTTTTGTTTGTTTGTTTTTTTACCATTAGAAGAGTTTTATTTGCAAAGTATTACAGGCATATGCACCAGAATGTGATCAATTGGCTATATTATAAGTAATGTAGCATGTGTGTATTATTTTATATATACATATTCTTATTTATTTACTTCACATTTCAAGACAGACAATGAGAGGATATTCTCCCAGCACCTTCAAAACAGAGTTCTTCCCCACCACATGTACTCAGTGGTCTCTGGGGGTGACCCACTGTGCATCCTGGAGCTTACGTGGGAGCAGCTTAAGCAATTTCATGCCACTCACGATCACCCAAGCAATGCTAGGTAATATTTTGTTGGAAATTTTGATGGTGGATTGTGAAAAGTTGACTTGTTTGTGTTCTTACATTTTCATGACATGGCTTCTCTCACATTTAGCGATGCTTAAGAAATATCTAAGTGTAGGTAAGATTCTTGGCCTAAGTTTGCCTATCTTACTTGGACATTGATTTTGGACATTTACAATGATAGTCTTCAGTGGGCTCAGCATGGTGGTTACAAACACGGTGTTTAGAAAACCCCAGAGAAGGGTCCTGGCCCCCAGCTTCTTGCCTCACTTCCAGCTTTGTTGCATGGAGAGTGGGGGTGCATGGATGGTGCCCACTCCGACACAGGGTGTGTGAAGCTTCGAGCCTGTCCTTGGCACGGGGAAGTGCTCTTCCGATAGTGGATGCAGTCACAGAACCTTAATCACATCCTCACTTTCTGATACATCGCTTGTTTCTTATGTCACTAATATAAGGTCATTATCATAATAATATAGTTATATGTATTATATAAAATACTAATAATTTCCACATAAATGCTAATGTAAAAACATATTTCCAAGATTATTTTACGTAAAAAGAATTATGAAAACTTTCAAGCATACAGAAAAGTAGACTAGGATAATGAGCCCCTAAACACTTATCACATAATAGATATCCTTTTCCTTGTGAAGTTTTTGGAAGTAAATTATGAACGTCATCATTTACCTCTAAATATTTGAATTTGTGACCCTAAAACATGAGGATTCTTTCTTATATGAGCTAATGCCATTTTCAGTTTTAATAGAATAAAACATACTTTCTTAAAACTGCCTATTTCTTATTCCATATTCAAATTTTCTAGTTGGCCTCAAAGTGTTTGTGGCACAGGGTCCCACAGATCACAGCTGGTCAGCCCGGGTCTCTCCCGAACCCCCTCTCGGACGGCAGAGGAGTGTGCAGGCCGGGTTTCCTCCGGGCGCTCTCACTTTCCAGGTGTCCTGGCTGCTCCTGTGTGGTGTTGAGTGCCATGTTCCTGTGTTTCCTGAGAACTGGAACTTAGATCCAAAGACTTAGTTTGAGTCAGGCTGCACCTTTTGAAGCAGAGTCCCTCGTGGGGAGCTCTGCATAGATGGCCACATCCTACCTTCCAGTGAGGCCTGCTTGCCTCCACTGGGGGTCTCACGCCAGCGGGGTGCATGCTGAGAGTCGGCCACTGTCTTGTGAAGATCTGCTTTCTCCCTTCAGCCACGGAGCAGCTGGTGCACTTGAGTTTCTGGTGTCCTGTGATAATGAGTTTCTCATCAACCTATTAATGGTTTTCATGTTCATTGAGGATTATTGCCTGAATCATTTATTAGAGTTTGTGAAGTTTTCAAATTCTGTAATTCTTCATTCGTTTGCTGGACTTCTTCAAAGAAGAGCTCCACATCAGCTGGGGCTGTCGGGTTATCTTGAAATATGGTTCTGTGGAAAAGGTAGGGGCGGCTGCACTCCCTGGGAAGTCCAGTTTGAGGAGGAGTTAGGGTGGTGCAGGAACTACCTCTAATGATGACAGAAGAGGCTGTCTTTTTTTTTTTTTTTTTTTTTTTTTTTTTTTAAAGACAGGGTCTGGTTCTGTCCCCAAGGCTGGAGTACAGTGGCATGGTCTTAGCTTACTGTAGCCTCAGCCTCCTGGGCCACCTCAGCCTCCTGAGTAGCTGGGACTACAGGTGTGCACCACCATGCCCAGCTAGTGATTCTATTTTTTTGTAAAGACAGAGTTTCACCATGGTACCCAGGCTGGTCTCGATCTCCTGAGTTCAAACAATCTGCCCACCTTGACCTCCCAAAGTGCTAGGATTACAGGTGTAAGCCACTGCGCCCAACATGGGGAAGAGAGTTTTTTCTTTTCTTCCTCCCCCCCCCCCCAGTCTTTTGTTTTGTTTTTTAGTACCCCTGTGACCTCACAGAAATATTTCTGTATATGTACATATTTGAGACTATGTGATCAGATGGAATTTAGTTTTATGCCCACATTTGCCCCAGCTGTTGGCCCGTTTTGGTCTCACTTCTTTGGTTTCTACGCCCCCACTCCCACCTCCCTAAAGCATGCACAGCCAGGCCCTCCCTGCTCCAGAGGCTCAACTGTCTGTTTCCCAGGGAGCTCTGATTTCTGTGGCTAGTGGGGAAGGGCCTTTGGAGAGTAGCATCTGGACACTAGGGGTGGTGATTGCTTCTGGATTCTCTCAACCGCGAGAGTGTAAAGTTTGTTTCTAATTTCTAGAATGAGACATTTCTGAAGGTTCTTTAAGATACCAGTTCCCCAAACCTTAACCATAGCTCAGGCAACATAGTAAAGAAAAAGATAAATTCTGTCATTGTAACCTTTTTCCTCTGGTTGAATAAATGTTATCTTTATTAACATGTATAACATTGAACTTGTTGCCAAAAATGGAGTTTTGTGAAATTGTCAGTTGGATGACTCTATTACTGTACTAGGGTTATAAAGTATTTTAACAAATACCTCATTTGGTTTTTGTCACATCTCTAGATGAAGTTTAAAATGAAAGATCAATGTTTGGCTAGGTGTGGTGGCTCATCCTTGCAAATCCAAGCACTTTGGGAGACCAAGATGGGAGGATTGCTTGAGGCCAGGAGTTTGAGACCAGCATGGGTACCAGTGAGAACCCATCTGTAAAACTTAAAAATTATCCCACTGGGCGTGGTAGTTCATGCCTGTAATTTCAACACTTTGAGAGGCCGAGGTGGGGAGATCACCTGAGGTTAGGAGTTCAAGACCAGCTTAACCAACATGGTGAAACTCTATCTCTACTAAAAATACAAAAATTAGCCGGGCTTGGTGGCAGACGCCTGCAGTCCCAGCTACTCAGGAGGCTGAGGCAGGAGAATGGCGTGAACCCGGGAGGAGGAGCTGGCAGTGAGCGGAGACTGCACCACCCGCACTGCAGCCTGGGTGACACAGCGAGACACCGTCTCAAAAACAAAAACAAAAACAAACAAACAAAAAAAGGCTGGACATGATACACAAGGTGACCCCAGGAGACTCCTGTGCAGAGTAAAAATGAACCGCAGCACTAAACTCAGTCCCTGAAGTCCCTGCGGGATTCTCCCCACCTCCCACCCCTGGGTCCACCTGCACCCACCCAGAAAGAACAGTGACATGACCCCACAGCAGGAGATCACTAGCGGTGGCCGCCGCACCCCAGGTAGCTGGGCCACCCCCAGGGTTTCACAGGTGGAGAGGGAGCCTGGGAACTTGCATTTCTAGCAATTTCCAGGTGACAGGGCACCACACTTAAAAATACACAACACTAGGTCCTGAAAGGACTTCTATTCACTTGCACGTTGGTGGGATGGAGCCCTACATTGCGAAGGGCTTTTCTTCACGTGTCGTCCTTGAGCTCAGGGGCTGGCAGACAGGAAGCCCGCAGAGCTCCTGACACCTCCCTGGAGGGATGAGAAAGTTGAGGCTCTGAGGGGGATAAACTGATTACTGGAATGTAACGACCTTAGTGAAGTGGTGAAGCTGCAGTGTAAACCCTAGTCTTATTTCATTTTAACTTTCAAGACTTCCTGATTTCCTCTATTACAATGCCTGTGCCTTAGAGTCACCAATGGGAACTTGAAGGAAAATAATGCCTGCTGAGGCCAGATGCTCACTTCATTGCCTGGGGGTGGAGCCTGTGTGGTTCTAAGCCCTCCCTCTGAACTTCTGAATGGTGAGGACAGCAAATCAGCTGCCTCCTGCTGGGCCCTGCAGGGTGAAACCTGAGGAAGCCCCAGGAACATTCAGTGAGGGGTTAGGTTGGAGGAGAACATGGTTGGATGAAAAGTAAGAAGGAAATGCACCAGCATTTACTGGCAGGCTCTGTCACCCACAGGACAGGGAGGAAGACATGCACACCTGCAGTACGGGCTTTCACAGCCTGGCAATGAGTGCTTTCAGCCTCACAGGTAAACGACACCTGTTTCACCATCTCCTTAGGGCTCTCTAGGGCCCCAGCACACAGCTATTTGGGACAAAGGGCAGTTTCAGTGTCTTTCACTCCACACTCAAGCTACAGATTGTCCTTATAGCTCAGGTATCCTGGGGATAATCCATCTCGTTTCGTTTTGGTTTTGGGAGCCCAACCCAAGAACCGAATAACTTTCCTAAGGATTTCCAGGAGAAAACATCTTCCCACCAAAGAAGAACATTACCATTTGGAAAAACACCTCTTCGTCATTTGCAAAAACCCCAGTTTTCAGGGAAGTGATAATCTTGTCATGAGAACCAAAGATAAAGTTGGAGATAACGCGGGAGTGGTTACATAGGAAATACGTGGTCATTACTCTGACCAATTATTAAATCACTTTCTTCACATGACACACTTTTTAACACCTTCTTACTAAACCACAGTGCGGGTAAGACAGTCACAAGACCGCTTCTTCCTTGAGTCAGAGTCATCCCCGGCCCACACCAGGGCCAGCAAGAATGACTGAGGTCACCCTTATTTCCTGGCTACTTGGAGGAGCTGGATTTCCCATTTTACAAATCTCAGTTTCCTGGGATTCTGCTCTGATAAAATCTAAACTGTATTTAAAAAAAAAAAAAAAGGAAGGAATAGGCTGGCCGCGATGGCTCATGCCTGTAATCCCAGGGCTTTGGGAGGCCAAGGCAGGAAGATCACGAGGTCAGGAGATTGAGACCATCCTGGCTAACAGGGTGAAATTCTTCTCTACTAAAAATACAAAGAAAATTGAGCCGGGCGTGGTGGCATGCGCCTGTAGTCCCAGCTACTTGGGAGGCTTAGGCAAGAGAATCGCTTGAAGCCGGGAGGCGGAGGTTACAGTGAGCCGAGATTCCGCCACTGCACTCCAGCCTGGGTAACAGAGCGAGATTCCGTCTCAAAAAAAAAAAAAAAAAGTCAGAATAGATGAAATCTAATGAAATAATCTAATTCTATCCTTTTACCTCCTCCGTTGTCTGGAGTACTAAAGCTCCCTGCCTCGCCCTCTCTCACGGCACTGAACTGCTTTTCCTGAATTTTCCCACACTGCTGATCACTCACTTGTTAATTTTGATGCATACATTCGTTTTGAGAAATAAAGTCAGTTTGCCGACTGCTGCCACTGGTTTGTCAGAAAATGAGTTTGCACTGCGCTGATCTCACTCCTGCTGCCAAAGCTCCTTCTAGGGGTCTCTCCTTTGACAATGTAGGGATTAGGTAGGCATGGGGAGGTGGGATACCAAGGGGGGATTCTGTCAACGTGCTGTTCCCCCCTCCCCACCCCCGCCGGGTCAAAGTCATCGAGCCGGGGGCCTCTCTGACTATCTGGACTGTGCAGACCACCATGTCTTCCGGTAGGGTCAGGGGAGGGCTTGAGATAAATCTGTAGTGCCCTTCACTCAACCACCGGCTCACTGTCCACCTCAAGTGCCCCAAGTGCCATCGCTGCCGGGCGATATGTGGATGTGTCGGTGACAAAATGGAAAGTCTCTGGTCCCGGCGGAGCTTGTTCCGATCAGGAGAGACCCGAAAGCAAGAAACACAGTGAACAAATGCATGATGCCCAGGGGTGGATGGCCATAAGCACTAAGGAGAAAAATAACAAGTGGGGTGGGGGTGTTAAGAGGGTGGGGAGGAGGAAGGGCTGCCATTGACAATCGGAGAGCCTGCAGACTTGCCTGAGAGTGACGTTTGGGGAAAGAAGGAAAGGGAAGAAGGGAAGGGAGGTTAGCTAAGTGGACATCTGGGAAAGAGCTCAGGCAGCAGAGGGGCTGGGGCGGGGGGGCACTGGCAGCGTGCTGCATTCCAGGGTCCTCTGCGTGGCTCGGTGTCAGCCCTCCCCTGCACATCCCTCAGGGCCTCCGCAGAAACACCCACACGGGGACCTTCTACATAAAGGCAGGACACGCCACCCATCGTCGTGACCACACTGTCCCTCAGAGGAGTCGCTGGCCACGTGCATCCCGTCCACATGGAGATGAACTTTAAGATTCTTTACACAATGGATTTCAAAGACTTAGTATGGAAAACGGTGTAAAATATTAAACAACACAATAACTGATTGTTATCAAAATAGTGGGCTGAATGCTGAATATTAAACAGATTTTTTTTTTGCTTTTTTTTTTTTAACTTTTTTTTCTTTAGATAGGGTCTCACTCTGTTGCCCAGGCTGGAGTGAACCTGTGCAGTCACAGCTCACTGCAGCCTCCAACTCCTGGGCTCAGGCAATCCTCCCACCTCAATCTCCCACGGGGCTGGGACTGTAGGTGTGCACCGCCACATCCGACTCATCGTTTTGTATTTTTGGTAGCAACTGGGTCTCTCCATGTTGCCCAGGCTGGCCTCAAACTCCTAGGCTCAAGTGATCCACCTGCCTTGGGCTCCCGAAGTGCTGGGATTACAGGCGTGAGTCATGGCACCCAGTGTCCCCCTCTCCCGGCCCGCCTTTCTTTAATGTGGCAACTAGATAATTTAAAATTGCATAAATAACACAAGCCACCCACGCAGGCCCCAATCCTGGGAGATGCTCCCGTTGGAGAAACCTCCAAGAAGCGGATCTGCTTGGATTTGCAAACAGCCCCTCTGGACAAAGGGGGATCTGCTGTGCAGAGCTGCTCTGGAATCGGCTCTTCAATACTGCCCTTGAGTGTACTGTGCACCTCCTGACTTTCGACCAGCACAAAGCTCCTTATTAAACGCTGACAAAAATTCCTTCCATTCCAGGCGCCATAATGGATTCATTAATCTCCTATTGATAGGTTTTTGCTGATTTTCCCACTTTCTACTATTCTAAGCACTGCTGTGAAGACTCTCCTTTTACCCCACCTGCCCGTGTCTGCCGCAGCTCACACGCTCTGCCTTCCAGCTGTAATAGCTGAGTGCCCATTTACCCTCCGCCCCAACACACTCAAGTCCCTGGGTCTCCTCGGCGGGGTGTGTCTGTGGGCACAGGGCTGCCCTGCCACATGCCCCACCCCATAAGCTTCCATCTGTGGCCGCTCCTTGTGAGACCCTAAACTCATGACCTCCCCTCCTGTCCTCTCCTCTCCACAGAGCCACCCTTATCGGAGACAGTCAGTCTGCTTCCCAGTCAGTCAGCTTCCCTCCACCTGCTTCCCAGTTCCCCTAAGGCAAATCCAAGGTCCTCCTCTGGGCCACCCTCCTCTACCGACTCCTCCCTCACCGTGGGGTCAGGTCAAAGGGCCCCAACTAGAGGCTCCCCTGGGCCCTTTCATAAGACAGGAACTTTTCTTCTCAGGTCCAGCTACAGGCACATTGTACCCGCGCCTCACCGCAGGAGTGAGAGTTCCAGGGGCATAAAGGGCTTGGTTCTTTTGCCTAAAACCTGCCCTGACTCACCGAAGGTGATCCGTTAATGTGTGAAATGATTACAGAAACACTGAAATAAGGCTAGGTGTGGTGCCTCAAGCCTGTAATCCCAGCACTTTGGGAGGCCAAGGTGGGTGGATCACTTGAGGTCAGGAGTTCGAGATCAGCCTGACCAACACGGTGAAACCCCATCTCTACTAAAGATACACATTCACACACACACACACACACACACACACACACACACACAAAAAACAAACAAACAAACAAACAAACAAACAAAAAAAAAAAACCCAGGTGGGCGTGGTGGCGCAAGTCTGTAATCCCAACTACTTGGGAGGCTGGGACAGAAAAATCACTTGAACACAGGAGGCAGAGGTTGCAGTGAGCCCAGATCAAGCCACTGCACTCCAGGCTGGGCAACAGAGGGAGACTCCATCTCAAAAAAAAAACCCCACACACAGAAACAAAATCTTAACTGTAGTAAGACACAGCTGAAAAGATATGAAGGAATGACTCCCCGAGGCTACTGGATGCCAAACTTTCAATCATTTTCCATTCAGAAAACTTCAGATCAGATCATTTACATATGTACGTTAAGACAAGGGGTCCTATATTAATGAATCTTCTCCGTCAGAATCCTGGTCAAAGTCAGAAAACAATCCCAAAGGACTCCTGGGAGCATCTCACGTTGGAGAAACCTGGAGAAGTGGAGAAGCTGATCTGCAGGATTTGCAAACCGCCCCACTAGCCCCAGGGGGACCCACAGCACCGGCGCCCTCCCCCTACCGGTGAGAGTCGGAGCCTCACTCAGACCCACACAGTCAGGATCTGCACCTCCGAAGGCTCCCCCAGGCGACTCTGGGCACATGGAAGCTGGGAAGACAGCAAATGGGCTCTGGGGTCAGGGGGGCCCAGCACAGTCAAGCCTTTTCTCTTTTGGCTCCTGAAGACTTTCACTGTGGATGTGTGTTAGGGAAGAGGGGAGTGAAGAAAGAGACAGGGAGAGAAGACAGAGACCGAGTGATGCCTCCATTCTGCAGAGGAAAACACTGAGACCCTAATCAGCACTCCAGACTGCCGGGCCAGGGCGGGACTTATAAGTAAGTCTCTGCCTCTCAGTGCTCTGGTCTGCCATGTGTCTGGCTACCTCTTCCATCCTGACAAGCACAATGATTGTAATTCCAAACAAAGAACTGGGAGTTGGGGGTGAAGATGGAGAGAACCGAGGAGTGGGGAGGGAAACGTCAGCCTCTGGGCAGCTACTCTCTAATATACACAAACACACCAGAAAGGGCTTGTAGAAAAGAAACACAAAACGCAACCCAACTACTGACACATGGCCCTCTGTTCCATAGTCACCCGCACGTTCTTAGCAGAAAGGCAACTGTGAACGTGCAATCTGGTATCCTGAGGTTTGCCCTGACCACGTTGTTACCGTATCTTCATCTTTCTAATTTTAATTGTTTCTGACGGCCCATCCGATTGGTAGAGCTTATTTAAAGAGCCCTGATTCTCCCTGATAAAAGGTTGGAGTCCTGTATCAAAAGCTTTTAGTTTTATGTAACCAAGAAGGAAAACATGCTTCTTTTGAAAGATGAGAAAATGTCTAGCTTCGAAGGGTCCTCCGAGTATGGCACACAAAGCGGTCTGCATTCATAGAAAATGATGCCATCACACAAATCTCCCACTGTGCCACGGGGTGACACTATCACTCATCATCTGCCTCCCAGACCCAGTAATTTCTGCAAAATCAATTACTGCACTTTACGCTGAAAAGATCCCATCAAAGAATGTGTGTGCACAGGATGGTGAGGGGCGCCAGAGCTGTGTGAGGCGAAATGGCACTGTTCTCAGTTTCCCCTTCCATCCTACTGGGCTCCGAAGCATTGCTTCAGAGATTTTCCATTTTATCTTATAATTAAATAATATGAACTTTACCGGGGGAAGAAAAGCAGCCCATCACATTGGTACTAAGCCTTAATATCATTTTTGCTATCTTGACTCCTATCGCTATAAAAAGTCATTTTCCGTTGCCCTCACAAAACCACCCAAAGAATATCTGTGTAATTTTGAGCAAGTTGGGTTTTGCTCACTTTTCAGCATTAACTAGATTAAGGAGCTTCACCAAGAAACACCCCTGAAAAGCATGGTGGAGGCCTGACATGATGGCTCATGTCTGTAATCCCAGCTCTTTGGGAGGCCAAAGCAGGAGGCTCACTAGAGGAGGCCAGGAGTTCAAGACCAGTCTCAGCAGCATAGTGAGATCCTGTCTCTACAGAAATAAATAATAATAATATTAATAATAACAATTAGCTGGTCATGATGGTGCATTCCTGTCTTCCCTGCTACTCAGAAGGCTGAGGCAGGAGGATCACTTGAGCCCAGGAGTTTAAGGCTGCAGTGAGCTATGATGGCACCACTACACTCCAGCCTGGGTGACAGAGCCAGACATTAGTACTCTTGGTGGTCTAAGGGACAGTACAATATTTGGAATTAGGATCTGTTTTGCTCCTACCACAATCACGTACGCACCTCATGCCCTTACCTAAGTTATTTATCTTTGTGAGTCTTTCTCCCCACTTCCAAAATGAGGGCATGCCTCTCTTGGGATCATGTATCTAGGCTTGGAGATAAGAATTGTAAAGCTCCTAGTATACAAAATATTTTCAACAAATGGTAGCTATGGTCATTTTAATATATGGAATTTTACCATAATTTCACATCTGACAGATAATTCCCCTGAAGTTAATACTTGAATGGGAATGTGTTCTCTGATCTCTAGCTACAGGCAATAGTCTTCTACGTCAGGGAAAATCAAGTACTAATATAGAATCAGAATAAAATGACAAAAAGAATGGGGGCACAACAGATAAATTCTCGAGGAATAACCTACTTACTGTAAGAATTTGTAAATCTGTGGCAGCTAAGACCAGGCCCTCTGAGCACATCTGGAGGTGAACTTCCTTAAAAGAAATGCTTCCAAATGCTCCAACAGGTTCAAGATCATATCTCGGAAGGGTAAAGCTCTTTACAGAGTCTACAAAAAAATTGTGACTTCAGCTCTGCCAGGGAAAGAATGCCCAGGCGACCCGCTGTGGCGGGCTTCCCCAGGGACAGCCCAGGTGTGACCCATGTGGGCTCGAGGCCACCGTATTTGAGGCCACCTGCAGAGCTGAGGGCAGCTGTCTCCTGTTAAGCCGAGGCTGTACCAACCAAGCCACGTTCCCACATAATATTGGTTTCCGAAGTACCTTTTTCCCCAGAAGAGAAGAGGCGTGGACTTACTAACCTTCAATATGTGTAATTCCTCCCAGGTGGCAAAACCAGGGTAACAGAGAACACCGCGATTCTGCCAATGTATCCTAATCTCACGTGCCTGTACACAAACTCCCAAGCATTTTAGCAAGCTTTTGGACATGGAGCTCAAAAGAATGACCTATAAATATTTTCCAATACATACAGCATCTTAATGTGTTTTTCTTTCTTTTTTTATTTTTTGTAGACACAGAGTCTCACTATGTTGTCCAGGCTGCTCTGGAACTTCTGGGCTCAAGCGATCCTACGGCCTCGGCCTCCAAATGCACTGGAATGACAAGCATGAGCCACCGTGCAGGAAGCACAGCACCTAAATTCCAAAATAACCTTGAACCCCTGACCTTCCACCCGCCCTGGTGACTTCCAGAGATCGGATCTTCTTCCCGTGCCAAAGGTTTCTTGTCTTTCGCGGCCCTTGCCACATCCACTTCGCCCTGTTCTCCCCTTCTCCGTCCGTCCCTCCCTCGCCGCCGGTAGGGGCGCGCGCACCTTGAACATCCCCGCCGCTGGTCAGCATGCCCATGGCCTT
Source organism: Macaca nemestrina (assembly GCF_043159975.1). Lineage (NCBI taxonomy): Eukaryota > Metazoa > Chordata > Mammalia > Primates > Cercopithecidae > Macaca > Macaca nemestrina. The sequence goes on along the minus strand of NC_092132.1, from coordinate 146,512,407 downwards.
GCGGGCCCCGGAGAGGTGCTCCAGAAACTTCCGCAAGGAGCCCTTGGGGGCCCGGGAGTCGTCTGCGTCCATGGCCAGAAGGCCGAGGGCAGCCGCTAGTCCGGCTGCGCAGCAGGCAGTGGGGACTCTGCCCCCGCGCGCCCGACTCGGAACCGCCGCCAGGCCCGCGCCCCTGCTCAGCCCCAGCGCCAATGGGCGGGGCCCGAGCGCACTGGAGGGGCTGCGGGGGCGGGGGAGGGGCTAGGGGCAGGGGCACGGCTAGGGGTAGGGGTAGGGGCAGGGGCTGGCGGGGGGACACGTGTGGGCAGGAGGACCTACGCGGGGGTCGTCGTAGGTGGGGGCCGCGCTAGCGGTGGGGAAGGCCTCAGAGGCGGGGGTAGAGCCACAGGTGGGCGAGGTCCATGCGGGTGGGGCCGCGTTGCTGGTGCGCGACGCTCGCGGGTGGGTTGGAGGACTCTGGTTGGGGGCTTTAGAGATGCCCCAAGCACCACAAGTGGGGGCAGGGGCAGCGTCCTGGGGAGGGGAGACTGCAGGGGGGCGGGGTCACATCGTTTACCTGGCGCGCCAGGGCGGGGCGGGATAGAACGCGGGGAGCATCTCCCGGGGGGGGCGAGGGAGACCCTGAGTGGGCGCGAACGCCAGGACGGGTGGAAACCCCGCACTTGCGGGGAGCGCCGATGGCGGGGCGGGGTGGAATTGGGGCGCGGAGACCCCACCTGGACGCGGAGGCTCGCGCCCGGCCGCGCGCACAGCTTCTTGTTGCCGGCAGGATTCCTCCTGGGGCTGCGCTGGGAGCCTTGGGGCGCGGCTTCCTTGATCCCCGCCCCCAAGTTTTCTGTGCAGCCTGAGGTCGGGAAGGACGGACGGAGAGTGGATCCTCCAGGTGGTGGGAAAAGCTGAGCACGGCGGGCTTAGCTTTGACGAAGCTGCGATTTCCCGGGCCTACGGAGGCTGTGGCGCTCCTGGGCCCCCAACCTGGCCCCTGGGGAGAAGAAGCCTTGGGGTGGAGGAGGGTATCGGGGCGCGACCCTCAGAGACGCCTGGGTGCGCGAAAGTCAGAGTGAGGCAGGAGGAGGCGCAACAGGACTAGCCTGGAGGGGAGGCGGGACGACCCTTCCTCCCCACGGACAGGCCCGCTGCTGTACGCTGTGCCGACCTCGGCCAGCTTCACTGACCAACTCCACGTGCTGAAATACGCACACCCAATGGGATGTGCGGTTGCCCATCCGCAGCTTAACAGCCTGCTGCCAGTTACCCTGCGATGGGAGAGGGGGCAACACCCACAAAAGCACGGGCTTATGGGGCCCCGGTTCCTTCAGGGCTCACCCCACGAAGAAGGGCTCCCAAACGGCCCCACTCGACGGCTTACCGGAGGATGGTCCTGCGCAGTGGGTGTTTGTTGAACAGATAAGAGACAACAAAAGAGACTAAGAAGAGGTTTGTTCTATGAACCGGGGAAAGTGAAGCAGTCGCAAAGGAGAGTCTCGCCAAAGGGCAATCCTGGGGAAAAGATGGAGAGGCATGGATTTTTCTTGGATGTGTGCCTCATCCTGGGGCTCATCCCGCTGACAATCAAATATTCATTGCAAAAGAGGGAAAAGAAATATGCTGCGGACTATGCTGGGTGGTCTGATCTCTCCCTTGGCCAGAATTAACGGGGCAATTCCTAACCCCTTGTGGTCCTCAGAATCACCTGGCCTATGCACACCCCCACTAAACCACTGAAGTCCAGTTTCTGCGAGCGCAGCCAGGGAATGTGTATTTTTAAACAGGCCACCTAGGTTACTCTGATGAATGCAAAGTCGGAGAGCGCTGCTCTCATGGACTGAGCCTGAGCTTTATTCTATTAATAAGAAAGAAGAGGAGAATCCTGGGTGTCTTAAGGTGGCAGTTGAGTGGCCTTTGCCTTCTGGCGGGTAGGAGAGGAGACCGGTGCTCTAAGCACCCGCACCCACCGCTGGGCTCAGGATCTGTGCTGGAGAATAGAAGGGGTAATTTAATTACTCATGCCTTTTTAGAGCATAGTACATGTGGAGAAGGTGGGGCACGCTGAATTTTATTTTAGCCAAATACCCCTTATCTCCTTATATAATTGATATTTTATATTGAACATTAGGGGATGGGTCATTTGTCATCAAATTGCCTGTATTACAAAAAACGATAGATACGACCTAACAGTTCAAACATGATGAGTTAAATAAATGATGGTAAAAATAGACGCTGTAATAATATTTAATTGCTGTTACTGCTACGAGGATAAATGTCTACTGACGTGGAAATATGTTCAGGACATACAAATAAGTGAAAAGGCAGTCCTAGACACAGTGTGAGCCTGTGCGTGTGTGTGTGTGTGTGTGTGAGAGTCTGCATACATATGTGAATGTTTCTGAGCATTTTATTTCCTTTCTTTTGCTTAGTATAGGTAATGCTGTTTTTCTCTCCGATGAACAGGTAATGTTTAGGGAATAGAAATAGTTAATTAAAAACAATAAAATTTAGAGTGTCAAGACCCCCAAGGTTACGGCTTATGTTGAACAGTTTGTCTGTATGTAAGGGCTGGGGTCAGGGTGGTCACGGACGGTCCTCACACATCTGTTCTCATGCGTTTGGCCCACTGCTCAGTCAGTCAAGGAATTAACATATATTAATATATTCCTGTAGCTAAGATGGAAGAGAATAGCTATGGCTCTTTTTTAGTTGTTTTGTTTTGTTTTTTGTAAGTCATGTATTTTAATGGTGCTACAACTAGAGGTATTTTTTTTTAATCGTTGGCCTTAGCAATGAATCTTCTAATTCAAGAGGAAGATATTACATGCCGTGCTGACCGTACAGCTTCCACCCAGTAGGACCTGAGGTGTGTGTTTGTTCTTTATTGTCCCTTGACAGATTACTCCAAACTGTGGCCCAGCCACACCAGCACACAGTTATACCACAGGAATGATTACTCCTGGGGCCAGGAGTGCAGGCTTCACTGAGCCCTCTGCCCCAGGGGCTCTCTGCAACTGCAGCAGGTGTCTGCCCAGGGCTGCCGTGTCTTCTGAAGGCTCAGGCTCATCAGGGGAGGAGCTGCTTCCACGCTCGCTTCTGTGTTGCTGGCAGGATTCTGTTGCTTACAAGATGTTGGACTGAAGGCCCCAGTCTCTCCGTGGCATCAGCTTCAGGCCGCCCTCTGCCCTGGGCAGGTGACTGGCTTTGCCAGAACTAGCAACTCTCAAGAGCCAGGGGGAGAGTTCCAGTGGACAGAACTTGCAGCGCCCCCCCCCCCCAATTCAATCTCAGGAGAGACTGCCATCTCTTTTGCCTGGTTCTATTCATTAGAAATGAGCCGCTGAGTCCAGCCCTCTTCGAGAGTCTGTCTGTGAACACTAGGGGCAGGGGCCAAGGGGAGCCACTTGGGAGGGGAGGTGCTGCCTGGGACCTGCCTAGGACAAGGTGAAGGAGAACATGCATAGGCACAGAAGCCTTTCCCACTTCCCCTCTGTGGTGGGCACAGGAGCTGCAGATGTGCCCTAAAGGAGTTGTGGCATCCCAGGAGGGAAGCAGCTCCCAGCCATGAGGGCACCAGGACCCAGTGCCCCAGCATGTCGGGCTGCACATTCCAGGGCTACCTGAGCTGCAGCCTCTTCCCCTCCCCTGCCGTCTCTGCCTGTGCATGGAGTGGGCGTCTCAAATCTGCAGGGGCCAAACTGAGCTCAGGCCTCTGCACCCCCGCACAACCCCCCACCGCTCAGTCTTCCTCACCTCAGCTCCTGGTGACTCCATCCTCCGGGGACTCAGGCTGAAACCTTGCAGTGCTCCTCCGCCCCGGCATCTAAGTCCCTCAGGAAAGTCCCTCTTGGCTCTTCATTGCATCTGGAGCCACTGGGGCCAAGCCACCACCTCTGACCTGGACCGGCACAGGCTCCCTCCCCATCCCCTGCTCTGCCCCCACCTCCACCCCACCTCCATGCCTTAGGTGTCCTCAGCTTCAAAGTCAGGGTGCATCTATCAGGATGTAATTCAGGCATATTCTCTGCTGACTCAGAGTCACAGGCCCCACACGGCCCACTGGCCTGTCCTTTGGTCCCATCAGATCCTGGTGCTGTCCAGAGGCCCATGCGGGCACCCGACAACCTCAGGCCCCCGACAACCTCAGGCCCAGCCTGCTCTTTCCTCAGGCCAGGCCCTCCTCTCCCTACCCACTCTGCCCACCTTCCTCAGGTCTGTCCTGAAAGGTCTCCTGCATGGCGTGGCCGAAGCCTGTCCCCTAGTGGCTGACATACAGTGGTGACACTCTCTGTGTGGGGGAAAGAGAGATCAGACTGTTATTGTGTCTATGGAGAAAGATGAAGACATAAGAAAGTCCATTTGGATCTGTACTAGGAAAAATTCTTCTGCCTTGAGATGCTGTTAATCTGTAACCCCAGCCCCAACCCTGTGCTCACAGAAGCATGTGCTGTATTGCCTCAAGTTTTAATGGATTTAGGGCTGTGCAGGATGCGCCTCAGTAAAAATGTGTTTGCACTTCCTGGGCTCCAGGCTGCCAGCTGCCTGCCCAGGGTCTGAATGTCCTACTGTGATCTGTTTCCTCACCTGGCCCAGAGGACAGATAGGGAAAGCTTGTTTTGAGGATTAGGCAGGGTAATCCCAGTCAGCCCTCATTGGCTTGCCTATCCTCCAGGTCTTTTTGATTTCTTTTTTCTCTTCTTTGTTATGAAACTCAGAGAATTGTCCTCCAGCCTGTCTTCAGCTGGGGAGGTGGAAAGACTGGACCATGCCCTTGACTTCAGGGCCCTTTGTGTTCCCCTCCTCCTAGGGTTTTTAAAAGCATATACTTAGCAACACACTCTGTACCTGAGGGAGCTGCAGAGAATATCCTGCGTGTCCAAACCAGAACACTTTGTTCCCTGACCCCAGGCCCTCATCAAACCCCAAAGCCCAAATACTTTCATGTGGCCAGCTTCAGACAAGAGTCTGAACTCAATGCTTGTTTTCTGGGGTCTACACAGGACCATATGATGGGGCTACCTCCATTCTACCCCTGTGCCTCCCCCAATCCATTAGGGACCTCAGCTCCAGTGATTCCTAACTGGGAGCAAGGTTCCCCAGGCAAGGAATGCAGTCCTCCCCAGGATGCTGGCCTGACCGTGTCCCAATGGACATCAGTCCTGGAGCAAGAAGTCCAAGGCAGGGAGTTTCACCCCCCATTTCACCAGGTGTCGTGACCTTTCTGGGTTCCTAGCCTTTAAGATGGGATTTTTACAGTGTGCCACAGTGGGGGAAACCGAGGCCCAGGGCCAGGAGCGGTAAAGAAAGAAAACCTCTGTGACTAGAAAACGTGTCACTTGCCCAGCACAGCCGCTCCAGGATAGCACCCTTTGGGATGTACCGCTGAGCTGTTCCTGGCACGTGGCATGGCACTGTGGTGGAGGTCAGCAGCTGGTGGATTTGGGGGTGGGGGTGCTGGCAGGAGCGGGTAACTTTGGACCCACCATGGGGAGGAAGGGGACATTGCCCCTTTCCCCACACCTTGAGCACAGCAGTAATTTTCTTCTCTGATGTGTGTGGGCACCAATGCCTATATAGGTGTGGGTGCGTCCTCCCCTTTTGTTGATGAGGAACCTTCCTGCAGCGATTGGGGTGGGTATGGGCACCACACGTGCCTGGCAGCAGGGTGGTGCCTGCGGAGTCTTGGCTACTCTGTGTCTCACTGCCACCTCCCCAGGGGAAACAGACCCTGTGCCCTAGTGCCCCTCACACCCAGTCCCTCACATTCTTCACTTGGCATCTCCCTGCCTGATTCTCCCAACTCAGCCCCTGCCAGGTTTCTCCAGGCCCTGTGGGCCCTAGGATGGGATCAAAGGAGACAGCAACTGTGCTGTCTGCCTCTGCCTGAAGTCAGGGATCCCTGGCCGCTACTGGCATCTGGTGGGCAGGGTAGGTGGGGAGGTCAGGGCTCAGCTTTTCCACTCCCTAGCCTGCACTGGCGAAGTCACCAGGTGTAACTGGCCTGGAGGCTGATCTGTGTCCTCCACAGTCCCTTGATGCGTTATATTGAAGCCAATCCTTGTGTGAATGACTTGACCTGTTGTTACCGCCCAGATCAAACCAGAAGCGAAAGACTCTTGCACTTGGGCCCAGAGCCTGGGGCTGAGGCCACCATGACCACCCTGTTCTCTTCCTTCTGGGGTACCTAGGAAGCTGCCAGGACTGAATGATCCCCACAAATCACAGTGGCCAGGAAGGGAGGGCTGGAGGTCAACTCCCCCCACCTCTACCACCACAACCAAGAGTCCCCATGGAGGTTGGCCCTGAGCTGTGGGTCCCTGTGGGATGCAGATTCCCACGGATACTTCGGGGGACAGCACTGGGCCTAGCCAGGGAGCCGGGGACTGGTGTGGCCAAAGTGGGTAGCAATATGTTGCCAGAACAAAACTACAGTGCAAACAGCCCAGCTGGTAGGGAGAAGGTGGCCTGCCTAGCAGGACCGTCCACCCCTGTCCTGGCCCCAAGCCCAGACTGCCTGCCTGTATTGGACATTGCCTGGTCCAGGAGGCCTGGGCATGAGGGTCAGGTGGTGTGTCCCTGGTTTCGAGACTTTGGTGGTCCCTTGGGAGCTGAGTATCCTCTGGGCAGGAGGAGGGCCAGCGGTCCACTGTTTGCATCGGCCCCTGGGGGTGTGCCCCTACCCCAGCTTCTGAGCCTGCACAGGGACGTGGCCAGGGCTCCTCCCCTGCTCTGTGGCTCCAGCTCTGAACAGCTCACTGATGACTCTGACAGCTTCCTCCCCAAAGCTTGGGTCCTCCTCTATGGGAATGGGGTGTCCCAGGCCCCCTGCAGGCAGGAACCCACCCCCAGCCCCTCTGGTGGGCCCTCCTGGGTTTTCTTACCTACTGGCTTGTGAGACCCGGTTGGCCAAACTTGGTGTCCTATTTTTATTTTGGCCTTTTTCTTAGTGTGTGTTTTCTGTAACTACTGCTGTGTAGATCTTCTATTTGAGTTTTAGGTAGAGAATCTTGCCCACCCAGAGAGCCCCCACCCCAGAGAGCCTCCACTTCAGCACCCCCTGGGCTGGTCCTGCCTGTGCTCTGCTTGGTGTGAATGTTGAGTGTGATGGATCCACATGGCTGCTTGACCCTGCATCTCCTTCCTTCTTGTTGCTGAGGCCTGTTCTGTCCTCTCTTTCTCCACCTGAGCTGCACTTGAAGCCAAGATGAAGGATGAGAAGTGGTTGCTACGCCGGACCCTCCTGCAGCGAATCTGCTGTGAGGAGGCTGTGCTGGCCCAGCCTGTCATTTCCTTCTCTAAGCTCATTCCAGAGGTCGGCCAGAGGCAGCCCGTACCTGCCTGCTCTTGTGGCCCGTGAATCAAGAATGAATTTTACATTTCCAAATGGCTGAACAAATAAAAAAAAATAACAATTCATGACACTGAGAAGGTTCCATGTCCATAAGTAAAGTTTGATGTGGGTGCAGTCATGCCCATCTCTTCACAGGCCCCCTGAAGAAGGCTGCTGTGGTGTAGCCATGGCAGAGTTGCATTCTTGAGGCAAAGATCAGTTGGCAAAGCTGAAAATACTGACTCCTGGCTCTTTAGGGAAACAGTTTCCAGTCCCTGGTTTAAAGGCTGTATGGCAGGACCCCAGGATCTTGGTCAGCTTGTTCCTCCCTCAGGGCCTGCTGTGGCCTTCGCTAGTATGTCTGCAAAGTCTGCGTGCTATGGTGCCTCTCATGGGGGCATTGAGCTCTGTCGTGCTAGATTTCAGGGTGTCTGCCTCATGGTCACCTGTCTCACCAACAGAGACCCTGTGGCCAGATTCAAACTAGCAGGAGCAGTTGGTCTTTGGCAGCAGGGATACCTTCAAGCTGAGCTGCCACCCGCCCTGAGGTGATCCCATGACACTCACTGTATCGGTCAAGGTTGGGGCAGGTGTGGTGTCCTGGACTGCCCTGCGATGTGGATCGTAATAGCCAGGGGGGAGAGGGGGTTGCTATTACTCCCCATATCATGGGGAGTGCCTCACCCCCTGCGATGTGGATCATAATAGCCAATTACTCCCCCCTGCAATGTGTGTCCATTATTGGCAGTCTCTTTTATTCAGGATATTAGGAACAATTTCACAGGTTGTGTATACACAGCCTGCGACAGGAGAACGAACACCATCCTCTGCACCTCCGGATATTAGGAACCATATCACACAATGAGGGTACACTTTTTGGGAGATTTGGGGTAATGTCGCCCTGTGTTTCCCTGAATATTCGGAGACATATCACAGGGTAGTTGTACACCCACTACTCTCTTGGCAGGAACATCATACTTTACCTACTGGAAATTAGGAGAAATATCACAGACTGGGTATCAAGCCACTGTCATACTGGAAGTAATATCATGCTCTCCCCCACAAGTTATGAGGAATAATATCACAGGGGGGTGCGTACCTTCTCCGGTAGTGGGAGTAGTAATATCATGTCTTCCTTTAGATGACAGGAACATTATTGTCCATCCCTTCAATATTGGTACTAATACCATCTTCTCCTTTCCTGGACATAAGAAATAATATCACAGGAGGGGTGTACACCCCTTGCAACGTTGGTAGTAATATCACCTCTCCCCTGTGGTTATTAAGGATAAAAATCCCAGGGTGGCTGTACGGTTCCTACTTTATTGCGAGTAATATCATCCGTTCACCCCCTGGATAAGAGGAACCATACTACTGAAGAGGTGTCCACCCCCTTCGATATTGTCAGCCATGTCATCTTCTTCCTGCCTGGATATTAGGAACGATACCCCAGGGTTGGTGGCCGTGAATACCCCCTGCGATATCGAAAGTAAAATCATCCTCTTTCCCGCTGGATATTAGGAACTATATCACAGGTGTATGTGCACCTTCTGGGATATTGAGAGTACTCTCAGCCTCCACCCCGCTGCATATTAGGAGCAATATACAGGGGGCAGGGTGGTTACACCCCCTGCGATATTGAGAGCAATATTCTTCTCTTTCTCCTGTACATTAGGAACTACATCACAGGGGCCTGTACACCTTCAGCGGTATTGGGATTCATGTTATCCTCTCCCCCACTGAAAGTGAAAAACTATATCACAGAAGGGTGCACACCCCCTGTGATATTGCCACTGGTATCATCGTCTCCCTCCCAGGATATAGGGAACAATATCCCAAGCGGGTGTACATCCCCTGCAATATTGGGAGTAATGTCTTCCTCTCCCCCGCTGGCTATTACGAACAATGTCACAGGAGTGTACACCCCCTGCTCTATTGGGGGTGATATCCTCTCCCTCCCTGCATATTAGGAACAATATCACTAGGCAGTGTACATCTCCTGCAATACTGAGACTAATCCTCTCGCCCCCTGGATATTAGGAATCATATCACAGGGATGGTGCACATCCATCGCGAAATTGGAAGAAATATCATCATCTCCACCTTTGGATGTTAGGGAAAATATCACGGGGGAGGTCTACAACCCCTGTGATATTGGGAGTCATATCATCCTCTCCAACCCAGGATATAAGAAACAAGATGACCGAGGAGATATACACCCACTGTGATAGTTTCAATAATGTTCTCCTCTACCCGATGGCTATTAGGAATAACATCATAGAGGGGTGTACACTCTCTTCGATGTTGGGACTAATATCATCCTCTCCCCGCCGGATATCAGGAACAAATCTATTAATTATTAATATTAATAAATATAATAAAAATTAATAATAATCATCGATATTAATAATCATAATAAAGATAGTAAAAATTAATACTGGTTAAAATGTTAACAATTAGTATTAATAATTAATAATAATATCACTATTAATAATTAATGATATCAGCAATTAATATTGCTTAAGTCAATAGTAAGAGATGTTGGTAATAAAATAATGATTAATATTAAGAACTAATAATATTGTTAAATGACATTAATATTAATAATTAATTTTAAGTGTGCATAATCATGTATGTAAAATAATTATCCATAAGTAATAATGGTATCCAATTAATAGTGTCATTGATAATTATTAAAATCAATCATTGATGTTTAATAATTAATCATATTATTACTCCTAATACCGCAAGGGGTGTACACTTACCTATGATGTCGTTCCTAATATTCAGGGACGGACAGCATGATATTAGTTTTAATATCATAGTATGTGTACACTCACGCTGTGACACCGATCCTAATATCTAGTGTGATACAGTATGACATGACTCCCAACATAGCAACGAATGGACAGCCACCTGGTGATATTGCTCCTAATATTCACGGAAGAAGCATATGATATCACTCCCAATATCGCAGGGAGTGTACAACTCTTCTGGGATATTGTTGCTGGTATCCGGAGGGGGAGAGGATGATAATAATTCCAGTATCGCAGGCTGTGTTCATCCGCCCTGTGATATTGTTATTAACATCCTGGAAGGGAGAGGATGATATGACTCCCCATAGAGCAGGAGGCGTACACCCAGCCTGGCATATTGTTCTTAATATCCATGGAGTGGAGAGGCTGATATTACTCCCAATATGGCAGGGGTGAACATTCACCCTGTGATATTCTTCTTAACATCTCAAGGCCGAGAGGTTCATATTACTCCCAGTATCGCAGACACTGTACATCCCCGTGTGATACTCTTCCTGATATCCGGAAGGGGAGAAGATGGTATTAATCCCCATATCGCAGGAGGTGAACACTCACTCTGTGATGTCTTTCCTAATTTGCAGGGGAAGAGAGGATAATTTCATTCCCAATATTGCAAAAGATGTACACGCTCACCCCGTGATATTGTCCTTAATATTCCAAGGCAGAGAACATGATGTTACACCCAATATCACAGAAAGTGTACACCCCCAGTGATGTTGTTCCCATGACCCGGGAGGGAAGAGGATGATATTATTTTCAATATCGCCGGGGGTGTACAGGCCACCGGTGATACTGTTCATAATTTCCACCGGGGAGAGGATGATATTACTCAGCATATCCCAATGGTTATAAACACTACTTTGATTTTGCTACTAATAGCCAGACAGAGAGAGGATGATATTCCTCCCTATATTGGAGAGGGTGTACACCCGTCTTTGATACTGTTCGTGATGTCTAGAGGGGGACATGACATTACACACAAAATCGTAAAAACGCTGTGGGTCCATCGTGGATTCTAATAACCAGGCACAGATATTACACCTCAAGTCGAGGGGAGTGTCTACCGCGGCTGTCATATTGTTTCCTATACCCAGTGAGGAGAGGATGACTTCGCGACGAATATCGAGGAAGCCAAAACGACCCCTGAGATATGGTTCCAAATACCTACCTTGGGAGAGGATGATACTACCTTCAATAAAAGGGGTTGTCCAACTCGCCTGACATATTTTTTCAACTATCCAGAAGAAGAGAAAATTATACTACTCCCAATATTGCTGGGGGTGTCCTCTGTCATGTGATATTGTCATCAGGGCTAAAGGGAGAGAAGATAATGTCATTCATTGAACTACAGGTGGTGCACACGCAACGGTGATATTGTCAGGGGGGTGAGCCACCCCCCGCGAGGTGGGGACGGATAGCCACCCCCTCTCCCCCCCTTGGCTATTGGGAGCCACCTCGCAGGGGGGTGAGCCACCCCCCGCGAGGTGGGGACCGATAGCCACCCCCTCTCCGCCCCTTGGCTATTGGGAGCCACCTCGCAGGGGGGTGAGCCACCCCCCGCGAGGTGGGGACCAATAGCCACCCCCTCTCCGCCCCTTGGCTATTGGGAGCCACCTCGCAGGGGGGTGAGCCACCCCCCGCGAGGTGGGGACCAATAGCCACCCCCTCTCCGCCCCTTGGCTATTGGGAGCCACCTCGCAGGGGGGTGAGCCACCCCCCGCGAGGTGGGGACCAATAGCCACCCCCTCTCCGCCCCTTGGCTATTGGGAGCCACCTCGCAGGGGGGTGAGCCACCCCCCGCGAGGTGGGGACCAATAGCCACCCCCTCTCCGCCCCTTGGCTATTGGGAGCCACCTCGCAGGGGGGTGAGCCACCCCCCGCGAGGTGGGGACCAATAGCCACCCCCTCTCCGCCCCTTGGCTATTGGGAGCCACCTCGCAGGGGGGTGAGCCACCCCCCGCGAGGTGGGGACCAATAGCCACCCCCTCTCCGCCCCTTGGCTATTGGGAGCCACCTCGCAGGGGGGTGAGCCACCCCCCGCGAGGTGGGGACCAATAGCCACCCCCTCTCCGCCCCTTGGCTATTGGGAGCCACCTCGCAGGGGGGTGAGCCACCCCCCGCGAGGTGGGGACCAATAGCCACCCCCTCTCCGCCCCTTGGCTATTGGGAGCCACCTCGCAGGGGGGTGAGCCACCCCCCGCGAGGTGGGGACCAATAGCCACCCCCTCTCCGCCCCTTGGCTATTGGGAGCCACCTCGCAGGGGGGTGAGCCACCCCCCGCGAGGTGGGGACCAATAGCCACCCCCTCTCCGCCCCTTGGCTATTGGGAGCCACCTCGCAGGGGGGTGAGCCACCCCCCGCGAGGTGGGGACCAATAGCCACCCCCTCTCCGCCCCTTGGCTATTGGGAGCCACCTCGCAGGGGGGTGAGCCACCCCCCGCGAGGTGGGGACCAATAGCCACCCCCTCTCCGCCCCTTGGCTATTGGGAGCCACCTCGCAGGGGGGTGAGCCACCCCCCGCGAGGTGGGGACCAATAGCCACCCCCTCTCCGCCCCTTGGCTATTGGGAGCCACCTCGCAGGGGGGTGAGCCACCCCCCGCGAGGTGGGGACCAATAGCCACCCCCTCTCCGCCCCTTGGCTATTGGGAGCCACCTCGCAGGGGGGTGAGCCACCCCCCGCGAGGTGGGGACCAATAGCCACCCCCTCTCCGCCCCTTGGCTATTGGGAGCCACCTCGCAGGGGGGTGAGCCACCCCCCGCGAGGTGGGGACCAATAGCCACCCCCTCTCCGCCCCTTGGCTATTGGGAGCCACCTCGCAGGGGGGTGAGCCACCCCCCGCGAGGTGGGGACCAATAGCCACCCCCTCTCCGCCCCTTGGCTATTGGGAGCCACCTCGCAGGGGGGTGAGCCACCCCCCGCGAGGTGGGGACCAATAGCCACCCCCTCTCCGCCCCTTGGCTATTGGGAGCCACCTCGCAGGGGGGTGAGCCACCCCCCGCGAGGTGGGGACCAATAGCCACCCCCTCTCCGCCCCTTGGCTATTGGGAGCCACCTCGCAGGGGGGTGAGCCACCCCCCGCGAGGTGGGGACCAATAGCCACCCCCTCTCCGCCCCTTGGCTATTGGGAGCCACCTCGCAGGGGGGTGAGCCACCCCCCGCGAGGTGGGGACCAATAGCCACCCCCTCTCCGCCCCTTGGCTATTGGGAGCCACCTCGCAGGGGGGTGAGCCACCCCCCGCGAGGTGGGGACCAATAGCCACCCCCTCTCCGCCCCTTGGCTATTGGGAGCCACCTCGCAGGGGGGTGAGCCACCCCCCGCGAGGTGGGGACCAATAGCCACCCCCTCTCCGCCCCTTGGCTATTGGGAGCCACCTCGCAGGGGGGTGAGCCACCCCCCGCGAGGTGGGGACCAATAGCCACCCCCTCTCCGCCCCTTGGCTATTGGGAGCCACCTCGCAGGGGGGTGAGCCACCCCCCGCGAGGTGGGGACCAATAGCCACCCCCTCTCCGCCCCTTGGCTATTGGGAGCCACCTCGCAGGGGGGTGAGCCACCCCCCGCGAGGTGGGGACCAATAGCCACCCCCTCTCCGCCCCTTGGCTATTGGGAGCCACCTCGCAGGGGGGTGAGCCACCCCCCGCGAGGTGGGGACCAATAGCCACCCCCTCTCCGCCCCTTGGCTATTGGGAGCCACCTCGCAGGGGGGTGAGCCACCCCCCGCGAGGTGGGGACCAATAGCCACCCCCTCTCCGCCCCTTGGCTATTGGGAGCCACCTCGCAGGGGGGTGAGCCACCCCCCGCGAGGTGGGGACCAATAGCCACCCCCTCTCCGCCCCTTGGCTATTGGGAGCCACCTCGCAGGGGGGTGAGCCACCCCCCGCGAGGTGGGGACCAATAGCCACCCCCTCTCCGCCCCTTGGCTATTGGGAGCCACCTCGCAGGGGGGTGAGCCACCCCCCGCGAGGTGGGGACCAATAGCCACCCCCTCTCCGCCCCTTGGCTATTGGGAGCCACCTCGCAGGGGGGTGAGCCACCCCCCGCGAGGTGGGGACCAATAGCCACCCCCTCTCCGCCCCTTGGCTATTGGGAGCCACCTCGCAGGGGGGTGAGCCACCCCCCGCGAGGTGGGGACCAATAGCCACCCCCTCTCCGCCCCTTGGCTATTGGGAGCCACCTCGCAGGGGGGTGAGCCACCCCCCGCGAGGTGGGGACCAATAGCCACCCCCTCTCCGCCCCTTGGCTATTGGGAGCCACCTCGCAGGGGGGTGAGCCACCCCCCGCGAGGTGGGGACCAATAGCCACCCCCTCTCCGCCCCTTGGCTATTGGGAGCCACCTCGCAGGGGGGTGAGCCACCCCCCGCGAGGTGGGGACCAATAGCCACCCCCTCTCCGCCCCTTGGCTATTGGGAGCCACCTCGCAGGGGGGTGAGCCACCCCCCGCGAGGTGGGGACCAATAGCCACCCCCTCTCCGCCCCTTGGCTATTGGGAGCCACCTCGCAGGGGGGTGAGCCACCCCCCGCGAGGTGGGGACCAATAGCCACCCCCTCTCCGCCCCTTGGCTATTGGGAGCCACCTCGCAGGGGGGTGAGCCACCCCCCGCGAGGTGGGGACCAATAGCCACCCCCTCTCCGCCCCTTGGCTATTGGGAGCCACCTCGCAGGGGGGTGAGCCACCCCCCGCGAGGTGGGGACCAATAGCCACCCCCTCTCCGCCCCTTGGCTATTGGGAGCCACCTCGCAGGGGGGTGAGCCACCCCCCGCGAGGTGGGGACCAATAGCCACCCCCTCTCCGCCCCTTGGCTATTGGGAGCCACCTCGCAGGGGGGTGAGCCACCCCCCGCGAGGTGGGGACCAATAGCCACCCCCTCTCCGCCCCTTGGCTATTGGGAGCCACCTCGCAGGGGGGTGAGCCACCCCCCGCGAGGTGGGGACCAATAGCCACCCCCTCTCCGCCCCTTGGCTATTGGGAGCCACCTCGCAGGGGGGTGAGCCACCCCCCGCGAGGTGGGGACCAATAGCCACCCCCTCTCCGCCCCTTGGCTATTGGGAGCCACCTCGCAGGGGGGTGAGCCACCCCCCGCGAGGTGGGGACCAATAGCCACCCCCTCTCCGCCCCTTGGCTATTGGGAGCCACCTCGCAGGGGGGTGAGCCACCCCCCGCGAGGTGGGGACCAATAGCCACCCCCTCTCCCCCCCTTGGCTATTGGGAGCCACCTCGCAGGGGGGTGAGCCACCCCCCGCGAGGTGGGGACCAATAGCCACCCCCTCTCCCCCCCTTGGCTATTGGGAGCCACCTCGCAGGGGGGTGAGCCACCCCCCGCGAGGTGGGGACCAATAGCCACCCCCTCTCCCCCCCTTGGCTATTGGGAGCCACCTCGCAGGGGGGTGAGCCACCCCCCGCGAGGTGGGGACCAATAGCCACCCCCTCTCCCCCCCTTGGCTATTGGGAGCCATTGTGGACTCACAGCCGGTTGACGCTATTCTGAGTAGTATCGTCTCCCTCTCCTGAAATAATGAACTGTTTCACAGACGGGTGTACACTGTCAGTGTATTGCTCCGGGGACAATCATATAGTTAATTATTATACATCAAGGTTCCATTTTAATAATTATCAATAATACTATCAATTAATAGTTTACCATTAATTATTAATAATTGTTAGAATAGGTTATGATCTACTCCAAGGATTAATTTTTAATATCAATGTCATTTATTAATATTAATATTTGTTAATAATCATTATTTTATAGCCTATACCACTTAGTATTGATTTAAGTAACGTTAATTGTTGATGTTATTTTATTATTAATTGTGTTAATATTATTAATTATTAATTATTAACACTCATCATTAACTTTTTAAACCAGTATTAATTTTAGTATCTTAATTGTGATTTTTAATATCTACAATTAATATTTATTATTTATATTTATTAATATTAGTAATTAATAGACTTTTTTCTGATATCCGGCCAGGATAGGATGATATTACTCCCCGCCTCGCAGAAAGTGTACGCTGCTCTATGATGTTATTCCTAGTAGCCAGGGGGTAGAGGTTATTATTAAAACTACCGCAGTGTGGGTATATCCCGTCGGACATCTTGTTCCTTCTTTCCAAGGTGGGAGAGGATGATATGACTCCCAATATCACTGTGGGCGTTGACCTCCACTGTGATATTTTCCCTAACATCCAAAGGTAGAGAGGGTGATGTTTCTTCAGATTTCGCAGGGGTTGTACACCACCCCTGTTATATGTTTCCTAATATCCAGATGGCGAGAGGATGACATCAGTCTGAATATTGCAGGAGGTGTACACTCCCTGGTGATATTGTTCCTAATATCCAGGGATGGAGAGGATGATATTACTCCCAATAAAGCAGGGGGTGTACACCCCTTCTGTGACATTGTTCCTAATAGCCAGCCGGGGAGAGGAAGATATTACCGCCAATATCGCAGGGGTGTACACCCCCTTGGGATATTGATCCTTATATCCTGGGAGGGAGTCGATGTTACTAGTGGCAATATCGCAGGGGTTGTACACACCCACTGTGCTATTCTTCCGACTAACACGATATGACTCCCAATATCACGGGGGGGTACATCCTCCTGTGATATTGTTTCTTATATTCAGGGGGAGAGGATGATATGACTCCCAATATCGCAGGGGTTGTACACACCTCCTGCGATATAGTTCCTAATATCCCGAAGGGGAGAGCATAATATTACTCTCAATATCTCAGGGGGTGTACACCTCCTTTGTAATATTTTTCTTAATATCCATGATAGGAGAGGATGATAAGACTCCCAATATGGCAAGAAGTGTACAGCCGGCTGTGATATAGTTCCTTACATCCAGGTAGGGAGAGGATGATGTTACTGCCCATATCGTACAAAGTGTAAAACCCCTTCGATATTTTGCCTACAATCCTGAGGGGAGAGGATGATATTACTCCCAAAATGGAAGAAGGCATACACCCCCCCTGGGACACTACGCCCAATATTCACGTTGGGAGATGATGACAATATGCCCAATATCGCAGAGGATGTACACCCACCCTAGCATATTGTTCCTTATATCGAGAGTGGGAAAAGAAGCTATTACTCCCAATAACGCAGGGGCTGTGGCTGTACACCCCTCCTGTGATGTTTTTCTTTATATCCTGGGGAAGAGAGGATGATATTACACCCAATACCACAGGGGGTGGACACCCACTCAGTGATGTTGTTCTGAATGTACTCCACCTCCCACCACCAGGGATATCGTTCCTAATATCCAGGGGAAGAGAGGATAACATTATGCCCAATATTGCTGGGGAGTATACACACCCTCTGTGATGTTGTTCCTAGTATCCAAAAGTAGAGACGATGATATTACTGGCCATATCGCAGGGGGTGTACACCCTTCTGTGATATCGTTTTTGACGTTCAGTTGGGGGAGACAATAACATTAATCCCAATATCGAAGAAGGTGTACATACCCCTGTGATGTGGTTCCTAATGTACAGGGGAAATAGAAGAATATTGCTCTCAATATCGCAGGGGATGTAACCACCCTGTCCCCCCTATATTATCCCTAATATTCAGTGGGTTGGCGGCTGACAGTACTCCCAATATCCCAGAAGTTGCACACACACCTGTGATATAGTTCCTAATATCCAACGGGAAAGAGGCTGAGTTTACTTTCGATATCACAGTGGGTGTACACCGCCCCCAACCCCGGGGTATTGTTCCTAATATCCAGGCGGGAGGAAGATGATATGGCTGACAATATCGAAGGGGGTGGACACCTCTTCTGTGATATGGTTGCTGATATCCAGGGGGTGAGTGGATGATGTGTACACCCCACCTGTGATATGAATCATAAAACCTAGAAGAAGAGAGAATGACATTGCTTCCAAAAACACACGGGGTGTACACCCACCCTGTGATATTGTTCCTGTCATCTAAAGGAAGAGATGACGATACTACTCCCACTACCGGAGAAGGCACACACCCCCCTGTGATATTGTTCCTCATAACTTGTAGGGGAGAGCATGATATTACTTCCAATATGACAGTGGCTTGACACCCAGTCTGTGATATTGGTTCTGCACACCAACTCTCTGCCCCTCGTTTCCCATGTGTTCTCTCCTCACTGTTGCAACCTCGGGGGAGGCTTTGTCTTTGGTTACAGATGAAGACACGAGGGGTCTGAGAGGTTAAGAAAGTTTGTTACTGGAAAGGGGTCCCAATCCAGACCGCAAGAGAGGTTTCTTGGATCTCACGGAAGAATTCGGGGTGAGTCCATAAAGTGAAAGCACCTTTATTAGGAAAGAAAAGGAATAAAAGAATGGCTACTCTGGCCGGGCGCAGCTGCTCACTCCTGTAATCCTAGAACTTTGGCATGCCGAGGCAGGTGGATCACCTGAGGTGAGAAGTTCGAGACCAGCCTGGTCCAACATGGCAAAACCCTGTCTCCACTAAAATACAAAACATTAACGGTGTGGTGGCAGGTGCCTGTAATCCCAGCTACTAGGAAGGCTGAGGCAGAAGAATCGCTTGAACCCACGAGGTGGAGGTTGTAGTGAGCCAAGATCATGCCACTGCATTCTAGTTTGGCCAACAGAGCAAGACTCCATCTCAAAAAAAAAAAAAAAAAAAAAAAAGGAAAAAAAAAGAATGGCTGCTCCATAGGCAGAGTGGCCCCAAAGGCTGCTGGTTGCCCATTTTCATGGTTATTTCTTGATCATACGCTAAACAAGGGTTGGACTATTCATGAGTGTTCCAGGAAAGGGGTGGGCAATTCCCAGAACTGAGAGTTTCTGCCCTCCCTTCCGAGACCATGTAGGGTAACCTCCAGATGTTGCCATGGCATCTGTAAACTGTCGTGGCGCTGGTGGGAGTGCCTTGTAGCAGTTAACGCATTATAATTAGCACATAATGAGCTGTGAGGGCAATCAGAGGTCACTCTCGTGGCCATCTTGGGTTTGCGGCTTTGGCCAACTTCTTTACTGCAACCTGCTTTATCAGCAAGGTCTTTATGACCTGTATCTTGTGGGGACCTCCTATCTCATCCTGTGACGAAGAATGCCTAGCCTCCTGGAAATGTGGCCCAGCAGGTCTCAGCCTCCGTTTACCCAGCCCCCATTCAAGATGGAGTCGCTCTGGTTCACGTGCCTCTGACAAGTTGGCCTGGGTTGAGCGTTCCCTAGTGTGCGGTTGTTGGAGCTATTCCTAGGAGTAAGAGGGATTGTCAGTAGGAAACAGGCCTGTTAGCCCTGGGGCTGGCACTCTGCCCCAGTATGTCGGCCTCATTTTAGTGGTGACAAAACTGGGGCTCAGAGACATCAACTCCCTCATCTCGAACCCCCAGACTGTCAGTGGTGGGCTGGGGTTGGAATGTGGGGCTTGAAGACCCATCATCTCCTCTGGTCCCCCAGTCTCTGCTGCCCAAGAGGAACAGGATCCCAGGATCCAGGCCCCTCATGGCACCAGCCAGGGTGGGTGGAGATGGGAAGGCACAGTTCCAAAGCCCCCAGGACTCTGAGGCAGGTCGAGGGCCGAGAGCAAGCCGGACCTGCGGACCCCACTCCGAGAAGAATGGCTGCAGGCCCGGCGCAGCGGGCAGGAGGTCTGTGTCCTCAGTCAACGTGACGGCGCTTCCCACTCCTCCAGCCAGGCCGTGCTGTCTTCACATTTCCAATCATGAGGCCTCCTCTCCAATTCCCAAGCCCGACCCACAGAGACAGCGATCTGGGGTCCACGTGAGGTTTGTCAGCAGCTCTGACCCGCTGCTTCCCGCCAGTCTCGCGGCCGGTTCTGGAAAGCTCTCTGCTGCCCCCTGGTGGGGAGGCTCGGGGCAGGGCTCTGGCTGCAAGCATGGGGTCCGAGAACCTCCTGGCTCTGTCACCTCTGCTGGGTGGCAAACCAACCCAGGACTGAACCAGTGACACCTGTGGCGCTCCCAGAACCTCCTGGCTCTGTCACCTCTGCTGGGTGGAAAACCAACCCAGGACTGAAGCAGCAGATGGCTGCCTGATTCCTTATGATCAGAGCTCCGCCCACTGGCAAGTCTCTCTCCGGGCCTCAGTTTCCCCTTCCATTAAACGAGGGGCTTGGGGGATACCAAGGAGGGGTAACAGCTTAGTGAGGATGGCAGGTTTCTTCTGGGGAGATGAAAACATTTTGAAACTAGATGGCGTGAATGGTTGCACAGGACTGTGAATCCACAAATGCCACCACATTATTCGCGTTGAAATAGTTCATTGCATGCGATGTGAATGTCACCTCATTTAAAGTGTTTAAAAGAGGGGCCTGGGAGAGTGCAGTGTATGTGAGAATCACGTGGGACACCCACAGTCTCTGAACCTCGGTTTCCTTGCTGTAAACTGGCAAAGAGACCGTGCGAGCTGTGTTCCCTAAGGCCAAGAGATTCCAACAAGGAAAACCTGGGATTCCAGGGACTGGGATGAGGGCCGGGGACCGGAAGGGGAGGGGTATGTGGGGATGGCTTGGGGGCAGCCCAGATAAGGCTTTCAATACTGGGTAGCAGCGTCTACACAGGCAGAGATCCCTGCATCTCACTTCCCGCAGGGCTGACCAGTGGCCAGAGGTGGGACTGGCCAGGCTCAGCCCAACCAAGTCTGGGAGCAGAGGACACTGAGTGAGGGATCCCCGGGGCCACCCTCACTGGCCTGTGGCTCTCCCGACACCACAAGAGAGGTCCAGGAGCTGACCTTGGGTCCTAATGGGGGACACCTTCCTGGCTGCAGGCTGGCAGGGTGGTGTGGTGGTCAGTGTACTGGGCTCTGCGTCTCTGCCCCTACCTGCTGTGTGACGGTGGGCCAGACACCTAACCTCTCTGTGCCTCTATTTCTTCAATGGCGAACAGGGACACTAGCAGCCCCCACATCCGGGCACAGTGGCCTGAAGGTTAAAGTCAAGGGCGGCACGAGACCTACAGCAAAAGCTCTGAGCAGGGAGAGCAGGGAGCTGCCCAGAGAGTTCCACCACCATCTCCCCTCTGGCCACCGAGGAAACCGAGGCTCATGGTGACCTGGCCCAGGTCTGTTGAACTCACGGTCCTTCTCATCCCCAAGATCAGAGGGCTGCCACCAGGGAAGGAGCTGGCCCCTAGACACAGCCCAGGAAGCACACAGGGAAGGATGCCCTGGGGACTTCGGTATGTTATTGCAAAGAAAAATTTATTGCTATTTGAACCCTGCTTTCATGCCCCATTTCCCAGAAAATGAGCCACGGGAGACACCAGGAGAGGGAGGAGACCATCCTCCTTGCACAAAACCCACTCCCTCGGATGCTGTCCTCAGCGAGGGTGGCTGGGGGCCAACCAGGGGGCCCACCCGCAGAGTGGCACAGGAGGCAGGTTGACCCTGCGGACGTTGAGCTCTGTGGCGAAGGTCCTGGCCTTCTGGTAGAAGAGGAGCGACTTCTCACGGTCCAGGAGGAAGTTGTGGGAGACGGTGGCCGGCCGCGTGTAGATCTTCAGCTGTGCCTTCTTGTTGCCCAGGTCCACGGCGGCTGCCAGTGCCAGCTGGTAGTACTCAAACGGGTCCTGAAGGGGACAGGTCATGCTCAGCAAAAGGGGGACTCGGAGCCCATCTTCCCAGAGGCCGTTCCTATCTCCAGGTCATTCCACATGTCCAGCCAATGCTGGCTCACCCCATGAGCCCCGAAACCTGTTACACTGCTGTGGTCTCAGCTGCAGGAAGTGGGGACGACCCTGACACCACTGGAAGCCTTCCTGACTGTCCCTACGCCCCACTCACCCCAACCGTCCTGCCCCAGTGCCACCCTCTCTGCAGGCAGTGGCTGCTTTCCCCATGGGCCGAGGTCAGGGCAGATCCTGCCTGCTCTGAGAGTTCCATGCGGGACCCGTGGCTCCGAGCCACAGCAGGGGCACAGCATTGAGTGACCCAGGCTCCCCTCTGGCCCCTGTCCATGCTGACCATTTCCAGGCCCTCCACGGGACAGGCCAGGTACAAAACCATCTCACAGGTGTCCTCTCTGGCAATGTTCCCTGAAATATTGACGGAGTGTGACGCCCCAGACATCCACTCCCATTGTCAATGCATCTTTGGCCCAAACTCACCATCCCTGGGTTGGGATGCCGCCTCCCAGACCTCCTCCTTCACCCTCCCATCCCCCACCCGGCTTCTCCCCAGGCGCCTCCTCCACATGGGGGTCACCCAAGGAACCTCTCTAAGACCCATGCCTGGCCTGTCCTTTACCATCTCAAGATGGCTCCCAGGGTCAAGGACAAAGTCCAAGATGCAGCAGTCCATTCCCCCACTGCCCCGCCCCACACACGGAGCAGGGGCGTGAGAAGGCCCCGAGTCACCGCCACTGCTCATCCAATGCCCCCGGCCCAGCCGAACACTGGACTCTGTGCTGGGTGTGTGGCTGAGCCTAACGTCCTTGCTCCCAGTCTGAGGGACCTGGGAGTAAACACTGACCACACAGGGTGGCCCGGGCTGTGGCAGAGGGAAGCCCAGGAGCCTGTGGGGGGCCCAGGAGGCCCTAGACTCAGCCGGGGGTGGAAGGCAAAGGCTTCCTGAAGGGGTGGGGGCATCCCAACTAAACAGGAAGGAGCCAGCCAATGCATATGTCTCTGCGTGTGCCTGTGAGTGTGCCTGTGCGTGTGTCTGTGCGTGTTTGTGTGCCTGTGCGTGCGTGTCCCTGTGTGCGTGCCTGTGTGCATGTCTGTGTGTGCGTGTGCACCTGTGTGTGCGTGCCTGTGTGTGCGTGTGCCTGTGCCCGTGTGCATTTGTGTGTGCATTTCCATGTGCCTGTAGTGTGTGCAACAGCTAGTGAGTGGCAGGCTGAGCCGGGACACACATAATCTTCCCTATTCCAGGGCTCACTCTCACGTGTACACTAAAGGGGACCCCATTTTAGAGGCAATCGGCAAAGATGCCCATTTACCCCTGCCTCTCTGCCAGCCTTCCAGGCCCCATGCAGCCCGGCGTTTTCTCCTACTCCTCTGGGCCCTGGGTCCAGAGCCTCATACAAGGAGGAGGGTGTAGCCTTGGAAAGACAGCCGCCCTTGGGGAATTCCGAGGGGGCCTCCCTGTGGGAAGCTGGCCTGCGCTGACAGCATAGTCACGATGAGGCCCAGAGGGCTGTGCATGGGAAGGAGGTGAAGGAGGCCTCTGCCCCTCAACCCCAACCGTGGACTTGGGCCTCTCAGGTACTACTTGGCCCTTTCCTTCCTCCTGGGCAGGCGGAGTGGGCGGCAGGCTTGACCAAGAGAGATAAAGGCCTCTTCTGGGAGGCCCGTCTCCCTGGGTCCCAGGCGAGCCCCTGAGCGGTAAGTAGCGTCCCTCTGGGTCTGACACTTGGCACCTCCCTGTCTGGCTGGGACTTGGGAGGCCACAGGGACCACTTCTGACCACCAGGTGTCGCCAGCACTGGGCGGGGGCCTTCCGGGCAGCCCCAGGCCTGCGGTGGGGGATACGATACGGGGCGAGGTCGTAGGGCTGCCCCAGCTCCTCATGTTGTTCTAAGGACCCCAAGATCTCGGCCCCAGGACTGGAGTGCCCTGGCCCCTCAGCCCATAAGGAGCACTGACGCTGTGCCGGTGCGATGCTGAGGAGGGGCGGTGCCTGCTGGGCAGAGGGGTGGAGACACGCCAGGTCTGAGTCTGACAGTCCCAGCTCTCCACCCCTGCAGGGCTGGGGGCAGAGGGAGCACAGCACCTCCGCTCCAGACAGACACGACCCAGCAAGGCCTCAGCCTGGCTGGCTGGGGCCCCGCCCCACTGCACCTGCCCTGAGCTGGGATTTCCCTGTCTGTGAACCCGATGGTAAGACACTGGTCCCACCCCACCCTTCCTGGGTGATGTGAAGATTCAAGGTGTCTCGGGACTCCAGGAAGGAGTTGCTCAGTGCAGGCTGGCACCTTGGGCAGGCTTCCTAGAGGAGGCGCCAGGATTTGGGTTGGATCTTGCAATGTGGATTCAATGTGAGGATGATGCCGTCCTCTGAAATGTCCTTCTCCCGACCCTGTTTTCTTTGTTAAATGCAACTTGACACTTGACTGTCAAGACTCAGTTTTGGTGTCACCTCCTCCAGGAGGGTCCCCCTGACTACAATCCCCCTTCTTTACCCAGAGGCCACCATTGCCCACTCATGTGTCAGCCTCCCTGGCTGAGACTGAGTTCTTGAGGGTGGGGCCTGGTCAGCTTGGGAGCTGGGTTGTATCTGCTAACATTGCCGGTTCCTCCAGCCGCGTGTAGAGCTCCACTGGGCCATTCCTAAGGCAGGCTGGAACCCAGGCCTCTGGGTCAGGGTAGAGATCCCACTCCAAGGGGGCCGGGAACACCCCGAGCCCTGCCCCTCCCCACCCACCTTCAGGTTATAGAAGATGATGTCACCGAGCACCAGGTACACCTTCACGTAGTAGAAGGTCTCCTCGTCGAACTCCAGTGGCGAGTTGCAGAGCTACAGGGCCTTGAGGTAGAACTGCTCCGCCAGCTTGCCCTGGCCCAGCTGATGGTGCAGGACAGCCAGCCAGTGGTAGGCCACGTGCTCGTTCAGCCGGTCCCCTGGGCTGCAGGCCAAAGGGGCAGGTGTGAGGACGAGGCTCCCTGGGGCAGGGAGGGCACAGGCCCCTCAGGAGCAGGTATGCAGACCCCGGGCAGCACACCTGGCTTGCCTCCAGGCACCTGTGGTCGCCTGGGCAGCTCTGGCCAGTCCCTTCCAGGTTCCCAGACTCTTTCTCATCTGCAAAGCAGAACTAATAAGGCCTGCCCCTGTCTACTGTGAGGCTTTGGCAAAGTCGGACTTGGATGGCCCAGCTCTGTGCCTACACATAGCCACCTGCCTTTGCTCACTGGTTTTAACCAGGGGAGCCCAAAAGCCATGCAGTCCAGGTGCTCCCGGGCACCCCGGCTCCAGGCAACCCACAGACGTGACATCCGACTCCTCCTGCGTGTGTCACAATCAGAGCCCCCTACTTTGGGGAGTCAGCTGCACACCTACTGTGTACTGGGCCACGGGGCACAAGGTGCTGGGGCATGCGGCCTGCCTAGGGTTCCCTGTCTCTGGAGGGGGACAGATGACCCTGGCACAGCACCAGGGGATGCCCGGCCTTAAGGGGCAGACTGCTGGAAGGGGAACTGGGATTTTATCAGCCAGAGAGCCGTGTGGTTGATGAGGGTGGGAAGGGCACAAGATAAAGGGAATGTGCCACTCAGCCTGGCACATACAGGGACCAACGAGATGCCTGGCATGTCTGGAAGGCAGAGGACACACTGGGCGGCCCTTGTGGTCAGCAGCGGGAACAGGCAGAGGAAGCAGAGCTCAGCCAGGCAGGGGGCTCTACACTGCGTGAGAGACCTCGGGCTGTGCCCCACAGCCGGATGGGGAAGCCAGTTGGGCAGATCTGCCTGCCTGGACAGGAGACCAGGAAAATCCAGCAGCTGTTTCAGCTCCTGCCCTGCAGACCTGGAGGCTGGGCTCTGGCAAAGTGTGGGTCCTGGCAGGGTAGGGGCTCAGGGGACTTACCCAGAGTGATGCTGAGTGCTAGGGCCATGTAGGCAAACTCCAAGCCGTCCTGGGGCTTCTCCAGTGTGGCCAGGAGTGCCACCAGCTTTTTGCACAGCTGTAGCTGCAGCTCCGCCTTGCAGTTGCCCGTAGTCACTGCCAGGGCCAGGGCCAGGACCCGGTCCTACCACACAGGCAGGTGGGGTCAGGTTTCCCGCAGCACCCACCTTGCCCAGCGCCCTCCTCAGAGCTCAAACATATGCTTGGAGCTTCCCACGCCCCAGCTACCCCTGCACCTCCACACAGCTCTGTGCTCTGGGATAACACACAGTTCAGACACCCAAGTTGGGGGCTGAAGAGTCACCTGAGGCCCATCCAGCTACACCCAGCAGCCTCAGACCAGCCTCTCCCACCTGGGCACCAGGGGTCTGACTGGGGGGAGCCAGCACTCCTCTCTGCTCTAAAAACACCACATTTATCTGTGCCCAGGGCTGAGCCACACCGTGAGCTCAGAGGAAGGGAGAAGCCATCCCACTTCGGGGTGCAAGCAGACCTGGGCCTCCCACTGACATGCTGTGTGTCCTTTGACATGTCCCTGTGCCTCTCTGAGCCTGTTTCCTCATCTGGAAGATGGGGACAGGACTTCTCGCTCATGGTGCTTGAGATCATCAGGTACAAGGGTAGAGCCATTGTCACATCCAGGCCCCAAACGTTTGTCCCGGGCAGGGGCACGGTCAGTATCATTCCCGGTGAGAACACTTGGAAACTAAGCATGTGCATGGGTGGCCCTGCCTCCAGGTGGGAGGCCTCTGCCCTGCCACAGCTGTGCCTCAGCCCTCCAGGTGCCCCCCTGAGGCCCACCCGCATCAGCCCACAGGCCAGCTCACCCGGTAGAAGGACACGGCTTTCTCCCGCTCCCAGGCCCCATTGAAGAAGATGTCTCCAGCTGCCTCAAACAGCTGCAGCCCCAGGCTGGGGTCGCCTGTGTACAGGACCACATTCTGTGCCACCTGAAAGGAGACAGAAGTTCCCTCAAGACCCACACCTGGCGAGATGGCCACGCCCACCTTCGCCAGCCGCCTTCCTCTCACACACTACAGGTACACCTGAGCATTTTTCAGGCTCTGGGCATTAGGGCTGCCCCCACCACTGGCATGAGGACAATGAACTGATGCACCTGAGTGCCAGGAGGTGACTGAGCAGCTGCAGCCCAGGAGCCCGACACCTGTGAATCCTACCACCAGGGCTAGCCCTAGCCCACTTCCCCTGCACTCAAACCAGTCTCCGTGGCCCCCAGACTGCTGGGAGCCCATCCCCTGGCTCCTTTCTGGATTGCCACATCCCTGCCACATCAACAGTGTTTGTGGGTGGGCCTGGTCCCCTCTTGGCCATGAGCTCTTGATCCCTCTCCTCAGCTCATGGAGGTATATAGCAGGTGCTCAATAATGAAAGCTTCACCAGGCTCGTGGGCTTCACAATTTGTTCCAGATCACACTGTGTTTGGGAAAGCCTCTGAAAACAGCCACTATGATAGATTCATTTTGTAAGGAGATGTGCCACGTGTCGCTTGGAGCAAGTTCTTCTGTGTGTTAACTGAGTGGTCACATTATTTGAGCATATGCTGTATACCAGCAGGTGCTGGGCACTGTGAGGGGCCGCGCCTCTGCCCTCAGGGAGAAGATGCTGGCCACTGGGGGAGGATGTGCAGGAACCAGCTGGAGGGAGGGAAAAGGCACACAACAGGTGCTCAGCAGTGGCTTAGGAATGAGTGGATGGATGGATGAATGGATGAGGAGATGTAGACACATGGATGGATGGATGGGTGTGTGGATAGATTAATGCTGGGATGGATGGATGGATGGATGGATGGATGGATGGATGGATGGACGGACGGATGAATGGATGGATGGACGGACGGGTGGGTGGATGGATGGATGGATGGATGGGTGGGTGGGCGGAATGATGTGTGTATGTCTGCATGTATATATGGGTGGGTAGATAATGCATGGATGGGTGGAGGGTAGATGATGTATGTGCATATTGATGGCTAGATGGTGGATAGACGAATGTATGGATAAACCAATGGACAGATAGATGAATGGAGGGATGGATTAATGGGTAGATTAGTGGGTGGATGGATGAATGATGGATGGATGGATGAATGAATGGGTGGATGGATGATGGATGGATGGAAGGACGAACAGGTGGATGGATGGATGATGGAAGCATGGATGGATAATGGAAGCATGGTTGGATGATGGATGGATGGATGAATGGATAAATGGATATGTGGATGGATGATGGATGGATGGAAGGATAAACAGGTGAATGGATGGATGATGGAAGGATGAATGGACGGATGGATGGATGAACAGGTGAATGGATGGATAGACGGGTGAATGGATGGATAAAAGGATGGAAGAATGATGGATGGATGAATGGACAGATGGATGGACAGATGGATGAATGGACAGATAGACGGATGATGGATGGATGGATTGATGGATGGATGATGGATGGATGGAAGGATGAACAGATGAATGGATGGATGATGGAAGGAGGGATGGATGGATGGATAAATGGATAGATGGATGAATGATGGATGGATGGAAGGATGAACAGGAGGTGAGTGTGATGGGTGGATGAATGACGGATGGATGAATGGTGGATGGATGGAAGGATGAACAGGTGGATGGATGGAAGGATGAACAGGTCGATGGATGGAAGGATGAACAGATGAATGGATGGTTGATGGAAGGATGAATGGACGGATGGATGAATGAACAGATGAATGGATGGATACACGGGTGAATGGATGGATGATAAAAGGATGGATGATAAAAGGATGGATGGATGAATGGACAGATGGATGGATGATGGCTGGCTGGATGGATAAATGGATAAATGGATGGATGGATGGATGGATGGATGGATGGATGGATGGATGAAGGAGGGATGGAAGGATGAACAGATGAATGGATGGATGATGGAAGGATGGATGATGGAAAGATGGATGGATGATGGAAGGATGCATGGATGGATGAATGGATAAATGGATGGATGGAAGGATGAACAAGAGGTGAGTGGATGGATGCTAGAAGGGTAGATGGATGATATATGGATGGATGGATGGATGGATGGATGGATGGATGGATGGATGAATGATGGATGTATGGAAGGATGAACAGGTGAATGGATGGATGATGGAAGGATGGATGGATGAATGGACGAACAGGTGGATGGATGGTGGCTGAATGAATGGATGAATGATGGATGGACAAATGGATGGATGGATGGATGATGGATGGATGAATGGAAGGATGAACAGGTGAATGGAAGGATGAACAGGTGAATGGAAGGATGAACAGGTGAATGGATGGATGAGAGAAGGATGGATGGATGGATGGATGGATCGATAGAAGGATGAGCAGGCGAGTGGATGAATGATAGAAGGATGGATGGATGATGGATGGATGGATGGATGGATGGATGGATGGATGGATGATGGATGGATGGCAGAATGAATAGGTGAATGGATGATGGAAGGATGGAAGAATGGATGGAGGGATGGATGAACAGGTGAATGGATGGATGGAATAAAAGGATGGATGATGAATGAATGGATGGATGGATGGACAGGTGTTGGATGGATCATGGATGGATGGAAGATGGTTGGATGGATAATGGAAAGATGGTGGGAAGGATGGATGGAAGGATGGACGAACAGGTGAATGGATGGACGAAGAGGTGAACAGCATAATGATGGATGGATGGATGCATAGAAGGATGAACAGTTGGATGGATGATGGAAAGATAGATGGAAGGATGGATGGATGCACGAACAGGTGAATGGATGGATGGACAGGTGAATGGATGGATGATAAAAGGATGGATGGATGATAGATGGATGGATGGACGGAGGGATGGATGGATGGGTGGAGGGATGGATGATGGATGGATGGATGGATGCGTGGAAAGACGAACAGGTGAATGGATGGATGATGGAAGGATGAAAGGATGGATGGATGGATGATAGATGGATGGATGGAAGGACCCACAGGTGTATGGGAAGATGATGGAAGAATGGATGGATGGATGATGGATGGATGGATGGATGGATGGATGGATGGATGGATGGAAGGATGAGCAGGTAAACAGATAGATGATAGAAGGATGAATGGATGGGTGGATGGATAGGTGAATGGATGGATAGATGGGTGAATAGATGGATGATAAAAGAATGGATGATAAAATAATGGATGATAAAAGAATGGATGAATGATGGATGGGGACAGATGAAGGCCAGTAGTGAAGATTCAGGGCAGGCAGAGGTCAGATGACAAAAGCCACCATAGTAGGAAGAACAGCCCAGAGTGCATGTACTGCCTCTGCTGGGGTGGAGTTCACCTTTGACCCAACAAGTGAGGCTCAAGCTGGGACTCACGGGCCAGCAGCAGCCCTGGGACGACCCCAGGCCCAACAGCTCAAAACATCTGATGCCAGGGAACCAAATGATCAAAAGGAGAGGGGCTGCTGGGGCCCTGGGCCAGCTTCCCTGTGCCCCCCTCCCTGCCCTGCCCGCCCCCACCCCCACCACTGCAAAGCCAGCCCTTACCACTCACTGCCCAGGGACAGGTAGACCTACTGATGGTCTCCAGGAGCTGCCCCTCCAGCACCTTGTCGGCCACCTTGCGGGCCAGGGAGAGCTGGAGCTCATGGTAGATGACACACTGGGCCTCGCTGGGCATGACGGTGCTGTAGAAGTAGCACAGCCGCTGGACGGCCCGCAGCTGGCCTGGGCAGAAGACAAAATGGAAGATGTTAGTCTCCCAGGATCAAAGCGAGGCTGGCTGGGCTCGGAGGCCCCTGCGCCGTGCTTGCCTCTTTCACACCTCTGTGAGCCTGGGCCCCATAGGCGGGGAGACTGAGCGCAGACAGGCCATGCACCCATGCCAGGGCAGACGCCGAGCACACAGTCACGTGGGCACACCTTGGTGCAGATGCTCACGGTAGAGGCCGGCCTTCTTTACAACTCCCAGGGCCGAGGTCCTGACCAGGCTCGGCGCCTGCACCAGGCCATCTATTTCTGCTTCACAAAGCCCCTCTGGCCAGGACCAGGGCCGCCTTCAGCCTGAGCTGATGAGGCCAGGGGCACAAGTAGACCCTGTAGCAGATGGAACCCTGAGAGAGCAAAGCCAAGTGTCATGTCCGAAACACACAGCATCATGTTGGGGGAATGGGGTTCAAAGCCGGCCCCTGGCATTCCCACACACGCTTCTCTCATGCAACCAGGCCCCCAAGCCACAGGCTCACTGGCCTCTCCCAAAGCCAGGACGCTGGGAACGGTGGAAAGTTTCTGATTTTCTAGTGCCAGAAACATTCCGGAGATTAACACAGGAAACCAGGTACGCCGAATGGACATCTGTTACACACGCCACCCGACAACAGCTGAATACACAGTCCTCTCGAGCACCCAGGGGACATTTCCCATGACAGACCATGTGCCAGGCCACAAAATGAGCCGCAGTGAATGGAGAAGGACTGAGACCAAAGCAGAGGTGTTCTTCAGCTGTACTGGCACAAAACTGGAAATCAACAGTGAAGGAAATGTGGGAAATTCAAAAATATGTGGAAATTACACACTCCTAAGCAACCAGTGAGTCAAAGAGACCATCAGGGAAACTGAAAACTAATTTGAGAAGAATGCAAACAAATGCACAGCCCGGGCCAGCGCGGTGGCTCACGCCTGTCATCCCAGCACTGTGGGAGGCCGAGGCGGGAGGATCGCTTGAGTCCAGGACTTTGAGAACAGCCTGGGAAACATGGTGAAATCCCGTCTCTATAAAAAAATAAAATATAAAAATTAGCCGGGTGGGGTGGTGCACGTCTGTAATCCCAGCTACTCGGGAGGCTGAGGCATGAGAATGGCTTGAACCTGGGTAGAAGTTACAGTGAGCCAAGATTGCACCACTGCACCCCACCCTGGGCAATAGAGCAAAACTCTGTCTTTAAAAAAAAAAAAAAGCACAATGTATCAAAAATTCCAAGATGCAGCTAAGGCAGTGCTGAAAGGGAAATTTATAACTGTAAATGTCTATATTCAAAGAAAGAAGAAAAATCTCAAATCAAAATCCTAACCTTCCACCTTGAGAAACTAGAAAAAGAATGAACTAAACCCAAAGCAAATAAAAGGAAGAAAATAATAAACATGAGAGTGGAAATGGGAAGTAAAAATATAGAGAATGGAAAAACAAAAGAGATAATCAACAGAACCAAAAGTGGGTTTTTTGAAAATAATAACAAAATTGACAAATCTTTCACCAGACAGACCAAGAAAAGAAAGATGGACACAAATGACTAAAATCAGAGACTGAGCCCCATGGCTCACGCCTGTCATCCCAGCGCTTTGTGAGGCCGAGGTGGAAGGATCGCTGAGGCCAGCATTCAAGACCAGCCTGGGGGAACATGAAGAGACCCCATCTCTAATAAAAAGAAATAAATAAAAAAATAAAAACCCAAGTTTCTAAAATCAGAAATGAAAGAGGAAACATTATTGCTGACCTGACAGAAATAAAAGGATTCCATGAAAACACTACGAACAATTGTACAACAACAAATCAGACCATCTAGACACAACAGCCAAACTCTTAAAATGACACAAACTACCGAAAGTGACTCAAAAATGACCCCAAGTAAGCATGTGGGGTATCAGCCCCACCCTCAGTCTCCTCGACCATTCAGCGCAGGGTGGGGAGACAGGGAAGCATGATCCCCGTTCCCTGGCCTGCATTTCCAAGTCTGAATCCCCCAGCACCCTGGGGAGGGCCTCGTAGGAGGGGGTGCCACAGGCTATTGTGCCAGGAGCCACGGGAGGCTGCAGTGGGGGTTGGGGCGCTGGATTCCTGGAGGGTCTCCTTCCAGTCAGAGAATGCCCCTGGGGAAGAAGCCTGGGTCTGAACCCCCCACCCCTCCTTGGGCAGATGTGTGGGACCGGGGCCCCTTCACACGGTCTTTCCCAAAATCTCATCCCTCCTAGGGCCAGGAGTGGGTGCCAGGCCTGTGCTGGGAAATGGGCAGATTTGGCCACAGCCCCTGGGGCTCTGGTCCAGGCCACAGGAGGCACCTCTGAGTGGTCTCACTATGCCATGACAAAGCGCTGCAAGGCAGAGGGGACCCACAACAGGATCCCTTGTCTCGGCCATTTCCCTGGACTCAACTTCCTCATCTATCCTCTGCGGCCTAGATTTCGGACAGCCCTGCCCACCGACTGTCCGTTCACTGCTCAGTCTGCAGTGACTGTTCGATAGCACTCCATGGCTCCCCAGTGCTCTTGGGGAAAAGGCCAAGCCACAGCCTGAGGCCCCAGGCCCTGCTTAGCTCTCCAGAAGAGCTTCTCACCATCCAGCACCCAACTCACCCACTCCTAACTCTGCACCTCCCTGCATAAGCCCTGCTCACTCACCCCCGCTCACACCCCACTTATCCCCGCTCACACTTCCGCTCACTCACCCCAATCACACCTCCGCTTACTCACCCCCACTCACTCATCTCCACTCACACTCCTGCTCACTCACCCCCACTCACTCACCACCACACCCCACTCATCCCCGCTCACACACCTGCTCACTCACCCCCATCACACCTCTGCTCGCTCACCCCCACTCACTCATCCCCACTCACCCCCATCACACCTCCGCTCACTCACCACCACTCACCCCCACTCACTCACCCCCACTCAATCACCCCCATTCACTCGCCCCCGCTCACACCCCCTTCATCCCCCCTCACTCACCCCTACTCACACCCCACTCATACCCGCTCACACTCCCACTCACTCACCCCCATCACACCTCCGCTCCCTCACCCCCACTCACTCACCCCCACTCACTCACCACCACTCACTCACCACCACTCACCCACACTGGCTTATCCCTGGTCCTTCACACAGGCTACACCACCAGCCCCTCCCCCACCACCTATTACTTGACTAAATCCTCTCAACCCTCTGGTCCCAGACTAAAGAGGCTTCCCTAACCCGGGGCCAAGTGCTGCCCCGCCATCACGCCACTCACCCTTTTGTGGCTTCTCTGGCCTAAAGCTCACATTCCCATGCTCAGTCCCTGCCACCCGAGGACCCCACAAGCCCCATTTGTGGGTGGGGCCTGGCACACACTGCACAACAAGCTGCTTTTGCATGAACTGCTCTGCGGCTTTAGGCAATCACAGGTGCGCAGGCTGCCAACATACCAAGCAGATAACACGGGCACAAGAACCGGAGTTCAGGGCCTGGCTCATGGAGGGGCCCCAAGTCCCAGCTCAGCAGAGCCTGCCTTGATCCCAGGGTTATAGCTAGGGATTCCCAGCACGCAGGACTTTCCGTGCTCAAGGCAGCATCGTCCCTGGGCAAACTGGGAAGGGCTGGCTGCCCCAGTAGGGCAGAGGGCCTGGCCCTGTGTGGGAACCGCCTCTCTCCAGGGCGCTTGCCAACATCTGCTGCTGGCCATGACTCAGCACTTTCGATGGTGGAAAAACCACCACTTGTTTCTGAATCACAAACCCCAGGTGTGCCCTGACCCGAGTGGCCCCAGAAGGCGCACAGGAGGAACCGGGGCACTCACTCTCCACATGGCCCATCCCCACAGTGACCAGAAGGGCCCACTCATAGTAGCCCTTGCCCTGCTGGGCTGGACTCTGGTGGGTGCAGAGGTGGCCCAGCTGCAGGAGCACGTGGTGAAGTCCCGGCCACACTCCCTGCAGGGCAGCCTCGATAACAGCCGCACGGCCTCCAGGAGGTAGTGCTGGGCCATGCTGCTGGCACCCGCGTGCAGGCACAGGGTCCCGAAGTTGGCCAGCACCACTGCCTGGTTCCTCCGCTGGCCCAGGTCCTGAGCTGCCCGCAGGGTGCGGTAGTAGCCCTAGGCTGCCTGTCTCGACCGGCCCAGCAGGGCAAGGGCTACTATGCCTTCAGAGCCACGTCTCTCTCTTGTCATCTAACCCATTTAAACTCTCCTTTCAAACTATATGCCAGACCTAACCACTTCTCACCTTTATCATCATTTCCAACCAGGTCCAGACCTCATCATATCGCTCTGGGTTACTGCAAAAGCCTCCCAATCGCCAGGCACAGTGGCTCATGCTTGTAATCCCAGTACTTTGGTAGGCCAAGGCGGGTGGATCATCAGAGGTCAGGAGTTCAAGACCAGCCTGGCCAACATGGTGAAACCCCTTTACTAAAAATACAAAAAATTAGCCAAGCATGGTAGTGGGTGCCTGTAATCCCAGCTATTCAGGAGGCTGAAACAGGAGAATCACTTGAACTCAGAAGGCAGAGGTTACAGTGAGCCGAGATCGTGCCATTGCACTCCAGCCTGGGTGACAAGAGCGAAACTCCAGCTCAGAAGGTTAAAAAAAAAAAAAAAAAAAGCCTCCCAACCCACCTCTCTCCTTCCACCTTTCACCCTGCCCTGCATTCTACCTTCCACTCTCAAACATTTCAGATTAAAAAAAAAAAAATTATATCCACAGAGAGAGAAAGAGAAAGTACAAATGGGGTGAAATGTTAGGGGAATGTGAGGGAAGAGTATATGGGAATTCTCTGTACTATTTTTGCAACTTTTCCATAAGTCTGGATTATTTTGAATTCAAGAGTTAAACAAAAAAAAAAAACAAAAACAAAAACAAAAACAAAACACTATCTCCCTTTGTGAACCCATCCTGTCTTTCCCCTGGCAACTGAAGGATGCTCTCAACTAACACATCTATTTTTTCATGAACACTAAAAGAACCCTTGCCTATTTTTGACTTTCTGTGCTTGGCAGTAGAAGTGTGTGTGTGTGTGTGTGTGTGTGTGTATTTCTTATATATGTGTGTGTGTGTATATATGTGTGTGGTGTGTGTGTATATAGAGAGAGGGAGAAATACATATGTGTTTATATATATATAGTATATTTACATTGGTAATGTACAGAAATATAAATATGTGTGTGTGTAGATATATGTAATACATACCCCACAGCCTCTCCTTAACCAGTTATAAACTTAGTCGGAAAAACGCATACGTAAGCAGAGAATTTCAAAACAATATGATGAATATTTTGATAGAGGGATGTGTTGCTATGGAACACGCTGCTAAGACACAAAACCTCCTAGATGGGGCAATGAATGAACGAAGTTTTGCACCTATAGGCACCCCCTCTGATATCAGCTCAAATGTTTATAGTTATATGCATTTGCTTCCCCCAGGACCCCCGTTTCATAAGGGTTAGTCCTAGAGCCTAGCGAGTTCCTACTACAGCTGGCACACATATGCCATTCAAGAAACAGTGGCGGAGTGAATGACGAGTTAAGAACCATTTGTCAGCCAGTGCTCAGTAATACAAAATGCACTGGTATGCAAATTATATTTTTGTTGAAAGCAACGGCAGGATCACAAATTATCTTTCCAGAGAAAGCAAACCTCAAAAGCTTCTTTACCCTACTAAAGCGCGTTCTAAGAAGCTCCCCTTATATAAAAGAAACCCTCCTCATTCGTTATCAATGGCACGTAAACCTAATAAGCCTTCACCTCTGATGACATCTCTTCCATCCCCAGGGCTAGATGAAGGAGGTTCCGGAAACCCTGGTAGTTGTGAAGGTGGCCCCCAGCTCTGACAGTCTTGAACCCTGCGGGCGCGGAGGTCACACAGCAGAAGAACAACAGAGGGAAGCATCATCAGGCTTCGAATATGTTTGAACCAGAGATGGCAAATAGGCTGCAGCCAACTGAAAACACCAGAGATTCATGGTGGCCACCTGAGGGGTTGTGCTCTTAAAAAACAAAAATAAAAATTAAAAATTAAAAAATTAAAAAAGGAAGGGGTCAAGAATCCATCAGGTCTGACTGAGACGTGTATCAGTGACTAACACCCCCTATGGTAAAAGTACTCCGGTGCGCTTTGGGTACTCACGGCTTCTGCAGTATTCAAAGGCGTGTGCTTCCCTAAGACTAAGCCACAGGAATACCCCCAGCAACACTGCCAGGAGAAACGTCTCACATGGATTTGGCTAGAAATACAGTTGTCTTTAACAAATTAACACTGAATAAATCCTGACTTATTAGAGCCTGTGAGAATGACATTCTCAATGATAACAGTTATCACTACAATCTCCAAACATCTGTGATCCTACAAGGAGGAACTGTGACAGCGCAGGCCACATGTCCAGAATGCTTCCCAGACCGCCTGTTACAGAATAAAAGAAATGAACCCCCCCCCCCCAAAGAATGTCTTCACTCACATTTAGCCAGTTGTTCCTTTGTGTGCATCTCTGTGCTAAAATGGCCATTCTTCCCCACAGCCTGAAGTCATACGCTAAAATAAATGAGACTCACATGAAGCCAGAAACGTGCAGATGCCAAGGAAACCAACACAAACGAAATGGGCTGGAGAGTGTGGCCAGGAAGATGGTACTTCCCAGGAAGCAATTACTTCATCTCTGCCCATGAAGCAGGCAGCTGTCACTGTCCCCCAGGCCCACACCAGCCACTCGAAGTAGGTTCTAACCAAACTACCTCCAACAATCAATGTAAATACACCACACAATTGGCTTCTGAAAGGACACCTTGCAACCAACAAGAAACTGTTAGCACAACTTTGACAAACTGTGCAACTAAAATCCTTGGAAAGGGATCAACACTGCCACATTTTGACTCAAATACTATTCCGTGGTAGCACAGCAATAACTCACTGAAACAAAAGAATGAATGAGGAACATTATACAAATGAATATAAAAGAATGAATGAAGAATGAACATTATATAAATGAATGTTTATATAGGAATCAGAGGAAGCATGACTAATCATTTAAAGAAATAGGTCAAGAAACTGCTAGGTTCAGATGCTACCGTGAGACACTGTCAGGGCCTTAGGCAAATTCACTTCTCTTGGTCCTGTTTCTAGGTTCATCAAAAACCAGCTTTGGACTAGGGAATCTGTTGCTTTCCAATGCCTTCCTTCTGCGATTCCAGCCCAGATTGTAGGACTGCTCTCCCACTTGGTATATGAAAGCATTTTCTATGTGTAATAGCAAGAGTACATTTCTGTGTTGAATGCGGTTTGGGACCTACTCTATGAGGCAGAATATCGTCATGTAATTTTAAGCATGACGACAAGGCGCACTCTAGATAAGAATAACACATAAGATGTAGCCATACCCCTGCGCGTGCCTGGCAGGGAGATGGGGAAGTCTCATTTAATGAAGCCGGGGTGCCTGTTGCACCTTAACATCCTCAGTCCACATCAAGTTCACAACGTCCTTCTGACATCCAACCACAGGTATCACATACTTTTCCATACTTTCCACCCAAGATTGAAATATGCAGAGCACCATGATAAAGAGGCCTCCATCCCCAGCATGTGGGCTCTCGTTCTGTAGAATTACATACCTTTGGTGCAAAATGGTGACCAGGTTGCAGAGGCAAGCAAGACTGGGCTCCGTGGGGACAGCAGGCCCTACAGTAGCCACCACTCCTGTCGCCACAGTCTGATGCAGCTGCAGAGAAGCTGTGGCTGAGGCCACTTTGTGAGAGAAGCGCACAGGAGGGGAAAGGTAGGGAAGGTAGGGAAGAGTGCAATGTCAGGCTTCTGAGCCCAAGCCAAGCCATCGCATCCACTGTGACTTGCACGTATTTGTCCAGATGGCCTGAAGTAACTGAAGAATCACAAAAGAAGTGCAAATGCTCTGTCCCACCTTAACTGATGACATTCTACCACAAAAGAAGTGAAAATGGCCAGTCCTTGCCTTAAGCGATTATATTATCTTGTGAAATTTCTTTTCCTGGCTCATCCTGGCTCAAAAAGCTCCCACACTGAGCACCTTGTGACCCCCACTCCTGCCCACCAGAGAACAACCCCCGTTTGACTGTAATTTTCCTTTACCTACCCAAATCCTATAAAATGGCCCCACCCTTATCTCCCTTCCTGACTCTCTTTTTCGGACTCAGCCCACCTGCACCCAGGTGATTAAAATGCTTTATTGCTCACACAAAGCCTGTTTGGTGGTCTCTTCACATGGACGCACATGACAGGCAGGTGCAGAACCAGGGGAGGACCTGTGATGAGAACAGAAAGGAATGCGCCTCCCTGTACACACACTCGGATTTTATGACAATGTGGGTAGGGGGCTGAACTGGATGCCTGAGAACATTCCTCCAAGTTCCTTTGCTGATTTTCTAAATATTGGTGTAAAATCTGAACTCAGACAAAATTTTTTAAAATCGTTTCAATCAACATCTTTGTCTGGTGCTCAGCATCATGTCTACATGATCATCTAGAAAACCAACTTCTGTTCTAAGGCTCACATCCCCCTATTAAGTCCCAGGGATTTTACAAGGGAATGCACCTCTCATTCGCATCAAGAACACACAACTACCATTAAAGAAAATGCTTAATTTGCTTACACAGGGCCGACTGCTTTTCCCATAGCATTTAAAGAAACAAGCGGAAACGGCTCTCCACACAGGACAGACATGTCCTTTGTTCTTTAAATGCTGCCAATGCCCAAAATACTTTCTCCATCACACTATCTATATGGAATTCAAGTTCCTTCCAATACCATGAGTAACACCAGTGATAGACTATGTTTAGCCCTAATGACCCATTAGCATTCTTTTTCCTCTGAAATGTTGAAATAATAATATTGAGTGAGCACTCACGAGGTGCCAGGTTCTGAGTTTGATCTCGTTTAGTTCTCATTGAAATCCTGTAAGATCAGTACCATATTCTCTTATTTTTCCTAGATGAGGAAACTGAGGCACAGAAAGGCTAAGTAAGTTGTCCATGGTCACAGGTTATTTAGGAACTTTTCTCCAAACTTTCAAAAGTTAACTACTGCCACTATTACAAATGGGTTTCTGTTTGTTTGTTTTTGTTTTTTTCGAGACAAGGTCTTGCTCTGACCAGGCTGGAGTGCAGTGGTGTGATGATGGTTCACTGCAGCCTCCACTTCCCAGGCTCAAGTGATTCTCGCACCTCAGCCTCTCCACAGTAGCTGGGATTACAGGCATGAGCCACCACGCTTGACTATATTTTAATTTTTATTTTTTGTAGGGATGGGTTTTCACCATGCTGCCCAGACTGGTTCCAAACTCTGGGCTCAAGAGATCCTCCCAGGTTCGCCTCCCAAAGTGCTGGGATTACAGGTGTAAGCCACTGTGCACAGCCCTACAAATGTGACTTGTACAAAGTCAGAGCAGTGAGCAGGAGGAGAACAGAGACTTCAGCGAGTCTCCTGGCTGTTGCAACACCATATCCCTCCTCCATACCGTAATGTGTCTACACCGACTAAGCTCCTAGATGTTGCAGGCAGGCCAGCTCAGAGACCAAACAGCAGTCAAGAAAGAGAAGATGCAGACATGCGTCCTGATTTCAGCTTGAGTGTGCCTCTCTGCCCTGCAGCTGCACAGGCAGAAACCAGGGGCTGTGAATGTGAGGCAGTGAGTTTGGTTCCAGGCAGGTAATCTTTTGGGAGACCATCCCATATAATTAGTGTTACACTTCTCAAAAAGGAAGTGTGACTTTTATAGAAAAATCGATTCCATTTGGGAGAAAGGTCTAATAAAACCACAAAAGGATAACACATTCATACAACAACAAATTAAATTCATCTATCACGAACTGAAATCCCAAAGCCCTCTGGGCACACAGCTGCTTTTCTGAGCTGAAATTCAGCTCCAGTTGAGAAACAGGTCAACTTTTCTAAAAAGATTTCTTTTTCACATGCCTTCAATAAAAATTCCTTTCCCTCACTTGTCATTTTCCAGATTTAATGGCTCTGTTGGCCTTCCGCTCACTTAGGCCATGAGCACTGACTGCATGTCTGCTACGGCCCAGACTCCAAGGGAGGCACCTGAGGGAACACAGATGACCACAGCACAGCGACACCCTCAAGGAGCACACATGGGGAAGGCAAGATGATACAATCGAAGCCTTCACACAGAAAAGAACTTGGCATCCATACCCCGTCCCATTTCTAGAAAACAACGATGCTGAGTCAGTAACATTTACCGAACAGCCTGCAGTGTGGAGGCAGGCACGAGGGGGCTTCATGCGGGGAAGAGCACCTTCAGAAGGGGGCATGCAAGCAACGTGGAGGTAGGAGACGCCCCCACACACAAGGGCCAGCCTCAGGACCTGCAGAAATGCCCATGCATCTGGGAGGAGGGAGAGAGGACAAGATACTTAAATGCTCCAAAATGAATAGAAGCCTCCCAAGAACCTCTCCCAAGATGGGGCAGGGATTTACAAAACACCAAACAGAGCATGCGCAGTTACCTGAGCATAGCGCCACCAGAGCGAGCTATCGAGGAAGAAACAGGGTCACTAGAAGCCTGAGCCTCTACTCCCAGCTCTGCAACTCATTCACCCTATGACCTTGGTGAAGGCTCTTAGCTTCTGTGAGCCACAAGAGAATCATGGGAAAACAGAAGATATGAAAACTGCTCTGCCTTTTTCACTGAACTGCTGAGGGAATAAAATCAGATAATGGATTTTTAAATTCTCTGCGAATTACGAAGCAAAATACAAACGCATGACATCATTCTTACCATTAACAACAGCACTGTCAAATTAAGAGCAGAGTTAAGACCACAGCATTTTCCACCCCCCGACTCCCCAGAGAAATAGTGAGTCCAGGCGATGTATTTGGGCAACCCCAGTATCTAGGCTTCAAGAGCCTCAAACAGCTCATGAACTCTGACAGTATCGCTCCAGCCCAGTGCTCACTAAGTTCTCCAAGACAGCCAACTGACAGAAAATACTACAGATTTTTCAGCTGGGCTTGAAGCCCTCCAAGCTCCCAGCACAGCTAAACAACGAAGAAGAGATTTTCTGCCACTAGGCTCAAAAGCTGGCTTTTGTAGATTCCCATAGAAAGAACATTCAAGGCCAGGCGTGGCGGCTTATGCCTGTAATCCCAGCAATTTGGGAAGCCGAGGCAGGAGGATCACCTGAGGTCAGAAGTTCAAGAACAGCCTGGCCAATATGGCGAAGCCCCGTCTGTACTAAAAATACAAAAATTAGCCGGGCATGCTGGTGGGCACCTGTAATCCCAGCTACTCGGGAGGCTGAGGCAGTAAAATCACTTGAACTGAGGAGGCTGAGGTTGCAGTGAGCTGAGATCATGCCACTGCACTCCAGCCTGGGCCACAAAAGCAAAACTCCATCTCAAAGAAAAAAAAAAAGAAAGAGCATTCTTTTTTGCTGATGTTAAGTTTCCTGTGCTTGACACAGGGAAATCATACAACACTGAAATCCTGAAAAACGTATCATAAAAAGCATTTAGCGACTGAAAAGACATTCAATATAACCTGTAACAGTGAGTTCCCCTCCTCTTTCCAGCCAGCTCCACTAACGCTGTGACCCTTAACAATGCTTTCACTACCACAGAGGAAAATTAATAGGACCGCTTACCCCTCTCAGCTGACAGCTAAACCAGTGCTTCTCCCTGGGCTCACTAAAGATGACCTTTACCCAAAACCAGGCTGCAACGACCCTGTAAATGTTGACTAACAATTTCAACATTCCCATATTCTTTGTCCACTCCTAAGGAAGATGAACTGAAGCCAGGTGTCTCCAAGTCAGAACTGACAGAGGCCTTAAACATCAGATGGCCCATCCCCTTCTTTGACAACCGGGGGATCTAAAGCTGAGCTTATGGAAGAAAACAGCCTGTTTAGTAACAAAGCGAAAACCAAAGCCTAGTCACCTAACCTCTGGTCCAGAACTCCTGCGACAACCCAGCACCCACACAGGATGAGTCTCCCTAACCAGAAACTCCGAAATCCACAACTTTTTCAGTGCCGACGTGACGCTCAACGAAATGTTCATTGGAGCAGCTCAGACTCTGGATTTTTGAATTCAGGATGCTCAACCAGCAAGTATAATACAAATATTCAAAAATCCAAAAATGTAAAGAAATCTGAGACACTTCTGGTTCCAAGCAGTTTGGATGAGGGATAGTCAACCTGCATTTTTTTTTTTCCTCTAATGAAGGAAATTAAAAACGAGGCCTGAGCAAAGTCATTCAATCCATACTAAAGTCATTCAATAGTTTAATTAGTACCCACTTAAAGTTAAGTGCTACCCACAGATATTTAAAAGGATGAAAACATACATGCCTATAATCCCAGAACTTTGGAAGGCCGAGGCGGGAGGATCACCTGATGTCAGAAGTTCAAGACCAGCCCGGCCAGCATGGAGAAACTCCATCTCTACTAAAAATGTAAAAATTAGCCAGGTGTGGTGGCACACACCTGTTATCCCAGCTACTTGGGAGGCTGAGGCACGAGAATCTCTTGAACCTGGGGGGAGCACGTTGCAGTGAGTCAAGATCACACCACTGTACTCCAGCCTAGACCACAGAGCAAGACTCTGTCTCAAAAAAAAAAGAAAGAAAAAGAAAAAAGAAAATTAATTAAAATTGTGTTTTCACATGGGAGCCCATGTTCCCAGAACACAAGCCCTGCTCTATGCTCCAAGGGCACACAGGGTGCCCCTTTATCTTAATAGTCACCATATTCCATGGCAGCCATTGGCACGTGTCTGTCCATCGCACTAGACTTCCTGCACATGAGGCAGGGATCATATATTATTACCTTTCTGTCCCCTGTCTGGCCTAGAAGACACTCAGTAAATGATTCCTGAACTAAGTCAGATACTAAGATATGTTAAACTTGTATTAACAAAATTGATTTAATAATTTTGCCAATGCAGCGTTCATACCACACAGCTTAAATCTCAACCTGCGGATTTGTCTTGTGTTCTGCTAGATTATCACCTATTAACATTCAGGAGGCACCTAGTATGTGCTAGGCATTACTAATTGCTGGGGACCTAGCAGTGACAAAACAACATTCCTTGTTCAAAGAGAAGTTCTAGTATAAAGAGGAATAGAAGGAACAGGCTAGACTGATGAGAGAGCTAAGAAAAGGACAGGCTGCCATGGGAAGCACCTGGTCTTGTCTGGATGGTACATAGTTAACGAAGTCTGAGTGCTTCGTATAGCATAAGATCATCTCCTCCAAAGAAGCTAATGAAGCTTTGATTCCCCAGTACCAGAAGTCACCAGAAAGGTGCCCACAGCCACATGCTTAGTGTACAAAGTGAAACCAACCAAACAAAGCTCCAACTTCCAGAGGCAACGGTCCAATTATGAAATCCTCTGGCTACGTTCAATTGAAATTCAAGGTATTCAAGAGGCCAATATTTCAGTGATAAATTAACCGAACCACTTAAAACTAAAGTAGTCATTGGTTCAATGGGTAAGGGTATACTACCTTTTACAAATTTATTAGCTCTTAATATTTACATTTGAATATGATGATGGTGTAATAATAACTTTACTGAGTAGTTACTATGTGTTAGGCACCAAACTAAGCACTTTACACACACATTTGCACAATCCTGTGAGATGATAATGACCCCTTGTCATCCCATTTCATAGATGAAAGTCAGGTTTATATAAGCTTAAAAACTTGCCCCAGGCCGGGCGCGGTGGCTCAAGCCTGTAATCCCAGCACTTTGGGAGGCCGAGACGGGCGGATCACGAGGTCA
Organism: Macaca nemestrina; assembly: GCF_043159975.1. Lineage (NCBI taxonomy): Eukaryota > Metazoa > Chordata > Mammalia > Primates > Cercopithecidae > Macaca > Macaca nemestrina. The sequence continues at coordinate 146,468,205 of NC_092132.1, read as the reverse complement.
GGAGATCGAGACCATCCTGGCTAACACGGTGAAACCCCGTCTCTGCTAAAAAATACAAAAAACTAGCCGGGCGCGGTGGCGGGCGCCTGTAGTCCCAACTACTCGGGAGGCTGAGGCAGGAGAATGGCATGAACCCGGGAGGCGGAGCTTGCAGTGAGCTGAGATCCGGCCACTGCACTCCAGCCTGGGCGGCAGAGCCAGACTCTGTCTCAAAAAAAAAACAAAAAAAAACTTGCCCCAAATGACAGAGCTAGTTAGCAAAACCCAGGCAGCCTGACTCCATAGGCCTTGTTAAAAGAAGTAATATTTATAAACTGTCCAGCACAGCGGTGGTACAAACAAGAGTTCAATAAATGCCTAAAGAGCACTTCATACCCAAAATCATTTCCCGCCAATCAAACTAGACTTACTCTGGTTCTGCACAACCAACTGTCAAATCATTGTTCCATGAAGAAAAGGTGGAATGGGTAGAGATCAGAATAGAGTGAATAACTGGTAAATATACTTCATGGCAGGTAGTAACAGGATGTGGCATTTAGGCTATTTCCACATTTGTTTGCATAACACTTTTTTTCACAGTTCTAAAGCACAAGAACCATTCTAAGCTGGTGAAAGCATAAGGCATGTCTATGATCCAGGACTCCAATTCACTGTGGATCAGTGGATCTCAGCCTTTACGGTATATCAGAACCACCTGGGGGTTTTTAACAGCACTATAGCTGCGCAGGCTCCATTCCTGCAGATTCTATTTCAACTGGTCAGGAGTAAGCACGCATGCTTTTTTCACAGCCCCCCAGATGCAGCTAGGTTTACAAACCACTGTCCAAGATGCTCTCACACTTCCGCTCAGTTCAACACACACTCACTGAGATTCTAAGCACTATGAATCAGGCTAAGTAAACAAGTCAGGCTCCACTCCCTAATAATATTGGCAAAGAAACCAATATCAGAGATTTATTCCAGTCCAAGCCAAATAAATTGACGGGTGAAAAAATGCCCTGGCATAGTTTGCCACACAAAACAACTTCCTGTATCTTCCTGGTCAGTAGCGTAGGGACTGACTCTGAGCCATGAGAATTCAGAATCAGGGGAAAATGCCAGTCTGAGGCATCTGCCACACTCCTAGCACGCCCCCAAAAGCGCCCAGCTACACTTCACATCCACTGTCCTAACAGGGGTCGAAATAGGGAAGAGCAGTGCAATACAGAAAACAGAGCCTGCTGGGTGCCCAAAGGCTGGGGAATTCCAGTCCTAGCCCCGCAACCAATCGCTCTGGTCACTTCCCTCTGGTCCTAGTGTGGCCAACAGTTACATGAGAGGGTGAGGCATAAAAACACAGATGTCAGGCAAGCTCCAGCATCCAAAATACATAGAAATTAAAAAGCATTAAGGTGATATCAAGGAATGTATGCCATCAACCAGAAAAGTAACTGAAGTATTCCTTTTCCCATTCTTAAGAAATCAAAAGTGGAAGCAGAAAATTGATCAATCAGCCTACCAAGTTGACTGGGGCAACAGAATACACTCAGGAATTCTGTTCAAAACAGTGGGGGTGACAGACCAAAAGGAGAACGGCAGAGCGTCCCTCTCTCCTCTGTCCACCCATGCCACGAGCACGTGAGTGAGTCCACACGCAGTGCCCAGTCTCCTGTTCCACTGACGCCAGCGTCCACTCTCCGCAAGCCTACTAAGTGCTACATGTGCTATGATGCTCCCTCATCTCATCACCATAGACATCCCTGCTGGAGGTGAGTATGTGACAGATGAAAATCACGGAGGCCTAGGGAGGTTGAGACCCGCATTCCCACTGCAGTGAGGGCGTGCTTGAGAGGGACCCCACGGCTGGGCCCTCCATGCTGCTCTCCTCAGTAATCACTCCCAGACCAGAGCAGCGAGGGGGAATTTTCTTCCTCTCACTATTTTCAGCCCCTTGGCTGACCCAGCATTCCCCAGAAAGCTATCTAGTCCTGGCAGCTCTGAGGTCACAAAGCCATAAACGCAGAGGACACACAACCCATCTGTCTCGAACGGGTCTTTTCCTTGTCATGCTGGTCATTTCTAAGAGCAGATGGGTTAAGAAAGACTTGGCAAGTTACCACAAAATGACGCCTCCACTCCTCCCTGGGGGAAGGCTGACTAGCGAGCAGTCAGGCCGGCTTTCTTCCCCCACTCCCTGCATTCCCGTCCCTAAGGAGCCACAGACAATCCCACCAAATATAGGCAGGAGACAGCCACCTCCTTCCTACAGCTGGAGGGCGGAAGGGTCCTCTGGGGCCTTTCTAACTGCATGAAAACCAAACTGTGAGCTGTACTGACCCGGGGCTCACCCATGTTACAGGCATGTACAACACAGGTGCCCAGTGGTATCATCACGCAGAACTACGAATGTGCTTTCCATCGTTTTCATACAATGATTCCAGAACCGCTATTCACACAGCTCCAATTCTCACACATACGACGTGCTTCACGGATTACACAGCATTTTCACCAGGCCCCTCATCCGCTCCTCCCAGCAGCCTTATGTGATCCCTTCAGTATGCTTCCTCGTCTCCATTTCTTAAGAAATGGAGTTTCTGAGGTTATGAAACCAAAACTTTCCCAAGAACATCCAGCTAGTGTTAGAACCAGGATATGAGAGCTTCTGATTCTAGAACCAGTATTTGTGCCACTATTCCACATGGGCCCCTCCAGGGATTTCTGCCTGATCTTGAAATGCAGACAGCAAATCCATCTCTCTACAGTCCTGGGGTTCCCTATAGACAAGAAGTCAAACTTCTAACAGAAAGCTTATACTTATTTGGAAGACTACCTGGGACATTTCTTTTAAGTTAGTTTGTTCATGTTTTGGAAAGATTGTTCCAATGGCAATGTGGCACATGAAGTGTAGAAAGGATTCCATGATGAGGCAGAGAAACAATTCGGTGGCTCTTACAACAGTGCAAATGAGGCATGAGGCGCAACCAGAAAGGACAGAGGGAAAATGCATTGGAAAGAAATGCAAAATGAAATGCACTCAGACCCAGGATGGAAAAAAGGGGATTAAGCATGATGGTGGTTTCTAGTTTGAAAGACTGATGAACAAGGATGTCATTAACTACTGCAGAGTGGTATCTGGGGCCTGGGTGCACCAGTTTGTTTAACCATTCACCTGCTGAGCAGTCTGCGGGCTGTTTCCAGTTTCTAGCCTTTATAAATAATGCTGCTATGAACAGATACATAAAGGCTTTTGTGTGAACATAAGTCTTCATTTCTCTGGGATAACTGCCCATGAATGTGAGTGCTGCATCCTATGGCAATTGCACATTGAGTTTTTTAAGAAACTGTCAAGCTGTTTTCCAGAATGGCTGTACCATCTTCCATTCCCACCAGCCAAGTGTGAGTGATCTCGTTTCCCCGCATCCTCACCAGCGCTGGTCTTGTTACTACTTTTATTTTAGGCATTCTGATAGGTGTATAGTGACGTGGCTTTAGTGTGCATTTTTCTGATGGCTCATGATGTTGAACATCTTTTCATGTGTTTATATTTTATCTGAAATGTCTCTTCAGGTCTTTTATTCATTTTCAAAGTAGATGATTTGGTTTCACTGCTGAATTTTGATGGTTCTTTATATATTATAGATATGAGTCCTTTATCAGACATCTGGTTTGCAAATAGTTTCTCCCAGTCTCTAGCTCCTCTTTTCATCTTTATTTTGCATTTTATGTTTTAGTCCATGATCCATTTTGAGTTAATTTTTGAATGAGGTATGAGGTTTAGATCAGAGTTCAGGTTTTTTTCCTATGAATAATCAGGTAGCCAGTAACTTTTTTTAAGAGACAAGGTCTCACTCTGTCACCAGGCTGGAATGCAATGACAAGATCAGAGCTCACTGCAGCCTCAACTCCTGGGCTCAAGTTATCCTCCTGCTTCAGCCTCCTGGAGTAGCTGGGAACACAGGCAGGTGCCACCATGACCAGTTTTTTTTTTTTAGTTTTTGTAGAGACAAGGTCTTGAGCCATGTTACCTAGGCTGGTGTGGAACTCCTAGGCTAAAGTCATCATCCCACTTATATGGGGCCAGGCAGTGGCACATGACTGTAATCATAACACTTTGGGAGGATGAAGCAGGAGAATCACTTGAACCCAGGAATTCCAGACCAGTTTGAGCAACACAGGGAGGCCCTGTCTCTGCAAAAAATTTTAAACATTAGCTGGGCATGGTGTTGTACACCTGTGGTCCCAGCTACTTGGGAGGCTGTGGTGGGAGGATCTCTCGAGCCTATGAGGCTGAGGCTGCAGTGAGCCATGATCGCACCACTACACTCCAGCCTGGGAGAAAGTGAGACCCTGTCTCCAAATAAAAAAAAAAAAAAATGCTAGAGCATCCCCCATATTAAAGACAGGTATTGTCTTTTTAAAAATTTAATTACAGTTATATAATGGACATGTAAAATGTCCACTTTGAAAGTTTGAAAAATATGTAACTCTAAGTATTCTTACCTTAAAATTCTGATTCCTACCTAAGATATCGCATACTGTTTACATAAGTATCACAATGCCTGGACAACAACTAAAAATGTATACGAGGGAGAACAATGAGCATGTATGCCTGTTAATTAAGGTATATTTCCCCCTTATTACATAAGCAAGTCATCACGGCAAACCCCTGTGACGGTATCTAAAGCAAGCCTACAGTTTTACTTCTCTGTATTATAAAATGCAAGGCTAAAATTCAAATACTCTACATTTCCTGAAGCCAAGGGTAGTTGACTTAAAATAAATACCTGGGGTGTATATCAAAAATATGAAAAAGCTAGCTACTTCATAGCCATTCCAATCTAAGTTCAGCTTTTTCTTTTTTAATTGACACATAATTGTGTACTCTACATACGTATGGAGTACACATAGTGATGTTATAATACATGTAATGTATGTGATCAGTGTAATTAGCATATTCACCATATCAAACATTTATCATTTCTTTGTGTTGGTAACGTTCAATACCCTTCCTCCAATTATCTGGAACTATATATTCTTTTTTTTTTTTTTTTTTTTTTTTTTTGAGACAAAGTCTTGTTCTGTTGCCCAGGCTGGAGTGCAGTGGTGTGATCTCAGCTCACTGCAACATCTGCTTCCCAGGTTCAAGCTATTCTCCTGCCTCAGCCTCCCTGGTAGCTGGTGTTACAGGCACCCACCACTATGCCTGGCTAATTTTTGTATTTCTAGTAGAGACAGGGTTTCACCACATTGGCCAGGCTCATCTCAAACTCTTGACCTCAGGTGATCCACCCACCTCAGCCTCCCAAAGTGCTAGGATTACAGGCATGAGCCACCGCGCCCAGCCTGAAACTATATATTCTTGTTAACTATAGTCATCCTATGTTATAGAACACTAGAACTTATTCCTATCCAGCTATAATTTTGTATCCTTTAACAAATTTCTCTCTATCTCCCTCTTCCCCCACCCTTCTCACCCTCTAGGATCCTCTACTTTCAACTTCCATGAGATCCACTCTTTTTTGCCTTCCACATAAGAGAACATGTGCTGTGTAACTTTCTGTCCCTGGCTATTTCATAATATCTTCCAGTTCCATCCACGTTGCTGAGGATAACAGGACTTCATCCTGTGTTATGGCTGAATAGTACTCCACTGTGTATAAAGACCACATTTTCTCTACCCATCATCTGCTGTTGGACACCGAGGCTGATTCCATATCTTGGCTATGGTGAACAGTGCTGCAGGAAACACAGAGGTGCAGATGCCCCTTCGACACTGATTTCCTTTTCTTTGGGTATCTACACTGTAGTGGGGACTGCTGGATCACACTGTAATTTCATTTGCAGTTTTCTGAAGAACCTCCATACTCTTTGCCATAGTGGGTGTCCTAGCTTACTCTTACTCTTTTTCATTTTTCTCTTTGAGACAGAGTCTCACTGTTGCCCAGGCTGGAGTACAGTGGTGCAATCTTGGTTTGCTTACTGTAGCATCCGCCTCCCGGGTTTCAGTGGTTCTCATGCCTCGGCCTCCCGAGTAACTGGGATTATGGGCGCCCGCCACTGCACCCGGCAAATTTTTGTATTTTTTAGTAGAGATGAGGTTTCACCACGTTGGCCAGGCTGGTCTTGAACTCCTGGCCTCAAGTGACCCGCCCACCTGAGCCGCCCAACAGTGCTGGAATTACAGGTGTGATCCACCGCTCCCAGCTAATCTTTGTGTTTTTAGTAGAGACGGGGTTTCACCATGTTGGCCAGGCTGATTTCAAACTCCTGACATCAGGTGATCTGCCCGCCACAGCCTCCCAAAGTGCTGGGATGTCAGCGTGCGCCCCACGCCCAGCCAGCTGCTCTAGTTTACACCCCCCTACAGTGTGTAAGAGCTCCCTTTTCTCCATATCCTCGCCAGCACTTGTTATTTTTTGTCTTTTTGATAATACCCATCCTAACAGGTGAGAGGATACCTCACTGCGGGTTCTGATTTGCATTTCTCTGATTATAAGTGATACGGAGCATTTTTTTCACATATTTTTTGGCCATTTGTATGTCTTCCTTCAAGAAATGTCTGTTCGGTTGGGTGCAGTGACACAAACCTGTAAGCCCAGCACTCAGAATGCTAAGGCAGGAGGACAGCTTGAGCCTAGACCAGCCTAGGCAGCATAGCAAAACCCTAGCTCAAAAAAAAAAATTTTAAAAAAGAAATATCTGTGTCTGTTCAGCTTTTTGACCTCCAAAAATTAAGAGCCCATTTTGGAATCTGACAACCTGCCTGATTCAGAGACAATCTGTGTTTGTTTCTACTCTGCTACTTCCTATGTGACTTTAGGAAGCTCCCTTAGCCACTTTGAGCTCAACTTCCGCAACATTAACCAGGAATAAGTACCACCTGCCTCTGCTGGTTAACGCTGAGGACTGAAAGGAGAACCTCCACAATGCCACTTCACGATGCCGCCTGGCGGAAGCCCCTCAATGCGGGGCTGGTAGGATCAACTGAAGCCAAGTACAACTTTCCTTTCCACTTTCCCAGGCTCACTATGCATGCGATTAGCAAGGAATAGCGAGTAAAGGAAACCAAAATAATTGCTTAATTTTTAATAAGAAATTTTTTAAAAGTGGGGGTGCTGGAAAAATAAGAGGGAGAGGAGGGGAAGCAAAAGCAGCCGGTCACATGTTCTAGTCCAGGGCTCATCCCCAGCCTCCTCACTCAGGCAATCACCAGTCCCCACCTCCTGGGGAGGGGTACTTTCTCCGCTGGCTTCACCTACAGGGAAGGCACTGCCACAGGTGTTCAGAAACCAGGAGCACCTTGAAATGGGCAATGTGCTTTGGGTAGGAGACCTACAATTTCCCCAAAGAAACCACGGCACAAAAGTGACCCACATAGGAGGCACCAACGGCTGTAAATACTTGGTGGCAAAAACTGATGTCATACCTTCTGTACAGGAGACACACACCCAAATAAAACTTGCCAAAATAGCAGAGAAAAAAATACAGCAGACATCCAGTGCCATTCTGTTACAGAAATATTTATATCCCAAAGCCAGGGACCTCTCTGGAACACTCTCTTTATTTCCACGTTTCATGGAAGATGTTTGAGTGCACTCACGTATGTCTCAACAAACCTCCAGTCCCTGCTCTAAACCCTGTGGCTCCTCAGCAAAACCCAAAAACAAGTATCAGTTTTCCTTTCAAATGGGAAATTTCCTCACCTAGCGAAACCAGCATCAAATCCACTTGTTATGAGATAGCTGATTACAGGCGAAGCCATCTAGTCCCAGGATGACCTCTTCCTGGCTTGCAGACAGCCACCTTTCTTCTTGTTTCCTCACACCAGGGCAGTAGGAGCTCTCTGCTTTCTCTTTTTTTTTTTTTTTTGAGACAGAGTCTCCACTCTGTCACCAGGCTGGAGTGCAGTGGCACAATCTCAGCTCACTGCAACCTCCGACTCCCTGGTTCAAGCAACTCTCCTGACTCAGCCTTCCGAGTAGCTGGGATTACAGGCACGTGCCACCACATCCAACTAATTTTTAGTAGAAACAGGGTTTCAGGATGGTCTCAATTTCCTGACCTCGTGATCTGCCCACCTCAGCCTCCCAAAGTGCTGGGATTACAGGTGTGAGCCACCACACCCGGCCTGGTTTCTCTTCTTCTAACCGCACTAATCCTGTCAGACCAGGGCCCATGCCCATGACCTCATCTAAACCTAATCACCTCCCAAACGTCCTATCCCCTAATACCATCACACTGGCAGTTAGGGCTCCAGTACAAGAATCTGGGGGAGACATAAACATTCAGTTTATAACAATGTCTTTTCAATCCTGTTGAAAAAACAACCAAATGAGTAGGCGAAGAAATACCTTATATGTAAACAAGTCAAGACTTTTTTTTTTTTTTTTTTTTTTTTTTTTTTTTTTGAGACGGAGTCTTGCTCTGTCGCCCAGGCTGGAGTGCAGTGGCCGGATCTCAGCTCACTGCAAGCTCCGCCTCCCAGGTTTACCCCATTCTCCTGCCTCAGCCTCCCGAGTAGCTGGGACTACAGGCGCCCGCCACCTCGCCCGGCTAGTTTTTTGTATTTTTTTTAGTAGAGATGAGGTTTCACCGTGTTAACCAGGATGGTCTCGATCTTCTGACCTCGTGATCCGCCCGTCTCGGCCTCCCAAAGTGCTGGGATTACAGGCTTGAGCCACCGCGCCCGGCCAAGTCAAGACTTTTCATATTTCTGCTAACACATTAAGGTCAATTTAAAATGTCTGATAACAAGAGTCAGAAGCAGAGATAAATGAAAGTTAGCTACTCTGCATTTTAGGCCCACATTGAGCTGTCTTCCAATGACATTGTGGCACAAAGAACACCGCTTTCTATTCCTGGTTTTGCCACCAAAGAAGCTGGAACATTTCCCTGTATTTCCGTTTATCTTGAAAATCACTGGGCTGATCTAGCAGACCTCCAAGGTCCCTTCCATTCACAAATTCCACAAATAACTTCCTACCAACAGAGGCTACACAAATAAACTACACTGATGAAGGGGAAAGCTAACACTAGCAAACAATGAGATGCACACAAGACAAGACGTATAGAGAAGTGGATCAACCACAAACTGGTGGACGATGAGCCAGCGGGGGATAAAAACACATTCCCTAACGATGGACAGACAGGCAATGGCGCCGAGGTAGTATTGTTGAAGATTTCCTATTTTACATCTTCAAGATAAATGGTCCCATTGTTTATATTCATTCTGATTAAATGTGAACGTGAAAACTTCCTCCAGGGGACACAGACATCTAAAAAGTTCCCAATGTATCCAATTTGTCATTTGATATTTTTACTGACAAGAAAAATGAGGGACTGAATATACAAACAGACCATGCCTGATCATATGTATAAAGACAGAACTCAGACCACAACCGGTAGCTGCCCACCCAGGAAACCAATCCCCTATCTACAGTCAACAGCCAGGAGGCCAGTGAGGCTAGCACATCAGACAGGAAGCCAGACCGCTCTCTCTCCACAACCCAGAAACTAAACCACAACTCTGTCCCACGTGGCCAGGACTTGACTCAAAACTGACAGCCACCCTAATTTTGGCCCCTATTTCCAGTTAGGATAATTCAGAGAAAGCCATATACGCCCCTAACCAATCACGTAGGACACCCCACTTCTGCACAGCCGCCTCCAGCCCCCACAACAGCCTCCACTGGGAGCCATTCTTTTCCATCCTGAAGCTTCCCCACTCCTCATCCGCCACTCACTTGCATGTCAGTCTCTGCCACACGCAAGTGACGGTGCCGACTCCATTGTCACAGTAGCTCTGAGAAAGTCGCCTCTGCCTGTCTCATGTGGGCGGCCTTCCTTTATTTCCCCCAAAGAATAAGTCTTAAATGAGGGTCTTCTCTCTATATGGCCCAGCTATACAATTCAGAAGCCCAGCATGGCAGATTCCAAGCCTGGAAAGACCATACACCCCTCAGGTCTTCTTTCCACAAAATACAACTTCCTTGAGTTCTTCAAGTCACTCCCCACCAACCGGGGAAGGAACCACGTGTTATGGAAAGATCAAGGGCTTTGAAGTCAAGCTTTTGAGTTCATCAAGTACTTCATCTTTCTACTTAAGAAATTACATGGCCTTGGCCAGGTGTGGTGGCTCACACCTGTAATCCCAGCACTTTGGGAGGCTGAGTTAGGCGGATCACCCAAGGTTGGGAGTTCAAGACCAGCCTAACAAACATGGAAAAACCCCGTCCCTACTAAAAATACGAAATCAGCCTGGCGTGGTGGTGCATGCCTGTCATCCCAGCTACTCGGGAGGCTGAGGCAGGAGAATCACTTGAACCTGGGAAGCAGAGGTTGTGGTGAGCTGAGATGGCGCCATTGCACTCCAGCCTGGGCAGGAAGAACAAAACTCTGTCTCAAAAACAAACAAACAAACAAACAAATGACGTGACCTTGAACAATTTTCTTAACTTCTCTAAGCCGCTATCTTCATCTTCAATAAAATAATTTTACCTCCAAGATTGCATTAAATGGAATCCCACATGTAAAACAGCTGACAAATATTAGGGGCCCAACAGCGGTACGCTCCTACTGCCGCCCCACTTTACCCCAAGGGAGAAGCGCAAGATGTCCAGAAAAAGCCTGTTGATCCCTACACCTCAGCATCCTGTGTTCACACAAGGTGCAGTGGCATCCAGACTTACCAGGGTCACCCAAATACAAGACATGTTTTGATTTTTCAACTTAGGTACACATGGCTTCTAACGTTCACCATATATGATCCATAACTTAGAAGAGATTTTCCTACACTACCCCGTGGTTCTATTTTAGCAGACTTAGATGTGCCACAATAGCTCACTATCTTAAGCCCTCTTCAGTATCAAAAACAAAACTTTAACCTGTAACACAGTTATCAGCAGCGAAAGTGGAAAATGTACCTATGAGTCAAAATGACCCTCTGCCCCGCCCCACCCAACAAAAAGCTGTTCAGGAGGATTTGGGCTGGTTATGAGAATGCTATCTGCATTCCCAGGGACAGACAAATGCCTACCCTGGTTAGAAGCTGCGCTGCTCAGCCTCCAGGGTAGAAAGCTCCCCACACCCCCTACCCAAGGAGAAGAGAAGCAAATGGGGTGGCCAGGCTCCAGGACGTGGACTGTGTAGTGTGGTTTCTGCAGTCCAGGTCACCGCCATGGGTGAAGCTTTTCCTTCCTTCTTTTCCACCCAAGTGGCCAAGGTCCTACAGCTGCTGTAGGGCCTCTTCCCTAGGATGAGTCAGCCCAGCCATTCCCCTTCCCTCTTTTTTTTTTTTTTTTTTTTTTTTTTTTTTTGTCTGTCACCCAAGCTGGAGTGCAGTGGCATAATCTTAGCTCACTGTCACCTCCGCCTTCCGGGTTCAAGCAATTCTCCTGCCTCAGCCTCCCAAGTACCTGGGATTACAGACGCCCACCGCCATGCCCAGCTAATTTTTATATTTTTAGTAGAGACGGAGTTTCAACTTGTTGGCCAGGCTGCTCTCGAACTCCCGACCTCAGGTGATCCACCTGCCTTGGCCTCCCAAAGTGCTGGGATTACAGGCATGAGCCACCACATCTGGCCGAGTCAGCCCAGCCATCCTGACTTTTTGTTCTGGCAAAATTACTCTCTTCCACGTCTACCTTCCAAGTAGCTAAATCAGAGATCTGGCCTTGGGGCAGGCTTGAAGAATCCCTGATTTTTGGTCCTCAAGAGGTCCTACCAGGGTCTGGGACAATTCCAAGACTTGTGTTCTTAAAGAGGAAAGAAACCTCACATATATGGCTCTCGCAGAGCTCAGGCAGAGCTCACGCAAGGCTTGGGAGGCGGCCCTAAGGTTTGGGTGCGCCATCTATGATAACAGCTAAGAGATCTGAAGCCAGCTGTCTGGGTTCAAACCTCAATTCCAACAGCGCTGGCTGTGTGATGTTAGACAACGTCCCCAGCCTCTCTGTGGTTCCGTTTCCTCACCGTAAAAGGGCCACAATAATAGAGCTGCTCTCAAAATTAAGTGAATTCGTGCATATAAGGTATTCAGAACAATGCTTGGCACATGGGGGACTTCAATAGACACGTAATGAACAGAGTAACTTAGCAAGTAGTAAATAAATTCATGTAGGCCAGGCGCGGTGGCTCACGCCTGTAATTCCAAAACTTTGGGAGGCTGAGGCAAGAGGGTCACTTGAGCCCAGGAGTTTGAGACTAGCCTGGGCAACACAGCAATATTCCATCTCTAAAAATGTGTTTCTGTAACATATATGTATATATACATTCATATATTCAGTGTATTTATAATATACAAAATAGCTGGAATACAGACTTAACTATTTACAATGGTTACTTCTAGAGAAGGGGAAATGCAAATTTCAGTTTTTACCCCACACATATATTCTTGTATCATCTGAACTATTTAAGCAAATTGTATGTATAAATTTGCCCTGAAACACATAGCAGAACAAAGAGTTTTGACTCAAAAATCTTCAAATCATGATGGAATTGTCCTGTGAAAGTATAGAGATGAAAAGTCTCCCTCCAGCCTAAATGCTCTTTCATATGACCTATATTACACACACCAATGCAGACACCCCAATCCTTTCCCCACTGTCACAAGAATTTTTCAGTGAACTGTATTCCCCTTTACAAACTAGATGATAGTTAGAGTTACCAGGCAAGAATGTGGATCCAGTTCTGCTTTTTCAAAGCCCAATGTTCTTCACATAATAGCAATGCATTCTTCAACCGGTCCACTGCCCCCAACACCTGACCTCTCTGTTGTACACAACTCAGCGAGGCCTGGGAGAAAGCAGGTGCAAATTTCACTTACTCAGTAACAACACATCCCGCCTGATTCCTCTGCTGGGCTAGTTCTCAAGTCATCTTTTTATAAGCTTTCATTCAGCTCTACCACATGTACCTAGGCGGGGTAAAATACTTTACCAGGTTTTTTTTTTTTTTTTTTTTTTTTGAGACAGAGTTTCACTCTGTAGCCCAGGCTGGAGTGCAGTGACGCCATCGCGGCTCACTGTAACCTCCACCTCCTGGGTTCAAACGATTCTCCTGCTTCAGTTTCTCAAGTAGCTGGGACTACAGGTGCACCCAGGACTACCACCACACCCAGCTAATTTTTGTATTTTTAATAAAGATGGGGTTTCACCATATTGGCCAGGCTGGTCTCAAACTCCTGACCTCATGATCCGCCCGCCTTGGCCTCCCAAAGTGCTGGGATTACAGGCGTGAGTCACCACACCTAGCCTACTTTACCAGTTTTATTCCTGAATTAAACCTGTTATTACTATCAATTATGTCAATCAGTGCCATTTCATTCACCGTATGACACACACACACAAAGCACTCCATACTCGCTCCACCTAGCTGCTTTTCTGCAATGGCCACAGTGTTCCCCATCTTACATGAGAGGCACAGACAAAGACAATGACTTCTCCAAGGTTTTGTAATTCACAATCAGTGGCAGAACCAACATGCCCAACCAGGTCTGGCCAAGGCCTGTGTTTCAGCCCCACCACCTGGTTGCTGCCCCTAACGCTCAATGGGCAAGTAACAGATCACTCCGATTGCAGAGGCTTCAGAAATGCCTTCCACCGTGGTACAATGGACGGTTCGCTCTCAGGAGGGGAGGCAGGGGTGGGAATCAGCACACAGTTCTGCTAGGTCTCTAATGCAGGGCACAGACTATGTATTTTGTGCCTTGCTTTGCAGGTGAAATGTCTCCTGCCCCCTGTACAACAGCTTTCTTTGTCCTCTCCACATAAAAGTACAACTGAGTTCCTCAGGGGAAGGCAGTGATCACTGCCCTGTGCCACACCTGACTGATGTACAAACAAGTGGACACACAGGCTCTTCTCTTATGGCCCAGGCTGCCCCCATCTGCTAAGCATCGAAAACTACACACAGGATTTGCAGAACATGAATGACATGGAGGTGACTGCTTTATCTCTGTTGAAAACTTACTGCACTGTCCTAAAAAAGGGAATTCAGGAAAAACTGAACATTTGAGGCTGGTTGGCTGTAATCTTCAGCTGCTGAGAAAGCCTCAGCTGCTCGGTTCCACTGAGGAAATCCAACTCCTCCCTGAAAGTCCAACTCAAGTACACCTCCTCTGCAGTGCCTGCCCCTTCCTCCCTTTCACAAGCATGTGTTCCCTCTGCAGTCCCAGAGCATTCTATTGCCACCTCTGGAGCCACGCTGTTCCAGCCTACAGCCAGCTCAGTGCACAGCTGCCTCTCCCTGTGTGTACCTGCAGGCCCCACCTGGGCTGGAAGGCTGCCTCCTTCTCCTCCGCACAGAGGCCGCACTCAGGAACTACTGAATGAGGGAGGGAGTGGATGAGCAAGATCAGCCAAGGGCTACAGGGAGTGACCTGCAGCTCCCAGCAGGAACAGCCCCTGCCCTGCCAATCCGGAGGTGCTGGCTCTGTTCTCAGCAGGGCCGCTAAAAGCTCCGTTATAACAGCTCTAGGCCACAACAGTCAACTTGGTGTCAGGCCCTAGAGACACCAAAACTCCTAACAAATAAAGAGGCCGCGTACGCAGCATGCTGGTTAAAAGCACAGGCTTTGGAGTCAGAGCTTGAATCCCACTTATTATGTGACCTTGAGCAAGTTACTCAATGCATCACTCTCATTTTGTCACCAGCAAAATGAGGACATTATCTGCCACACAGTGTTGCTGAAAAAGTAAGAGAGGTGACAGACGCAAAGTGCTTGGCACTTACTTACTCTTATTGGTTTATTACAAAGAAGAGAATACGGGAACAGCCAAATGCAAGAGAGGCACAGGGCACACCACGGGGCAGAGAGGTTGGGGCTCCCATGCTGTCCCTGGAAGTGCCACCTCCCCAGCACCAAATGAGTTCACCAAACCAGAAGCTCCCCAAACCCAGTATTTAGAGGGTTTTATGGAGTTTTCATAACATCAACATGATTAAGTCATTGGCCACCCGTGACTAGCTCAATCTCCCGCCTGTCTCATCTCCCCTCCCAGAGATAGGGGTGGGGCTGATATGTCCAACTCTTTACTCATGACTCATCTTTCTGGCAACCAGCCCTGATCCTGAACCTGTCTAGGGGCCGAAGCCACCTGTCATCTCATTATCATACAAAAGACACTCCTATCACCCCAGAGATTCCAAAAGTCTTAGAAGCTCTTGTGTCAGGTCTTGAAACCTAAGACCAAATATTATAACCAATGATGTTCCTATCACTCAGGAAATTATAAGGATTTTAGAAGCTCTGGGCCAAAAACCAGGAAGAATACTAAATATATACACTATTGTACTATGTATCCCACTATCACAATAATTTTTTTTGAGACAGAGTCTACCTCAGTTGCCCAGGTTGGAGTGCAGTGATGCGATCTCAGCTTATGGTGTGATCTCAGCTCACTGCAACCTCCACCTCTCAGGTTCAAGCAATTCTTGTGCCTCATCCTCCTGAGTAGCTGGAACTACAGGTGTGCGATACTACAACTGACTAATTTTTGTATTTTTTAGTAGAGACGGGGTTTCACTGTGTTGGCCAGGATGGCCTTCAACTCCTGGCCTCAAGTGATCTGCCCGCCTCGGCCTCACAAAAATCTGGGATAAGTCACGAGCCACCGTGCCAGGCCTCACTATCACAATAATTATACTGAGAGGATGGGGGAGAAAAATGTGGGCAACAGGAGGAGCGTGGAGGGTGAGCAACCTGAATCCTTGTCTTCCACAGTAGGACATCTCCCTGTCTTTCACACAATCTAGAAGAACGAGCTAAAACATAAACACAGTAACCTCCAAGGAGCAGGGACCAGAGTGGAGAAGGGTAAGGTAGGGGATTGCTGGGTTTTGTCCTAAGTCTTGTTAATTTCCGACTCTTAGAGCTGTAGGCCTGTACAACTTTGCTAAAAAATGAGTATTTACCTGTAATCCCAGCACTTTGGAAAGCCAAGGTGGGCAGATCACGAGTCAGGAGATCGAGACCGTCCTGGCTAACACGGTGAAACCCCGTCTCTACTAAAAATATAAAATATTAGCCGGGCATGGTGGCGGGCGCCTGTAGTCCCAGCTACTCAGGAGGTTGAGGCAGGAGAATGGTGTGAACCCGGGAGGCGGAGCTTGCAGTGAGCTGAGACCATGCCACTGCACTCCAGCCTGGGCGACAGAGCGAGACTCCATCTCAAAAAAAAAAAAAAAAAAAAAAGAGTATTTAGTTTTTAAACAAAATCTGATACTTGACCAACAACAATAGTATATTAAGTGACATGGTTTTTTGTTTTTGTTTTTGTTTGAGAGAGGGTCTTGCTCTGTTGCCCGGGCTGGAGTGCCGTGGTGTAATTCTAACCTACTACAGCCTCAAATTATTGGGATCAGGTGATCAATCTCTCGAGCAGCTAGAACCACAGGTGTGCACCACCACGCCCAGCATTCTTTCTCTTTTTTTTTTTTTTTTTTTTTTTGGTAGAGGTTGAGGTCTCGCTATGTTGCTGGTCTTAAACTCCTGACCTCAGTGGATCCTACTGCCTCAGCCTTCCTAGGTGCTGGGATTACAGGTGTGAGCCACCACACCAGGCCAAAGTGGTGTATTCTAAATTTTTTTGGAATCCAACCACTTTGAAAAAGTATGGAGAGCTATAAATTGTCTCCCCATAAACACACATGGATACATATACAAAAAATTGTTGCACAGGATTTTGGGGACTTCATAAGTTCTGAAAGCCAGGTTAAAAACCTTAGGATTATAGATTCTGGTTTCTTTTTTTTCTTCTTTTTTGAAACAGAGTCTCACTTTGTCGTTCAGGCTGGAGTGCAGTGGCGTGATCTCCGCTCACTGCAAGCTCTGCCTCCCAGGTTCACGCCATTCTCCTGCCTTAGCCTCCCGAGTAGCTGGGACTACAGGCACCCGCCACCATGCCTGGCTAATTTTTTGTATTTTTAGTGAAGGCAGGGTTTCACCATAGCCAGGATGTTCTCAATCTCCTGACCTCATGATCTTACCTCCTTGGCCTCCCAAAGTCTGGGATTACAGGCGTGAGCCACCGTGCCCGGCCCTAGATTCTGGTTTACTAAAGGAAATGTATTTCAAGTCAGAGTTTGTCATTTACTGCACAGGAAAATAAAAACTTCGTTAAGAAAATAAAAAACACCCACATGATAAAATGAGGTCCTGCTTGGTTTTAAACTACTTGGTGACCACCATCAGTTGTTTTCTTGACCACGGGATGCACCTAATTCCTAAATGAATAAAGGTACAAACATTGTTTATTGGTCTTTTGGCTTCAGCCTTGAAATAATCAGATTCTTTCAAACTCAGGAATGTGAATCGCTGTTGGGTTGATGCAGCTGTTTCCATTCTAGAAATGGACCTGGAATCATGTACTTTTCGCCCATGAAGAGTCCTTTGTGTAAAACTTGAAAAGGCAAGGTCCCAAATTCCCCATATGGGTGTTTCTTCCAGTAGAGGAATGACTTTAATGACTTCTTAGCAAAACTCACATAATCAGGGCAGGCCATCAAAATACTCCAGAATACAAAGTTTAGCTCCGTTTCTGACGGACCTGTCTCCACTGCTATCACTCTCACCAACAGCCTCACATCAAGTCAGAGGAACGGTTTTTTCATTTAAGAAGGATCTTCATGGCTGGGTGTGGTGGCTCACGCCTGTAATCCCAGTACTTTGGGAGGCCAAGGCGGGCGGATCACAAGGTAAGGAGTTTGTGACCAGCCTGGCCAACATAGTGTAACCCCGTCTCTACTAAAAATACAAAAATTAGCCAGGCTTGGTGGCACATGCCTGTAGTCCCAGCTACTCAGGAGGCTGAGGCAGGAGAACTGCTTGAACCCGGGAGGTGGAAGTTGTGGTGAGCCAAGATCGCACCACTGCACTCCAGCCCAAGCAAGAGAATGAGACTCCGTCTCAAAAAAAAAAAAAAAAAAAAAAAAGAAGGATCTTCATGTTCCTGCCAATTTGAAAAAAAATAAATAAAATAAAATTTAAAAATTGGCATCTGTTAACCAGAGGCAATGAAAACCACCTCCCAGGCTGCTGTAGTAAGTGGATTGGTAACTGTAGTGGGAGATTCCAGCCCCCGAGACCTGTGACCATGCCACGCAGCAAAAGGGCTTTGCCACAGGCCTTAGGAGGAGTATCTTGGGCTGTCCAGAAAGGTCCAGTCTAATCCCATGAGCCTCTAAGAGCATAGAAGTGGCCAGGCGAGGTGACTCACTCCTGTAATCTCCAGACTTTGGGAGGCTAAGGCAGGCAGATCATGAGATCAAGAGATGGAGACCATCCTGGCTAAAATGGTGAAACTCCATCTCTACTAAAAATACAAAAATTAGTTGGGCATCGTGGTGGGCACCTGTAGTCCCAGCTACTCAGGAGGCTGAAGCAGAAGAATCACTTGGACCTGGGAGATAGAGGTTGCAGTGAGCTGAGATCGCGCCACTGCACTCCAGCCTGGGCAACAGTGCAAGACTCCATCTCAAAAACATATTTTAAAATAGGGCATAGAACTTTCTCCGAGTGGAAGAAGAGAAATGCACACAGGGGAACTGGAGAGCCTGACCAGGTCCCTGGCCTACCTAGTCCTGAGCTGATGGGACCACGTGCAAAGACCAGATAGAGGCCTCAGGAGCTGAGGGCAGCACCCAACAGATGGCCAGCAAGGGAACTGACACCTCAGTCCTGCAACCACAAGGAACTGTACTTCGCCAAAAGTGCTTGGAAACAATTCTCCAGTGAGAAATGCAGCCCAGCCCACATGCTGATTTTTGCCCAGTGACACCCACGTCAGCCTTCTGCCCCACAGAACTGTGAGATGATACAATTTCAATTGTTTTAAGCCATGAAATTTGTGGAAATGTGGTAAAGCAGCAACAGAAATGAATACAGTGATTTACGTGGAAACCCCTAGAAGAGTGTCTGGCACAGTGTTGACACCTGACAAGCATTTCCTGATTTCCTTACATCGCAAGGCAGGGCTGGCCACACTCCATCCAAAACAATAGATGATAGACTTGTTCTGACAAAACAGATTCAGTGAATTATAAATGGCCCAGAACACCTACAAATTTTAGGTTTCAGGTAAGTGATTGCCTTTCCTTTCACTTAGAAACCTCCCGAAGCTCATCTTACTGATAAACTCTAAGTACCAGGCAGGAGACTAAACACCAGACAAACCCAGCCCCAGATGCCCCGAAGGAGCCCGTCCCAGCACTCACTCCAATGTAACTGAAATCATGTCCAGGTCAGTTGATCCCACTAGACCAAGAACTCCAGCTCTCCATGTGTGAGTCACCAGTGCTGCCTCTGCATCTCTGCTTCTACGATGGTGCTTCTGCACTTCACAGGAAATCTGTATCAATGTTTGTCAACACTATATATGACAGTGTCACTTAATATCTGCACAGAAAACATCAATTCTTTGAGGACCAGGGCCGGGTTTATTAGCCTTTGTACTCCCACTGCCACTGTCTGGGACATCAGAGGCACTCGGTAGAAGTTGGTGAAGAGAAAGAAAAGGCAGACGAGAGAGAGGAAAGCAGGACCAACACCGCAGACACAGATTCTGAGGGGGCTGGAGGAGATGCAGGACAGAGAAACTTCCTGGATGCTGGAATGGGGTTCACTGTGATACCTGCTGCTGGATTTCAAATGTCAAAGGTGACACTTTGCTGACCTTGACTTCTGACTGCCCTTTAGCCTACCCAACATCAACACAGCGTACTTAGAAACTGCGAGGTCAAGAAATTATACTTCATTAAAGCATGGGAATGTTATTTACATGGACGTTCATTACTGCATTTTTTACATGGGAATGTAAATAATTGAAGAGATTGTTAAAGACTAAATCATGCACATGCATTAACTTTACAAAATATTAATGATAACTGAAACACAAATTTTGATGTTCCCCAAAAATGCTAACATATAAAACAATACTGGCCAATTAAAGATAGAAAACAATCCTAATGAAGCTCCCCAACAGACATATTAAAACTTCTCTGTACATTAAACATTTGGGATTTCAAAGGAAAACCCAGATTCATTCCATTCTTAATATGGCGTTTAAAAAAAAAAATCTCAGGTCATACAATATTTCATTTAAAATTTACAAAATTCCATTATATTCATGATTTCATTTGATCCTCAAAACAATCTCCTGAGTCAGGCAGAACAGGTATTACTAACAACTAACTCCATTTTACAGGTAAGGGAACTGAAGTTCAGCAAGTACTTGGACTTAACAAAAGCTTTAATAGGGCCACATATCGAAACCAAATCCTCTGCTCAAAAGAACTAGAATAAGTTATCTTTTACATATTATTCATACTTAAATCCTGTCAATATCCAAAACTGTTTTGAGGTAGCCTGCAATAATAGACACCTATCCAATAAAAACATTAAAATGAAAAACAGGGGGAAAAAAAATAGCAGGTGACATGGGAGACAGACGAAGGTAGATAGCAAAGACTGAGACTTATAATCTAACAAAACTTCATCTCTGACCTTCCAGTTCCAGGGAGATAACGCTAAAGGAAACAAGATGCTTTATAGACTCATAAACTGACAAAAGAGAGGTTGCATCAGTTCTTAACTCTGAAACACTCCTGGCAGCCACAGCAAATCTCTAGGACAACATACCAATGGCATCAAAGCAAGAGTATACTTCAGTGATAGAGTGAATTAAGTTCCCTGTTTGGGACCCAGGCCAGGGCTAGAGAAAAGAACTCTGAAATGTAGAGCTCAGAAATACATCCTCTGTCGGCCAGGCGCAGTGGCTCACACCTGTAATCCCCAGCACTCTGGAAGGCCGAGGCGGGCAGATCACGAAGTCAGGAGATGGAGACCATCCTGGCTAGCACAGTGAAACCCTGTTTCTACTAAAAATACAAAAAATTAGCCGGGCATGGTGGCAGGCGCCTATAGTCCCAGCTGCTTGGGAGGCTGCGGTAGGAGAATGGAGTGAACCCAGGTGGCGGAGCTTACAGTGAGCCGAGATCCTGCCACTGCACTCCAGCCTGGGCAACAGAGCAAAACTCCATCTCCAAAAAAACCCAAAAAAACAAAAAAAAAAAAAAAACAAAAAAAACACCATATATATACCCTCTGTCTTCTCCATACCCATGTGTCCCCTTCCATGAGAGACTTCCTTTCATTTAATCCATATAAAAATCAAGCCTACTCTAAATGAAAAATTCCTCGACACAGAAGCAGCATTAACTAGTTAAGTTTTATTAAGACATTAATAAAATCTAGAAAACCATAAAGAAAATCTGGTCGTGTTTTGAAGCCTTCTCTTAAGATCAGATTCCCCAAAAGAACAAAGTGCATGGGGCATATAGCAAAGATCTTTTCCTAAATTAAGATAAGAATGCAAATCAAAATAAAGGCAAAATCCTACTGAGTGAAGCAAAAATTGTAATTCAGTAGCTCAAGACTTGACCAAATGGCTATTTTTAATCCCTATAATCACCCAAATAACTAGGAATAGCAGAGAAAATTGTGTCTCCTTTCTACAGAGACACATGGTTTTAAGAAACTCAAGCACATCAAATTCCCACCTTACCAAACAGATAAATTGGAAAGGAGCTTAGTATTTTATTTCTAAATTATTTATTTACCTTTTTATTTTTTAGAGAAAGGGTTTCACACCGTCACACAGACTGGAGTGCAGTGGCGTGATTATAGCTCACTGCAGCTTCTAATCTTGGGTTCAAGTGATCCTCGCACCTCAGCCTCCCAAAGCGCTGGCATTACAGGTGTAAACCACAGCACCCGGCCTGACTATTTTAAACAATTAATTACCATATTCCTTAGAATTGTAGCTCCTTTATAGGTCATTCAACATGTGATGCAATTTTTTACAAGTGGTATTTTTCTTTTTCTTTTTTTTTTTTTTTTTTTGAGATGGAGTCTCACTCTGTCGCCCAGGCTGGAGTGCAGTGGTGCAATCTCGGCTCACTGCAACCTCCACCTCCCGGGTTCAAGTGATTCTCCTGCCTCAGCCTCCCGAGTAACTGGGACTACAGGCATATGCCACCACACTCAGCTAATTTTTTGCGTTTTTAGTGGAGACGGGGTTTCACCGTGTTAGCCAGGATGGTCTCCATCTTCTAACCTCGTGATCTGCCTGCCTTGCCCTCCCAAAGTGTTGGGATTACAGGTGTGAGCCACCACACCCGGCCACAAGTGGTAATTTTCAACTATGCTTCAAACCATTACACAAAGCCAAGTACATGTACTCAAGGCACTCTCAAATTTCCATTTACTCCCATTTTACTCAACAAAATAAAATGTTAAATTGGAACATATTTCACATGACACTTAAAAGATCAACGAAATGCTCCTGAAAATTTCTGAGCTCAACAACTCCATTAATGAGAAAAAAAAAAACCCAACTGGATATAGGGAAGATGCTGCACATAAAACACAATTGTGAAGAATATGCAAGATATTACCAAAAAGCTGCTTAAGGTTTCATCATAGATACTTGTCCTTAACTCTGAGATAAAGTATATACTAATGTAACTAAATTCGTTTAAAAGGAAACAAAGGGGAAGAACAAAAAGAACTTCCACTTTAGAATCCGCATTTTCAAAGGCCTCCATTATTTACACCATTGCGGGGAAGAGAATTTTTCTCTGCTATATTTGCTTGAAAGAATTAAAGGTGTAGGGCAAAAATTCTTGGAAATTATGTAGTTTATGATCCTCAAAAGTGAGAAAAATGAAGCCCAGAAAAGAAGGCCTTCCAGGAAAATTCCAGAGCCGGAGGTAGACCCAGTACATTGTTTTTGTTTTTGTTTTTAGAGTAAGTCTCACTCTATGGCCCAGGCTGGAGTGCAGTGGAGCCATTTCACTCACTGCAACCTCCGCCTCCTGGGTTCAAGCTGTTCTGCCTCAGCCTCCTGAGTAGCTGCGATTACAGGCGCCCACCACCACGCCCAACTAATTTTTGTATTTTTAGTAGAGATAGGGTTTCACCATGTTGGCCAGGTTGGTCTCGAACTCCTGTCCTCAAGTGATCCGCCTGCCTACACCTCCCAAAGTCCTCGGATTACAGGCGTGAGCCACTGCACCCGGCCGACCTGGTAAGTTTTAATCAAGTACTCTGAACTATGCAACAAACACTAGGAAGTAATAGAAAAAAAAAATTAATCTAAAAACCCTCTGGAGAGTCAAAGAATTGCAGATTTAAAACAGTATGAATACTTGGATTCATGGTATTGAAAAAGGACCTCGCATTTACCCGTATGTACAAACTGCCTGCCCACCTCTATCAGAGCATTTTTCAAGCTGTGCTACAGTTGACTGTGTACTGCCCAAAGCCAATCTGTCCCTGCAGATCATAAGCTCTTAAAGACCAGGACTTCAGGAGAACAAGCAAAACTTCAGAGAGAAGGGAGCCACCGAAACAGAGTTCATAGCAATGGGTCGGCAGGAGCTGATGACTGGAGGTGCGCGGTAGCCTTGGGGTCTGGGACAGCGGAGGGCAGAGAAGGCAAAAGGGCCTGCATGACACCCTACAGGGCTAGGAGCCACAGCTGCGGTGATTAGTTCAGTTTTGTCTCCTATGCCTGTTACTTATACACCATCTCTTGTTCAGAAAGAACTTCAGGTTGAGTATTTGGACTCCTTGAGCCTTCTGCTGTTTGTCTCCGGGACGTTTAACACTCTTAAAAGGGGAAAACTGTCCAGTTCGATTTTCCTTCCTGGGACATTACAGGTTTTTCAAAAGTTTGATGAAAGCATTCACTAAGGAGTGACTCCACTTTCTTCGGTGGCTGAGAAATACAGCCTCTGAGGGGCAGCATCAGGTCTTCCCATCAAGCTGAGGTCGGAGTCTCCCCACCCACGGACCTCACCCTCGCTCTCCCCTCATAAATCTGACCTCTAACTGTAACTGCCTTGGCCTCATTCCGTGAGTGTGGCTGCTCCTGCTTGAAACGCATTTTCCAGCCCGCCAAATTCTTGGGAGAGTTTCTTCCACTCTCTAAGCGCTGAGAGCTACAAAGTTCAATCTGGCTTTCCAGATTTTTTTTTTCTTCCCATTACTAACGGAAGAAATCAAGAAGCGCCGGGCAGAAGGGCCCTGCTCCCTCCAATAAGAGCCCAGCCCGGGGCCAGAGCAGGAAACGCGGCGGTGGGACGCGTGGTGACAGCCCCTCGCCCCCGGAGACCCCCCCGCCAGGGCAGAGGTCGGTGCGGCAGCTGTGCGACAGCTCCGGGCCCGCGCCTCTCGCTTCCTCCCCCCGGCAAGTGAGAGGATAAATCATGGAGCGGGGACAGTGCGCCCCCACCAACCGCGCCCCCGCGCACGGACCCCCACTACACGCGCGTCCTAGGCGGGGTCAACCCAGACGAGCCACGGGGCGGCGCACAGCCCCACTAGCAGGGCGGCCAGGACCCACGCGCGCGAGTCCTCGCAGCCACCTATATAGGTGACAAAACACTCAGGAAGCCGTCATGCGGGGCCGGGAAAGAGCCCCCACCCAGAGTCACGGACTCCCTTGTCCGAGGGTCCGCGCAGTCCCCTCGGTGAGTCTGGCGAAGCAGTCTCGCTGCCAGGGAGGGCGGGGAGGGCGGCGGAGTCTCCCACTCGCGGTGACCTGGACCCCGCCCCACGAGTGGGTCCTCGCAGGGCTGCCTCTGCCGCACGCGGGGACCAGCCACGCCGCGGCGGACCGGGTAGAAGCCAGCGCCCGGGTCCATGCAGTGCCCTCCGCGGCAGACGCGGAGAGCCGGGGAGCAGTGGGGACCGGCCTCCACCCGCAGGGCGACCGGGACCCCCCGCGGGCCCACGAGGTACCGCAGCACGCGCTAAGCCCCCGGTGCCACCCGAGGCCGAGACAAAGCCCAGGCGCAAGGACTCCGGATCCCCACCTCGGACCCTGCGGGGCCCAGCTCGGAGCCGCCACGCCCGGGGCAGAGACCCCCGCCAGGTCCAGAGACCCCGTCGCCCATGGCGCCAGCTCACCTCAGGCCGCCGCCTCGCAGCGCTCGCTCCTCGCCGCGGCGCCTGGGCCGACTGGAGCGCAGCTGAGCAGCCAACAGAGCCACGGCAGCCTCAACAATGGAGCCCCGGGGCGGGGCCGCCGCCGCCGCTTCAGCCCGTGTTTCCCGCTCAGGATCCGGCTTGGATCAAGGAGCTGCAGCTGGCGCGGGGCTGCGGCTGGGACACACACAGCGCAGGTGCACACGGCCCCGCCCGCCGCCCGCCGCCCGCCGCCCGCCGCCCGCCGCCCGCCGCCCGCCGCCCGCCGCCCGCCGCCCGCCGCCCGCCGCCCGCCGCCCTGCCCCCAGCGGAGCCGGGCGCCCAGGGCCCGCCCCCCGGCCAATGGGGAGCGAGCTGCGGGGAGACGGCGGGGCCTGGGGGAACAAAGGGAGGTTGGGCGGGGCGGCGCTGGGACTGGGCGTGCGGGGTCCTGCGGGAGGACCGGACCCAAGAGCTGGCCAGATCCTGGCCTCCTAGAAGACCCAGCTCAACGTCCACCTGGAGTCTGCCCTACAGGACGCGCTCATCTCAAGCCCAGAACTCAGGCTTTTAGGGCAGAGAGCGAGAGACAGGTTTGCTTTACAAAAAGGGAAACTGAGGTCCAAGGAATAGGATTGCCTGCTGCCCGAAGTCACGTAGTCCCATTCACTCGTTCACCTTGTCATTCAGCAGACATTTGGAAGCACGTATGGTGGGTGTTAGGAGTGAAGTAGGGCCAGGCGCGGTGGCTAGCGCCTGTAATCCCAGCACTTTGTGGGGCCAAGGCAGCTGGATCACTTGAGGCCAGGAGTTCGAAACCAGCCTGGCCAACAAGATGAAACCCCATCTCTGCTAAAAATACAAAAACTTAGCCGATCGTGGTGGCGTGTCCCTATGGTCCCAGCTACTGGGAAGGCTGAGGCAGGAGAATCGTTTGAACCCGGGAGGTGGAGGTTGCAGTGAGCTGAGATGGTGCCACTGGATGCGCTCCAGCCTGGGCCACAGAGTGAGACTCTGTCTCCAAAAAAAAAAAAATTAATAGATGGGAAATAGAAGCGAACTTAGGCCTTCCGCGAAGGAGCTCGGCCAAGGAGTACCTGAAATGTCTCTGCATCTCTTTAAGGTCTGATAAAGGAACCAGGAGCGAGCGCTAAGCACTTCCCTTTCCTACCTCAAAGCTTTCATGTGTTTGCTGTTCCCCGCCTGAAATGCCAAGTACCAACGGTATTTATTTATTTATAGAAATGCGGTCTCCCTATGTTGCCCAGGCTGGTCTCAAACTCCTGGCCTCAAGCTATCCTCTCGTCTCAGCCTCCCGAAGTATTGGGATTACAAGCATGAACCACTGTCCCCAGCCCTGATCGTCTTTAAAACGTCTTTCCTCATCTTATTTGAGCTTCCTGCTTCATGTGACCCCACACCCTTGGTTTCCTTGTACTTCCATAGCTGCTCCTCCGTGGGTCCCAGGGACCCACCCCCTTCTCTGCCCAACTTGTATATGTCTGGACTCAGGCCAAATGCCCTTCCATTTGCAGTGGGCACTGCCACAGGAAATCTCATGCCCTTCCGGGCTTCACAAACCATCCACATGCTCTGCTGCCTGCCAGAGACATCCATCCCAGTCAGATGCCCAGCCCTGACCTTTCCCAAAGGCCCAGCTGGACACAGGGAAGCATCTCAAATTTTCCGCGGGCCAAAACAGAGTGCTTTATTAGTGCCCTAACCTGCTCACCCACATTCTTGTGATTCTCTGTAAACAGCCCCTCCATCCACCCAGCTGCTCAGGTGAAAATCTCAAATCCTCCTCCAATCCTTCCTCCCCGAACCTCTCATGCAGCCCTCTGCCTTCCTAGGACGCTAAGCACCCCTCACTCGCAGCGCCAGCTGCGGTGCTGTCTGAGTGGCTGCCTCCCACGTGGCATGAAGTGGGACCTCTTGCCCGGTGTGGTGGCTTATGCCTGTAGTCACAGCACTTTGGGAGGCTGAGGCGGGCAGATCGCTTGAGGCCAGGAGACTGGGACCAGCCTGGCCAATATGGTGAAACTAAAATACAACAATTAGCCAGGCATGGTAATGCCTATCATCCCAGCTACCCTACCCGGGAGGCTGAGGCAGGAAAATTGCTTGAACCTGGGAGACAGAGGTTGCAGTGAGCCAAGGTCACACCACTGCACTCCAGCTTGGGCAACAGAGTGAGACTCTGTCACAAATTAAAAAGAAGAAGAAGAAGAAGTGTGACCTCTCTAAGGCAAGGCAGTGTCCCACTCTGATTCGCTTCCATGTGCAAAACAGGACCTGCACCCTGAAGGCACTCACTCAGGGAGGCTGCTGGGATGGGTGGATGCAGAGTTAAGGTCTTCGTGGTGGCTGGGGCTGACCCCATCCCCATCGCTCTTCCCACACACACCTGCACACTCATCACTCCCACGCTCACACCCACCACTGAAAGCCTGGCCTCTAATCTGATTTGCCTAATGAGGTCCCCGGATGAACAACACATGCTTCCCTACCTCTCCCCTGCTAGAGACCCACCGTGTTCTGGGATGTACTCAGGGATCAGGAGAACAAAACCTCAGGGAGTGAAAGGACATTCCAGGGTGCAGGCCTCTGCATCCGCCTCCATGCCCTCACCCCTGCCTGACACACCCTCACCCCTGTACCTGGCCAGCTCCTACCAACCCTTAAAGTCTCACCAAGTTCAGTGGTGGCAGCCACACCCCAAAGTGGCTGACCCCCCAATAACCTATGACCTTGCATAGTCTTCCTGACCTTGGGTATGAGCAAAACCGGTGACTGGCTTCTAACCCATAGAGCCTGGCAAAAGCAATGGGATGTCACTGTCACAGTGCATCACCTTCGCACACTAGAGAGAAAGGTTCCGCCTGCAGGCGCTACAGGAGGGAGATGCTGTGCTGAGAAAGGACCTTTGGAGGGGCCCCACAGGCAAGGAAGCAAAAAGCTGGGCTCTTGCCAAGCAGGTCCGAGGAAATGAATTCTGCCAATAACCTCAGTGGCCTGGAAATGGATTCTGCCCTGGTGGAGCCTCAGATGAGGATGCAGCCCAGCTGCTTAGCGTGAGATCCCAAGCACAGGACCCGCTAAAATGTGCTCAACTCCTAGTTTGCCAAAATTGGCTTAAAGGTGTGTGTTGTTTTAAGCTTCTAAGTTTTTAGTTATTGCCTATGAAAGTGTTAAAATATGAGACAATAACTTAAGTCCCCTCCCCATCACACACATTCTTCTTTTTGGCATTCATCACAATTATACTTATTGATTTAAAATCTCCCTCTTGACTGGGTGCAGTGGCTCAGGAGATCCAGACCAGCTTGGCCGACATGGTGAAACCCCATCTCTACTAAAAACACAAAAATTAGCTAGACGTGGTGGTGCAATCCTGTAATCCCAGCTACTCGGAAGGCTGAGGCAGGAGAATTGCTTGAATCCAGGAGGCAGAGGTTGCAGTGAGCCGAGATTACACCATTGCACTCCAGCCTGAGTGACAAGAACAAAACTCTGTCTCAAAAAAAAAAAAAAAAAAAAGTCTCTTACCACTAGCATGAAGGTCCCATGAGAAGAAAAATGGAAACTCTTGCTCATAACAGTGCCCCTAATGCCCAGCACGGTGTAGCGCTAGGGCAGTTAGTCGATGGTGGATGCTGCTGGTTGGAGGGCCCAGCTGGCCCTCCCAGCTGCCTTCTCCCTGCGTTCCATTATAGAGAACAGAATAGTTTCTTGCCTTTCCAGAGTCCCTCTTAGTGGAGATTGGCCAAGTGACATTGTCCTGCCCCGGGAGACATAAGTGGAAGTTGGCTGAAAGGTTTCTAGCCTTGGTGTGCTGGGACGATTTGAACCAGGACATGACAGCTGACCGTCCATGGTTCGGGAATTCTGCAAGTTGGTTGTTCAACACATTCAGTACTTAAAAATATTAAATAATATCAACTCGCAAATTAAAAAATGCATTAGACCAGATGCAGTGGCCCACGTCTAACACATTGGAAGCCTGAGGCAGGAAGATCACTTGAGCGCAGGAGTTCAAGACCAGCTTAGGCAAAAAGGAAGACCCTGTCTCTACAAAAAAATTTAAAATTAGCTAGGCATGGTGGTGTGTGCATGCAATCCTAGCCACTCAGGAGGCTGAGATGGGAGGATCGCTTCAGCCATCTGTTCAAGGCTCCAATGAGCTATGGTAGTGTCACTGCACTCCAGCCTGGGTGACAGAGCCAGACCCTGTCTCAGAAATAAATATATTTCATATATTAATAAATTCATAATAAATGTATATTTATATATACATTTATGTATTATAATTATATATTTAGAGGTAAATATATCTTTCTTGTTTTATTTATTTATTTATTTATTTATTTATTTATTTATTTATTTTGAGATGGAGTTTAACCCTTGTCGCCCAGGCTGGAGTGCAATGACACAATCTGGGCTCACCGCAACCTCCACCTCCTGGGTTCAAGTGATTTTCCTGCCTCAGTCCCCTGAGTAGCTGGGATTACAGGCATGCACCACCACGCCTGGCTAATTTTTGTGTCTTTAGTAGAGATGGGGTTTCTCCATGTTGGTCAGGCTAGTCTCGAACTCCTGACCTCAGGTGATCTGCCCACCTCGGCCTCCCAAATTGCTGGGATTACAGGTGTAAGCCACTGTGCCCAGCCTATATGATATATTTATATATTATAATTATGTATATTAATTTTATATAATTATATATAAATATAAATATAAAAACTTTCCTTGCCTTCTCTTGTTTCTACCTACAGTCAGTCCCCTGACTTCAAATACTACCTACATGTAATAATTTTAAATGTATATTTTATATTTTTTATATATATATATATATATATTTTTTTTTTTTTTGAGACGGAGTCTCGCCCTGTTGCCAGGCTGGAGTGCAATGGCACAGTCTCAGCTCACTGCAACCTCTGACTCCTGGGTTCAAGCGATTCTCCTGCCTCAGCCTCCCAAGTAGCTGGGCTTATAAGCGCCCACCGCCACGTCCAGCTAATTTTTGTATTTTTAGTAGAGACAGGGTTTTGCCATGTTGGCTAGGTTGGTTTCGATCTCCTGACCTTAATTGATCACCCATCTCGGCCTCCTAAAGCGCTGGGAATACAGGCGTGAGCCACCTTGGCCAAAATATTTTTCTGTTTCCAAACATTTTACATGAGAGGAAAGTGGAGAATAAATCATCTGACACTCTACTTTAAAAAAAATCTTTGTGCCTCTTTTCTTTTCATCTTTCCTAAGTGTACATATGACCAAAATGTCTTTAGGTTGAGGTCCCCCCGTGAAAACTTTACAGGGTGTTGTGTCCTCAGCCACCCTCCTGTCTTTCCCTCATCCTGGCATTTTAGAACTGTCTGGGGATGACCCAGGATAACCATTGTGGCCATGTCTATTGGAGGGTCTAGTGAGTATCAGCCCCGGGGTCATCTCATCCCCAAGGACAGCCTGAGGTAGGGGGTAGAATCTCTCAGGGGAGCAGCTGGATGCTCTTGGCCTTAGAGGAATCTCCTGGTATAGTTTCATCTAAAATGGTGACCCCTTAGGGTTATTAAAATTTTAGGACATTAAAATGAATGGACAATACAATGTAATGTCATTAAAACCGTTCCTCCAGCCAGGGTTTTTATTCCTCGGAGACACATTGATGGTCTGCCAATGGGATGCTGATATTGAGAGGAAAAGGCAGAAATGATTTCTGCTCCCTAGATTGTCTCAGACTTGTGAAGAGAGAAAAACTGTCCCAAAGGACAAGGAAAACCCACCCCAGAGAGGATGTGCAAGAACCTGAATATGAAAATGCACTTAAGGCACACAGGAGGACAAAGAGCACTGCCAGTGCCTCCTAGGTGGTCACTGAGTGCTTTACTGAACAGGATGGGTGTCGCGAGGGATAGAATGGCCTGCCGTGACACTTAGAAAGGTCTGCGTTGGAGTCAGCAATGCCTCTCCCTGAGTTTGTTACCTTGAAAAGGCTTGTCCGCTTATTTGAATTTCAGTTTTTCATTGACTGTAAGATACATTTTGTCAGTACAGCTTGAAAGATAAATATACTATTTCCAAAGAGGCAAGATAAAATGATGTATTTTATTTGCTAAAAATTCGTACTTATTTCTTCCCCAGAGTGACTGTAGTAAGTTTTAAAGGTCTGTTCTTTTTAAGGGTAATTTCAAATGGAATTGTAGGACTTAGCTTTGTCAATGCTACTGGTGAAATAAAAGTGTGATAGATAAATTGATGATTTACAAAGATTCACCAAAATATCAGTTCCCGTCTTGTAGCATGGTGAAGAATTTATGACAGTGGACACATCTGTATCCTCTTATCTGGATATCTGAGGGGTTTTTTGGTGTTGTTTTTTGTTTTTTTTGGAGATGACGTCTTGCTCTGTAGCCCGGCTGGACTGCAGTGGCACCGTCTCTGCTTACTGCAATCTCTGCCTCCCGGGTTCAAGTGATTCTCCTGTGTCAGCCTCCCGAGTTACTGGGATTATAGGCACCCACCACCACACCCAGCTAATTTTTGTATTTTTAGTAATCACGGGGTTTTAGGCCTGGCACGGTGGCTCATGCCTGTAATCCCAGCACTTTGGGAGGCCAAGGTGGGCGGATCACGAGGTCAGGAGTTCCAGAGCAGCCTGGCCAACATGGTGAAAAACTGTCCCTACCACAAATACAAAAAAATTAGCTGAGCCTGGTGGCAGGCACCTGTAATCCCAGCTACTTGGGAGGCTAAGGCAAGAGAATTGCTTGAACCCGGGAAGCGGAGTTTGCAGTGAGCCAAGATCTTGCCACTGCACCCCAGCCCAAGAGACAATGCAAGACTCCATCTCAAAAAACAAACAAACAAACAGCAAAAAGGTGGGGTTTTGCCATGTTGGCCAGGCTGGTCTCAACCTCCTGACCTCAGGTGATCGCCCATCTCAGCCTCCCAAGGTGCTGGGATTACAGGCATGAGTCACCATGCCCGGCCCACTCTATTTTCTTTTTGTTCCCTAAATTTTAATATGTTTGAGTTTGTCTGTTCCTTTATCACTGTTTTCTTACATAAAAGAAATTCTGCCTAATCCTTCATTTAAAAAAATCTTCCTGTGACTTCTGAAAGTGTTCTGGTTTTATCTTTCATATTTGAATATATAATAAGTTGATTATGGATCATGGAATAGAGAAGAACGCAATGCATTTTCCCAAGTAGATGCCAGCCTGGTTTGCCTCATATGTTAAAGTGCATGTGATTTCTTTTTCTATTCTACAGTGCCTACTGTATCATTCCTCAACTTTCCATGTAAATGCTGGGTCATTAAGACTTTTTTTCCCTATGGGCTGTTTGCTCATCTCTCTGCTAATACTGTGCTGTCCTGAGCATTTTTGTTTGAAAATCTTAGAAGTATGTTAGACAAGCCATCACTCTTTTTTTAGATGACGAAAAAGCATTAGACATTTGTCATTTTTACTACGTATGAAAAAGTAGTTTTTCTCGCCTAAAAAAACCCTGATTTGGGAATTTATGTGATTTCATAGGAATAGCATCTGGAAGTGGTGACATTAATGTACTTTTAAAACCATGTGTCGTATTTCCTCTTATTCCTTTCTGCCTTGACATTGTGCAATAGAAATTTTAAAAATTGTTGTATTAGTGTTGTAAAATATCAATTATTGGTTTTATTTACTACTCAATTAAATTTAATAAGCCTACTGTCTCTTGGTGTAATCACATGGAATGGGCTCAACTCCCCAGTTAACAAGTGACAGCACATGTAAAATATTGTCTACCAGGGAAACTCATTGAACACTTAATGTTCAGACTGTGTTTTGGTGTCAGGTTCCCTAAGCACCACTGCAGTGACACAAAATAACAGACCTTCAGCAGAAAAAGTTTTGGCAAATATATTGCATAAGCCATTTAGATGCAGTGGGTCATTCTTATTCCTTGGGTTGGTGGAATCCCTTTCAATATGTAAGTTACTAATACAAACAAAGATGGAGCTTTGTGAGCAGGCGTTTTCAAGAATAAGTAGTCTCAGGACTGATAATATTAACTCCCTTATGCACATCAGGTAGGACTTTATTATGACAGATACTAGAAATGTACAAAGTGAAGTTAAAAGGTAACTCCTAGCAGCACATCTTACTCCCTGGATTCTCTAATGAGATGGGTGTTTCTACTTTGCTGTTGCCTTTCTGAATAGTTCAATTCCAGCATTAGTACTGCTGCGTGGGAGGGAGTATGTGTGAGCAGAGTAAGAGTTGTGACAATCAAGTCATAGAAAAAATGCTTGGAAGTTTTAGAATCATGTAAACAGCTTATGGATTGAGATTCTCAAAAGAATCTCTACAGAGAAGTGATGCAGGAAACCTGCAGGAACCTGGCTTCTGTAGGTGAGAATGACAACACATTTCACTTAATTACAGAAGTATTTCCCTATCATCAGTGCTATTTGTGATTTGGAATGTGGCAAGGGAATGATTTGGTGAAGAAATCAGGCATGGGCACTGTGTACAATGAACATGAAATCTAGTAATGTTTCTATAGTTTGTAATAATTCATGATAATTTTGTGGGTCTGCATTTTAGGAAACAAATGGAAAGACCAGAATATTGAAGATCATTTTGAAAAACCTGGGAAAGATATAAGATAATTTGCACTGAGAAGAGGAAATAAAGTCCTCTGAAGGAATCTTAGCAAGTCATGAACTTAAAAACAAGCAATCAAAGCAAATAAGAGTCACTCGAAATTTTTTTTTTTTTTAGAAAAATTTCACCCGAAATGTAATGTACTTCAGTGTAGCAGTCAGTGTTTGGAAAACAGTTTAATTGAAAATAGCACTACAAAATTGTGTATATGAATGTTACTAATTTGGTCATAGCCATGCAGGTGGTAGCTGTGTTTTCAGTAGTAACCCATTTACTTTCAAATAATTCAATCATGGCAAAAATAATAATAATAATAATGCATTTTCTTGGTATTGGTAGCAGTGTAAGTCCAAGACCTATTAATAAGTAGAAAGTTATTAAACCAACCAATAATAATGTGCTTTTCATTTTTTTACAGAAATCATGTGGTACAGAGAAGGTAGTCAGTATGGACAAGTTGTCAGCCAAATTCCAAAGCTTGATCTGAATGAGAACATTTCTCCTGGATGAAAACAATGTGAACGCAGTGTTTGTGGAAAAGTCTTTGTACATCATTCTCTCCTTAATAGGCACATCCTAGCTCACTCAGGATACAAACCATATGGAGAGAAGCAATATAAATGTGAACAGTGTGGGAAACTCTTCGTTTCTGTTCCAGGTGTTAGAAGACACATGATAATGCACAGTGGAAATCCAGTTATAAATGTACGATATGTGGGAAAGCTTTTTATTTTCTCAATTCAGTTGAAAGACATCAGAGAACTCACACAGAAGAAAAACCCTATAAATGTAAACAATGTGGTAAAGCGTTCACTGTTTCCGGTTCTTGTCTAATACATGAACGAACTCACACTGGAGAGAAACTCTACGAATGTAAGGAATGTGGGAAAACATTCAGATTTTCTTGTTATTTTAAGACGCGTGAAAGGACTCACACTGGAGAAAGACCCTATAAATGTACCAAATGTGATAAAGCTTTCGGCTGTTCCACTTCCCTTCGTGACCATGGAAGCATTCATACTGGAGAGAGACCCTACGAATGTAAACAATGTGGCAAAGCCTTTAGTCATTTGAGTTCCCTTTGTAACCATAGAAGTGCTCATACTGGAGAGAAAGCCTATGAATGTAAACAATGTGACCAAGCCTTCAGTCGTCTCAGTTCCCTTCACCTCCACGAAAGAATTCATACTGGAGAAAAACCCTGTGAATGTAAGAGATGTGGTAAAGGCTACACTCGTTCCAGTCATCTTACTCCCCATGAAAGAAGTCATGATATAGAAGCTGGGTGTAGTGACTCAGCCTATAATCCCAGCACTTTGGGAGGCCAAGGAGTGTGTATTGCTTGAGCCCAGGAGTTCATAACCAGCCCAGATTAAAACAATGTGAAACAACCTGGGCAACATGGTGAAACCCTGTCTCTAGAAAAAATAAAATAATGCTGGGCACGCTGGCTCACACCAGCTACTCGGGAGGCTGAGGGAGAAGGGTGTGAACCTGGGAGGCAGAGCTTACAGTGAGCCGAGATCTCACCACTGTATGCCAGCCTGGGCGACAGAGTGAGACTCCGTCTCAAAAAAAAAAAAAAAGAAAATAATTAACTGGGCATGGTGGCACATTTCAGTTGTCTTAGTTCTTTTTCAAGGACATAAAAAGCCATGGGGGGTTGGGGGTAAGCCCTGTGCATGCGGTTCATGAGGTCAGGAGATCGAGACCACCCTGGCCAACATGGTGAAATCTCGTCTCTACTAAAAATACAAAAATTAGCTGGGTGTGGTAGCATATGCTTGTAATCCCAGCTACTCAGGAGGCTGAGACAGGAGAATCGCTTGAACCTAGGAGGCGGAGGTTGCAGGGAGCCGAGATTGTGCCACTGCACTCCAGCCTGGCAACAGAGTGAGACTCCATCTCAAGATTAAAGAAAATAAATAAATAAATAAAGCCCCTTGAATGTAAGAAATGTGGTAAAGCATTTACTCTTTCCCATTCCCTCATAAACATGAAAAGGCTCACACTGCACAGAAACCTTAAGAATGTAGGAAATGTGGTCAAGCCTTCAGATTTTCCTGTTTTTGAAGATTTGGGAGGACTCAGAGTGGAGAAAAGCCTTTTGAATCTAAATTTGTGGTAAGGCCTTCAGTTGTGTTAGTTCCATTTGAAGACATCAGCTCATTCCTGAGAAAAACCCTATGAATGTCCAGAATGTGCAAATGTTTCATTTCCCTCATACCCACTCGAGGACAGATGAAAATGCATACTGTAGCTCCCTGGACCTTGTAAATACAAGAACATACACAGGATTAAAACTCTAATAGTTTAGAAACTGCAAGAATATTTTCAATTTTAACATTTACTTGAAAAGTCATGTGAAAACTCCCAAGGGAAAGAAGTTCTATAAGTGAAGCTTTTCTAATTTGAAAGCCTGATGCAAATTAATTATGGTGCAGTGCTTGAAAAAAATGTATGAAATGTTACACAAGTTACAAGTATATTGTTTTTATCAGTGGCTCATTCTTAAAGAGTCTTGAGTATGCATTTCACCTTGTTTTGCAGGGAAACCTTGAGGTGAGAGTTCTGTAAATGCTCTTTAAGCAGTAGTACTTGAGTTTCATAGATAATGATATTAAGTTTGTTGGTAGAATTTTTGTCTATTCATTTGATAATGTGCTGGATTCATGGTTGAATTTTAATGTTTTTCTAATATGTAGGTAAGTTTAATTTTTTTATTTCATTATTATCTTTTTTTGAGATGGAGTCTCACTCTGTTGCCCAGCCTGGAGTGCAGTGGTGCAATCTCAGCTGACTGCAACCTCTGCCTCCTGGGTTTAAGTGATTCTCCTGCCTCAGCCTCCCGAGTAGCTGGGACTACAGGTACCCACCATTATGTCCAGCTAATTCTTTGTATTTTTAGTAGAGACAGGGTTTCGCCATGTTGGTTAGGCTGGTCTTGAACTCCTGGCCTCATGATTTGTCCACCTCGGCCTCCCAACGTGCTGGGATTACAGACATGAGCCACTGCGCCCAGTCAGGTAAGTTTCATTTGTATGTATTGTCCTGTGATTAATGGACCAGTGAATAATGATTGTGAATTGTTGGGATTGTCTTACTAGCCTCATTTGGCAAATTTTGATTATCCCTTGTTCATTATACACATTCCACCTTTCTTTATTAAAGGAAAAACTACTCTTGATGTAAAGATGTTTATTTTTTGCTAATAATGAGTTGGTATTAATTCCCAAGTACATAAATTTTACCATAGAGTATCATCTCGTGAGTTCTTTGCATTTGTTGTCCTTTATTCTTTATTATTTCTATTATTTGGATCATTCACTTTGAATGAAGGAGAGAGGACTGTGATAGGACAATATGTTGTAACCAATCTGAGGGAGGAAGCATTCAATCTCTCAGTCACATATGATAGCGTTGGGCTTTTCTTCGATCCCTTTGGTATTGTAGTAGATAGTATTGCACTATTATGATATGATAGTTTATATATTGTATTTTAGAGTATTACAGTCTTACCAGTCAGTGTCACATGATTCAGTTCCCTACCAGCCAATAGACAAACCAATCACATACTCCTGTAGGAACAAAGGAATATCCTCGGCCGCGTGGGTGGATCACACCCGTAATCCCAGCACTTATGGAGGCTGAGGCAGGCAAATCATGAGGTCAGGAGATCAAGATCATTCTGGCTAACACGGTGAAACCCCGTCTCTACTAAAAATACAAAAAGTAGCCGGGCTTGGTGGCAGGTGCCTGTAATCCCAGGTACTCAGGAGGCTGAGGCAGGAGACTAGCTGGAACCCAGGAGGCGGAAATTGCAGTGAGTTGAGATCGTGCCACTGCACTCCAGCATGGGTGACAGAGCAAGATTCCATCTCAAAAAACAAAACAAAACAAAACAAAACAAAAAACCACATTAGCTGGGCATGGTGGTGCATGCCTGTAATCTCAGCTATTCCGGAAGCTGAGGCAGGAGAATTGCTTGAACCGGTACCGGGAGGTGGAGGTTGCAGTGAAATGAGATCCTGTCACTGCACTCCAGCGTGGGCTACAGAGCGAGACTCTGTCTCAAGAAATATATATATAACAGTCTGATCTCTCTGTGATATTGTTCCTACTATCCAGAATAAGAGAGAATGATATTACTCCCAATAGTGCAGGGCGTGTCTCCCCCACCATGTGACATTGTTCTCAAGAGCTAAAGAAAGAAAGAGAGGTCAGGAGTTTGAGACCAGCCTGACCAACATGGTGAAATCCTGCACCTTTGCACTCTGGCCTGGGCGACAGAGTGAGACTCTGTCTTAAAAAAAAAAAGAAAAGAAAAGAAACCATTACATTGAGCACATTTTTGCCAATGAGAAATAAACTTGTTTATTCCATGCTTTCAGGGTTCGATGAACTCTTGGAAAGCATTTTCTGCATCCTGCTGGTTGTGTAAGTGTTTTCCCTGCAAAAAGTTGTCAAGATGCTTAAAGAAGTGGTAGTTGGTTGGCGAGAGGTCAGGTGAATATGGTAGATGAGACAAAACTTCATAGCCCAGTTTATTCAACTTTTGAAGCCCTGGTTGTATGACATGTGGTCACGCGTTGTGGAGAACTGGGCCCTTCATGTTGACCAGTGCCAGCTCCAGGTGCTGCAGTTTTCCATGCATCTCATCGATTAACTCGGCATACTTCTCAGATGTAATGATTTCACCAGGATTCAAAAACTGTAGTGGATCAGAAGACCGGCAGCTGACCACCAAACAGTGACCGTGACCTCTTTTTGGTGCAAGTTTGACTTTGGGAAGTGGTTTGGAGCTTCTTCTCAGTCCAACCACTGAGCTGGCTATTGTGTGAAATCCACTTTTCATGGCATATCACAATCTGATCAACAAATAGTTCATTGTTGTTTCATAGAATAAGAGAAGATGACACTTCAAAAGGATGATTTATAAAATATTTGGTCAGCTCATAAGGCACCCACTTATCAAGATTTTTCAGCTTTCCAATTGGCTTCAAATGCCGGATGACCATAGAATGGTCGACATTCAGTTCTTCGCCAACTTCTCTTGTAGCTGTAAGAGGATCGAATTCAGTGGTTGCTCTCAGTTGGTCGTTATCAACTTCTGGCCCAGAGCCTGGGGCTGAGGCTGCCATGACCACCCTGTTCTCTTCCTTCTGGGGTCCCTAGGAAGCTCCCAGGACTGAATGATCCCCACAAAACACAGTGGCCAGGATGGGAGGGCTGGAGGTCAACTTCCCCCCACCCCTGACACCACAACCAAGAGGCCCCCATGGAGGTTGGCTCTGAACTGTGGGTCCCTGTGGGATGCAGGCTCCCACAGAAACTTCAGGGGATGAGCATGGGTCCTCCTGGCTGACAGGAGACTGGTGGGTACTGGGTGTGTGGGGCCTGTGTAGGTAGTTTGGACAGCACTGGGCCTAGCCAGGGAGCCAGGGACTAGTGTGGCCAAAGTGGGCAGCAATATGTTGCCAGAACCAAAACTACAGTGCAACCAGCCCAGCTGGTAGGGAGAAGGAGGCCTGACTAGCAGGACCATCCACCCGTGTCCTGGCCCCAAGCCCAGACTGCCTGCTTGTACTGGACATTGCCTGGTCCAGGAGGCCTGGGCATGAGGGTCAGGTGGTGTGTCCCTGGGTTCCAGGCCTTGGTGGTCCCTTGGGAGCTGAGCATCCTCTGGGCAGGAGGAGGGCCCGCGGTCCACTGTTTGCATCGGCCCCCAATGCACACACAGGGACATGGCCAGGGCTCCTCACCTGCTCTGCGGCTCCAGCTCTGAACAGCTCACTGGTGACTCTGACAGCTTCCTCCCCAAAGCTTGGGTCCTCGTCTGTGGGAATGAGGTGTCCCAGGCCCCCTGCAGGCAGGAACGCACCCCCAGCTCCTCTGGTGGGCCCTCCTGGGCTTTCTTGCCTATTGGCTTGTGAGACCCGGTTGGCCAAACTTGGTGTCCTATTTTTATTTTGGCCTTTTTCTTAGTGTGTGTTTCCTGTAACTACTGGTGTGTAGATCTTCTATTTGAGTTTTAGGTAGAGAATCTTGCCCACCCAGAGGGCCCCCACCCCAGAGAGCCTCTACGTTGCCCCCCCCCCCCCCGGGCTGGTCTTGCCTGTGCTCCACTTGGTGTGAATGTTGAGTGTGTGATGGATTCACATGGCTGCTTGACCCTGCATCTCCTTCCTTCTTGTTGCTGAGGCCGGTTCTGTCCTCTCTTTCTCCACCTGAACTGCACTTGAAGCCAAGATGAAGGATGAGAAGTGGTTGCTACGAAGGACCCTCCTGCAGTGAATCCGCTGTGAGGAGGCTGCGCTGGTCCAGCCTGTCATTTCCTTCTCTAAGCTCATTCCAGAGGTAGGCCAGGGGTAGCCTGTCCCTGCCTGCTCTTGCGGCCTGTGAATCAAGAATGGATTTTACATTTCCAAATGGTTCAACAAATAAAAAATAACACTTCATGACCCTGAGAAGTTTCCATGTCCATAAGTAAAGTTTTATGGGGGTGCAGTTATGCCCATCTCTTCACAGGCCACCTGCAGAAGGCTGCTGTGGTGTAGCCATGGCAGATTTGCATTCTTGAGGCAAAGATCAGTTGGCAAACCTGAAAATACTGACTCTTGGCTCTTTAGGGAAACAGTTTCCAGTCCCTGGTTTGAGGGCTGTGTGGCAGAACCCCAGGATCTTGGTCAGCTTGTTCCTCACTCAGGGCCTGCTGTGGCCTTCGCTAGTATGTCTGCAAAGTCTGCGTGCTATGGTGACTCTCATGGGAGCATTGAGCTCTGTCGTGCTAGATTTCAGGGTGTCTGCCTCATGGTCATCTGTCTTACCAACAGAGACCCTGTGGCCAGATTCAAACTAGCAGGAACAGTTGGTCTTTGGCAGCAGGGATACCCTAGAGCTGAGCTGCCACCCACTCTGAGGTGGTCCCATGACACCCAATGTCTGGGTCAAGGTTGGGGCAGGGCTGGTGTCCTGAACTGCCCTGCGATGTGGGTCGTAATAGCCAGGGGGTAAAGAGGGTTGCCATTACTCCCCATATCGCGGGGAGTGCCTCACCCCCTGCGATATGGATCGTAATAGCCAATTACTCCCCCCTGCAATGTGTGTCCATTATTAGTAGTCTCTTTTGTTCAGGATATTAGGAGCAATTTCCCAGGTTGTGTGTAAACAGCCTGCGATCGGAGAATGAATACCATCCTCTGCACCTCCAGATATTAGGAACCATATCACACAATGGGTGTACACTTTTTCGGAGATTTGGGATAATGTCGTTCTGTGTTTCCCTGAATATTTGGAGAAATATCACAGGGTGGCTGTACAGCCACTACTCTCTTGGCAGGAACATCATACTTTACCTACTTGACACCCAGACTGGGTGTCAAGCCACTGTCATACTGGAAGCAATATCATGCTCTTCCCCACAAGTTATGAGGAACAATATCACAGGGGGGTGTGTACCTTCTCCGGTAGTGGGAGTAGTATCATCATCTCTTCCTTTAGATGACAGGAACAATATCACAGGGTGGGTGTACAACCCGTGTGTTTTTGGAAGCAATGTCATTCTCTCTTCTTCTAGGTTTTACGACTCATATCACAGGTGGGGTGTACACACCTTGTTATATTGGATGGAATCTCATCCTCTTTCAACCTGTATCTTTAGAACAATATCCCATGGGGGCTGTCCATCCCTTCAATATTGGTACTAATACCATCTTCTCCTTTCCTGGATATGAGAAACAATATCACAGGAGGGTGTACAACCCTTGCAATATTGGTAGTAATGTCACCTCTCCCCTGTGGTTATTAAGGACAAAATCCCAGGGTGGCTGTACGGTTCCTACTTTATTGGGAGTACTATCATCCACTCACCCCCTGGATATCAGGAACCATATCACAGAAGAGGTGTCCACCCCCTTCGATATTGTCAGCCATGTCATCTTCTTCCTGCCTGGATATTAGGAATGATACCCCGGGGTTGGGGACGGTGTACACCCACTACGATATCGAAAGTAAAATCAGCCTCTTTCCCGCTAGATATTAGGAACTACATCACAGGTGTGTGTGCACCTTCTGGGATATTGGTAGTACTCTCAGCCTCCACCTCGCTGCATATTAGGAATAATATACGGGGGGCAGGGTGGTTACACCCCCTGCAATATTGAGAGCAATATTCTTCTCTTTCCCCTGTACGTTAGGAACCACATCACAGGGGTCTGTACACCTTCTGCAATATTGGGATCCATGTTATCCTCTCCCCGACTGAATGTCAAAAACAATATCACAGAAGGGTGTACACCCCCTGCGATATGGCCAGAACATCATCGTTTCTATTTTTGGATACTAGGAACAACATCACAGAGGGTGTGTATACTCCCCTGCGATATTGGGCATAATGTTATCCTCTCTTCCCCTGGATATTAGAAATGATATCCCTGGTGGAGGGAGGTGGAGTACATTAAGAACAATATCACCGGGTGGGTGTACACCCCCTGCGATATTGGGTGTAGTATCATCCTCTTTTCCCTAGGATATTAAGAACAATAACAAAGGAGGGGTGTACAGCCCGAGCCCCTCCATTATTGGGAGCAATAGCATCTTCTCCCCCTTTCAATATAAGGAACAATATCCCAAGGTGGGTGTACATCCCCTGCAATATTGGATGTAATGTCATCGTCTCCCAAAGTGGCTATTGGGCATAGTGTCACAGGGGGTTGTACACCTTCTTCGATATTGGGAGTAATATCATCCTCTCCCCTCAGGATCGTAGGCAAAATATCGAAGGGGTTTTACAACTCATGCAATATGGGCAGTAATATCATCCTCTCCCCACCTAGATGTTAGGAACTATATTACAGGCGGTTGTACACTTCTTGTGATATTC
The DNA here is from genome assembly GCF_043159975.1 of Macaca nemestrina. Lineage (NCBI taxonomy): Eukaryota > Metazoa > Chordata > Mammalia > Primates > Cercopithecidae > Macaca > Macaca nemestrina. The sequence continues at coordinate 146,425,727 of NC_092132.1, read as the reverse complement.
GGAGTCATATCATCCTCTCCCACTCAGGATATAAGGAACAAGATGACCGAAGGGATGGACACCCACTGCGATAGTTTCAATAATGTCATCCTCTACCCCCTGACTATTAGGAATAACATCATAGAGGGGTGTACACTTTCTTCGATATTGGGAGTAATATCATCCTCTCCCAGCTGGATATCAGGAACAAGTCTATTAACTATTAATATTAATAAATATAATAAAAATTAATAGCAACCATCGATATTAATAATCACAATAAAGATAGTATAAATTAATACTGGTAAAAAATGTTAACAATTAGTATAACAATTAATCATAATATCCCTATTAATAATAAAATAATGATATCAGCAATTAATGTTACTTAAATCAATACTAAGTGATGTTCGTAATAAAATAATAATTAATATTAAGAACTAATATTGTTAAATGACATTAATATTACTAATTATTTTCAAGCATGCATAATCATATATTTAAAATAATTATCAGTAATTAATAATGGTATCCTATTAATAATGTCATTGATAATTATTAAAATCGACATAGATGTTTAATAATTAATCATATTATTACTCCTAATACCACAGGGGGTGTACACCTACCTGTGATGTTGCTCCTAATATCCAGGGACGGAGAGCATGATTTTAGTTTTAATATCACAGTAGGTGTGCACTCACCCTGTGCCACTGACGCTAATATCTAGCGGGTAAAGTATGACATGACTCCCAACATAACAATGAATGGAAAGCCACCCAGTGATATTGCTCCTAATATTCACGGAAGAAGCATATGATATTACTCCCAATATCGCAGGGAGGATACAGTTCTTCTGTGATATGGTTCCTAGTATCCAGAGGGGGAGAGGATGATAATAATTCCAGTATCGCAGACTGTGTTCACCCGCCCTGTGATATTGTTATTTATATCCTGGAAGGGAGAGGATGATATTACTCCCCGTAGAGCAGGAGGCGTACACCCAGCCTGGGATATTGTTCCTAATATCCATGGAGGGGAGAGACTGATATTACTTCCAATATGGCAGGGGGTGAACATCCACCCTGTGATATTCTTCTTAATATTCCAAGGCCGAGAGGTTGATATTACTCCCAGTATGGCAGACACTGTACACCCCCGTGTGATACTCTTGCTGATATCCAGAACGGGAGAAGATGGTTTTAATCCCCATATCGAAGGAGGTGAACACCCACTCTGTGATATCTTTCCTAATATGCAGGGGGAGAGAGGATAATATTATTCCCAATATTGCAGAAGATGTACACAGGCCCCCGTGATACTGTCCTTAATAATCCAAGGCACAGAAGATGATATTACTCCCAATATCGCAGAAAGTGTACACCCCCCAGTGATGTTGTTCCCATGATCCAGGAGGGAAGAGGATGATATTGCTTTCACTATCGCAGGGAGTGTACACGCCCCCGGTGATACTGTTCCTAATTTCCACCCAGGACAGGATGACACTACTCCCAATATCACAGGGATTAAAAACACGGTGGTGTACAGTGTCTGTGATACTAGGAGTAATATCAACCTCTCGGCCTTGGAATATAAAGAAGAATATCACAGGGTGGATGTACACCCCCTGCTACATTGGGAGTAATATCCTCTCCCTTCCAAGATATTAATAACAATGTCACAGGGCCAGTGAACACAGCCTGTGACACTGGAATTATCATCCTCTCCCCCTCCAGATATTAGGAATCAGAAGAACTGTACCCTCCCTGCGATATTGGGAGTAATATCATACGCATCTTCTGTGAATATTAGGAGCTATATCACCGGGTGGCTCTCTATTCATTGCTATGTTGGGAGTCATGTAATACTCTACCACACTGGATATTAGGATCCCTGTCACAGGGTGAGTGTACACTTATTGCGATATTAAAACTAAAACCATGCTCTCCCTCCCTGGATATTAGGAACGACATCACAGGTAGGCGTACACACCTTGCGGTATTAGGAGTAATAATATGATTAATTATTAAACATCAGTGATGGATTTTAATAATTATCGATGACACTATTAATAAATAGGATACCATTATTAATTATGGATAATTATTTTAAACATATGATTATGCACACTTAAAATTAATTATTAATATTAATGTCATTTAGCAATGCTAGTAGTTCATGATATTAATCATTATTTTATAACCAACATCACTGAATTGACTTAAGAAACAATTGCTGATATCATTATTTAAATATTAATAGTGATATTGCTATTAATTATTAACGCTAATCATTAACATTTTTAACCAGTATTAATTTTTACTATCTTTATTGTGATTATTATTATCGATGATTACTATTAATTTTTATTATATTTAATAATATTACTAATTAACAGACTTGTTCCTAATATCGAGCGGAGGGAGGACGATGTCAGGTGGGGAAGCTTCGTGCAGGTTCCTCATGACAGGGGAAAAAGGAATGGAATCCAAATGCCGGTCCTTACTTGAGAAGCCTAGAAGGCAACCGGGAGGATGGGAAGGTTGGAACATGAGGGAAGGTGCAGAGGTGGAAAGGGCACAACACTTCCATTGATTTATGACAAAATACAGAATGGGACTGGGCCAGAGACTGGGTTCTTCCTGTCTCCTGGAGAAAACCGGGTGCATGGCCTGAACTTTTTCTCTTCTGCAGGCAACAAGACCCGCAGAGGAAGGCTCTCTTCCACAGCTTTTCTGGGAAACCCCAGAGAAGCCGCTGCCAAATCGAAAAGAATCCATGGAATCACGTGATTATCTGAGGGTAAGTGTCACTCAGGGCCCCTGGTCTTTTTCTCCTCTAGGTCACCCTGGTTGATTTCCTTTCAGGTTCCCGTGTGTGTGAGGGGATCAGCGAACCCCTCTTCCCTGCCTTCTTGGGGTCAGGGACTCCACGATCCTTCCAGATCCATTTGATTCCAGGTGAAGGCATCTGAAGATGCCGTATTTCCTGTTGCTTTCTTTTTGTGCAGTGATGGCAAGCCGGCCAACAACATCTTCCTAGCGGCATGAGGAAATTAGTCCCTCAGAGGCCCCAAACCTGGAAGAGGCTAACCCCAGGATCGTGCATGTTTTCAGAAAAGACGTCCTGGGAGCCCTTGAGCCACCAACCTGCCTTCAGAAAGCATTAGTCCGTCCCACTTCATGGAAGGCTGAGTGGAGGCGCTTTGATCCAGTTAATGCCCAAGACACAGTCTTTAGAAAAATGGTATTCTTAGATCATAGCTCGAGAGTGCACATTTTTCATGGGTCTTGTCCCGATCAGCACTCACGTTGAGGATCTGTCCCTACTTCCAAGGACCGCCTGGCCATACCGTATTAAGAATTTCCTGCTGTGTGCACCTTGTCTTTGGATGTGGTTGATTTCCATGTTGGCTCAATGCTGAGGAACTTCTAACCTGTGTGGTCTCCTTTCTTTCAGGTTGCAAGCAGGCCAATGCCGGTCCACACAACCAATAAGAGGCCACGCGTGGACCCTGCCCTCACTGATGGCTCAGCTACCAAAATGTCTGACACGGTATCCCTCTTGGTTTCACTGTCTCCCCTCAGAAAAGCCAGTCCGAGCTCCTCGGCAAGTCTCCGACCAAAGGAACCACAGACGGGGCAGTGGCCGACATCCCTCAGCCTGGAGTCAGGCAGCAGGGCCCGCAGCCTCTCGTTGTGGTGAAGCCGACACACAGCAGGCCTCAGGGTGGCTGCCCAGAAGCTCCCCAGGCTGCCTCCAAGCCCCACGGCCTGATCCGGGTCATCAGCCCCCAGGCACAAGACAAACGTCCTGCGGTGACCTCACAGCCCTGCCCACCAGCCGACACACACAGCTTGGGCCTCGGCTCCAATCTCAGTTTCAGGCCAAGAGCCAAGAGACCTGCGCAGCCTCCGACTCAGGCTTGCCTGAACTTTCCCAAGAAACCGAGAATGGGTCCCTTCCAGATGCCCGAAAATGCCATCCAAGGAGGTGAGCTGGGGACCCCTGAGACTCTCCAACCTCCACCAGCTGCAACGGAGCTCAGACCAAGTCCGTCGCCCCAGATGAGCAGGAGGACATCCGCCCAGGTGCCCAGCAGTGACCGGCAGCCTGCGCACAGCAGACCTTGCCTGCCTACTGCCCAGGCCTGCACCATGTCCCATCACCCAGTGGCCAGCCACGATGGGGCCCAGCCTCTCAGAATGCTCATCCGGAGACTGGAAAATGGATGGTGGAGCTCCAGCCTCCTGACAGCTCCCTAGTTTCCCTCTCCTGAGAAGCCGGGAGCCTTCCTAGCTCACAGCCCTCAAGTCTCAGAGAAGTCTGAGGCTCCCTGTGTTCCTGTCCCCCTGAGTGTCCTCTATGAAGACCTTCAGGTTTCCTCCTCCTCAGAGGACAGCGATTCTGACCTGGAGTGAGACTGCAGGTGGCAGGGGCTCCGTGCCTTCCAGCTCCCATGGCTTGGACGGGACCGTGGGACTGAGGAGCACAGAGCAGAGAGCAGACTGTGTGTGGTGACTCCCAAGCTCCCCAGCTGTGGTGCTTCTGTGGATGTTGGAGCCCAGGCCAGGCAGAGACCACATGCAGAGACTCTGCTTCATTGAATTCTGGTGAGGGACATTGTAGTTCGCAGGGCTCTCTGGAAACCCACCACGAGAAGCTTCTGTGCCAGTGATTCGTTGCCTCAGAAACTGGGTGACCTGCAGCAGACTTCCGCTGTGATGTCAGTAGGAAATGGGAATGACTGTGTGTTTGCTCTCTAGATGACTGAATCAGGGAACAGTTAGGGAACCCTGAGAGATACAGGCCTTCAGCTGTGCCCCGCCCTGACAGCAGTGTTTTGGACGCTGTGAAGCGTTCTGCACAAAGCGTTCTTGGGGTGTTTCCTCAGCCTCGAAAATTGGGCACTGGAATGCCATTGGAAATAGGTGTGTTTAATTTGTTTTGAAGTGAATAAAATTCTCAAAAAGAGGACGTACTCTCTTTTGACTTTCATTCCGTCTTTGTGTGTAACTGATTTTCCAAGGGCTTGAAAATTTCTTGACTTGTTAGCAATCCAAGTCATTATGTTTCTGAAACAGAGTTCATTGAGGGGACCGCAGGACTTGGCAGGACCTTTGACTTCTTAAACATCCACAGGGGCTAGAGAACCTCAACCCCACTCTACCAACACGCACCTAGTCATATTCCGCCAAGTGAATCTCACGCAGGCTAACACGTGGGGAGCGTCACTTGCACCACGAGTCCCCATTTGGCTCACCGTGATGCCACGTGTGGGGTTCAAACTGTGACGGCCCCCATGAAGTGGTTTCCGGATGTGCGTATGAACGAGGCACAGTTTCATTCGCCAAGTAGAACCCAGTAAAGCTGAAATAAACTCCCAGATTTGGGATGTACTTCAGAGGTAGAATATTCATCTCATCTTCTTTCCGGATGCCTGAGCACCGGGCCTTTCCATGCTTCTCCCCCTGATCCTAAGAGTAGCTGAGGTGGAGACTCACTGAAAGCTCTAGGTAAAGGTATCACATCATGCACAGGCTATCTTCGTTCTCTGACCCGGGAACAATTCTGACCAGGATTCCACATCTAGGAGGCCTCCGAAATGAGCGGGATTGTCTGAGCGACACCAAATGGCTGTTCCCTTTCCGCCACGGTTGGGGGTCGTTACCTTGATTATCCAGACCACCTAGAAAGTATCAGTATCCAGAATCAACAAGATCAACTCTGCTCCTCTGACAGCAAAAGGAGCATGACCAAAATGAACCAAAGAGCGTGGCAGGAAACGATGTGACTGGAAAGTTCAGAGAACTGCCACAGGGGGTTTTAAGCAGGTGTTCCCACCTGAATCATGAATAATTAATGAAGCGCAATTCCAAGGGGAATGGAGTTTCAGCAGATGCAACCAAAGTTCCCCGACATGAGAGTTCCACAGAAAGTCCACTGGATCTTCGCAAATCCAGAGAAATGACAAGGGGACCCAAGGAAATAGAGCCCCACTGGTGTCCCGGAGACTCTTCAGGCATAATGCCTGGAGTCACAGGAGGAGGTGGAGAAGGAGCCAGGCACTGAAGGACAAAGTGGTTTTGACTTTCTTCATCTGTGTTTCACCGCAGTCCATTTCACGGTGGTAGAATAAATATATTGGTTTTCTGTCGGTTTGTTGGAGTCGAAAACCTATGATTTTGTTTTTGGTGGGAGAGTTTCACTCTGGAAAAGAAAATATTCTGAAGATGGAGGTTGTCCTAGATTCGATTTCAAGGTGAGTCTACTTGATGCCAGTGAAGCATATTTTGGCATATAATACATATGGTCATATTACATTTTGTCTATATTACCTCATTTTTAAAAACCATGTCGTAAAAAATGTCAGAGTTAGATATACCAATGTTAAATTTCTGATCACGTGTCCAGAAGCACTGTAAAATGCAGCCTAGAATGCAAAATTCCCAGCCACTTCTCTGTTGAACTCTCTGCAGAGCGGCATTGCATCCAGGGGTTTTCAAGGTGCACTAGTGTGGCATGAGCTGGTCCTTGGCTTCCTGCTGAAGTTGGAATCCTGCAGATTGTTTAGGGGTGGTGTCAGCTTGTCCCATCTTTCCAGGTCATCATTAACCTCTCCTGGGCACCCACATGGACTCAGAACTTACCTAGAGTCACAGGCAGGTCTGGGAAGCTGCCCTTGAGCCTTTGTGCAGTCCATGATGGTTCCATGCCTCTGATCTGCTGGGGCACATTCTGCAGAGGGATGGGCTGGCATAAGCTGTCCCTGCCTTTCTGAAAATCACGGAGATTCCTGGTACCTGAAGCCACATAGAAATATCTGTGGAGTCTCAGGCAGGACATGGATGCCATTCACAGGCTCCTGTTCTTCCACTTAATGGCAGCAAGAGTGATTCCTGGGTTTCCTAATTGACTTCAAAACAATTTTGGTGACTTTGTTGTGTCAATGACCACTCCTGTTTCTGTGGCATCCAGTTCACCTGTAAGGTTTTTGGGGATTATGTGGAAACTCATGCATTTTTCCAGAGCCTCACTTCATCCTGGATGCTCTCAAGCATGCACAAGTGGATCCCTGCCTTGGTGGCATCTTGGAAAATTGCAGGAGATCCCTTAGGTCTAGGAGGCACTAGGAGGTCCATCAGGAATTGGGAGGGCATGTGTCTGCCCATCTGTAGTGTTAACTTCTATTCATATTCAGAATGCAGATTCTTCCTGAACTAATAAATTATCTTCATCTTGGTGTAAGTAGCCACAAAAGAATAATTCATATTAACGCCATTGATAAAAATAACTGAAAACCAACAATGAAGATAATAACGACAATGTTAATTATTATAATATTGACAGTAAAAATAAAACAAAGGCATTAGAGATTAGAGATTCCCTTAAGTGAAGGACAATGTGAAGATATAAGGATACATGAGTTGTTTGGACTCAGAGTCCAATGAAACGTGTTCCTCAAAGGCAAAGACAAGAAGCATAAGGAAAATACAAAGTTCATGGATGACCACCTGGGCTACCTTGGAACTCATGTGGGAACACTGCAGGCAAAGTGTACCTCGTCCTGGGAATGCCCACCACCCAGCCCTCACTCACCTTCATGAGGTAGGACAGCAGGATAACGGGGAAGGAGTCCATGCAAGGGATGCAAGACTTGTGTCACACCTGATTCAAAGAAGCACTGCTTGTGACAGATGTTTATCTCCTAACACTTTGTCACCTCTAACTGCCTGGCTGCATGTCTGCCATCTGTTCTTCTTGGGTCACAGGAGGGACAGACATTACTGTCCCCCTATCTGCAAACAGAGGCATTAGAGGACATTACCCTTGTTGCTTCCTCTTTGGAAAGGGGCAACATACATGGCAGATGCCATTCTCTGTCTCTTTGGAAAAGTTTGCCAGCACATTTAAGGTTTTCTTCAGCCACAGAAAGCCACCTGCTTCAAAGTCTCACCCTCCACAAGCGGCAAGCACACAATTATTAATGGAGGCAAGGGATGCATAGACTTTGCCATTTGATTCAATTGGGACAAATAGGGGAGGCCTTCTTAGCTGAACAGCTCTGTCTGTGCGGCCAGTTGACAAAGTCAGGCTGCATTGCCATTAGACTTGCCCCTTTGCACAGAAGGCTTCCCTCCAATCCTTTCCACACATGTGGATCCTGACATTACTTCCTAACAAACATCCTGCACACTAAACTTCATCTATCTCCAGCTCCCTGGGAACCAAACCTGTGACAAAAGTGAAAAGTTTCTAGGGAAAATATGGTTTCCTTATCAGACAGGAATCAAATTCTGCTGAGCTAGAAAATAAGGTAAAGTCTGATGCCATCTCATGATTTTTTTTATTAGGACATTACCACTGCCAGCAAGAATTATGTGCATCAATTCATGGGGGCAAAAATCATATTGGAGTGGGATGAGGTTGTTGTGAGTTGAGGAGAAATTTTGACGAATGAACTTTACCCTCAACTTGAGTTCAAGAGAGGAGATGAAGATGAAAACAGCTGGAAATAAAAGGTGTCCAAAAACATTTTTCTGGTTTTGCAAAAATCAAATTTCAAGTTGGGAGACACTATGTTTAAATTCTAAAAGGATACAGCATACTGAGAGGAAATAACTATAGATAAATTGTCCTTTTTGTAAATAATACACTTTATGATATGACAGGAGACCAAGGGACACAACACAAATTTGGAGTTAAAGAAACTAACAGACATTCTTGATACTCAGCTGTTATGGCAGAGATGCCAGAATGATGGATGTCCATGTAGCAGTCCTTTTTTTTTTTTTTTTTTTTTTTGAGACGGAATCTTGATCTGTAACCAGGCTGGGGTGCAATAGTGTGATCTCAGCTCACTGCAACCTCCGCCTCCTTGGTTCAAGAAATCCTCCTGCCTCAGTCTCCCAAGTAGCTGGGACTACAGGTGGGCACCACCACACTCAGCTAATTTTTGTATTTTTAGTAGAGATGGGGTTTCACCATGTTGGCTAGGATGGTCTCGATCTCCTGATCTTGTGATCTGCCCTCCTTGGCCTCCCAAAGGGTTGGGATTAGAGGTATGAGCCGCTATGCCCGGCCCATGTAGCAGTACTTTTGAACTTAATGGCTGAAAGCATCCACCTCCAAACTTATGTATTATATTTGCAAAAGAGTACAAACCATGTAATGAATTTTAAAGGGAAGACAAGCCTGTGGGAATTCAACAGCCATGGCAACGTTTTGAACTTCTTTTTATTAAACATGTAAGAAGTAAGTGAAGTTCAAGACCTAACAGAATTGCCAGGAATTATTTGAAGAATTACCAAGATGACTTAGACACTATGAAATCCTTACAATGCCCTCTGGTGGAGTTTCCTCCTGGAGCCAGTGATTTTAAGCCAGAGGCAAATGTCTCTGCAGGCATAAGAATTCGACCCAAATGTACTATTCAATTTTAAATGAGATGACAATAAAATTACCTGCTATATAGTAACAACTATTTTTTTTCTTTCGGGCAGAGTCTCTGTTGCCTAGGCTAGAGCGCAGTGGGGCACTCTTGGCTCACTGCAATCTCTGCCTCCTGGGTTCAAGTGATTTTCCCACCTCATCCTCCTAAGTAGCTGGGATTATAAGCATGTGCCACCATGTCTGACTGATTTTTGTATCAACAAAATTATTTCTGGGGTGGAGAGTTAGGGACCTTTATTCTCCCACATCCAAAAACATGTTCTCCAAATGATCTGTCAATAGAAATAACTGATACCTATATTTGCTAACCTATCTTTTTCTTTCTTTAGATTCAGAACTAGAGTGTGGAAAAGTTATATTAAGAAGGTTCTCTCAATTTTCAACACAAGTGATGGGCTAGGCACTAATCTAGGTGCTATAGATTATAGATACACATTAACATACCCACAATAGTTTTGCCTTATTACCTCCTACATTCTAATAATGCACCAAAAAAAAGGATAGATTAGCTTTTTATTTTTTTGAGATGAAGGTTAATTCTGTCACCCAGGATGGAATGCAGAGGCAGGATCTCAGCTCACTGCAACCTCTGCCTCCTGGGTTCAAGCGATTCTCCTGCCTCAGCTTCCTGAGTAGCTGGGATTACAGGCATGTGCCACCATGCCCCGAAAATTTTTGTATTTTTCAGAAAGACACCTTTCATTACGTTGGCCAGGCTGGTCTCAAACCCCTGGCCTCAAGTGATCCATGCACCTCGACCTTCCAAAGTGCTGGGATTATAAGCATGAGCCATAGTGCCCAGACAAAGAGAATAGCTTTAAATAGCATGTATGAAACCAAAAGAAATGTATGCCCATCAATTTTATACTGTATTTGGCCAGGTGCAGAAGATCGACTTGTAGTATTGTAAGGGAATAAGGTTCTTTACCAAAAATACAAAAATTAGCCCAGTGTGGTATTGTGTGCAGGAACAGAAAACCAAATACTACATATTCTCCATTATAAGTGAGAGCTAAACATTGGGTTATACATTGTTTAACTCTCACTTATGTGGAAACAATAGACACTGGAGATTCTTAGAGAGAGGAGGGAGGGTTGGGGACAAGGCCTTAAAAACTGTCTATTGGGTATTATGTTCACTATGTGTGTGACGAGGTCATTCATACTCTAAACCTCAGCATCACACAATACATCCATGTAACAAACCTGCACATGTATCCTCTGTGTATAAAATTAAAATTAAAAAACTAAAATGAACAAACAGATATGAGTAGGAATTTCTCAAAAGAGGAGATACAAATGGACAACATATATATAAACAATTCTTACCCTCTCTAGTCATCACGGGAATGCAAATGAAAACTACCATGAAATATCACCTCACACCTGTTAGAATAGCTATTATCAAAAAGATGGATGATAACAAGTGTTGGTAAGGATGTGGAGAAAAGGGAACCTTTGTATACTGGTGGGGGGAATGTAAATTAGTATGGCCATCTTGGAAAATAGTATGGAGGTTTCTCAAAAAATTAACAATAAAAATACCATTTTGTTCCAGCAATCCCACTTATTTTATATATATATATAAAATATATGTAATATATATATGAAGTCATTGAAATCAGTATGTGAAAGAGATATCTGCACTCCTATGTTCCTTTCAGCACTGTTCACAATAGTCAAGATATATGAAGAAGACACACATTATCATTCATTCACGGACGGATGAATTAACGTTTTATATATATATATATATGTATGCACAATGGAATATTATTCAGTATTATATAATAATGAAACCCTGTCATTTGTGACAGCATTGATGGATCTGAAGGGCATGAAGTCATGTGAAATAAACCAAACACAGAATGACAAATATTGTATGATTTCACTTGTATTTGAAATCTCAAATAAACTCAGAAGCAGAGAGTAGACTGGAGGTTGCCAGGAGCTGTGGTGCAGGTAAATGAGTAGGTGTGATTACAGTACAAAGTTTTAGATATACAAACATAAATAAGTTCAGGAGGTCTAATCTACAGCATAGTGCTTATAGCTATGAATGCTGTATTGCATACTTAAAATATAATAGGAGGGTGAATTTTATGTTAATTGTTCTTACTAATAGAAATAATAATTAGAATGGGAGGGAGAACTTCAGGAGGTGATGATTATGTTTATAATCTTGATGGTAGTGATGCTTTCACAATGTATCCTTATCCTCAAACTCACTGAGATATACACATTAAATAGGTACAGCTTTTTGAATGTAATCATATCTCAACAAAGTGTTTTTAAGGGGGGTTGGTTAAAACATTTAAAAAGGAAGGGTAGATGTTCCTTTGCCCTTCTCCCATGCCTTTTTTTCTCCCTGCTGTCTAGAATTCAGAAATAATAGGTGGGAATTTAGCAGCCAAACTAGGGTATTTTCTAAAGTATAGCAGAGCAGATACCTGGAAGGGACCTGCATCCCTAATGACATTAGAAAGTATCTGTACTAGCCTCGAATGGTGTAACTACAGGTTAATTTTAAGTGAAAAAGAAATCAACTTCTGCCTTGTTTAAGCAACTTCATTCAGGCATTAATTTTATAAACATGTAGAGACTACATACTCCTTATGAGCAGAAACAATATTTATAAATAAAACAATGGTGATAAATAAAAGAAAATAAAAAGCAGTGAAACAAAGTGGTTTAATAGCTATACATAGTTATTTTGTTGAAAGATTCTGCTGCTAATATTATTCAATAATTTTGTATGCTGGTGCAAGTAAGGAAATTTACATTGTCTAATAAAAATTATTTATCAATTTATAAAACAGTAAACATTTCATAGAATGGGGCTAAGAATCTGCACTGCAAAATAACTTTCAGTTGATTTTATGCACAGTAATTATTGAGAATCCCCTTATCTAGATCCAACAGATCTGGACTTACATAGGTGCTATCAAGACTTAAGGAAGAAAATTTTCCTGACTCTATCCATACCTCCAGCTAGTAATAGATCTAGAGATTCAGAACTCAAATCCAGACCCCCTGCCTCTATGTGCAGTGGCCTTTCACTGTCCTGTTTCGCTTCACTTGTTAAAGAGGATTTGAGAATAAATGACCACATGATTCAACTCTCTCCTCAGCTCTGAGGAATATAGCCCTGTCCTGGCAAACAAGAAGCTCACACAGTAGTGGAGGAGGCAACTATACATTCACTAATCTAGCATACAAGCAGTAGGCACTGCACCATAAACAAGGCACTGTGGGGGTTCAGACCAGGAGCAAAGCAGGGATTAGCAGGGCTAGTAAAGTCTGGGAAGTGTTCACTAACAAAATGTCTAATCATTAACTAAACCAAATGGTTTCTCAACATGGCCTAATTAATTGTAACTTAATATAAATGGTTGGTTGTTCATAGACCTTAATCTTTTGCCAAAATATTTGTAGCTTATGTTCCCATTTAACAAAGTTTTCTGGTCAAAACTGTGCACCCACATCTTTCTAATGAACTAGTGTCCAATAAAACATGGACTTTCAGTCATCCCATGAAGGTGATTTTGCATGCATAGTACATCTCTGTCTGTGAATATGCCTAATGAGGTATGGAAGGACACTTATTATCCAAAGAAAGACATTCCACTGGTGCTACAGAACCACAGACGGAAGTTTTTTTCTGCCTACTGGAAATAAAGCCAAGCTTTCTTCTTCCTTCAGCAGTGAGGATTGCTGTCCTCCTCTTTATCATTCTCTCTCTCTCTCTTTTTTTTTAATGGGCCAAACTCTACCAAATAACAAAATAAACTTTGTGTAAGCCTTGGTAAGAGTAGAGTGTCCGACACCTTATGATGCTATAATACTCAAAGCAAAAGCAAAATCACCTATGACCAGAAAAGGGAGTCACAGGAAATCTAGAAGTCTCTTGACTTGGCCAAGAGACCTGCAGCCTCATAATTCATTAGCTCTCCATAAGAACTCTCACGTGAAATGAAGTCAGTGGTGTTTCAAGTGCTTGAAACCCTCGTTACTCTACCTCTAAATGTGAATTAATTAGGCAAGTTAACTAGCAGTTACTAGACCTCAAAAGCAAGATAATCAGGCATTATTCTACTAAATATTGGTCTCCATAACTCCTCTATTTTCTTTAGGAAAAGTTAGTTAGCCTAAGACATTTGGCATAAGGGCTATGCCAAAGCTATGTTGGGGTCAGCCAGGAAGGATTCCTGGGGGTCTCCTTGAAAATATTACAATAATCGAAGAAATCTTCAACCTATTGCCCCTCAGTACTGTTGGTCCCTTGTACTTGATTTTTCCCCTTAAGTTTTATTCCAATTTCTAACATTATCATTCCCTCTTCCTTCTCAGCAACTAGTCCTCCAAAGTAGAACTTAAACAGTGACCAGACATGGCCCTGCAACAGAGCATATCCTTCTACATTTAGCATGCAATCATGAATCACAGGTATAAGACCCCTTGAACAGACATGGTTTTGGTGACTACATGTAGGACTTACTGCTTTTACCCAAGAAGAGGATCAGGCATCCTAAGTAGCTCAGAAATTTTTCTGGAGCTCTTGAATGTGTAGAGGCAAGAAAGACTAAGCAACCTGTTGCCTTACATGAGGCATACTATCTTCTTATGTTTTCTTTTGAATTCAGGATTTCAAGGTTGGGGAAGGAGTGGGAAAGTAGCCATGGACATGTGAGAATGTGGATGATCCTTTTACATTGTCAGGAATGGTCAAATTCTATGCTTTATGTTGTTTGCTAAAAGACACTTTCCAAAGCTTTCAACAGAAAATATAATGGCACACATGCCTATTCTTGGTGAACCCAGACTTTTTATCTAGTCTGTGATAGTCAGTTTCGAAGGACTGCTTAGGGTAATGAATCCTTCAAGTTGTAAAGATGAAGGGCAGTTTTTGGACAATTCCCATTTTGCTGTAGGAAAACTAATCTGGAAGAAGAAAAAGGGAGAGATCGAAGTGGGAGAGAATGGAGGTGGAAAATGAGTTCAGTTGATCAAATATTTGTTAAGCACCCACTGTATGTCGGGCCCTTACAAGGAAGCAAGCAAAGAACAAAAGGCATGTGATGGCCTTGCTCCTAAGAAGCCAGAGGCCAGTAACCTGGATTGCTATAGACCAGAAAAACATCCACAAGCCCCTACAACACAGCACTGGCATAGGATGAAGAAGAAGTTTCTTTCTATGAGATAAATAGCATACAACCAAATAAGAAAGTCAAAAGTTACACAAAGTTCAAAAACCTAAGGCACCAACCTTTAAGAGATCTGATTATCGGTGGTGACTTTGGAAGGAAAGTTATTATTAGGATTATTTTAGTACTAAGAGTTTTGAGCTGTCTATCCAACATTTTCATCTGCACCTCTGCCTTGGTAATACTGTGTGTGTGTGCGTGCGTGTGTGTGTGTGCATGTGCCTTTTCACATGTTTGAAATATATTATCTATCCCACACTCCACATAGGTTTGGGGGTTAATTACATACAGGCTGATCTGAATCTATACTCTTAGGAACGGAGTTAAGCTACTCTATCACATTGTGAAGAGTTGATATGTAAGAGACTCTGAACATCTTATAAATTACCTTTAAAATGTTTCCTTTTTTGTGAAGGGAAGAATAAGTATTTGTAAACAAATGCAAAAACATCTTTAACTAAACAAAAGAACATTTAGTTAACCTTGTTGTGATTAGCAGAGAGGATAGCTGCAGACACTATAAAATCACTCAGCAACAAGATTTGACAAAACCTTAAAGATGGCTCTATTTTTCCTGTTTTATACAGGAAAATATTAAGGCCCTGGGTATTGAAGTACTTTTCCCAACAGTGGAGTAAATGTCAGAGTCAAGGCTGTGTTTTACATCTCGGTTTCCCCACACATCCCACCCTATGGTTCTGTTGTGCTGTTCCTTTGTGTGACTCCTCAAAGCCTGGTTAAAGGTGATACCGTATCAAATTGTATTAACTCAGTAGCACAAAACACCAGGGAATTGATTTATAAGAGTATTAACCTTGTGGCATTACTGAAGACCCATCTGATTAGTAGTTATCAAGTAGTCACCCTGGCTAAATATGTGGGTTTGATTTTTAATTTTGAAAATGAAAAATATTTTAAAATATATGTCTTACATCCATATCCCAAGGAAACTTTAATCAAGTTTTAAAACTTCCAAATTTAGATAAACTCATGTTTTTTGTTGTTTTAATTTTCACTCAATGAAAATAGAAAAAAACTAATTGGATAGAACAGCACAGCAGAAGCATTACTTATAGCCAAAAATGGGATGCAAGAAGACTGAAGAAGAAAATGCAGGACAGTGCTTTAAAAAGCAGTCTAATGAAAAGTGGGGTCTCCTCAGGATGTCCTTAGGTAGACATTGCAGCAGAACTGCAAAGTTTTCTTTAGAAGGCTGGGGAAGAGAGGAGGAAAAAGAGAAGGGGCAAGAGTGGAAAACAGAATGAGGCTCAGAATACCAAGCGTTAGTGCTGTCCCTATCACCTTCCTCACTTGATCACTGGGTGATCTTGGGCAAGTTTCTTCCTTTCCCTCAGCTCATTTCCTCATCTGTAAGGTAAGTTACTAGACAAGGTAGCCTTTGATGTTCATTGTAACTCTAACTTATCTTCCCCAAGCAAATAGCTGGGAAAGACACTGTGCCCACAATATGCAAGACACAAGGTTCACAAGCAAAGAACAAATAAAATCAAAAGATTTTTTAAAACCCCTGATGTAACTTGAATTCTTACAAATAAGCAATGGTACATCATACTTTTACAAAGACCTTTTGTGATTTCATTTTTAAAATCATTTCAAGTTTTATTTTACTTCATATTAAGATAATGGGAGATAAATTGTTAAATGGGTTCATGCAGGAATATATGTAAGAGACACAAAAATCCAAAATAGGTAATTGTTATGTTAGTAGTTCCCTTTACTGAGGGGCAGCAGACAAAAGAATGTTAGAAAAAGCTTCATAAAGTGGATTATATAGAATGTGCTTTAAAAGAGTATTTTATTGGGTGGGAAAGGGCAATATGGGGAGTTATTGTTCAAGGGTTAAAGCTATGCAAAATGAGTCAATGACAGAGATAGGCTCTAGAACATAGTACCTACAGTTAATAATGAGGTATTTTGTATTTAACAATTTGTTAAGAGGGTCGATCTTAGGGGTTCTGACAACAACAACAACAACAATAAAGGGACGTAGGAAACATTTGGAGGTGATGGATATATTATTACCAGGATATTGGTTGTGGTAACAAGAGTAATATATATGTGCAAATTTGCCAAACTATATCCATTAATTACGTACAGTTTTTGTATAACAATTTTACTTCAGTTCCTACTATATTGCCTGGCAAACAATACTTTATACTTAAAGTAAGAGCAATGATTATTGCATGTGCATGTTGAAAATAATAAAGAAAGCAGGTGACAATAAGACATCCTGAGTCTTTTGGAAATAAACAGCATTCACCTGCTTTCTCATCCATTGAGATATCACCACATTTATGTACTTGTGTGTCCCTGGAAGTTTCTTGTGGGAGATTTAGTTATTCTCTTTTCGTTAGGCTCTACTAACCAAGAACAAATCACAGACTCAGACAGCATCATAAAAAGGCCCAGACCCACGATGTCCAGAGACTCCAGGCTCAACCCACATTGATGCTGGCCCTTCAGCCATGAGACTCCATTTGCTTCTCCTTATTCTCCTTCTTTTTTCAATTCTTTTATCCCCAGGTAAGTTGGTAGCTGATTACTATAAGGTTCTGCAGATTAGAAGGCTATATCCCTGGCCAGACAAGATCCTAGAATCAGTCCTGTGGGTTCAAGAACCTAATATTTACAGCTTCACTAGGATTATAATAGGGAAAAATAGAAAAGAGACTCATTTAGCAGTAGCTCCTGTTGATAAGATTCCATCCATGTTTTTTGATCTAGTGAGTGGATATAATAATGGATGCTGCTGAAATTCAATCCTGTCAGATCAAACTGCCTACATATAAATTTCCATGCCCCACCAAGGCATCTCAAGATTCAAAGTAAGGATACAACAGAATGTGACCTCAATGAGATGCCTTTGTGGGACCTGGAAATTTATATGCAGGCAGTTAGATCTGATAGGATTGAATTTCAGCAGCATTTATTATTATATTTGCTCACTAGGTCAAAAGAGATGGATGGAATTCTATCAGTAGGAGCTACTGCTAAATGAGTGTTGACAAATCTGAAAGTTTTATTTGAAGAGACAAACAGAAAAATTATAATCCTAGAATAAGTGAAAATTATATGAGAGACTTTTCAAAATAAATTATATTTTATGTGGCTATGAATAAAAAATGATTTGCAAAGTGAAACTTAGGACTAGAAAGGAGAGTTAAAGGAACTTCAGACAAGTGAATTAATAATAAGTAAAGATGCCAAGAAGTGCCGCTCATGGTATATTACAGGTAACCACACAGAAATGGGTAACATCACTTTCAATACTAAAACAGCTAAAATTTAATGGGCTAAGCATGCATTTTGAGGGCTTTTGGAAAAAAAAACAGCATAATAAACCTAAAGAAGATAAAGGGAAAGTTATATATATAAAATATAAATTAATGAAACAAATGAGAAAAAAACTAATATTTTAAAAAATGTTTTTCATAAAGTCTCATATACTTTATAATAACCTGGCAACACTGGACAAATGAGAACATGCTTAAAGTAACTATTGCAGGAATGAAAGGTTAATGTCAAAACAGATGTTTCAGAGATTCAAATAATTTTTTAAAAAATATATTTGTGTATTATATTCCATCTTTGCTGTGTACTTGGGTATTTTCCTGTTGCAGTTCACTATATCATGTGTCATCAATTGTGACTGTGTCATCAATTTTTATGCTAGTAAATTATTACCATCAGCATACAAATATGCTGTTAAGTATGTCCTTGCTTTTCTTCTGATGCCAGCTGTCATCCTATTTTTTGCTCTAGTTTTCAGCAAAACATCTTAAAATAGTTGTCCATACTCTCTGTCTTCAATTCCTCTCCTCTCATTGTCTCTTAAATATATCCCAGTCGGGCTCTCTCCCCCTTTTTCAATCATGTTATTGACACCACTTTTGTCAAAGTTACCAATAATCTCCATATTGCTAGATCCAATGATCATTTTTCACTACAACTTTAATTGGCCTATTAGCAGCATTTGACACAAATAATCACTTCCTTCTTCATAGTATACTTTCTTCACTTGGCTTCCAGGACAGCACATTCACTTGATTCTCAGCCTATCTCACTGGAGCTACCACTTCAGCTTCCTTTGTTTCTTCCTCATCTTTTCCCATCACACTTCCTATTGGAGAGCTCCAGAGCTCAGTTCCTGATTCTCTTCTCTTCTCCCTCACCACACACTCTGGAGGGGCTCAGCAAGTCTCATCCTTTTCAATTCTCCTTTTGGACCTCCTTTTGAACTGCAGGCTTATAATAAATTATCCAACTGCATAACTGGTTTATCTACTTGGACACTTAATTTCAAAAGTCATAGATATCCAAAACTGAACTCATGATTTTCCCTCATAAACCCCTACATACAGATTTTCTCTTCTTGCAGAATGCCATAGTCAGCAGTGAAGCCTCTCTTAGCTCTCCTGTACACTTTCATCCTCAGCAAGCCTCTATCTCTGCACCTCAAGAACCTCTCAGGGCTCCCATCCCTTGCCCAGCCTTGGGCAGTAGCTGCCTCACACTCAGTGAAAGACCAGAGAATCTGCTTCTCTCATCTACCTGCCCTGCCCTGCCTTCAGACCTCATCAGGCCCCTCTGCTTATGCACCTGTGAGAAAAGAGAGTGAAGGGGGGCTTGTCTCAGCTCCCCACCCACTCCCCAGTAACAGAGGATTTTACCCGATTCTCACAGTAAGACCTTTAGCTTGCTCTCACCTCAAATTGCAGCAGTTCCTACATGCCTGTCCCTCAAAAGTGTCTCAGGTAGTTCTGCTCTCCATCCGATCTTACCTAGGAGCACACAAGATAGGTCATGAAAAAACCATTAGTGGGGCCGGGCGCGGTGGCTCACGCTTGTAATCCCAGCACTTTGGGAGGCCGAGGTGGGCAGATCACGAGGTCAGTGGCTAACACGGTGAAACCCGGTCTCTACTAAATACAAAAAATTAGCCGGGCATGGTGGCATGCGCCTGTAGTCCCAGCTACTCGGGAGGCTGAGTCAGGAGAATCGCTTGAACCCTGGAGGCGGAGGTTGCAGTGAGAGGAGATCGCGCCATTGCACTCCAGCCTGGGCGACAGAGTGAGACTCCAGAGAGAAAGAGAGAGAGAGAGAGAGAGAGAGAGAGAGAGAGAGAGAGAGAGAGAGAGAGAGAGAAAGGAAAGAAGGAAGGAAGGAAGGAGAAAGAAAGAAAGAAAAGAAAGAGAGAGAAAGAAAGAAAGAAAGAAAGAAAGAAAGAAAGAAAGAAAGAAAGAAAGAAAGAAAGAAAGAAAAGAAAAGAAAAGAAAAGAAAAGAAAAGAAAAGAAAGAAAGAAAGAAAGAAAGAAAGAAAGAAAGAAAGAAAGAAAGAAAGAAAGAAAGAAAGAAAGAAAGAAAAGCATTAGTGAGGGAAAGTGAGTGAGAGTGAGTGTGTTTGGGCCCCTACTGATGATGCTAAACTATCACAAGCCCACACTCAGTCTTTCAACATTTGCTGGAGATTCACTTGTTTCCTTTTTATCTCCATCAAGGGCAGCTTCCTCCTGCTTCTGCTGCTGCAACTCAGCTAGGCACAAAGCATCTGCGGATCCGTTCTTTTTTCAGCAGGGCTTCATCACTCTGAATTTAATTAGCTTTTTTTGAGACCTCGGTTCTGTGTTTTAAAATGAAATCTATGATCTATAGATTATCCAGCTTATTCTCTTTGTCAGGGCAAGAGCATTTTTCTATAACTTTCTAAATTCTAAACAAAAGTAAAAGTTCACTTCTTTTCAGAATCCCCACGTGTCAGAAAGTGTTACTATTATCATCAGTTTAGTGATATTTATGGAATTCCAAGTTGACTCTAATATCAGCATTTGGGTTAAATTCTTTCTTTGTGATATGTAGCCTTTGAAATGTTATTGGCTGCAGATCTCTTGGTAGTGAACAATTTTAATTTTTCTCTGTCAATTTCATATTGTGATTTTTGATCTTGAAAGACAGCATTACTGAGTACCCAATTCTATATTAACAGTTATTTGCTCTTGACATTTGTTGATACTAGTTTACTCATTTTTAGTTTTTGCTTTACTATAATAATCAGATAAATATTATTTCATTATAAATTGTCCTTTTTTCAATGTTTGTATGGTCTGGTGTTTGGTGTTAATGTTTTATAATTTAACTAAAGTGAGTTTATTTTTATATCATCTGTTAGAAATATATTCTTTGAATCAATGGATTTATACCTTTTCTTAATTTCTTTTTGAGAATCTCTTGAAATGGCGAATGCTTTTACACTTCTCTCCCCCCATATTTGGATTAAATAAATGTTAGACCTTGTGTTTCCATGCTACATTCTGGGTATATCATTTAAACATTTTTTTTGTTCACTAGTTATCCTCTTACCTGTGTCTAATATATCATTAATAACTTGCATTTATTTTTAAAATATTTTTTGTTTCAGACCTGCCTTTTTTTTTTTTTTTTTTTTTTGAGATGGAGACTCGCTCTGTTGCCCAGGCTGGAGTGCAGTGGTGCGATCTTGGCTCACTGCAACCTCCACCTCCCGGGTTCAAGCGATTCTTCTATCTCAGCCTCCTGAGTAGCTGGGACTACAGGCACCCACCACCATGCTTGGCTAATTTTTATATATATATTTTTTAGTAGAGACAACGTTTCACCATCTTGGGCATGCTGGTCTTGAACTCCCGATCTCGTGATCCACCCATCTTGGCCTCCCAAAGTGCTGGGATTACAGGCATGAGCCACCACGCCCAGCCAGACCTGCCCATTTTTTCTATCATCTATATTGTTTTACTATTGTTTTTACATCTTTGTAATAGTAGATTGTTTCTTTAAACAATTGATACATACCTGCTTAATTATTTCTCCACATTGACGATTTCAATACATTTAGTTTTAAAGGGTCTAGATATGCTATTCATTTCATTAACTTTTATTCATGGTGTCTTGCTTACCTGATCATTTTTAATACTGAACTCATTGTTCATCCTTAACCTGACATCATTTTATGGTCTGAAATGAGAATGCTACTATCCAGACTTCCTCTGTGAAGCTGACTCAATGCTTTAACTCAATATAGAAGTTTCAGCATTAACAAACTGGAATTTCTGATGGCCCAAGAGTCAATAGTACCATCATTAGCATTACTGATAATAGCAGATCTTCCCAGAAGATCTGGGAAACCCTCACCCCCCTCCATCAGCTATCCAATACAAAGTGCCCACTGCTCAAGCTCCAGTTCACAGACTATTTTTGTGTTTGAAAGAAGAGATATTTTAAGAACTTGCCTAACCATTTTCAGGGATAGAAATGTTTCAAAGACATCCTCTACTATATATGTGTTCTACAGCAGCAGTCACTTGAGAGCAGCTAACT
Source organism: Macaca nemestrina (assembly GCF_043159975.1). NCBI lineage: Eukaryota > Metazoa > Chordata > Mammalia > Primates > Cercopithecidae > Macaca > Macaca nemestrina. The sequence goes on along the minus strand of NC_092132.1, from coordinate 146,403,720 downwards.
TGCAGGCATGGCCAAAAGCCTAAATCTTTCTTTCATTCTAGTCACACCTATTTTGTATCTTTGGGGGATATCTCAGATTCAGATGCATTCATAGTATTCTATGATTTGGGACACTACTATAGATTCTTCAAAATGTTACAACATTCTAATGGTATTTTGGGAGGTATAGAAGGAGAGGAAAAACAACGGGCTCAAGTCTCCCCTGACTTCTCTTCTTACAATATGTTTCATTGTTCAAAACTTTTAGAACTACATTAATACAGCATTGACAGTGGGCATTCTTCTTTTCCTTCTGACTTTAATAGGATTGAAGGAAGTGTTTTGCTATGAAATTGCTATATGGGTTGTATTCAGACAAATTTTGACTTTGTAAAGGCAATCTTCTCCTCATTATTTTTAAATGCTTACCAGGATTCACAGTATTATTTTCAGTTCTCCCTGTTTAAAGGCATATTTAAATAACTTGATGACTTGGATATATTATATATGTTACTCTGCTACAGAAACAGAAAAACCACCACCAAATTATATTCTAAGATACTTTGTATACCAATTGCACCATCTTTTTTTATCTAAGACATTCAATTCTTCCACAGGTGGGAGCACATGAATTAGCATCATTTACTACTTGTAGCTTTCACTACAGACTTTCAGACTTATGATGCCTAAAATAAATAGAATACTTCTAGCTGGGTTTAAAAGCTACAAATAAACAGAGGAAATATACACTATTTTGAAAGTACCACTTGAGTGTTATGCATGTATTTCAATATTATGTTGCTAATTTTAATTGTTCAAAGTTAAAGAGCTTAAACCTCCCCCTCACGCATTCCTGAATCACCCATTACTCCCACACATACATTGTTCGATACAGCATAAATCTAAGTAAATAAAGATGTGGCAGAATGAAAAAAAAAATAACGTTATACCATTCTCATCTGTGAATGGCATCAGTAGACAGATGTGAATAAAAGTGATGTGATTATAATTTTTAAAATCATATTTAGTAAGATCCATTTATTATTAAATGAACATTAGGTTACTTAATGAATAATAAATCTCTGACACAATGAAAACTCTTAATGCAGAGTGAGACCAAAATGAAGGTAATAACTGTTTTTTTCCTAACCCTTGCTTTAGTTGGTCTTTCCACCAGACTGTCACTTTATTTTAAGGATATTATAATAGCACAAAGCCACCAGCTTTACCATTAGAGAGATCTTCATTAAATTATCTTTGTTGTAATAAAGTTCATCTGGAGGAAATAGTGCTCTGGACACAATAATAAATGTTAAGCTTTCTAATATTTTCCACTTTTAGACATAAATTGAAAGGATCATTTATAATGTCAAAAATATACTTTTTTCTAACTAATCTATCCTATGACTAAGACACTATTAGCAATTAAAGTAGATAGAGCAAATCTAAATGTGGAGAGAAAAAGTAATTTCCACTTATGTTTGAACAGATGAAAGCACGAATAAATTGAAAGCCTGAAATATTAGCGAGGGGGAATAAAATCACTTGGGGGAGCAAGAGCAGGATATACCAGCCTTTAACTCTACACTTCCCCCAAGAAAAAATATATAGATAGCTATGTACAAACCAAAATAGCCCTGGGAGGGTTCAAGGGACCACTTAAGAAACTACGGCAACACAGTGAAGCCAAAAAAAAAAAAAGAAAGAAAAGAAAAAAGAGAGAGAGTGAAAGAAAAAAAAAAAAACAACAACGAATAGCCATATAGAAAAAAACAACTGCTGAAATCAGCATACCTGAGACAGCAGAAACATCTTTTTTGGCTAGGAACGCAAAAAGCAGAAAGGGACTATCAGTATCAGCCACAAGGTGGAACCATCATGGCCCTCAGTAACCCACTCTGGCGGAAGACACTGGCATTTTTGCCCTGCAGTAAGCAACAGCCATTTCTGAGAGAAAACCCAGAGCAAAAGATGAAGACGTACCATCCCCTCCCACATCCCTTTTCCCCCACCAAAAATACCGTGACTGTTGTGCCAAACCAGGATTGGAACTACTACCTTTCTTAATCTGCATGTGTCTCTGACATATGAGCAGCAACCATTTCAAAAGCTCCCACATAAAAATGCTCATACTAAATGTATTCTGTTACTGAAGAGTGTTTATGGATTTACATTCCATTTGTAGACTGACTATCTCACTGGATCTTCTTTCCTGCAGTAAGTGGTGGTTTGGGTGCTGCTGAAGGTCATTGTCTCAATTTGTCTGGTGTTTGCAGAAGAGATGTCTGCAAAGTAGTAGAAGATCAAATTGGTGCCTGCCGGAGAAGGATGAAGTGCTGTAGAGCATGGTGGATTTTAATGCCAATTCCAACACCACTTATCATGTCAGATTATCAAGAACCCCTTAAACCTAAGTTGAAATGAAACTGACGTAAAATAAAAATACATCAAAAGTGAAGTTATTTGCATCTAAGAATATTGAAATGTACATATTAAGTACTTCCATCTTGATAATCATCTTGTATTTTCACTTATCAACATAAATGAATAAATACTAATTTCAAATATACCCAATACTATTTCTTTGTGAGTCATTAACAGATCTTAACAAAACCTTTAAAAATGAGAAAACTGTTATTTTTGTTTTCCAAGATGGTGGATTGAAGGCATTGTTAGCCTGCCTCTTGCACTTGGAAAGACAAAATGGTGTGTAGAGATTCACACTGAACTTTCTTTCAAGAAGCAATACAGGAACTTAACAGGAAAATTGAAATAAGCCACAGACCATTTGAAAGAAGCAGCAGGATGCAGCTTACACCATAAGCTAGGCAGAAAATTTTGAGTTTCCAGGGTGTGAGAGGGGGATAAAGTGACTGTAAGATATACACTTCCATTGGGAAACCTATCAATCTAGGCCATAGGGGAAGGCCTTAATCCTACTCAGGGCTGGAGTTGATTTAGTGAAGAGTGGCGAGTATATGAGGAGTGGCATTGGGATGTGCTTTGAGTCTCCAGCACGTTTCCAGTTTCTGGCAGGGTGGAGGGAAGCCATTTCTGATTCTACCTCAGAGAGGACCTCCCAGAAGTCTGCCAGCTAACTCAAATGGTGGTCACAGGTTGAGAGAACCTCCCAACTGAAATGTTTGATATAATCTTGTGTGGGGACAAACTCCCCAGGCCAGAACTGAGAGGTGAGTGGGACGTGTGATGCAGCAGCAAGCACAGGAGTTGGATGCCCCTGCTCTGCAGGTGGATCAGGAGGGGTGTGGCCTGAAGGCTGCAGTTACTATCTCAATAGGAGAGGATTATGGTATGGGTCAGTTTTGAGCTCTGAGTTCAGACTTCTTGAAACTTAGTTAGCTACTCCCAGTGGAACACTGTGGGTGTGAGACCTGCCTTGCCAAGGGTGTGGGAGCTGGATGGGGCTTACTGCCAAGCTGCTACTCCCCATTCTTCATATGGACTCTCCTTGTACAGAGGCAGAGGCAGCTTCACTTCTCTCTGGAAAATTACCCCAGTGGCCCAAGAACTGCCTTCCAATTCCCACTGGAGCCACTGCTTGTCCCACACATAGAGAGCCAGAGCATCACTTTACCTGACCTAGTTCCCACCTGGTTTTGCTCGACCACCTACCCTGGTAGATTAACACAAATAACAGAAGAAATTTTAGAAGCCCTTTGGCTCTACCCGTTCCCTGAGATGCCAGAGTACCTCCCATGGGTAACATAAGGCAAGTCCAAATCTCACCACTACCACCACTACCACCACAGCTGGCAGTCTTTTGCAAGCGCCACCTCCTGGCTGAAGGCCAACTGACACAGTCCATTAGAGCATCTTGAATTCAGAACATTCGATGTCATGGCAGGCCGGGGAGCCTCCTCTGCCCTAATTTGGCTCTCTATCACACATTCTCATACACACACACACACAAAAGTCACACACACTCACACATCAACCTACTGGCAAACCAAGGTAAAAACACACACACACACACACACACACACACACACACACACAAACCTGCTCAATTCAGGCCATTATCCCTGATGAACATCGATGCAAAAATTCTCAATAAAATACTGGCAAACCGAATCCAGCAGCACATCAAAAAGCTTATCCACCACGATCAAGTGGGCTGCATCTTTGGGATGAAAGGCTGGTTCAACATACACAAATCAATAAATGTAATTGATCACATAAACAGAACCAAAGGCAAACACCAGACAATTATTTCGATAGATGAAAAAATGCCTCTGATAAAATTCAACATCCCTTCATGTTAAAAACTCTCAATAAACTAGGTATTGATGGAACATATCTCAAAATAATAAGAGCTATTTCATACAGCCAATATCATATAGAATAGGCAAAAGCTGGAAGCATTCCATTTGAAAACTGGTACAAGACAAGGAAGCCCTCTGTAACCACTTCTATTCAACATAGTATTGGAAGTTCTCGCCAGGGCAATCAGGCAATAGAAAGAAATAAAGGGTATTCAAATTGGAAGAGAGAAAGTCAACTTGTCTCTGTTTGCAGATGACATGACTTCATATTTAGAAAACCCCATCATGTCAACTGAAAAACTTCTTGAACTGATAAGCAACTTCACCAAGGTCTCAAGATACAAAATCATTGTGCAAAAATCACAAGCATTCCATTACACCAATGATAGTCAAGCAGAGAGCCAAATCAACAATGAACTCCCATTCACAATTGCTACAAAGAGAGTAAAATACCTAGGAATACAACTAGGAGTACAAGGGATATGAAGGACCTCTTCAAGGACAACTGCAAACCACTGCTCAAGGTAATAAGAGAGGACACAGATGAATGGAAAAACATTCCATCCTCATTAATAGGAAGAATCAATATTGTGAAAATGGCCACACTGCCCAAACATTATAGATTCAGTGCTATCCCCATCAAAATATCATTGACATTTTTCACAGAATTAGAAAGAACTATTTTAAATGTCATATGGAATCAAAGAATACCCCATATAGCCAAGACAATCATAAGCAAAAATAACAAAGCTGGAGGCATTACGCTAACTTCAAACTGTACTAGAAGGCTACGGTACCAAAACAGCAGGCTACTGCTGCCAAAACAGACATATAGACCAATGGAACAGAACAAAGACCTCAGAAATAACACCACACATCTATGACCACCTGACTTTGACAAATCTGACAAAAACAAGCAAGGGAGAAAGGATCTCCTATTCAGTAAATGATGCTGGGAAAACTGGCTTGCCATATACAGAAAACCAAAACTTGACCCCTTCCTTACACCTTATGCAAAAATTAACTCAAGATGGATTAAAGACTTAAATGTAAAATCCAAAACCATAAAAACCCTAGAAGAAAACCTAGGCAATACCATTCAGGACACAGGCAAGGGCAAAGACTTCATGACAAAAATGTCAAAAGCAATTGCAACAAAAGCCAAAATTGACAAATCAGATCTAATTAAACTAAAGACCTTCTGCACAGCAAAGAAACTATCATCAGCATGAGCAATCAACCTACAGGATGGGAGAAAATTATTGCAACCTACCCATCTGACAAAGGTCTAATAACAAAAATTGACAAGGAACTTAAACATATTTACAAGCAAAAAAACAACCCCATCAAAAGTGAGCAAAGGATATAAACAGAAACTTATCAAAAGAAGACATTTATCTAACCAACAAATATATTTTTTAAAAGCTCAACAACACTGATCATCAGAGAAGTGAAAATCAAAACTACAATTAGATACCATCTCACGCCCATCAGAATGGTGATTATTGAAAAGTTAAGAAACAATTGATGCTGGTGAGGCTGAGAAGAAACAGGAATGCTTTTACACTGTTGGGGAAACTGTAAATTAGTTCAACCATTGTGGAAGACAGTATGGTGATTCCTCAAGGATCTAGAACCAGAAACACCATTTGACCCAGTAATCCCATTACTGGCTATATACCCAAAGGAATATAAATCATTCCACTATAAAGACACATGCACATGTATGTTTATTGCAGCACTATATACAATAGTAAAGACATGAAACCAACCCAAATGCCCTTCAGTGCCAGATTGGATAAAGAAAATGTGGTACATATACACCATAAAATACTATGCAGTCATAAAAAGGAATGAGATCATGTCTTTTGCAGGCACATGGATGAAGCCATCATACTGAGCAAACTAACACGGTAATAAAAAAATCAAACACCACATGTTCTCACTAATAAGTGAAAGTTGAACACTGAGAAAACAAGGACACAGTGAGGGGAACAACACACAACACGGCCCACTGGGGGCTGGGGGTGAGGGAAGAGAACTTAGAGGATAAGTCAATAGGTGCAACAAACCACCATGGCAAAGGATACCTACATAACAAACCTGTACGTTCTGCACATGTATCCCATATTTTTTAAATTTAAAAAGAGGAAATACATATGTACATACATACATACATACACACACACATACATTCTTCCCGGATCTTCATTCCTGGTAAGCCAAGGAACCTGGAGAAACACCAGAATTCTGTCCCTCTGAAAATGCAGGACAGGTCTACCTTCATCAGCATAAAATTTTGGACCAAATGTAATTGCAGGTCCACCCCACAATGAGTAACTGAAAATTGAGGCAGTATTTCAGATCCTAAAAAACTGATGAATTAATTCGTGACACATTTGGGTTGTTTTTGCCTTTTCCTACTATGAAGAGTGCTAGTAGGAAGAACGGTATACAAATATCTGTTTGATTCTCTGCTTTCAGAATCCTTTGCTTGTTTGTGTGTTTGTTTGTTCCTTCTTGAGACAGGACATCACTCCAGTCAGCCAGGTTTTTCCAGTCTGTAATTTTTGTTGTTTCCTTTTGTCAAGTTATAGATTTTATTTTATTTCTATTGAATTTTAAGGCATTTTTAGATACGTATTAAAACATTATCTCACATGCTGTGTGTTACATTTCATTTATTTTCATCGTCTCTTTTTTATTTTATTATTTTATTTTATTATAGTTTATATTCTAGGGTATATATGCACAATGTGCAGGTTTGTTACATATGTACACATGTGCCATGTTGGTGTGCTGCACCCATTAACTCGTCATATACATTAGGTATATCTCCTAATGCTATCCTTCCCTCCTCCCCCCACCCCACAACAGACCCTGGTGTGTGATATTTGCCTTCCTGTGTCCAGGTGGTCTCATTGTTCAATTCCCACCTATGAGTGAGAACATGCGGTGTTTGGTTTTCTGTTCTTGCAGTAGTTTGCTGAGAATGATGGTTTCCAGCTGCATCCATGTCCCTACAAAGGACATGAACTCATCCTCTTTTATGGCTGCATAGTATTCCATGGTGTATATGTGCCACATTTTCTTAATCCAGTCTATCATTGATGAACATTTGGGTTGGTTCCAAGTCTTTACTATTGTGAATAGTGACGCAATAAACATACATGTGCATGTGTCTTTACAGCAGCATGATTTTTAATCCTTTGGGGATATACCCAGTAATGGGATGGCTGTGTCAAATGGTATTTCTAGTTCTACATCCTTGAGGAATCGCCACATTGTTTTCCACAATGGTTAAACTAGTTGACAGTTCCACCAACAGTGTAAAAGTGTTCCTATTTCTCCACATCCTCTCCAGCACCTGTTGTTTCCTGACTTTTTAATGATCGCCATTCTAACTGGTGTGAGATGGTATCAAATTGTGGTCATGATTTGCATTTCTTTGATGGCTAGTGATGATGAGTATTTTTTCATGTGTCTGTTGACTGCATAAATGTCTTCTTTTGAGAAGTGTCTGTTCATATCCTTTGCCCACTTTTTGATGGGGTTGTTTGTTTTTTTCTTGTAAATTTGTTTGAGTTCTTTGTAGGTTCTTGATATTAGCCCTTTGTCAGATGAGTAGATTCCCAAAATTTTCTCCCATTCTGTAGGTTGCCTGTTCATTCTGATGGTAGTTTCTTTTGCTGTGCAGAAGCTCTTTAGTTTAATTAGATCCCATTTGTCAATTTTGGCTTTTGTTGCCATTGCTTTTGCTGTTTTAGACATGAAGTCCTTGTCCATGCTTATGTCCTGAATGGTATCACCTAGGTTTTCTTCTAGGGTTTTTATGGTTTTAAGTCTAACATTTAAGTCTCTAATCCATCTTGAATTAATTTTTGTATAAGGTGTAAGAAAGGGATACAGTTTCAGCTTTCTACTTATGGTTAGCCACTTTTCCCAGCAGCATTTATTAAACAGGGAATCCTTTCTCCATTTCTTGTTTTTGTCAGGTTTGTCAAAGATCAGATGGTTGTAGAAGTGTGGTATTATTTCTGAGGGCTCTGTTCTGTTCCATTGGTCTATAGTTCTGTTTTCATACCAGTACCATGCTGTTTTGGTTACTATAGCCTTGTAGTATAGTTTGAAGTCAGGTAGCATGATGCCTCCAGCTTTGTTCTTTTGACTTAGGATTGTCTTGGCAATGCGGGCTCTTTTATGGTTCCATATGAAGTTTAAAGTAGTTTTTTCCAATTCTGTGAAGAAAGTCATTGGTAGCTTAATGGGGATGGCACTGAATCTATAAATTACCTTGCGCAGTATGGCCGTTTTCACGATATTGATTCTTCCTATCCATGAGCATGGAATATATGAAATGTTCTCCCATTTGTTTCTGTCCTCTTTTATTTCATTGAGCAGTGGTTTGTAGTTCTCCTTGAAGAGGTCCTTCACATCCCTTGTAAGTTGGATTCCTAGATAGTTTATTCTCTTTGAAGCAATTGTGAATGGGAGTTCATTCATGATTTGGCTCTCTGTTTGTCTGTTATTGGTGTATAAGAATGCTTGTAATTTTTGCAAATTGATTTTGTATCCTGAGACTTTGCTGAAGTTGCTTATCAGCTTAAGGAGATTTTGGGCTGAGATGATGAGGTTTTCTAAATATACAATCATGTCATCTGCAAACAGGGACAATTTGACTTCCTCTTTTCCTAATTGAATACCCTTTATTTCTTTCTCTTGCCTGGTTTCCCTGGCCAGAAGTTCAACACTATGTTGAATAGGAGTGGTGAGAGAGGGCATCCCTGTCTTGTGCTAGCTTTCAAGGCAAATGCTTCCAGTTTTTGCCTATTCAATATATTGGCCGTGCGTTTGTCATAAATAGCTCGTACACAATGCATGGGCTTCATCCCTTGCATCCCAGGAATGAAGCCCACTTGACATGGTGGATAAGCTTTTTGATGTGCTGTAGATTTGGTTTGCCAGTATTTTATTGAGGATTTTTGCATGGATGTTCATCAGGGATATTGGTCTAAAATTCTCTTTTTGTTGTTGTTGTCTCTCTGCCAGGTTTTGGTATCAGGATGATGTTGACCTTATAAAATGAGTTAGGGAGGATTCCCTCTTTTTCTATTGATTGGAATAGTTTCAGAAGTAATGGTACCAGCTCCTCCTTGTACCTCTGGTAGAATTCGGCTATGAATCTTTCTGGTCCTGGACTTTTTTGGTTGGTAGGCTATTAATTATTGCCTCAATTTCAGAGCCTGCTATTGGTCTATTCAGGGATTCAACTTCTTTCTGGTTTAGTCTTGGGAGAATGCATGTGTCCAAGAATTTACCCATTTCTTCTAGGTTTCTAGCTTATTTACGTAGAGGGGTTTACAGTATTCTCTGATAGTGGTTTTTATTTCTGTGGGGTCAGTGGTGATATCCCCTTTATCATTTTTTATTGCATCTATTTGATTCTTCTCTCTTTTCTTCTTTATTAGTCTTGCTAGCAGTCTATCAATTTTGTTAATCTTTTCAAAAAACCAGCTTCTGGATTCATTGATTTTTTGAAGGGTTTCTTGTGTCTCTGTCTCCTTCAGTTCTGCTCTGAGCTTAGTTATTTCTTGCCTTCTGCTAGCTTTTGACTGTGTTTGCTCTTGCTTCTCTAGTTCTTTTAATTGTGATATTAGGATGTCAATTTTAGATCTTTCCTGCTTTCTCTTGTGGGCATTTATTGCTATAAATTTTGCTCTACACACCGCTTTAAATGTGTCCAGAGATTCTGGTATGATGTATCTTTGTTCTCATTGGTTTCAAAGAACATCTTTATTTCTGCCTTCATTTCGTTATGTAACCAGTAGTCATTCAGGAGCAGTTTGTTCAGTTTCCATGTAGTTGAGCAGTTTTAATTGAATTTCTTAATCCTGAGTTCTTGTTTGATTGCACTGTGGTCTGAGAGACAGTTTGTTATAATTTCTGTTCTTTTATATTTCCTGAGGAGTGCTTTACTTCCAACTATCTGGTCAATTTTGGAATAAGTGTGATGTGGTGCTGAGAAGAATGTATATTCTGTTGATTTGGGGTGGAGAGTTCTGTAGATGTCTATTAGGTCTGCTTGGTGCAGAGTTAGGTTCAATTCCTGTATATCCTTAACTTTCCGTCTCATTGATCTGTCTAATGTTGACAGTGGGGTATTAAAGTCTCCCATTATTATTGTGTGGGAGTCTAAGTCTCTTTGTAAGTCTCTAAGGACTTGCTTTATAAATCTGGGTGCTCATGAATTGGGTGCATATATATTTTGGATAGTTAGCTCTTCTTGTTGAATTGATCCCTTTACGATTATGTAATGGCCTTCTTTGTCTCTTTTGATCTTTGTTGGTTTAAAGTCTGTTTTATCAGTGACTAGGATTGCAACCCCTGCCTTTTTTTGTTTTCCATTTGCTTGGTAGATCTTCCTCCATCCCTTTATTTTGAGCCTATGTGTGTCTCTTCATGTGAGATGGGTCTCCTGAATACAGCAAACTGATGGGTCTTGTCACCACCAGGCCTGCCCTACAAGAGCTCCTGACTCTTTATCCAACTTGCCAGTCTGTGTCTTTTAATTGGAACATTTAGCCCATTTACATTTAGGTTAATATTGTTACATGTGAACTTGATCCTGTCTATTATGATGTTAGCTGGTTATTTTGCTCATTAGTTGATGCAGTTTCTTCCTAGCATCAATAGTCTTTACATTTTGGCATGTTTTTGCAGTGGCTGGTACCGGTTGTTCATTTCCATGTTTAGTGCTTCCTTCAGGAGCTCTTGTAGGGCAGGCCTGGTGGTGACAAAATCTCTCAGCGTTTGCTTGTCTGTAAGGATTTTATTTCTCCCTCACTTATGAAACTTAATTTGACTGGATATGAAATTCTGGGTTGAAAATTCTTTTCTTTAAGAATATTGAATATTGTCCCCCCCCCACCCCCTCTTCTGGCTTGTAGAGTTTCTGCCGAGAGATCCACTGTTAGTCTGATGGGCTTCCCTTTGTTGATGGGCTTCCCTTTGTGGGTAACCCGACATTTCTCTCTGGCTGCCCTTAACATTTTTTCCTTCATTTCAACTTTGGTGAATCTGACAATTATGTGTCTTGGAGTTGCTCTTCTAGAGGAGTATCTTTGTGGCGTTCTCTGTATTTCCTGAATTTGAATGTCTGCCTGCCTTGCTAGGTTGGGGGAGTTCTCTTGGATAATACCCTGCAGAGTGTTTTCCAACTTGGTTCCATTCTCCCCATCACTTTCAGGTACACAAATCAGACGTAGATTTTGCCTTTTCCCATAGTCCCATATTTCTTGGAGGCTTTGTTCATTTCTTTTTACTCTTTTTACTCTAAACTTCTCTTCTCACTTCATTTTATTCATTTGATCTTCAATCACTGACACCCTTTCTTCCAGTTGATCGAGTCAATTACTGAAGCTTGTGCATTTTTCATGTAGTTCTCGTGTCATGGTTTTCAGCTCTATCAGGTCATTTAAGGACTTCTCTATATTGGTTATTCTAGTTAGCCATTCGTGAAATCTTTTTTCAAGGTTTTTAGCTTCTTTGCTATGAGTTCGAACTTCCTCCTTCAGCTCAGAGAAGTTTGATCGTCTGAAGCCTTCTTCTCTCAACTCGTCAAAGTCATTCTCTGTTCAGCTTTGCTCCGTTGCTGGAGAGGAGCTGCATTCCTTTGGAGGGGGAGCGGTGCTCAGATTTTTAGAATTTTCAGTTTTCCTGCACTTCTTTTTCCCCATCTTTGTGGTTTTATCTACCTTTGGTCTTTGATGATGTTGATGTACAGATGGGGTTTTGGTGTGGATGTCCTTTCTGCTTGTTTGTTAGTTTTCTTTCTAATAGTCATGACCCTCAGCTGCAGGTCTGTTGGAGTTTGCTTGAGGTCCACTCCAGACCCTGTTTGCCTGGGTGTCAGCAGTGGAGGCTGCAGAAGAGTTAATATTGCTGAACAGCAAATATTTCTGCCTGATCGTTCCCCTGGAAGCTTCGTCTCAAAGGGGTACCTGGTTGTGTGAGGTATGAGGTGTCAATCTGCCCCTAGTGGGGATATCTCCCAGTTAGGCTACTCCAGGGTCAGGGACCCACTTGAGCAGGCAGTCTGTCTGTTCTCAGATCTCAAACTCCGTGTTGGGAGAACCACTACTCTCTTCAAAGCTGTCAGACAGGGACATTTAAATCTGCAGAGGTTTCTGCTGCCTTTTGTTTGGCTATGCTCTGTCCCCAGAGGTGGTGTCTACAGAGGTAGGCAGGCAGGCCTCTTTGAGCTGTGGTGGGCTCCACCCAGTTCGAGCTTCCCTGCCACTTTGTTTACCTACTCAAGCCTCAGCAATGGTGAGCGCCCCTCCCCCAGCCTTGCAGCCTCCTTGCAGTTAGATCTCAGACTGCTGTGCTAGCAATGAGGGAGGTTCTGTGGGCGTGGGACTCTCCAAGCCAGATGCGGGATATAATCTCTTAGTGTGACGTTTGCTGAGACCCTTGGTAAAGGGCAGTGTTAGGGTGGGAGTAACCCAATTTTCCAGGTGTTGTGTATCACGGTTTCCCTTGGCTAGGAAAGGGAATTCCCTTCCCCCTTGCACTTCCTGGGTGAGGTGATGCCTCGCCCTGCTTCAGTTGTCACTCTGTGGGCTGCATTCACTGTTCTACCCCCACTGTCCAACAATCCCCAGTGAGATGAACCCGGTACCTCAGTTGGAAATGCAAAAATCACCCGTCTCCTGTGTCACTCATGCTGGGAGCTGGAGGTTGGATCTGTTCCTATTCGGCCATCTTGGAACTGCCTCTCATCACTCCTTTAATGAACAAAAGGTTTTAGCTTAGATATCTTCCTGTTTGTCAAGTTTTTCTGATTTTGACTTTTTAAAATATGCTGTCATATACAAGAAACCCTTGGATATAAAATGCCATGAATATTTCTCTTTTCTTGCAGTCATAACTTTGGTGGATGTCATCAATTAATCTCTGGGTTATAGCATGTTTTCTTGAAAGTGGTCCACAGTCTATTTTGGGCATTGAGAATTTCATCAAACTTAAGTGAATGTTTCTACAAATTGAAGGCAGAGTCCCATTTGATGCTTTATTATTTGCATATATTGCTTCCACAAGACCATTTCACGCAAAGACTTGCTTGTCCCCACAGCCAGATCATGAATCAATTGGCCAAAAATGGGAAGGTTATCTCTAGAATGTCTATTTGATTCCATTGATCTCTCCATCTTAATTAAGACAGAATATGCTGTGTTAATTACATAACATCACTGCACATTCTCAAATCAGAAAGTGTAGTTCCAACTTCTTGTCATTCAGTTGCTGAATGATCTTATCTCCCAGATGCACATACTTGGAAGTACTTCTCAACACACACACACACACATCCAGACACAAAGACACAAATACACGCACAGACACAAAATGTTTAATATGTACACAATTGTTAACTGGCATTGTTTTACATGAAATAAGGCAAATGTGTAGCCCCTGCCCTAACCCAGTTCCACTCCTATCATTTTTGCCCATAACACTGATTAGTAAATCTGATTCAACTATTCTATAATCACAATTTAAGCTATGTCCATTAAATTCCCTGAGGAATGCAAAAGGATACAACCTAAGACACAAAACTTAATTGACTACTGATATTTCATGGGTAAATTGGGTAATTGATGGGTAAATGTAATGGAACCAGTGGGTGGGCATTAGTTATGGGGTGAAGCAGCAAGATACTTCATTATTAAAAGGCGTTTGAAAGAAATTGAAACACAAGACTGTGTGTATTCAGCTGAAATAAAATTAGAAAACCCTGAAATAAATCTCACTTCAGGTGTAAAAAAAAATGGCATTAGGGGAGATTCTGGGTCAATCTTCCAACTGTGCAAACTGGATCTTGGAAGCAGGATCCCTTTCCTGCAATGAGACTTGTTTATTGGTGGTGGTGTTTCAGTGGAAATGATTTTGGAGAATGGCCCCTTCCTTTTGTGTATCTGCTGATTAGATTTCATGGGAAATCTGGGGTTTTAAACTCTATTTAAATGTTAACATAATTCATTCAAATGGCAAAAAGTCAACAGGTTCTTTGATGTGGAATCATCACAGATCCCTTTCTTCTTAGGTACAGTTATTAAAGTTGACCTACCAGAGTGAAACAATTGTGGAGAATGGCCCCTTCCTTTAGTGTATTTGCTGATTAGATTTAATGGTACATTTATCATTAGGTACAGTGATCAAAGTTGACCTACCCAAGAGTAGAGATGTCCAGGACAGAACTCAGGACTCTGTAGAATCACAGAATCTTGGGTGCAACACTGTTCAAGCACATAAATATGCTCATTCAGAGGGTTTCGGTATGACATGTGTGTGAATTGCAGTGTAATGAGCATGACATGCAGACAGGTTATCAAGTGGACTCACCTCAAATTCAGTTATGGGCATTACAGAACACCGATGCCAAGGTCCTGGATCCAGAGGAAAGAAACTCCAGCGTCCTGTGTAAAGCCATGGCATCTGGATTTCTCATGCTTCTGGGGATCATGCTCCTGAAAACGGTGACTCCTTCCTCCTTGTGGAACATCTTTCTCAGCAGTGTTCATTTCTTCTTCCAGGACTCTGTCTAACAGAAAGGGGAAGCCTTCTGATAGAGCACACCTGATCCATGAAAAAAAAAGGGAAAGAAAGGAGGCCAAAGGTCACGCTCCCCTCATTCCACCATCCTCCCTAAAATCATCCTGATTTCATGGGCCCCGAGACCGGGGATGCTTCTGTACACCTCGAGGCCTTGGCGCCTGGCCTAAATTCTATTCTCTTTCTCATTATCTGAAAAATTTTAAGAAAATCCCTAGAGCCAAGATCTTTATTCCTAGTAAGCCAAAAGTCCCAAAGAAACACCCAAATTCTGTCCCTCTTAGTTTGGGAAACAAGTCTACCTTCATCAGCATGAAATTTTCCACCAAATGTGGTAACTGCAAGTCCACCACACAATGCTTAACTGGAACTGGAAGCAACATCTCAGATGATGAAAAATAGATGCAAGAATCCCTAAGACAAATGGTTTATTTTTCCCTTTCTTACTAAAACAACTGCCAGTATTAACAATGGTATGCAAATCTCTTTTAGACGCCCTGCTTTTAAATCTCTATGTTTCTTCTTGAGACAGGGACTCACTCCCATCACCCAGGCATTTACAGTGTTTAATTCTGGTTATATGCTATTCTCAAATTTAGAACTTTTTATTTCATCTCTCTCAAATGTTGATCCATTATCACATACATATGAAAATGCCATCTCCCATGCTGTGTGATATGTTGTTTTTATTTTCATCCTTTCTTAAATGAACCAAAGGTTTTAGTTGGCATAGATTGTGATTACTCAAGTTTTCTGATTTCATGATTTCTTAAATTGCCGTCATACGTCCGCAATCACTGGAAATAGAATGTCATGAGTATTTCTCTTTTCTTGCAATCATAAATTCAGGGAATGTCATCATTTGGTATGTCGGTGATTGCATGATTTCCTGAAAGTCTTTCACAGTCTAATTTGTGCACTGAGTATTTCGTCTAACTTCAGTGCATGTTTCCAACACTTGATGCTTTATGATTTGGCTATCTAGCTTCCACAAGAGCATTTCCTGCAAAGGCATGTCTTGTTCCCCACTGGCAAGTCATTTCACTCAGATATAGAATCAATAGGCTGAACATGGAAAGGTTATCAATGGAATATCTATTTGACTGCATGGATCTCTTCTTTGATATTAAGGAAACAAATACGCTGTGTTATTAACTGTACTTCTTTGACGATTCTCAAGTCAGAAAGTACAGGTCCGACTTCCTGTCCTTCAATGCCTGAAAGGATGATCCTATCTGCCAAAAGCACATAGTTGGAAGCACATCCCAGCTCAAACACACACACACCCAGACATAT
Source organism: Macaca nemestrina (assembly GCF_043159975.1). NCBI lineage: Eukaryota > Metazoa > Chordata > Mammalia > Primates > Cercopithecidae > Macaca > Macaca nemestrina. The sequence goes on along the minus strand of NC_092132.1, from coordinate 146,387,551 downwards.
AAACACACACAAAGAAACACTCACACGGGCATGATTGTGCATTTCCACAAGCTCACGCAAGCAAACACACACACACAAACACACACACTGTTTTGTAAGTACAGAATTATTCCCTAGCAATGTTTTAAGTAAACTAACGCAAATGTGACACATCAGGAGTCCATGAACACTGGCACACTCACTTCTCTGCAAGGGAGGACCAGGAGATCCAAAGGGAAGAACAAACACAGCAAGAGGGCTCTGTTTGTGTGCCAGTGATCTCAGGGAAAGTCTCCACCCACACGCAGGAGTGCACGTGCACACACTCACACACACATACACGTACACACACACACCCACAAGCGGGTTCGCGCATGCACACACACACACACACCATCGCATACACAGTCAATCCTACATAAAATAATGAGGAGCCCAGGTTTCTGTCTATACAAGAGGGACAACTGGATAGTGATGGCTGCGTTTCAGGATGAGCCCAGACATGGGAAACATCAAGTTTTGGAGTCGTGAGTCTTCTGAACCTGTGGAGGGATTGTCTGTGTGTTTGTTTTCATGGTAGATGACATTCAGTGTGAATTTCTGAATACGACATATTGCGCTGTAGGGTTGCACGTGAGATTATTGCAGGTGACTGGGTTGACCATTTTCTCTTGGGGTGTGTTTCATTCGTCAGTTGTTGGTGAGCACCAGAAGTTGAAATTGTGCAAACGTGGGACATCTGTGGATCCTTCTCGCCACCTTGAGTTGTGGAAACTGGAACGCATTTGAAGGGAGGGTGTTCTTCTTTTGAACCTGCCTCGCCGTTTTTACATTGCTTGTTGAACGGACCTCAGGCGCCCTAGGACTTGTGCCCTTGGTGGAACCCACAGAATGCTGGAAGCAGACAGACAGACAGACACACTTGCCTATTGAATGCTGTCCATTTCCAATGAATTGAAGTGGAAAATCATCCCACTGGTATGTGAGTCATTTGGAAGTAAGTCGTACTGATAATAAAGGGAATCAAACACAGGAGCGTGTGTGTATTCAACTAAAATAAAATCAGCAAGCACTGAAATAAATCTCATTTGGTGTGTATAAAAATGGCATTTGGGAGATTCCGGGTCAATCGTCCAGCTGCGAAAGGTGCATCTCTGAAGCACAGTCCCTGACCTGCAATGAGACTTGTCCATGCGAGGTGGTGTTGCAGTGGAAATGATTGTGGGAAATGGCCCCTTCCTTTTGTGTATTCGCTGATTGGATTTCAGGCTCCATTTCTCATTCGGTGCAGTGATCCAAGTTGACCAACCCGAGGGTAAAGATGTCCAGGGCATAACTCAGGGCTCCGTACAATCACAGAATCTTGAGTGCAACCCCGCTCAAGCACACAAATGTGCATATTAACAGTGTCTCTGTGTGACGTGTGTGCAAACTACAGTGTGATGAGCATGACTGGCAGACAGGTGATCCATTGGGCTCACCTCAAAATCAGTTATAAGCATGAAAGAACACCGATGCCCAGGTCCCGGCTTCAGACACAACACCCTCCAGCGTCTTGTGTGAAGCCACGGCATCTGGACTGCTCATGCTTCTGGGGATCATTCTCCTGAAAATGGTGGCTCCTTTCTCCCTGTGGAGCAACTCTTTAAGCAGCGCTTCTTTCCTCCCCCAGGACTTTTTTCATCGGGCACGGGAAGCCTTCTGATTGAACACACCTGCCTCACGAAAAGAACGTGGAAAGAAACGGGGCCAAAGGTCACAGTCCTCTCATTCCACCATCCTCCCTAAAATCATCCTGATTTCATGGGCCCTGAGGCCAGGGTGTTTCTTTACACCTCGAGGCCTTGGCGCGGGGCCTAAATTCTGCCTCGTTTCTCACTCTCTAAGACATTTTGACAAAATCCCTGGAGCCAGGATCTTCATTCCTGGTAAGTCAAAGGGCCTGAAGACACACCCAAATTCTGCCCCTCCTAGTTTGGGGAACATGTCTACATTCATCAGCTTTAAATTTTGCACCAAATGTGGGAACTGCCAGTCCACCACACAATGCCTAACTGGAAACGGAGGCAACATCGCAGATACTGAACAATCCATGCAAGAATCCATGAGATAAATGTCTTCTTTGCACCTTTTCCTACTGAAACAAGGGCCAGTAGTAACAACGGTGTACAAACCTCTGTTTCACTCCCTGCTTTTAAATCTCTCTGTTTCTTTCTTCTTGAGACAAGGCGTCTGACTCCCGTCACCCAGGCTTTTCCAGTGTTTAATTCTGGTTGTTTGCTTTTGTCTAATTTAGAACTTTTTATTGCATCTCTCTCAAATGTTGATCCATTATCACATACATATGAAAATGCCATCTCCCATGCTGTGTGATATGTTGTTTTTATTTTCATCCTTTGTTAAAGGAACCGAAGGTTTGAGTTGGCATGGCTTCCGATTATTCAAGTTTCTTGATTTCATGATTTCTTAAATTGCCTTCGTACGTCCGCAACTACTGGAAATAGAATGTCATGAGTATTTCTCTTTTCTTGCAATCACAAATTCGGGGAATGTCATCAATCAGCCTCTCGGTGATTGCATGATTTCCTGCAGGTCTTTCACAATCTAATTTGTGCATTGAGTATTTCATCTAACTTCAATGCATGTTTCCAGCAGTTGATGCTTTATGATTTGGCTATCTAGCTTCCACAAGAGCGTTTCCTGCAAAGACTTGTCTTGTTCCCCACTGGCAAGTCATTTCACTCAGATATAGAATCAAGAGGCTGAACATGGAAAGGTTATTGCTGGAATGTCTATTGGATTCCATGGATCCCTACACACACACACACACACACACACACACACACAGACACAGGTGTACAGTCATTCCTACATAACATAATGTGGTCCTCAGGTTTTTGTCTATGCAAAAGGGACAACTGGTTAGTGATGGCTGCATTTCAAGATGATCCCATATCTAATATGTTGTTGTGGAGTTGTGATTATTCTGATCATGTGAAGGGACTGTCTCTGTGTATGTGTTTTCACAGTAGATGACATCCTGTGTGAATATCTGTATACTACATTTTGAGGTGTAGGTTTCCCCCTCAGGTTACTGGATGGATTTGAATTTATTATTCTGTCTTGGTTTGTTTTGATTAGTCAATTGGTAGGCGAGAGTAGGTGAAATTTTGCTAATGTGGGATATATGTGAATCATTCTTGTGAATGTGAATAATTGAAACTGGGATGCATTTGTAACATTGGAAGGGTGTTCTTATTTTTTACCCCAACTTTTTTTGCATTTGTTTTCAACCGACCTCAGGTGCCCTGGGTAGAACCTAGGTAATTCTTGGAACAGACAAACAGATGCTGCTAATTTTATGGTGTCAGTTTAAGTTTAAAGGGGAAATTTTCTCACCAGTATGTAATTCATTTTCAAATATGTTATACTTATCATAAATGGAATAATACACAATACTCTGAAGTGTATGACTATGAAACTACAGTCAAATTAGAAAGTTCTTAAATAAACTGCATTTCATGAGTAAAGGATGGAATTTTCGGAAATTCTAGATCAACCATCCAGCTGTGAAATCTGTGTCTTTGAAGCAGTATCCCTGTCCTGAGAGTTGTTTTTCTCTGGTGGTACTTCAGTGGAAACTAGTTTGGGGAATAGCCCCTTCACTTTTTATATTTGCTTGTTACTTTTCATTGTAAATCTCTGTTTTTAAACTGTATTTAAATGTTAATAGAATCCATCCCAGTAAAACATAACCAACAGGTCTTTTCATTTCTAATCATCACTGATCAATCTCTTGTTAGTTATGGTGATCAGTTTACTTACCTGAGAGTAAATGACACCTGGGCAGAACACAGGGCTCTATAGAAAAGTACAGAATCTTGAGTTCAACCCTGTCCAAGCATCAAAATGTGTATATTAACAATGTGTCTGTGTGAATTGTGTGTGAAGTAAAGTGAGATTAGTAAAACTTGCAGTAGATTATAAATTTGGCTCACTTTGTAATCAGTGAATGAGCTTTAAAGAATATCAATGACCAGCCTACCCCCCAGAGATAAGAACTTCCAGTGTCTTGTGTGAAACCATGGCATCTGGATTGCTCATGATTCTGAAGATAATTCTGTCCCCATGGTTTCAGAATCACTGCAGGTGGTGGAAACAGATAACACATCAGTCCCTTGCTCTCTCTGTTCTCTTCACTCAGGAAAACTCTCACTGGGACCAAGGAAAATCCTATGGTTTCCTAGGGAGAAGGATTTTTCTCAGGAGAGAAGATGGTGGCTCCTTCCTCCCTGTTGAGCCTCTTCCTCAGGATTGCCCCTTTGTCTCTCCAGGACTCTGTTCATCAGACCCAAGATGCCCCCTGGTTGAGCACATCTGGCCTATGAACAAATAAGGGGAAGGAATGGTTCCAAAGACTGTACTATGCTCACTGTACCATCCTCTCTGAAACTATCCTGACTTCATGAGCCCTGGGTCAGAAGCTGTTTCTTTATACCTCTAGGCTTTGCCTCACAGCCTAAATCCTGCCCCATTTCCTACATCCTGTAAATTTTGACAAAACCTGTAGAGTCTAGATCTTCATTCCTGACAGGCCAAAGGGAGATACACCAGAATTCTGTCCCTCTGAGACTGCAGGACATCTCAGCTTCCATCAACATGAAATTTTGCATCAAATATAGTTACTGCAGGTCCACCTCACAACGAGTAATGGAAGTTGAGACAACATCTCAGACCCTGTACAGTTTTTGGCCAAGCTCATTTAGTTTGGCAATGCTTTTACTCTATAAATCAGTTGTGAAAACACTTAGGATTCATATTATTTAGTCTTTTAATCAGTCTGTTATTATTTTCAATGTATTTACTACACTTTAGCTTAGTATTTCTGATAAACTTGGATGCAAAAGGTTCTCAATATAATAGCGGCAAACCAAATCCAGCAATACATCAAAAAGCTTATCCACCAAGATCAAGTCGGCCTCATCCCTTGGGTGCAAGACTGGTTCAACATATGCAAATCAATTAATGTAATTCACCACATAAACAGAACTAAAGACAAAAACCCCATGATTATTTCAGTTGACTCAGAAAAGGTCTTTGATAAAATTCAACATTCCTTTATGTTAAAAACTCTTATGAAACTAGGTATTGATGGAACATGCCTCAAAATAATAAGAGCCATTTATGACAAACCCACTGTCAATATCATATTGAATAGGCAAAAGCTGGAAGCATTCCATTTGAAATTTGGCACAAGGCAAGATGCCTTCTCTCACCACTCCTATTCAATATAGTGTTGGAAGTTCTGGCCAAGGCAATTAGGCAAGAGAAAGAAATAAAGCATATTCAAACAGGAAAAGAGGAAGTCGAACTGTCTTTTTTTGCAGATGACATGATCCTATATCTATAAAATCCCATCACCTCAGCCCAAAAGATTCTTAAGCTACAAGCAACTTCAGCAAAGTCTCAAGATACAAAATCAGTGTGCAAAAATCTCAAGCATTCTTATACACTAACAATAGACAAGAAGAGAGCCAAATCACAAATGAATTCCCATTTACAATTGCTACGAAGAGTATAAAATACCTAGGAATACAGCTAACAAGGCAAGTGAAGGACCTCTTCAAGGAGAACTACAAACCACTACTCAAGGAAATAAGAGAGGACACAAACAAATGGAAAAACATTCCATGATCATGGGTAAGAAGAGTCAATATCATGAAAATGGCCATACTTCCCAAAGTAATTCATAGATTCAATGTTATTCCCATAAACTACCATGGACATTCTTTACAAAATTAGAAAAAACTACTTCAAAATTCATATGGAATGAAAAAAGAGCCCATATACCCAGGACAATCCTAAGCAAAAACAACAAAGCTGGAGGCATCATGCTACCTGACTTCAAACCATATTACAAGGCTACAGTAACCCAAACAGCATGGTAGTGGTACAAAACAGACACATAGACCAATGGAATGGAATAGAGATATCAGAAATAAGACTGCACATCTACAACAATTTTATTTTGGATGAAAACAAGCAATGGGGAAAGGACTCCCTATTTAATAATAAATGGTGCTGGAAATACTGGCTAGACATATGCAGAAAACTGAAACTGGACCCCTTCCTATACAAAAATGAACTGAAAATGGATTAAAGATTTAAATGTAAAACCCAAAACTATAAAAATCCAACCCCATATAAAAGTGGGCAAAAACTGGGCACAGTAGCTCATGCCTGTAATCCCAGAAGTTTGGGAAGGTGAGGTGGGCAGATAACTTGAGGCCAGGAGTTCAAGATCAGCCTGGCCAACCTGGTGAAACTCAGTCTCTACTGAAAATACAATAAATTAGCCGGATGTGGTGGCAGGTGCCTGTAATCCCAACTACTCAGGAGGCTGAGACAGAAGAATCGCCTGAATCTGGGAGGCAGAGGTTGCAGTGACCCGAGATTGTGCCACTGAACTCCACCCTGGGTGACACAGCAAGACTCTGTCTTAAAAAGTGAAAATAAAAATATTTTTTAAAGTGGGCAAAAGACATGAACAGACACTTCTCAAAAGAAGACATTTATGCAGCCAACAAACATATGAAAAAAAAAAAAAAGCCCAACGTTACTGATCATTAGAGAAATACAAATCAAAACTACAGTGAGATGCCATCTCATGCCAGTCAGAATGGCGATTATTAAAAAGTCAAGAAACAACAGATGCTGGTGAGACTGTGGGGAAACAGGAACACTTTTACACAGTTGGAGCGAATGTAAATTCAACCACTGTGGAAGACAGTGTGGTGATTTTTCAAAGACCTAGAATCAGAAATACCATTTGACCCAGCAATGCCATTACTGGGTATATACCCAAAGGAATATAAATTCTTGTATTATAAAGATACTTGCATGCATATGTTCATTGCCACACTATTCACAATAGCAAAGACATGGAATCAACCCAAATGCCCATCAATGACAGACTGGATACAGAAAATGTGATACATATACACCATGGAATACCATGCAGCCATAAAAAGGAATGAGATCATGTCCTTTGCAGGGACATGGATGAAGCTGGAAGCCATTATTCTCAGCAAACTAATGCAGGAACAGAAAACCAAATACACATGTTCTCACTTATAAGTGGCAGATGAACAATGAGAAAACATAGACACAGGGAGGGGAACAACATACACTGGAGCCTATCTGGGGGTGAGTGGGGAGGGAGTGTATCAGAATAGCTAATGCATGTGGGGCTGAATACCTAGGTTACGGGTTGATAGGTACAGCAAACCACCATGGCACACACTTACCTATGTAACAAACCTGCACGTCCTGCGCATGTATCCTGGAACTTGAAATGAAATAAAATAAAATTTTTTAAAACTTTGTTTTTTCTAAGTCCTGTTTGCAATTTTCAACGTGAACTTTCTAGTAGACATTTATCATATATAGAATTATATAGTTGATTTTTGAACAACCATGGTTCTGCCATTCTTTAAAACGCAAATTCTTTATGAGTGTGTGTGTGTATATGTACACATGTGTGTATATATATTTGTGTGTATATATGTGTGTGTATATATATGTGTACGTGTGTGTGTGTATGTGTGTGTGTGTGTATATGTGTATGTGTGTGTGTGTGTGTGTGTATGTGTGTGTGTGTGTATGTGTGTGTGTATATATATATATATATATATAAAATGCTCCTGGTCTTCTGTTTGAGTAGGCTGAGAAGGAGGAGGGGGAGGAGTGGTTGTTCTTGCAGTCTCAGAGGTAGCTAGGTGGAAGAGAATCTGTACAAATGAACACATGAAGTTCTTATTTGTAAGTGTGAGTTAAATAATTGTACACCTGGACATAGAAGTGGAATGACAGACACTAGAGATCTGGAAGGGTGAGAGGGTAGGAGGGGCAAATAATAAACAATGGTTCAGATATCTGGATTCCTTGATCCCAAATGGTGTACAATTATTTCTCTTTAATTTGTGTTCATTTACCAGCAAGTTTGAGAGGAGTGAGCCAAGCTCAGAAAGGCATTCAGCCCTAAAATCGGATGTGCATGGCAATGGGCAGAAGTACCCTCTGCCTTTCTCAGAACAAATCCAAGCTTCCTTTATACCCCTTACCCACAGGAAAGTTATCTTCCAAAATGTATTTCTGCTGGAGGCAAAATGTTTTATATTTTATGAAAAAAAAAACTTGTAACTTGGTAAAACTTAGAAATTAATATTGGAAAAACAGTAGGGCACTCTCTTTGGGACATAATCTTTGAGACACTTCAGCAGCATATACAGCTTGTAATTCATCCTGAGAAAATCCAGACATCATAAACTTGAGAATGTTCATGAGGAATAGAAAAGTACACATTTACTCACATATTTTACATTAAAGTTTATCAAGGGTAGAAATTCAAAAATCTGTTTTACTATGAATGTTCATATGAAAGTACAGACATTCACCTAAATTTTCCTGAAATTATTTAAAAATTAATTTGTCATTGGTAACAGAAACTTCCAAACATCTCCATTTTACAAGTCTCATTATCCATATTTTCTCTAAAATATTCAGAAGTAGAAAACAAAAATATAGATTAAAATAGCTCATATTTTTCAAATTTAAAGTAATTGTTCAGTAACTGGGAAGAAAGGTTTACACAAATTGGAAATTCTGTATGTATATAGAAATTAATAAGATGAGAAAATTATGGCAAATAATAGGGGGCTTCAATAAGTTCATGCAAAATAACAATTGTGAAAAAACTATGCACGAACTTTTAGCTTATGCATCAAAACACACATATACTAGTTTATTTTAACTTTTTTTTTTTTTTTGAGACAGGGTTTCACTCCCCTCACCGAGGTTGCAGTGCAGTGGAGCAATCTTGGCTCAAAGTAACCTCTGCTTCCCAGGCTGAAGCAATTCTCCTGCCTCAGCCTTCCAAGTAGCTGGGACCTTGTCTGGCTAATTTTTGTATTTTTTGTAGAGGCTAATTTTTGTATTTTCTGTCGAGGCAGGGTTTCGCCATGTTGCCCAACCTCCCAAAGTGCAGGGATTACAGGCATGAGCCACCATGCCTGGCCCTGTTTTAACATATCTGAATAGGATTTAAAACATCAGTCTGAAAAGAGCCACATGAATTCTGCCAAACTTGAATTCTGCCAAACCTGAAACAAGAACAAACATCAAAATTATGGTGAAGCTGGGGTACAAAAAACGGTGAAATAAATTATTCTTTATGAAAAGTCTATGGGAAAAATGACCTGAAGGATCAGTCGTTTACAAACGGATACCTTATTCTAAGAAGAGATAAGACAAAGTTGAAGATGAAGCCCACAGAGGAGGGGCATCCATTCCAATTTTTGAGAGAAAAAAAATGTTTCTATGCCCTAATTGAGGAGGACTGACAATTAACAAGAGATATTATAGCCAACACCACAGACATCTCAATTGGTTCAGCTTCCACAATACTGACTATAATGTGAAAGTTGAGAAACTTTACATTTGATGAGTCCCGAATACCCTTGTGCCTAGATCAGCTGTGGACAAAAGCAGAGCTATTAGTGACTATTTTGAACAAGCAGAATCAAGATCCTGAAGCATTATTTTGAAGAATTATAACAGGGAGTGAAACTGGCTTTATCAATAGGATCCTGAAGGCAAAGCACAATTAAAGCAATGGCTACCAAGAGGTAGAAGTGGTCCAGTCAAAGCAAAAGCAAACTTCTCAAAAGCAAAAGCCATAGAGGTTTTGGGGATGCTCAAGGCATTTTGCTTGTTGACATTCTGTAGGATCAAAGCACCATAATATCTGCTTAGTAGGAGAGTTCTTAGAGAAAATTAGCAAATACTTTTGCAGAAAAGTGCCCTGTAAAGCTTCACTAGAGAGTCCCTCTGCACCACAACAACACTTCTGTTCCTTCCTCTCATCAAACACTGGTAATTTTGCAAGAGCTTTCATGGGAAATTATTAGGCATCAACATTACAGTCCTGATTTGGTTTCTTCTGACCTTATTTTTCCTAATCTTAAAATAACTGTAAAGGGCACCCATTTTTCTTTAGTTAATAGTAGAAGACTGCATTGACATGGTTAAATTCCCATGACCCTCAGTTCTTTAGCAATGGACTGAATGGTTGGGATCATCCCTTAATGCAGTGTCTTGACCTCAGTAGAGATTATATTGAGAAATAAAGTTGATATTTATATTTTTATTTTTAATTCCAGTTTTCACTGACATTTTTAAATCCTTTCACAATTCACGTTTGTCTCAAAGGTATTTAAATTTAGAAATCATATCAAGTGAGGTTGGTGCCACAATGGCCGAATAGGAACAGCTCCAGCCTCTAGCTGCCAGCGTGAGCAACACAGAAGATGGGTGATTTCTGCATTTCCAACTGAGGTACCAGGTTCATCTCACTGGGGCATGTTGGACAGTTGGAGCAGGACAGTGGGTGCAGCCCAACGAGTGAGAGCCAAAGCAGGGCAAGGCATCGCCTCACCTAGGAAGCGCAAGGGGGAAGGGAATTCCTTTTCCTAGCCAAGGGAAACTGTGACACACAACACCTGGAAAATTGGGTCACTCCCACCCAATACTGTGCTTTACCAAGGGCCTTAGCAAACGGCACACCAGGAGATTATATCCCACGCCTGGCTCAGTGGGTCCCAAGCCCACAGAGCCTCTCTCATTGCTAGCACAGCAGTCTGAGATCTAACTGCAAGGCGGCAGTGAGGCTGGGGGAGGGGCACCCACCATTGCTGAGGCTTAAGTAGGTAAACAAAGCAGCCAGGAAGCTCGAACTGGGTGGAGCCCACTGCAGCTCAAGGAGGCCTGCCTGCCTCTGTAGACTCCACCTCTGGGGACAGGGCATAGCTAAACAAAAAGCAGGAGAAACCTCTGCAGATGTAAATGTCCCTCTCTGACAGCTTCGAAGAGAGTAGTGATTCTCCCAGCGTGGAGGTTGGGATCTGAGAACCGACAGACTGCCTGCTCAAGTGGGTCCCTGACCCCCAAGTAGCCTAACTGGAGAGCCTAACTGGGAGTAGCCTAACTGGAGTGGACCTCAAGCAAACTCCAACAGAACTGCAGCTGAGGGTCCTGACTGTTAGAAGGAAAACTAACAAACAGAAAGGACATCCACACCAAAACCTCATCCATACATCACCATCATCAAAGACCAAAGGTAGATAAAACCACAAAGATGGGGATAAAGCATGCAGAAAAGCTCAAAATTCAAAAAATCAGAGCACCTCTCCCCCTCCAAAGGAACGCAGCTCCTCGCCAGCAACAGAACAAAGCTGGACGGAGAATGACTTTGACAAGTTGAGAGAGGAAGGCTTCAGTTGATCAAACTTCTCAGAGCTAAAGGAGGAAATACGAACCCAGCACAAAGAAACTAAAAACCTTGAAAAAAGATTTGACGAATGGATAACTAGAATAACCAATGCACAGAAGTCCATAAACGACCTGATAGAGATGAAAACCATGACACAAGACCTACATGACAAATGCACAAGCTTCAGTAACCAACTCGTTCAACTGGAAGAAAGAGTATCAGAGACTGAAGATCAAATGAATGAAATGAAGCGAGAAGAGAAGTTTAGAGAAGAAAGAGTAAAAAGAAATGAACAAAGCCTCCAAGAAATATGGGATTGTGTGAAAAGACCAAACCTACATCTGATTGGTGTACCTGAAAGTGACGGGGAGAATGGAACCAAGTTGGAAAACACTCTGCAGGATATTATCCAGGAGAACTTCCCCAACCTAGCAAGGCAGGCTGACATTCAAATTCAGGAAATACAGAGGACACCACAAAGATACTCCTCAAGAAGAGCAACTCCAAAACACATAATTGTCAGATTCACCAAAGTTGAAATGAAGGAAAAAATGTTAAGGGCAGCCAGAGAGAAAGGCCGCATTACCCACAAAGGGAAGCCCATCAGACTAACAGCAGATCTCTTGGCAGAAACTCTACAAGCCAGAAGAGAGTGGGGGCCAATATTCAACATTCTTAAAGAATTTTCAAACCAGAATTTCATATCCAGCCAACTAAGTTTCATAAGTGAAGGAGAAATAAAATCCTTTACAGACAAGCAAATGCTGAGAGATTCTTTCACCACCAGGCCTGCCCTACAAGAGTTCCTGAATGAAGTACTAAACATAGAAAGGAACAACCAGTACTAGCCATTGCAAAAACATGCCAAAATGTAAAGACCATAGATGCTAGGAAGAAACTGCATCAACTAACGAGCAAAATAACCAGCTAACATCATAATGACAGGATCAAGTTCACACATAACAATACTAACCTTAAATGTAAATGGGTTAAATGCTCCAATTAAAAGACACAGACTGGCAAATTGGATAAAGAGTCAAGACCCATCAGTTTGCTGTATTCAGGAGACCCATCTCACGTGCAGAGACACACATAGGCTCAAAATAAAGGGATGGAGGAAGATCTACCAAGCAAATGGAAAACAAAAAAACGGCAGGGGTTGCAATCCTAGTCTCTGAAAAAACAGACATTAAACCACAAAGATCAAAAGAGACAAAGAATGTCAATACATAATGATAAAGGGATCAATTCAACAAGAAGAGTTAACTACCCTAAATATATATGCACCCAATACAGGAGCATCCAGATTCATAAAACAAGGCCTTTGAGACTTACAAAGAGACTTAGACTCCCACACAATAATAGTGGGAGAATTTAACACCCCACTGTCAACATTGGACAGATCAACAAGACAGAAAGTTAACAAGGATATCCAGGAATTGAACTCAACTCTGCACCAAGCGGACCTAATAGACTTCTACAGAACTCTCCACCCCAAATCAACAGAATATACAGTCTTCTCAGCACCACATTGCACTTATTCCAAAATTGACCACATAGTTGGAAGTAAAGCACCCCTCAGCAAGTGTAAAAGAACAGAAATTATAACAAACTGTCTCTCAGACCACAGTGCAATCAAACTAGAACTCAGGACTAAGAAACTCAATCAAAACCACTCAACTACATGGAAACTGAACAACTTGCTCTTGAATGACTACTGGGTACATAACGAAATGAAGGCAGAAATAAAGATATTCTTTGAAACCAATGAGAACAAAGATACAACATACCAGAATCTCTGGGACACATTTAAAGTAGTGTGTAGAGGGAAATTTAAAGCACTAAATTCTCACAAGACAAAGCAGGAAAGATCTAAAATTGACACCCTAACATCACAATTAAAAGAACTAGAGAAGCAAGAGCAAACACATTCAAAAGCCAGCAGGAGGCAAGAAATAACTAAGATCAGAGCAGAACTGAAGGAGAGACACAAAAAACCCTTGAAAAAATCAATGAATCCAGGAGCTGGTTTTTTGAAAAGATCAGCAAAATTGATAGACCACTAGCAAGACTAACAAAGAAAAGCAGAGAGAAAAATCAAATAGATGCAATAAAAAATGATAAAGGGGATATCACTACTGACCCCACAGAAATACAAACTACCATCAGAGAATACTATAAACACTTCTACACAAATAAACTAGAAAACTTAGAAGAAATGGATAAATTCCTGGACACATACACTCTCCCAAGACTAAACCAGGAAGAAGTTGAATCCCTGAAGAAACCAATAGCAGGCTCTGAAATTGAGGCAATAATTAATAGCCTACTAACCAAAAAAAGTCCAGGACCAGACAGATTCACAGCTGAATTCTACCAGAGGTACAAAGAGGAGCTGGTACCATTCCTTCTGAAACCATTCCAATCAATAGAAAAAGAGGGAATCCTCCCTAACTCATTTTATGAGGCCAACATCATCCTGATACCAAAGCCTGGCAGAGACACAACAAAACAAGAGAACTTTAGACCAATATCCCTGATGAACATTGACACAAAAATCCTCAATAAAATACTGGCTAACCAAATCCAGCAGCACATCAAAAAGCTTATCCACCATGATCAGGTGGGCTTCATCCCTGGGATGCAAGGCTGGTTCAACATATGCAAATCAATAAACATAATCCAGCATATAAACAGAACCAAAGACAAAAACCACATGATTATCTCAATAGATGGAGAAAAGGTCTTTGACAAAATTCAACAACCCTTCATGCTAAAAATTCTCAATAAATTCAGTATTGATGGAACGTATCTCAAAATAATAAGAGCTATTCATGACAAACCCACAGCCAGTATCATACTGAATGGGCAAAAACTGGAAGCATTCCCCTTAAAAACTGGCACAAGACAGGGATGCCTTCTCTCACCACTCCTATTCAACATAGTATTGGAAGTTCTGGCCATGGCAATCAGGCAAGAGAAAGAAATAAAGGGTATTCGATTAGGAAAAGAAGAAGTCAAATTGTCCCTGTTTGCAGATAACATGATTGTCTACTTAGAAAACCCCATTGTCTCAGCCCAAAATCTCCTCAAACTGATAAGCAACTTTAGCAAAGTCTCAGGATACAAAATTAAAGTGCAAAAATCACAAGCATTCTTATACACCAATAACAGACAAACAGAGCCAAATCATGAATGAACTCCCATTCACAATTGCTTCAAAGAGAATAAAATACCTAGGAATCCAACTTACAACAGATGTGAAGGACCCCTTCAAGGAGAACTACAAACCACTGCTCAATGAAATAAAGGAGGACACAAACAAATGGAAGAACATTCCATGGTCATGAACAGGAAGAATCAATATCGTGAAAATGGCCATACTGCGCAAGGTAATTTATATATTCAATGCCATCCCCATTAAGCTACCAATGACTTTCTTCACAGAATTGGAAAAAACTACTTTAAACTTCATATGGAACCAAAAAAGAGCCCGCATTGCCAAGACAATCCTAAGTCAAAAGAACAAAGCTGGAGGCATCACGCTACCTAACTTCAAACTATACTTGAAGGCTACAGTAACCAAAACAGCATGGTACTGGTACGAAAACAGAGCTATAGACCAATGGAACAGAACAGAGCCCTCAGAAATAATACCACACATCTACAACCATCTGATCTTTGACAAACCTGAGAGAAACAAGAAATGGGGAAAGGATTCCCTATTTAATAAATGGTGCTGGGAAAACTGGCTAGCCATAAATAAAAAGCTGAAACTGGATCCCTTCCTTACTCCTTACACAAAAATTAATTCAAGATGGATTAGAGACTTAAATGTTAGACCTAAAACCATAAAAACCCTAGAAGAAAACCTAGGCAATACCATTCAGGACATAGGCATGGGCAAGGACTTCATGTCTACAACAGCAAAAGCAATGGCAACAAAAGCCAAAATTGACAAATGGGATCTAATTAAACTAAAGAGCTTCTGCACAGCAAAAGAAACTACCATCAGAATGAACAGACAACCTACAGAATGGGAGAAAATTTTGGGAATCTACTCATCTGACAAAGGGCTAATATCAAGAACCTACAAAGAACTCAAACAAATTTACAAGAAAAAAACAAACAACCCCATCAAAAAGTGGGCAAAGGATAAGAACAGACACTTCTTAAAAGAAGACATTTATGCAGCCAACAGACACGTGAAAAAATGCTCATCATCACTAGCCATCAGAGAAATGCAAATCAAAACCACAATAAGATACCATCTCACACCAGTTAGAATGACGATCATTAAAAAGTCAGGAAATAACAGGTGCTAGAGAGGATGTGGAGAAATAGGAACACTTTTACACTGTTGATGGGACTGTAAACTAGTTCAACCACTGTGGAAGACAGTGTGGCGATTCCTCAAGGATGTAGAACTAGAAATACCATTTGACCCAGCCATCCCATTACTGGGTATATCCCCAAAGGATTAAAAATCATGCTGCTATAAAGACACATGCACACGTATGTTTACTGCAGCACTATTCACAATAGCAAAGACTTGGAACCAACACAAATGTCCATCAATGACAGACTGGATTAAGAAAATGTGGCACATATACACCATGGAATACTATGCAGCCATAAAAAAGAATGAGTTCTCGTCCTTTGTAGGGAAATGGATGCAGCTGGAAACCATCATTCTCAGCAAACTATCACAAGAACAGAAAACCAAACACTGCATGTTCTCACTCATAGGTGGTAACTGAACAATGAGATCACTTGGACACAGGAAGGGGAACATCACACACTGGGGCCTGATGTGGGGTGGGGGAAGGGGGGAGGGAGAGTATTAGGAGATATACCTAATGTAAATGACGAGTTAATGGGTGCAGCACACCAACATGGCACATGTATACATATGTAACAAACCTACACGTTGTGTAAACGTACCCTAGAACATAAAGTATAATTAAAAAAATCATATCAAGTGTGAAATAAAGAAAATTATATAGAGAGAGGGAGAATAGAATCTATAAATATGCATGTTTGCGTACATACATCCACATACATACATATGTGTGTGTATGCAGTAATTTTATTCTCCTAAAGCAATGCCTCTGCCTTCCACCCTCACTGTACATGTCCTAGTCCTGTGATGTCCCTGGAACTGAGCACCTGACTTCCTTCTCTGCCTCCCACATGAACAGGGAATAGAAATGGAAACTACACTCTGCGGTTACTGTTGTGAAAATCCATGTCCCCCACAGGCTAGTTTGGCATCTTACATTCCAGTTCCCATTGTTAAAAAAAGCAAGCAACAAACAAAAACTACAAAAGAAAAAATGAAATATTTAAAAGTCTAGAGCCACAGAGGTTCCGAATTCACCCACCACCCACAGTGACCTCTGCCGCCCTCCAGACCTGAGGGCAGTTGCGCCTGAACAGCCTGCCTCTTCACCATCCATGAAAAGAGGTGACCTTAAACTTCAATAGATTTTACTCTGTTCAAAAGGAACCAGGTCAACATTCAAAGTCAGTGGTCTGACAACTCTAAGCTTTGGCCAGAAAGTATTGGAAACATTTAACGTGCAGTGGATGAAGCAGCCTGGCCCCACTGCACACAACACACCCGTGGGGACTCAAAGGAGGATACTCAAGATACGCTGGGTGGAAGTGAGGACAGACCCAGAAACACGGCGGGTAGGGGGGTCAAACCAGGAAGGCTCAGGCCCTGACCTCCTCCTAGGCCCTGCCCCTCCAGAACTTGCAGGTTTTTCTGACCCGGAAGTGGATTTCACTGATGGAAAAGAAGTTCAGTATTTCTGGTCCAGCCCTGTAAGCTGCTCCCGTCGCCCAGCCTTCCACACCCC
This sequence comes from Macaca nemestrina, assembly GCF_043159975.1. Classification (NCBI taxonomy): domain Eukaryota; kingdom Metazoa; phylum Chordata; class Mammalia; order Primates; family Cercopithecidae; genus Macaca; species Macaca nemestrina. The sequence continues at coordinate 146,370,379 of NC_092132.1, read as the reverse complement.
TGCAGACGTCACAATCCCTACTCCCACTAACCTGACAAGGGAGCTATGCATCGCCTGGAGATGGTCCTTGGCCTGCAACCCGGCGATGGGGTCCAGGGTCTGTGTCCATTTCTGGTTAAAATTGCTCTAAGGCTGGTCCCTGTCTTGGCCTTCCCTGCTTCCTCTCTGTTCAGTTCTCCCCTTCTCACCCCATATGAAGCTTTTACTCAGGAGATGGATTATCGCCCCTCTTGGAACATCAAGGACACCACCAGGATACCACACTGTCTCCTTGACCCTGGGATTCTGCAGACCTCAGTCTTCTCCTGAGGTCCCCTCACTCCCTACCTAATTTTTTCCATCCTTCTGGGGCCTGGGTCTGCTACACCTCAGGCTTCCTCTTCACAGTCACAGAGGGAGCCCCCTTCATCCTTGGGCTCTGGCCACAGTTCACCTGCTGCAGGATACTCAGTGGCTTTCAGTAGTTCATCCAGACATCCAGTTGGAAGTAGGATTTCCTGGAAGGAAAGCAGGACCCCAGAATTACACCGAATTCTAACACAAGAGCCCAGATTCCCCTTCTGCATGGGGCATTAAGCTGCAAACACTACATAGGCACTTAATGCTCAGCTGCCTTTTTAACATCTGGTTCAATTGTGTCTCTCCTCCTTGGAATATCTCAGAAAATATATCTCCACCTAGAGTTGTTTAAACACATCATCCTATGTGATTCCAGACCATCAGGGGGTACAATGGGTCCTCACCAGAACTGCCACTCTGCTTGGAAGACTTAGAAAATCCTGAGGCTGCTCAGAGGGTCAGATTCCCATTTCTGTGTTTCAGAAAAACTTCAGTCTTCTCCAGACAAGTGAGGATACAGAAAATGTCTAGTCTCTGGCACATCTTTTGCAAGCAATGGTGGCTCCCAGGAATCAAAACTATCAATGAATATATTTTTGAGACTCTGGTCAAAAGAAGAGTCATTCTGCAATTTCAGGTAGGATGGAGTGGTTCTGTGGCTCCTGAGGTGATTTTGAAAAGATCTTGACTCTCACAAGGACCATGGAGGACATTTCTGGCATTTCCAGACCAGGAGGAGTGACTGATGGACCTCCAGTGTTACTAGGAAAACTTTCTGTTGGACAGCTTTGCTCTGGCTTTCAGGCCTTCACATAGGTTGCTTAGATCATGGAAGTGCTTCTGCATTTCTGCATAGGCTCAGGATGCCTTCTCAAGTCGTCCCTGCAATTATGAGACAGTTTCTGTCTCCAGAGGTCACTTAGAATAACACAAAAGGCTTCACCTTCAAAGGGATACCAGACAATATAGCCACAGTTCAGCCAAGATTATCTGTGTTTACATACCTGTAAAGTAACACTCCTAGTTACCTCCATTAACTTGGACATCTTTCATGAATAGAGAAACTCTAGTGATTGTTATATAACAGCTGCCACAAAAATTAACCAATAAAAATAAATGATAAATGAAAAATAATTAATAATTATGATAATGAACACAATGACCTAAATAGTAAGAATTTTAATACTGGTGACAATATGAACATAAGGATACAAAAATCAATGTGGAGATTCTCCTAAATATACGAAAAGTTCACAAATTGGGTCCTCCTTGTGTAATTTGGAGTCAGAGTCAAAGAATTTCACAATGAAATGTGTTCCATGATGGCAAACATGAGAAACAGGAGGTGAAAGGAAAGCAAGCCACAGGAGAGCATGGGCTAATAGGACCACTTGTGTGCAAACCTCTTTAGTCAAGGACTACCAGCCAGAAGTGAAGAGAGTTTGGCTTGTGTCTTGCCTACCACTGGGCACACAAAAGCTTTCAGTAGTGCAACCAGATGGCTGGTTTGGCCTGGCTCCCTGCAAAGAAGACATGTATCTGATCCCCACCAGACCATCAGTCCTGGAACTCAGAATCCTACATGCAGTAAACATGAAGCTCCAACTCCATAGCTGACTTCACCTCCTTACTGTCCTTCTGCCATCTGGTGTTTCAGGTGCTCTCCAGATCTGGACTTCTTGGCTCCCCTACCTTTATCATGTGAAGTCAGGATGTATCATTCTCAGTGTTCTCCTGCCAGTCCAAGGTGAAACTCACCAATACAGGCATACCCTGGATGGACTTCCTTGGGATATTTAGAAAACAATGAGCTTGCTCGGGGGTGGTGTGAGCCCTAGGAGTAGAGTTACAGTCTCCCATGGAAACCTGAGAGGACTTAGAATATTCCCAGAGCCCTAAGCAGTCCAATCTGCCCTGGAAACATCAGGAATGATATACTTGGTCTTCCTGAGGCTCCAAACTTTTTCTAAATAAACTCATAGGTTACAGAACCATTTTTTCTCTCAGGAACTGAAGTGGAGTTATTTGCCTTCTGCCAGCATCTCACTTTTTTTATTTTCTAAGTTAGATTTTGAGCCCAGAAGTAGATATTCCTTGTATTTGATTTACACAGGGAGCTTCCTAGAATGGATACTTTCTGCATTCACTCAGGTATTCACAAAATGCTGCAGTTCTACTGAAAATCTATGAGATGACCATTTGATCACCCAAGCAACTTTAGAATGTGTCTTCTATGGAAGCCCTGGAGCCTCCCTTCTGGTATTTCATCCACTGCTGGTACTGAGTACCCAGGGTGAAACCCTCCCTCAGACATTGTCAGCAATTCCAGTATGGAGATGGCACTGACGTGATGGGGCTCAAGAATCAGATGATAGAAGACCAGCCAGGAGGTGAAGTCTCAGTAGGCTTGGGGGCTTAATGTTCAATGCACACCAGACTTCTGAGACTCAGGAAGCGGGCGTGGATCTGTCTGCCCAGTGTTTCTCATCTACAGCCTGGACCAGCCATTTCTTGGGGTGAACTACTGAAAGCTTTTGTATGACCTGTGTCAGGCAGGACTCTGGCCAGACCCTTTTCCATAGTCCATTTGTAATGTATTTCCACGTGGCGCAGCCATCTCCACTTTTGCCCAAGCCCTCATGTGGCTCAGAATTATTCTCCCTACTGCCACTCTTCTTTGCCATCACAGAAGACATTTCAAGATGCAGCCCCAAGCCTCTCCCTGTAATCAATAACATGAGGGCTCACATGGGAACAATGTCACAGGCTTACAGGAATATGCTCTTAAATATCTGCTTTTTTATTATTCTCTTCATTAAAATGACATTTATATCATCACCATTGTGATTGTTATTAATGTTATTATTATGTGGGTACAGTTCTTTATCACGGATATATTTCTGGTAGTTATTATGCAATGTTGAATAATTTTTTTAATGTTCTGAAGACTGTTGAATTTGCTGAAGCTGATTAAAAGACAACCTGAAAACATACATACCACAGCAACCCCAAGACTCCTACTGTACCAGCTGGTGTCCTGTAGAAGAATGGGCTTCCTGACTTATTCTTTTCTTTTTCGGGCAAGTACCTATTCATACCAGCATAGGAGATGGATGAAGTGCACCCTGGTCTTGCCATGGGCTCAGAAAGAATTCATACATATGCTTTATGTGCTAGGAATTCTATGTGTAGGCCTGTGAGCCCTAGAATGCACTTTCTTTCACCAACTAGTCCACCTAAAAGTTTTCTAAGTCAAAATCCCCCTCCATGCTTGGATAGGTCATGAATGGCTTTCTGTTACCCACCTAAGATGAAGGGATATTGCTAAATCAGGTTTGTGGCCAAGAAATGTTTACCTGGAGTGGCAGGAGAGGGACTACCTGTTCATCAGAGTGTCTACAACATTTTCTTTTTCTTCTTTTTTTTTTTTTTTTTTTTTTTCCGATAGAATCTCACACTGTCGCCCAGGCTGGAGTCCAGTGGCACAATCTTGGCTCACTGCAACCTCTGACTCCCAGGTTCAAGTGATTCTCCTGCCTCAGCCTCCTGAGTAGCTGGGTTACAGGTGCATGCCACCACGCCCGCCTAATTTTTGTATTTTTAGTAGAGACGGGTTTTCAGGCTGGTCTCAAACTCCTGACCTAGAGATCTGCTGGCCTCGGCCTCCCAAAGTGCTGGTATTACAGGCATGAGCCACTGCGCCCAGCCCCTGCAACATTTTCTAAGTCAGTACAGTAGTTCTTTGAACCACCTTTTCAGTCAAAGAACTCATGAAAAAGTCCTCCAAGAACTTGTGACCTTCTGGAAATTGTCAAAATCTCTACAGGTGTCCAGAGTCATCCAGAGCTGTATTGCAAACCACTGACTGGGTTCCACCATTATTAAAGCAAATGCAAAATATGCCATGCCCACCAAAAAAAATCCAGAAGCCATGGTATTTAGCTCTTTCCATCTTTCTTGCCTCCTGCAGGTGGGAGAGTACTGAGTATGATGCCCTCCTACAGCCTCTGGAGGACATGCCAGTGCCTAGAGGTACCAGTAGAGAGGGGCCATGAAAGAGCAGATGACAGCCAGGTGGCTGGGAATGACATTGTCCTGGGGTTTATTGCTTGTCATGAACTCTGCCACCGGGCAACATGTACGGGTCTGGACCCGTGCCTTCTCTGGATCCCTGCCCCATCAGCCAGCTATCTTATCTCCTGAAAGCTGGTAGGTGTTGGTCAGCATGGTGTTGCAGGACCAGGGTTATATTAACATTCCCTCTTAGGCTGAAACACCAGAAGTTAACACAGGAGTCTCCAGGTGTGCACATGCCAACGTCCAGATTGTTTTTCTTCTCATTCTAGATGTTCATCCTTGCTTTCTGGGACTTGAAATGACCCTACACTGCCAAATATTTATGCCGATTATCCACTTAGGGAAAACTCGTATGTCCCAAGTCCATAGGGTTAGTATTATTATCAGTATTATAACCACTAGTACTAGTATCATGATGATCATCATTCCTGTTAATATTCATCAATATTTTTATTACTACCATTGTTAATATGGATTTTTCATTATTGTACAGCAAGGAATATAGTTTATCCATTCACAAATGGTGTTCAGTTACTAAAGATGACTACAAGGCATGCTCTGCAGACATATACACACACAGCTGTCCTGGAGACCCAGCTTTGCCACCAATTGCTCTTTCATAAGATGAGCTCCCCCTATACCCACCAGTTTTTCACGACTTGACCTGAGCTGGTTGGGCTAGACCTGGAAAAGCTTCCTATTCTCAGCTGTACCTGGAAAAATTTTAAGACTCTTCGGAGGCCCAGTAATAGCTTTTGGCAGCTTCCAAGACCAGGGAGGGTTTCTTGGCCATTCAGAGCCATTCAAATATTCTAAGTAAACTCAAGGAACCGGAAACCCCACTTGCAGTCATGAAATACCAGTGAATGGCCTCTGTGAGTCTCTTCAAGTTTTTCAAAGATAACCGCCTGGAAAGGCTGGCCAGGAAGTCACCCAAGCCCACCCCTCTGCAGGATGTTCTATGTCAGCCAGGGACCCAGTGAAATGCCATTGAATAGAAGCGTGGAACAGAGACAGCATGCCTGAGCTTCTGGAAACATTCTAAGTGCCCTTGTTGGCCCAGAAAAGACTGGTGCTGCCATACGAGGCACAGATATGGCAACTTAGCCACTCGAGGAACCACACAAGGTTTAAAAGCTCCCAGGAAGTCCAGGAAGGGCAAACATGGCCTTTTAGAGCCATAAGATTTTATTCTAAGTCTACGTGGGAGACAGTGCACTTGGCTTCATAAAAACACCAGTGGAGGTGCTATCACCTGCCCCAGTATCCGGTCTTTTCCACCTCATCTCAGAGCCAGGCAGCCACCATTTCCCAAAGCTGCTGTGCAATGAAAGGGGAATATTCTAGGTGCTCTCCTGTGCCCACGAAATTCTGTGGCTGCACTAAAGGCAGAAGTTGTCCTCCGGAATGCTCTTCAGGAATCTGACAACACTAGTCAAGATTAAAGAAGTTCAATTCAACGTCACACAAAACCAATCACAAAAAAAAAAAAAGCATAGTGAGACAAAATGATGAACACATCTGCTAATAATCATGAATGACAATAACAACAATGATGATCTTAGTGATAATGCCACCAACACTGTTAATGGCAGTAACAATAAACCTGAGGTAATGGGTGTTAGGGTCCCGATTCACCGATGTGAAGGATGGCGCCAATTTCTGGCCCTACAGAAATAAAGGAAAAGTAAACACCTGAAGGAGGAGAAGGTGAAGCTGGAGCTCCCGCCGGCCTCTGGGGGCTCCTTGGTGGAAGGAGAGGGACTTGGTCCTGAGTCTGCACAGGATCCACCCGCACCAGAACCCGGGAGTCCCAGTCCCTGGATGGGAGCCCCGGAGCCCGGGTCCTCCAGCCCTCGCTGCCGCCGCTCCTCGCGGAGCCCGGACCCCCCGCGCCACCTCAGCCTCAGCGCGGCTCTGCGAGGGCAGCTCCAAGGATGCTCCGGGCCCAGAGGGGGCATCCGGCCCCAACAGGATACTGACGCCCTGAGGGCGCGAAATAGCGCGGCCTGAGCAGAGCCCGCCATCTTGGGCCTTGCAAAAAGAGTGGCCTCTTCAACGCCCCCACCCGGAACCTCCCCGGAGGCCCCAGCCCCAAAGCCAGGGCGGCGGCGCCTCCCTCACCCTGGGTAAAGAAACCTCAGGTCTTCCGTGGATACCCGGCTCGCCGCGGGAAGCAGACCGCGCATGCGCCCTGCATGGCCGGAACGATGGGTTTCATTGCCCTCTGCCGGCCATGAGGTGGCAGCACAGGAGGTTTGGCCTTTAGCGGTGGACCTGAGTCTGAATCACTGAAATTCAGGTATGGATTATTCAGTACCTTTCTTTTGGAAGATCAAATGGAAATTGAGTACGATATCTTGTGCTTTAATTAAAGAATATGGGAATAAAGAAAAAAATTCGAAAGTTAGTATACAAAAGTCGATTGATTCCCTCTATATGAAGGGAAGAAGAGCTTGAATAAGAGAAGCATTCTGTGCTGTGCTTTAATGCTGGAGATCTGCCACCATGCATTTGTCAAATCCCGTAGAATTTCACAGCACAAATAGTACATCTTAATGTGCCTCAGGACTACATATAATGTCAGCCACAGTTTGAGGGTAAATTACATATTTAATTAAATAGATTAAACAATAAATAATGTTCTGAGCTCTGCCTGGACACAATCCTTGCCTCTCCAACCAGTTTGCCAAGGGCTCGAATTTCTTGCTCGTTATCCTCACACTTGACATAAACCCTGGCTGCAGAGTAAAATCAATCACTTGTGGAGATATTTTAATACAATGATGTGTCAATTTCAACCATGGATAAGGCCATTTAGCCTTAGTAAGGCCTATCGTATTAAGATTGTGCCTGTTTTGCAAAATTTCAAGTCATCATCCCACTTATTATTCAGGAAACGTTTTATCTTGAGTTTTAGGTTCAGTACTGAGGCTCCTTGATGGACAATACATTTTCCAATTCTGAGGACAAGGCAGAGGAGGCCCCCTCTGTGAGAACTTTCATTTTGCTTCTGGAAAAGTACGTTGAATCAAATATAGGAAAGGCTTGCATGGTGGCTGACAGGTTCGGCTGTTTTATCATGCTGGTGTTTTATCTTCTGGACAGAAGTAAAAGGAACACAGCTGTGTCTGTCTCTGTGTAATAACTCAGGACTTACCTGAGTAAACTCTGGGGTGTCATGAGATGAACTGCTACCTCCACTTAGAGAGGCTTCAGGGACAAAATTTCAAGAGATTTCTGAGGGATAGAAGAGCAGGGCTGCCTTATTCTCTGATCTCAGGTAACTACTCAGAGACAGAGGCAAGGGCTGGGGACACCCAAATGCATATACTAGGTGTCTTCGATACCGCCTCCATTTCCTTGCTAAATCTATGCAATGACACACTGAGAAATCTGGCAAGTGGGGCTGAAGATCCCTGATGTGTCAGTTCCAGGGTTGGATGCAAGCAAGTGGTTTTAGTGGACATTGAAGTAAAGGGAGGTGAGCTGTGAGGAAAGAGCTGTTGAAGACTGGGGAGACTCGGAAGTTGGGGTAGAATGTCGACCCATAAGCCAAGGAGTGCAGATGCACATCGATTTGTTAGGGCTGCATAAATGAAAGAAGGACTTCGCCAACACACTAAGTTTTTTCAACAACCGATTGCATTCTTTCAATATTTGCAAGTATTGATCTTTTGGAAATGTTTAATGAGATTTCTTATATAATTCTGCATTCAATTTATGCTCAGGTCACTTTGCTATTATACATTTACATGCTGCATTTTTATGAATAGACATTTTCTCAAATTTCTTAATTATTTTGCTAAACTATGTGTTAAGAGTTTTTTCTAGAGGTCCACCTTCTTGACTCACTTTTCTGATGAGAAATCTATCAGGTTTCTCCACAGTGATTTTCAAGTTTGATAGCTCCTCGATGTGGGAAACAATGTCAACTAAGAAATGAATTACCACTGAAGAATCTTCTCCTTTCAAGATGCTAACCGTGTTTTGTCCAGTGTGAAATCTCACATGTGCCACAAGTGTTACTCTGTGAAGAAATGATTTCTCATGATTTTTCAAGGCATAACTTCTCCAGTAAGAAGTGTTTGGTATTCCAAGAGAATTCATTGCCCTTGGAAAGACTTTTCCTTCTTATTTAGCTTGTAAAGGATTTCCTCTCTTATTTTCCGTTTTAGTAGCATTTTATCACTGTGTTTTCTTGTGAACATCAAGCCTAGTGCTTGGCTGAATGTTTATTCACAGAAAATACAAATAAAGGGTTCATCCAAGTAAAGTTTTCTTACGTTATTTGACAACAAATTGCACATAAAAACATTTTCACACTGAACGCAGAAGTAGAGATTCTCTACCTGAAAGTCCCACACGTTTTAAGTTTTTAAAACTGTTGCTGAAGACTTTTAGTTTATTATGTTGACAGTTTCAGCTCTCCCGTGTCATTTATGATCAGATCACTAACAAGTCTTTGGTACACACATGTCGTACAATTTCTCTTCCATATGAATTTATTGATGTGGACTGAAGAATAAAGGTAACTGAAGTAACGTCCATGTTGATTACAGTAATTCTTCAAAATGTGAGTCCTTTGGCATGTTTAGATGTTACAACTACAGCTAAAGTCTCTTCCATATTCCTCACATTCGTCATTCCTAACACCATGTCATCTAAAGTCAGAATATGTTCTGAAGACATTTATAATTTTCTCTCCAGGGTGAATTTTCTGATGTTATTTAAGATTAGTACATTGACTGAAGGCTTTCCCACATAAATGGCATTCATATGGCTTTTCTCCAGTGCATGTTCTCTCATATCATCTAAGGTCAGAAGATACACTGAAGGCTTTCCCACATAGAAGACAAGCATGTGGTTTCTCTTCAGTGTGAATTCTTGTGTGTCCTCTAAAGCCAGAGCTTTGACTAAAGACTTTCCCACTTTTATCACATTCATAACGCTTTTATCCAAGGTGAGTTCTCTTATGTCTTCGAAGGTTAAAGGATTGAATAAAGCCTTTCCCACACTGATGACACTTATACGGTCTCTCTCCCGTGTGAGTTTTCTCATGTCTTCTAAGGTGAGAACACTGAGTGAAGGATTTTCCACATAGATGACATGCATATGGCCTGTCTCCAGTGTGAGTCATCTTGTGCCGTCTAAGGTGAAAGCAATTAGTATAGGCCTTTTCACATATATTACATTGATATGATTTACCTTTAGTATGAATTTGTTTATGTGGTTTAGGGGACAACTGATTACTAAGGGATTTTCCACACTGTTTGCTGACGTAGGGTTTCTTTCCACTCTGAGTTAACAAACACTGAGTCATTGTGGAACTGTGAGTGCAATCTTCTCCCAAATCATTACATTCAAAGGGATCCTCCAAAATGAGGGAGTTCTCCTTTAGAGACAAAGATTAAAAGCTCTTAATGATTTACCGCCATACATCTAGACATTCATTTCACCACCTTTGAATCCTAGACCAACCATTCAGTGGTAGAGCTCAGTTGAAATCTTTCCAATGTTACTTGTGTGAAAGGAAATTAGATTTTGGCACCCCAAACTCATTTAACCAAAGGGAACAATCAAGCTGGGAACAGGGTCACACAAACCTGCCGCCCCCTTCTGGTTCCTAAGTAATATGGCTACAAGATGAAAAGCTACATGCCTCCCCCATATTTTGCCCACAAAGAAATTCCTGATGAGCTGTTAAAATTACATCATGGCAATGCAAACTGATAGCTTGTCTTTACAGGTGCAGTCATCCCCAGTTCACCAGACACAAATGCATATCCGATTGTTTCCCTGCCCCGTTTTGCCTATATTGTCTTATATAAAATGCAGCTTTCCAGCATTATTCCTCTGCCTCATTTGTTTATGTCATCTTATGTAAAAAAAATCCAGATTCACTGAGCCAGAAAAATGCATGAATGACTATTTTTTTCTACCCACCTTTTACATGAAAATTGTGTACTTCTCAATATCCCACCCTTTCCCCCTTTAAATTTAGAGAAAATCATCTTTGGAGAAAGATATACACCTGTCCCCCAGGTGCATGTCCTTAACTCTGGCAAATAAATCTCCTAAAATGATTGAGACTTGTCTCGTCGTTTTTCTCGATTGACACTTGCGTACACATTATCTCCTGCAGACTCAGATATTTTTTCTTTTGTAAGATCCCAACTGCAGAGTTATTCCATTAATTGTGATGATATCAATATCCTTCAAAGTCTGAGCATGAGCAATGTATATGCACTTGTTCTACTTTAAAGATCTCATGTTATGGTTTAGAACACAGGTCATTTTATTCACTAAATTCAAAGTATCACTTTTTTTTTTTTGCTTAGAAAGCACTTAATGCCAGCCTAATTACACTCAGGTGACTATGCGTCATTACTAACTTAACCCATTACCAGGTCTTTAACTTAGATGACTGGTGTACACAGCTATAAAACTTACCATTGTCATACTGGTGGATGCGTCTTTTCTGATAGGATGCATGGATATCGTGTGTTTTTTCTTAAGGGCACTTTCCTTGTCTGAAATAATTGAAAAATAAATTGTTACCTTGGTATTATGGTAATAAAATTAATTGAAAAACCCCAAGGCCCGTTTACTTTTTCTCAAAAATTGACACTTAGATGTGGCAAATGTGTCAAATGAAGAAAATACTTCAATAGAAGAAACAGATCGTACAGCGTCAGCAATTAGAAAAGAGTTTTAAAATTAAAATGTGAAAAGAGTTAAAATGGACATGAGATATCAGGCAGGTAAATAGAGGGATAGTCTTCACAGGGGTATTGGGAAAAGAGTCAGCATGTGACAGTTTAACCCCAACAAGTACATGAATTATCCTTTTCCTGAAAGTAAAAGAAAAGGCAAGAGGACATAAGAGTAGCATCTGACATATGAACAAAATGATAATAACATCTAAGGAATTCTGCTCCGGTAGCTTAACCTACATTTTAGAAATTACCACTCATTTCATAAAACCGCTAATTAATATTTGACTGATATTATTCATTGACAAAGCACCTCCTCCTATTAGAGCACAGGACCCTGTTGCTTACCCAGATTCTGGCCTTGGAGAAATTCTCTTCCTTCCCGCCAGAGCTCTTTTCCTTGAGAAAGACCTCTTTCCCTCCAGCTGCAAAGTTATATAGGATTTGCTTATCTGGTACCCTGTTAGTGGAAACAGTACGTGTGTTTTGAGTTCACTGTCAATAAATGTGCATTATCACCAACTGTAAGGCAGGCTACCGAGGAAGAATAAAAACAGTGAAGGTCAGCTCAGGCCACGAGACCTAGAACACAGAAAACTCCCCAGGATTTTTTTGACCCAACATGAGACTAGAAAATAAATCCAAATGAAAGGTCCATCAGGAAAAGGAAATTCAAAACAGGCAGGACCTATGAATGCTGAGTCCATGCCTAAGTTCCAAGACACAATGCATAATACACAGTCTTTTCAGAAAGAGATTAATTAAATCTCTGCACAGTATGTTTATTATTATTCTCATGCAGAACAAAAAAAAAACATCCGATTTACAAAAATAATTGGTGTTCTATACAGAAAAGATATTGCTATTGTTTTCACTAATTGGTTTCAGCCTAAGTATAGCAACTAAAGCAGAAGAGTTATTTAGAAAATATTTAATTTAATACATTGAAAATATTCATTAAGTTCCCAGGTCTGTTCTGAGTATTAGACACTGAGTACCAAAGAAACCATGAAATCCTTGTCAAGATTACATTCTAATTGAGTGACAAACTAAATAAAACTAAATAAAATAAAATAAAATAAAATGAAGATATTTCTTTCAGACAGATTTAGAGAGCTCAAACTTTTTTCAGGTAAGATCTGTGAGAGAATCAGAGAAGAGATTAGAGTGAGATATGGGGAAGCTGTTCCAACACTTATTGAATGAATGAGTCAATGTGTGTCTACATACGTATGTGAAAGTTGAGGGACTTACCGAGGGACGCCAGGTGACTGAAGTTTTCCAGCATTACATCTCTGTACAGCTTTCTCTTGGATGTGTCCGTCATGGCCCACTCTTCCTGGGTGAAGTCAATAGCTACATCTTCAAAAGTCACTTTCTTCTAAAACATCACAGACATTTTAGTTTAGACAGAGAATCCCTTTTAACGTGCAGAGGAGGAAGGCTGAGATGACACAGGTAGGAGCTGGGTATGCAGAATTCCCAGTGTTTTAGGTTCCAGCCAGTTCATTCTCAATACTAAGCTGGTGTCTGCCTTTCAGATTCACTCACAGAGACGTACCCACTCTTAATCCATTAAACTTTACTATGAAGAAATATCTCATGAGGTGTGGCATAATATAGCCCAGATATTTTTCAGTAATGTGTTAATCACCTGTACATAACTGATTATAAAATTTTCCCTTGAACCTTCATAAATAAAACAAATTTACCATGAATTTCAAGTAAATTACAGATTTGTCGCAAGGCAAATAACCATGATTTACTACTTTTTAAACATGACCGTGATTAAATAAATTATTTCTCTAGATAAACCACAGGTTTCTCACCAATCAAATGGTTAAAAGACCTATTATGTGCTTTGAATAATCTAAAGAAGTAACAGAAAACATGTTTCCTACCTAGCAAATATTTATTAAATACAGGTCATTGGTCCCTTATTCATTAAAAAGTTAGAAAGTAATGAACCAGACTCCAGCATTCTTCAGAACTGAACAAGTTTTACGCAGAATATAGGATTCAATTTATACATAGAGTCACTCTAATGTTATGTCATTCAGGTGTTCATGACAAGGCTTGAAGACAGTCCAGCAGCACAAGACAAGACCGCTGAGGCTGCTATACTGAGGAAGTCTTAGTCTGATGATTCCTGTGATATGAAGCCTCCTGTTCTCAACTGTCTCTGGGCAATCCAAACATCAGTTATCACTGCCTCTCTTTTAACTTTACCTTGTCACTTGGCTTGTTCAAGGATAAAAAGGCCTCTTTACTGTTTTGTTTTTTTCTAACCAGCCCTTATAAAGCATTTCCACAGAACCCTAAATTGTACTCTATCTACTATATTCCTTCTCCTGAGTGTGCAACCATAATTAAGTAATTGTATTTCTTATATGTTACTTTCAGTTACCAGAAGGCAAAAAGGTTAATTATCAAAAGGTAAAACGAATGGTGATAAGAATAATAATGACTTCTTTAGTTGTCCTTTTGCAAAGTTTTTAAAAGCACGAATATATTTTATCAAACTCTCCTTTTTCCTCAGCACTGTGCAGCTCTTGCCCAAGGCCTATCACATGGGATTTATTGAACTCAGCTGCTAGAACATCAGCCTCATTATTGGGCTGTGATCTGCTCTTCACGCATCTCTATTGCCTGCATTCATCACAATCCTAAGTCTATTTCAGCCAACGGTACAGTTAATGGGTCAATCATTTCCCTATGAGATTATAGGATGGATAGAAGAAAAAGAAATACATAAATGAGACCTCTCATGTCTTTTTTTGTAAATAGCCTGAATGGGGCTGGAATAAAGTAGTGTAATATTAGAAATTATATTGATAACTTAGGAATCTTTGACACATGATACCCAACCCAGAGTCCTGAGAAAACTTAATTGGAGGCCAGATACCTGAAAGTCTCCTGATTGCATTTGGAACACCCAGGCTGGATGGATTTTGCATCATAAAAACAAACAAAAAAAAGAATAAAAATGAAACACCCATGCAAACTGGAGAAAACTGCCCATTTGCCAGCAATATGGGTGTCATTTCAGTAGAAAGAGGCATCCCCTACTCACTAGTGAATGCATTGTCAAGAACTCAGTTTCTCTCTGTCTTCTTCTGGATTTCCACTTGCAGACACTTCAGGCACTAAGAAAAGCTGAGGTTGGAGAAAGAACACGTGAGACACCAGCCTTGTACACAATTTTCAGACCAACCTGTGATGAAAAGCCAGACCTTCACTGAAGGGTGACACCACCTGCACCACAGCCTGACCAACAGTCACAAACACACAGAGGCCTCTCCTCTTTTCCCATGGTCAAAATTAGGAAGCCTATGACTATGGTTTCTGACAAAGAAGGAACACAGATATCTTGTGAACGAGAACATCAAAAGCACTGAGTTTTGTATGTTAATTGACACAAGTCCAGATATTCAGTTCCCTCACTGATTTTAAAACACAGGGATCCCTGACTCCGCCCACATGTGGAATATGATTTCCACCTGCAGATAAACACTGTGGGATTTCTCAGATTTTATTATCCCAGCTTTCTGCCCTAGCAATGTTTCTCCAACACCAATCACAGCCTTCTGAAGCCTTACTCCACTTTTACTTTCTCTCAATTTCGACTTTTGTATTTCCCCTTGGAACTTGGAAATCAATCAAGTAAGAATCTGTTTTAGGGTCAAGTGCGGTTGCTCTCACCTGTAATCCCAGCACTTTGGGAGGCCAAGACAGGTGGATCACCTGAGGTCAGGAGTTCGAGACCAGCCTGGCCAAAACGGTGAAACCCCATTTGTACTAAAAATACACAAATTAGCTGGGCATGGTGGTGCTTGCCTGTAATCCCAGCTACTCAGGAGGCTGAAGCAGGAGAATCGCTTGAACCCAGGAGGCAATTACAGTGAGCCGAGATCCTAACACTGCACTCCAGCCAGGGCGACAGAGCGAGACTCTGTATCAAAAAAAAAAAAAAAAAAAAAAAAAAAAATCTGTTTTAGGATGGGGATAATCAATTCAGGAATTTATTTCACTTGGAGGGTCAACACTCCCATCCTGCTGATCTAGCCCTTAAAATCCCCTGCATCAGAAATTCGCAGCAGTACCCTGCGTCATAGTGTTTCTGTCCTGTGTATACAGTCACAATCCTCTAGGATGCTCAGAAAATACAAAATGACTTAGGGCTGAGAGAAATGTAGCAGCTCAATCTGATATTTTACTAAGGTGGTATCTAAAATTCTTGCAATCATGGTTTATGTTAGTCTTTGTGAGTTGCAATATCTCTGATTATCATGATACATATTTGCTGAGAAATACTGATGTCCATGTGTATATTCATATATATGTAGGTATATAGATGGATATGTTTATATGAATGCATGTGTTTGAGATGGGGGAAAACATGCATGTATTATTTCCCTGCTAAAAATATAAAAATAATTAAATATATTTTATGTACAAATGATAATTATGTGTCATAAACAAAAAATTAACTGACCCATTTGTACATGAAGTCCAGGAAAAATAAAAAGGGTAACTTTGTATTAATTGTGACATTGTGCTTACAGATATACATAAATTTCCTTATTTAACCCTTATAATAACCCTGCTGATTATAGTTTATTTACCAGTTTAATAAACGATCAACAGAGTTTGAAAAATATGACAAAATTACAAAACTAGAAAATGACACAGCAATACTTTTAATTATATTCTGCCTTGTCACTGCCTCTTCTTGCTTTTTTACAAAATTACTCCCCTAACCAAGGTTCTCTATGATTCTGGGGACTCCAGGATTTAGACCCCAGTTCCCAAACTTCACTGTGTCTATTTTTACTGCCACATTTTAATGCATATTTACAGACTTCAACAAGCACTTTTCGATATCAACTTTTTTCTTATTCCTTGGACTATTTCCTACATCTGTTCATCAAGACTCCAGTAACATATGACTCCATCTGCCTGTCCCTTCCATGAATGTACCTGACAGTACATGTATTATGTAGTCTGTAATTCAAGCAGAACAGATATTCCTTCAAAAAAATAAGGTATTAGAGAATGCCTACAAAGCTTCAGTGAAACCAGCTGTAACCCTTAATATTATTACCATGTAAACTCTTCCTCGAATATCAAAATAAGATTTGGACTTTAGAGAATATTTGTGTGTGATTATAACCCAAACATGAACTAAAAGTAATTTAAATGGTCATATACAGACTGTGCCAGGGACAAAAAAGGACAACTATTATAAGAAAATTAAAGCACACTTATTTCCTAAAGAACTCTTGTGTGGAATCTATAAAAACTATTTCAAGATATAGAGATTAAATATATTTCAAAACACACACATACACAAGCAATCTTCAGGATAAATTTTTAAAAACTTATGTTATGGGTCCAAAATTTTCATTAATTCATGGAAAAAAATGTATTGACAAACTTCTCACCAGAGCAGGAATAACAACTTACGTATTTGGTGACTTCAAGATGAGAGCCTGCACAGCTTAGCATCTCCCTCCAGATCTCTCTCTCTCTCTCTCTCTCTCTCTCTCTCTTTTTTGTTTTTTGACAGAGTTTCGCTCTTGTTGCCCAGGCTGGAGTGCAATGGTGAAATCTCAGCTCACTGCAACCTCCACCTCCCAGGTTCAAGCTATTCTCCTGCCTCAGCCTTCCAAGTAGCTGGGATGACAGGCATGCGCCACCACGCTTGGCTAATTTTGTATTTTCAGTCGAGACGGGGTTTCTCCATTTTGGTCAGGCTGGTCTGGAACTCCTGACCTCAGGTGATCCACCCACCTCAGCCTCTCAAAGTGCTGGGATTACAGGCGTGAGCCACAGCGCCCGGCCCAGATCTCTTAAAAAGTCATGAGGAAGGAGCCATTCTGCATCCTCAATATTACCTTAATATTTTAAGGACACCCATAACAATTAAGAGGCTGACTTGTGACTTCCTAGCCCTTTCAGGGCTATTTAGGCCCACCTTAGTGAAGTATTAGGAATGCAGTATTAGGTCTCAAGTTCCTGGACACCAAAACCATGTTCTCCAATAGATCTTCAGTAAAAATAGCTGATGTCTATATTCTTTTGCCTGTCCTTTCCCTTCCTTTTAATTCAGAACTGCGGTCTCAAAAAGTGCTATTATTTAGTAGATTCTCTCAATTCTCAACACCAGCGCTATACAGTGTTGAGTAACATCTCAGGTGCTAGGGAAACAGCAGCTGACATTCTAGCAATGCACAAATAGAAAAGCAAAGATCACCACAGAGTAAAAGAGAATAGATTTTTTAAAAGTATGAAACCAAAACAAATATATATCAGATTACACTATAAATGGAAAATCCTATTATCTTGACTGGATTGCAAGTCAAAACCTCTCATGGCTTCCAACATCCAATATATTCAAAGCAGTTCAGGAATGGTGAAAGTGGAATGGAATTTAAAATTATTCTAAGGTTGCATGTGTGAAAGCACCATGCCCTGAAACAAAATATTTATTTTTAAAGTGCATAATGAACACTGCATACAAAGTTTGTGTAACAAGAGAGAGAAAAAATCTCACATTTTTAAAAAAGGAATATGCAACATATTTACATATAATAAAATAAAATTAAACTAAAATAACAACAATGGAAGACACAATCTGACCTCTGAAAATCAAGGGAGAAATCTCTTTTAAATAAACTTGGCACAATTTTTAAAGTAAGTTGTGAAAAATAATAATACCTGAATATAGTATGTAAAAGTACCAACACAATAAAGCTAAAACAATATCTGTGGGAAAATTATTTGCTGTACATAATTTTTAAAAAATGATCTAAGTACTTTCCTCAAGAAGGTAAATGAATGAAATTTTAAAATTGCCTGAGAAAATCTGTGAAAGGAAATGAATATAGAGAAGCAGAATATAATTTAACTATAAACCACACAAATAGAATTTAAAAATAAGGCCAGGGGCAGTGGCTCATACCTGTAATCCCAGCACTTTGGGAGGCAGAGGCAGGCGGATCACCTGAGGTCAGGAGTTTGAGACCAGCCTGACCAACATGGAGAAACCCCATCTCTACTAAAAATGAAAAAAAAAATAGCTGGGCGTGGTGGCACATGCCTGTAATCCCAGCTACTAGGGAGGCTTAGGCAGGAGAATCGCTTGAACCTGGGAGGCAGAGGTTGCGGTGAGCTGAGATCACACCATTGCACTCCAGCCTGGGCAACATGAGCAAAACTCTGTCTCAAAGAAATAAAAAATAAAAATAAAAATAAGTGGCAGCCAACATGCCCAACATGATTTTCTGTGATGAAAGAAATGTTCTATATCTACATTGTCCAATGCAGTAACTACCACACATATGTAGTTACAGAATTTCTAGTTTGGCCACGAATTTGGCTGTTACTACTAAGGATATGCCATTTAGTTATTTAATTATAATTAATTTACAGTTTATAGCCACATGTGACCAGTAGTTACTCTATTGGTTAATGCAGATCTAGAATCTTGGAGAAGGCAGTTAAAATAATGAGATATGGTCAAAATAAAAATGGAAAAGGCACACAAATAGTGAACACAGAATATGAGAATGTGAAGTATCGATTCACACAGTAAAATTTAATAATGAGATGCTGCCTTGATGGGACACATGTCTAATGATATTCAAGGCTTGTCTTGTTACAGGTAGAAGAGCAGGAGCAGGGCAGGAGAGGGCTCTTCCCCTACCCACTAGAAATGTCAGGTGATGGCCTGTTAATGATCACTTTGCCTCTCTAACAATGATAATTAGGCAGCACCAGAGACAGGCCATTTCCTGGTGGTCTACACCTGTTAATATCAAAAATGTTAATTAAATGCAGACCCCAGGAAGAAGCAACTTCTTGGGCATGCATGTTAAGAGACAAAAATGGCAAAGTATAATCTTCCGGGGACACACTCCACTGGAAAAGGAAAGAAAGCCTCAGACGGACACGCATATAACTCCCTAAACACACCGTGCATGCCAATTCCAAAGGGTAAGGAAAGCACTGTGCATGCCGGAAACTCTCCCTAAAGGCAGAATCGTGGGAAAGAGGCAAGCCCATCCCAGGATCAAGGTTAAAGGCCCTTCTCTTTTCTCTCTTGGACCTTCAGGCATCCACTTGGGTCTCTTCCAAGAGAATTTTCCTTTCCTTTCTGTTCTAAAGCCTTTTTAAATAAACTTCCGCTCCTGCTCTGAAACTTAGTCTCTTTTTCCGCTGTATGCCCCTCAGTCGAATTCTTTCTTCTGAGGAGGCAAGGACTGAAGTTGCTTATGGACCCATGCAGATATGCTGCCAGTAACTCCAATCTCTTCTACTGGTAACAGTATCATTGTAAGGGAATGAGGCCAGTTCACATCTCAGTGCTCGGAGAACTCACCAAAAATAAAAAGTTGGAGGATGCTGTGAACTTATCTACCTTCCAAGGCAACTCCCACAAGCAAGCAGCAAGACTCTCTTCCCCCAAGGTCTTAAACTCTTCTGATGCTCCTTCTCTGGGAAAACGCATCCTCTGATTGGCTTCCCCTTATACAGGAAAAAACAATTAATAAACCTAATCAGCACTACATTCCAAGAGATGTGCCCTGATTGCACAGATACTGAACCTAATCGAAACTGCATTCTGGAGACACACCCGGTTCAATTTGATTGGATTTTTGAGACAACTACTAAAAACCCCACATAAAGTTGGAAACCAAAGAGTTAAGGCTATTTTGAAGGAAAAATCCTTTTTTCATTCATAAGTACTTTTTTTTTTTTTTTTTTGAGATGGAGTCTTGCTCTGTCACCCAGGCTAGAGCGCAGTGGTGCGATCTCCGCTCTCTGCAAGCTCCGCTTCCCGAGTTCACGCCATTCTCCTGCCTCAGCCTCCCGAGTAGCTGGGACTACAGGCGCCCGACACCACGTCCGGCTATTTTTTTGTATTTTTTTTAGTAGAAACGGGGTTTCACCCGTGTTAGCCAGGGTGGTCTCGATCTCCTGACCTCGTGATCCACCCACCTCGGCCTCCCAAAGTGCTGGGATTACAGGCGTGGGCCACCGCATCCGGCCTCATAAGTACTTTTGAGTGTATTATATGTACTAGAAAGCATTCGCAGTCATGGGGTACAGCAAGAAACCAGACAAACTAGAGTCTTATGGAGACTCTATATTCTAAAATTATTTGGAAGTAAACTGGACTTGAAAACAAATGGAAAGTGAATAGATATAAAAAGTTTCAATGTTCATGATGAAGTAAAAAAATAAAATATATTGCAGAAATGAAGTCAGGAAGTGTTAGGGGTCATATGGTACTTGTAAGGCTGTTGGTATCCTCTGAAATTCAAGCAGGCTGAAGGCATTTGCATAACTAAAAGGAAAGCAGATGCTAATAGAAGACAATGAAGAAAGGGCCTGAAAGGCATTTCAGAGACCCTGGCTGGTGGCAGCCCCTCCCTTCAAAGGCCTGGAGGCCTATAAGGGAAGACTGGTTTTGTGGGCTGGGCTTGGGCTGCACCACCCCGGGCAAGCGCAGGACAGTGCTCACAGCATTCTACCTCCCAACCACTCCAGCTCCAGCCATGGCTAAAAAGGCCCCAGACACAGTTTGGGTCACTGCTTTGAGGGTGCAAGCCTTAAGCCTTGGCAATTTCCATGGGATGTTAAACCTGCAGTTGCACAAAGTACAGGAGTGCGCTGCTGATAAACACATACCCAAGACTGGGCAATTTACAAAAGAAAGAAGTTTATTTGGACTTACAGTTCCACATGGCTGGGGGGAGGCAGAAGGCGAAAGGCATGTCTTACATCACAGCAGGCAAGTGAGAGAATGAGAGCCAAGCAAAACTGGTTTCGCCTCATCAAACCATCAGAACTAAGACTTATTCACGACCACGAGAACGATATGGGAGAAACTGCCCCCATGATTCAATTATTTCCCACTGGGTCCCCCCACAACATGTGGGAATTGTGGGAGTACAATTTGAGGTGAGATTTGGGCGGGGACACAGAGCCAAACCATATCAGAAGCCTTCACCTGGATTTCAAAAGATGTATGGAAAAGCCTGTATGTCCAGTAGAAGCCTGCTGGGGTGGAGACCTCATGGCAAATATCTACTACAGCAGTGCAGAGGGAGAATATGGGGTAGGAGCCCCCACAGAGTCCCCACTGGGGCACTGCCTAGTGGAGCTCTGAGAAGATGGCCACCATCCTCCAGACCCCAGAATGATAGATCCACTGACAGCTTTCACCCTGAGCCTGGAAAAGCTGCAGGCACTCAACGCTAGCCCTTGACAGCAGCCATGGGGACTGACCCTTGTATCCAAAAGAAAATAAATTGTTCTACCATAAAGACATGTGCACTCATATATTTATTATAGCATTATTTGCAATAGCAAAGACATGAATATTTTCTCTATTATTGGATAGAGAAAATATAGTATATGTACACCATGGAATACTATGCAACCATTAAAAAAATTATGTCCTTTGCACCAACATGGATGCAGCTAGAGGCCATTATTCTAAAATAATGCAGGAAGAAAAAACCAAATACCATATGTTCTTAGTTATAAGTAAGAACAAAGCACTGATTACACATGGATGTAAAGATGGGAACAATGGATACTGGGGACTACTAGAAGGGGAAGGGAAGGTGGGGACCAAGACCTGAAAAACATTTACACCATGAAATACTATGTTTTCTACCTGGGTTATAAGATCATTCATACTCCAAGCCTCAGCATCACACAATGTGCCAATGTAAAACCCTGCACGTGCATTTACTGAATCTAAAATAAAAGTTGATTTTTTTTTAAATAGGCAAAGATCTGAATAGACATTTCCCAGAAGAAGAGATACAAATGGCCAACAAATATATGACAAAATTCTTACCATCTCTAATTGTCAGGGGGATGCAAATAAAAACCACCATGAAATGTCACCTGACACCTCTTACAACAGCTGTTATCGAAAAGATGAATAGTAAGTATTAGTGAGGATGTGGATAAAAGATAACCCTTGTATATTCGTGGTGGAAATACAAACTACTATGGCCATTTTGGATAATAGTATGAAGGTTTCTCAAAAAATTTTTAAATAAAACTACCTGCTGATGAGGCTGTTGAGATATAGGAACACTTTTACACTGTTGGTGGAATGTAAATTAGTTCAACCATTGTGGAAAACAGTATGGTGATTCCTCAAAGACCTAGAACCAGAAATACCACTTGATCCAGCAATCTCATTACTATGTATATACCCAAAGGAATATAAATCATTCTGTTATAAAGATACATGAACACACATGTTCATTGCAGCACTAGTCACAATAGCAAAGACATGGAATCAACCCAAATGTCCATCAATGATAGACTGGATAAAAAAAATGTGGTACATATACACCATGAAATACTATGCAGCCATAAAAGGGAATGAGATCATGTCCTTTGCAGGGACATAGATGGAGCTGGAAGCCATTATCCTCAGCAAACTAACCCGGGAACAGAAAACCAAACACTGCATGTTCTCACTTACGAGTGGAAGCAGAACAATGAGAACACATGGATACTGAGAGGGGAACAACACACACTGGGGCCTGTTGGAAGGCAGGTAGAGGGAGAGTATCAGGATAAATGGGTAATACATATATGCATTGGAATATTATTCAGTGTTACATAATAATGAAACCCTGTCATTTGTGACAACATGGGTGACTTCGAGGGCATTACATTATATGAAATAGGCCAGCCACAGAATGACAATTACTATATGATTTCACTTGCATTTGAAATCTAAAATAGACAAACTCACAAAAGCAGAGAGTAGAATGGTGGCTGCCAGGGGCTGTGGTGCAGGGGAAATGTGTAGATGTGGTTAGAGCACAAAGTTTCAGATATACCATATAAGTAAGTTCTGGAGGTCTCATTTACAGCATAGTGCTTATAGCTAAGAATACGGTATTGCATACTTAAAATTTGCTAAAAGGGTGGATTTTGTGTTTTTACCAAAATTTCTTACCAATAATAATAATAATAATAATGGGGGGGACTTTGGGAGGTGAAGGATATGTCTATAATCTTAAGGGTAGTGGTGTTCACGATGTATACTTATCCCCAGACTCACTGAGATGCATACCTTAAACATGGACAGCTTTTTAAATGTAATCATAGCTCAACAAATTGGGTTAAAAAAAAAAAAGAGGGGGTTGGTTAAAAAGTTTAAAAGGAGGGGTAGATGTTCCCTTGTTTTTCTCTCTTGGTTATTTTCTTTCCTGCTGCCTGGAATTAAAAAATGATAGGTGGGCATTTAGCAGCCAAACTGGAGCCTCTTCTAAAATGCAGCAGAGCAGACAGCTGGAAGGGGCCTGAGTCCCTAATGAATTTGGCAAGCATCTGTACCAGCCATGATACGTGTAACTATAGATTTAAGTGAGAAACAAATAAACTTCTGCCTTGTTTAAGCCACTTTGTTCAGACATTAATTTCATATGCGTATAGAGAATGTATGCTCCTTACGAGTAGGAAAAATGTTTATGCCATATGGTTCATAATGGGTGTTCAGCAATGTAGGGTGATGCTGATTATCATGACAATAGTGACAAACAGCATGAAATAATAAGTAATGAAAAAAATGGTTTAATAGTTGTATATGGTTACTTTCTTTAAAGATTCTGCTGCTAATATCATTCAATGTATTTGTATGCCGGTGGGAGTTTTATTAGATGTAGACTAAGAAAGTTTACATTATTTAATGAAAAATACTAGATCAATTTTAAAAAACAGTAAAAATATCATGAGATGGAACTAAGCATCTGTATTGCAAAGCAACTCTCCCAGGTGATTTTATGCATAGTAATGATTGAGAATCCCTCGATCTAGATCCAACAGATCTCAACCTTTATAGGTGCTATCAAGGAAGCACCTAAGGAAGACAATTTTCCTGACTATATCCATACCTCCAGTTAGTAATAGATCTAGAGATCTAGAACCCAAATCCAGACCTCCTGCTTCCATGTGCAGTGGTCTTTCGCTGTTCTGTTTTGTTCCACTTGGTGAAGAGGATTTGAGAATAAATGGCCGCATGATTCAACTCCCTCCTCTGCTCTGAGGAATATAGCCTTGTCCTAGCAAGCAAGAAGCTCATACAGTAGTGGAAGAGGCAAATATACATTCACTAATCTAACATATAAGGCAGTAAGCACTGTAACATCAACAAAGCACTTTGGGGTTTCAGACCAGGAGCAAGTGGGGTGATTAATTCTTAGCAGTGCTAGTAAAGTCTGGGAAGTGTTCACTAACAAAATTAACAAAAGCAACTGGTTTCTTAACACAGTCTAATTTATTGTAACAATACAAATGGTTGTTTGTTCATAAACTTTCATCTTTTGCCAAAATGTTTGTAGCTTATGTTCCCATTGAACAAGGTTTTCTGGCCAAAACTGTGCACCCACATCATTCTAATGAACTGGCTGTCCAATAAAAAAAGGACTCTCAGTCCTCCCATAAAAGCAATTTTGCAGGCATAGAACACCTCTATCTATGAATATCCCTAATGAGGTACAGAAAGGCTCTTATTATCCAAACAGAGACATTCCACTGGTGCTAGAGAGCCACAGACGGAAGTTTTCTCTGCCTCCTGGAAATGAAGCCAAACTTTCTTCTTTCTTCAGCCATGAGGATTCCTGTCTTCCTCTTCACCATTTTCTTCTTTATGAGCCAAGTTCTACCAGGTAACAAAATAAACTTGGTAAGAATGGAGTGCCTAACACCTTACAGGGATTCAGTACTCAAAGAGAAATCACCATCATCTATGACCAGATAGGGGATCTCATAGGAAATCTGGAAGACACATTGGCTGAGGAGCCTGCAGCCACCTAATTCATTAATTCTCCATAGCAACTCACTTAGATGAAGTTAATCGTGTTTCAAGTCTTTGAAACCCTCTTATTCCATCTCTAAATTAGGCAAGTTTACTAGCAGTTACAAGACCTCAGAAATTAAAAATCAGGCATTATTCTACTAAATCTTGGTCTCCAAAACTCCTCCAGTTTCTTTCAGCAAAAGTTATT
Source organism: Macaca nemestrina (assembly GCF_043159975.1). Taxonomy (NCBI): domain Eukaryota; kingdom Metazoa; phylum Chordata; class Mammalia; order Primates; family Cercopithecidae; genus Macaca; species Macaca nemestrina. The sequence continues at coordinate 146,345,196 of NC_092132.1, read as the reverse complement.
TATCCTAAGACACTGGCATAAGAGCTATTCCAAAGCTGTGGTAGGCTCAGACAGAAGGGATTGGTGGAAGAAGTCTCTTTGAAAATATTACTATAGTCTAAGAAATCTTTAACTTATTGTTCCCCAGTACTGTTGGTCCCTGGGGCTTGACTTTTCCTCTTAAGGCTCCATCTCAATCCCTAGCTTTCCCTCTTCCTTCTCAGCATCTAGTCTTGTAATGTAGAACTTAAACACAGGGACCAGGGATGACCCCACACCAGAGCATAGCCTACTGCATTCAGCAAGCAAACATTAATCACAGGTATAAGGCCCCTTGCACAGACATGCTTTGGAGAAGTGTGTATAGGGCTTCTTGGATTTGCCCAAGGAGGTTACTAGACACCCAAAATAGATCCCAAAATTTTTTGGAAAGTCCTGAACATGTGTATTCAAGGATGAATAAGCAACTTATTGCTTCTATTTTTGCTGTTTTGTAGAGGAAAAAATTAAGGCCCTGGAAACTGAAGGTTTTTCCCAACCGTGGGGTAAATGTCAGAGTCAATGCTTTGTTTTAATATCCTGGCTTTCCCTGTACATCCCACCTTAGGGTTCTGTAGTGCTGTTTCTTTGTGTGACTTTCTAAAGCCTGATAATAGGTGATACCATATCCAATTATATGAGCTTAGTAGCACACGACATCGGGGACTGACTTATGAGATTGTTATCCTTGTGGCATTACTGAAGATCTATCTGACTGGTACTTGTTAAACAGTCACCCTGGTTAAATACATGGGTTTGATTTTTTTTAATCAGTTAAAAATATTTTAAAATATGTGTCTTACTTCTATAGCCCCAGAAAATCAATGCCTTTAATCAAGGTTTAAAAGTTCCAAATTTGGATAAACAAATTTTTGGTTTGTTTGTTTTCACTGTCACTCAATTGAAATAGAAGAAACTAATTGGATAGAACAGCACAGGCAGAAGCACTACTTACAGTCAAAAATGGGATACAACAAGACTGGGGAAGAACACGCAGGACGGTGCTAAAGAACGCAGTCTGATGAAAGGTGGTGTCTCCTCTGGATGTCCTTAGGTAGACTTTGCAGCAGAACTGCAAACTTTTTATAGAAGGCTAGAGAGGAAAGGAGGACACAGAGAGGGGGCAAGAGTGGAAAACAGAATGAGGCTCAGAATACCAAGCCTTAGTGCTGTCCCTATCACCTTCGTCACTCGATCATTGGGTGATCTTGGACAAGTTTCTTCTTTTCCCTCAGCTCATTTCCTCATCTTTAAGGTAAGGGACTAGACAAGACAGGCTTTGATGTTCATTGTAACTCTAACTTTTGTTCCTAAAGCAAATAGCTGGAAAAGACATTGTGTCCACAATATGCAATACACAAGGTTTACAAGCAAAGAACAAATAAAAACAAAATATTTTTTAAATCCCTAATGTTACCTGAATTCTTGCAAATGAACAATGGTACATCATAATTTTACAAAGTCCTTTGTAATTTGAACATTTTAAAATAATTTCAACCTTTATTTTAGATTCAGGGAGTGCATGTGCAGATTTGTTACATGGGTATATTGTGTGATATTGAGGTTTGGGGTATGAATAACTCTGTCACTCAGGTAGGGTGTACCCAAAGGGTACCTTTTCAGACCTTTTTCCCTCTCCCTCCGCTCCTGGTAGGACCCAATCTCTGTTGTTCCCATTTTTATGTCCATGTGCACTCATTGCTGAGCTCCCACTTATAACTGAGAATGTGTGGTATTTGGCTTTCTGTTCCTGAGCTAATTTGCTTAGAATAAAGTCCTCCAGCTGCATCCATGTTGCTGCACAGGACACAATTTTGTTCTTTTTATGGCTGCATAGTATTCCATGATATATATATACTACATTTTCTTTATTCAATGCACTGTTGATGAACACCTAGTTTGATTCCATACATTTGCTATTGGGAATACCGCTGTGATGAACATACAAATTTACATCTTTTTACAAGACTAATTTATTTTCCTTTGGGAATATACCCAGTAATGAGATTACTGGGTCAAATGGTAGTTCTGTATTAAGTTTTTTGAAAAGTAGTTTGAAAATAAAATGCTCAATAGGGTCCAGTATAGTAAAATAGTACACATGATTCAAACACCTGTGAACTAAGAGTAACAACAAATTTCCACACAAACATGTTACAAGATAGAACATAGCCGTATTTTAATCAATTATTCCACAATCATTTACTGAATACCTATTATAAACCAAGACTTGAATCAGATTCTGGAAGTACTACAACAGAGGGATGTTCAAGAGTGATTTATCACATATCACAAGACAGGTCAGTGGTTCATCCTCTACACTATACTAATCTCTCATGACTCTTCCAGCTGCAAAGGGCCAATTTTAGCCCAAGGCCAATGGGCTCTACATACATAATAGTTGACTAGTTACAGATAAAAGGAAAAGACGGAAAGTTCAGGGCTCAAAAAACTCAGATTTCAGCTTGTTTCTACCAAGTGCTCAACACTTAGAATTATCATTGTCTTTAAAAAAAGCATAACGTTTAATTAGTTCACAATTTACCTTATAGATAGAAATATGACGTTGCATGTATTTGGTCTTCACATCAATCCACTAATTGCTTTGTGACCACTGAAAAGTTAAATTGAATCTAATGCATTTGGATTTCAGTGTAACTCAATAGGTATTTACTGAATGTATATTAAAATCGCTGTACTGATTGAAAGCTATTCTAGAATTGGCTTTTGTGTTCCAGAATAGAAAAAAGAAGTGCTGGTTTTTATACCTCTCTTATTGTCAAGAAGTTGTCATGGAAAAGGTGCTCTGTGTTACATACAAAGACTGCTCAGAATTAAAACACTTTTCAAACTAAACATCTCAATGTGGGTGGCCTATCCCCAGGGCAGTGATATCTTAGGACATAAAGGAAATACTATTAAATGTTTTCAACAAGTATAGTTTTTGAGCCTTTAAGAAGACCTTGAATGTTTCACCCCTAATATATGCAATGGTTTCTAGAGAAAAATTGCAACCTCAAAGACCAGTGCCAGAGCTATAAGAAGTGAGTGAAGTCACAGGGTATAACAAGTACTTGCACATATATATTTGTGTGTTAAACACATAGGAATATTGTTCCCTTCCACAGAAAAAAATATCCTCTCTAACAATTTCCTTAAAGTATATGATCTTTTAGGTCTACATTTCAGTTATACTTTTGAAAGATACACCTATTGTAACCTATCATATTGTGTGTGTGTGTGTGTGTGTGTTTGTGTGTCTGTATGTGTGTGTGTAGAAATAAAAAGAGAGCAGCCGAAAGAGATTTTCTTCTCTTTCACTCCGGGAAAATCCATAGTATAAGACATTATATTTTTTAAAAGGCTGATATCTCCCATCAGTGTTAGGAGATAATAAGGAATAAATAAACTGAAACGTGCATGCTGTAGAACTTGTAAAGGGGAGCGGGCTATTCACCTCCAGTCTTTTGTCATGTAGGTGCACCCAATATTCTCAGATTTTTCAAGAACACCAAAAAATCCAAATTTTTGTATGACAGCAGATTTTTAAGTGTTTAAGAAATCAAATAACAACACACATACACACACACAAAAAAATCCACACAAGATTATCCTCAGGCACTGCCCCCTACGTCCATGTAATTCAATACAAAGTAAGAAAGACTGATGAATGGTTACAATAACGCTCTTCTGCGTGCAGCCAGGGGCAAATTCAAGGAGATCTGTGAACGTCCAAACGGCTCCTGTCGGGACTTTTGCCTCAAAACAGAAATCCATGTTGGGAGATGTTTAAATAGCCGACCCTGCTGCCTGCCTCTGGGGCATCAACCAAGAATTGAGAGCACTACACCCAAAATGGACTGAAGCCTGTTGTTTTCTGAGATGTTTTGTGTTCTTTTTCTCTCTCCCTCTCCCTGTCTCCCTTTCCCTCTCTTCCTTTTTCTCACAGGGATTTTTATTGAATCCTCAATAAAGAATAAAGCAAAACCAACAAGCACAAAACCTCTTTTAAAAGTTTATATTACCAGCTGGGCACGGTGACTCACACCTGTAATCCCAGCACTTTGGGAGGCCAAGGTGGGTGGATCATGAGGTCAGGAGATCAAGACCATTCTGGCCAACATGGTGAAACCCTGTCTCTTCTAAAAATACAAAAATTTAGCCAGGCATCGTGGCGGGCTCCTGTAATCCCAGCTACTCAGGAGGCTGAAGCAGGAGAATCGCTTGAACCCACGAGGTGGAGGCTGCAGTGAGCCGTGATCACAATACTGCACTCCAGCCTGGGCGACAGAGCAAGACTCTGTCTCAAAAAAAAAAAAGAAATAAATAAGTTTATATTACATGTTATGACTTGATTACTGTTTGGTTTCCAGTATCCTTCTATCCGATCTAGATGAGCTCTTAGTCGAAAATGACCTACAGCAGGGTCGGTGAATTTTCACCATATCCATTGCTTTCGTCTAGCACTGCCACCCTTCATCCTGCATCTGAGAAGACTACTTCCCTTTTTCACTGGGAAAATGCACTATCCTATTCCATGCAACCTTGCAGGGGTTTGTCTCTCCCAGATAAAGGTGCAGCACATGGGAAACTTGCACAATCACGTATTCCCACATCAACCAGACTTCATCAGAAATCTAAATTACAAAAAAAGAGTTGCACTCAGATTAAAGGCAATTTCTTCCGCACCCTTTTCAAAGGCCAATTCCCTGGGTTTGTACATGTATGCCTGGCCGAGATTCAGGGAATTCCTTTAGTTCCCAACTTTCACTGGGCATAATCATTCAGCATTTTCTTCCATCTTTTAAAACACCGCATTGACTTCCTATGGCTGCTATCACAAATTACAACAAGTTTAGTGGCTTAAAGCAACACAGATGTATTATCTGACAGTTCTATAGGTTGCAGGTTTCAGTTGGATCTCAATGGGCCAACATCAAGGTGTCAGCAGGGCTGAGCTTTCTTCTGGAAGCTCTGCAGTTTTCTTCCTGCACCTTTATCCCAACAATGGCAGGTTACTCCTGTGCACCATAGCTTCCTTCATCCATTTTCAAAGCCAGCAACGGAGCATTGAGTCCTCACATTCCATCATTCTGAATTCATCTTCTCCTCACTCTTCCATTTTTTAGGACTCATGATCACATTGAGCCCACCTGGATAATCTAAGATAATCTCCCTATTTTAAAGTCAGCTGATTAACAGCCTTAATTTCACATGAAACCTCAATTCCCCTTTGCCTTACAAGGTGACACATTCACAGGACCCAGGAGTTAGAATGTGGATAGCTTTGGCAGGAGACAGATGGGATATTACTCCGCCTACCACAGCCACTGAGTGCTTTTCCCACCTGTCACCATTTTGCTCCATCTAGACACAATTTTAGTTGCTTTGTGTGAAGAGATTCTCATTCATAGAGTTTTCTTTTTTGTGCAAAGTAGTGGAGGCCTCCCCTTGGTCACTGAAAGAGTATAGAATCAAGATATTTAAATGTATATAAGCTGGATTTTATTTTTCACTATGCCTGATTTGACCAAGAAAGAATGTTAAGTTATGATACATGGGCTACTTGAAATCTCAAAAAGTTCAAAACATTGTGTTCAAAATCTCAGAGACTGATATATATTCCAACCAACTCAACCCTGTGGAACTGCCAAGTTTTCCTCAGTGCTACTCTTGAAATTACATCACCAACTGACCCTTTAATACATTTTTGCACAATATAACACATTTCTTGGAGTAAGTGCTTCCCTAGAGAAGAAGCAGTTTGGACACATATATTAAAGCCATCACAAAGAATATTATCCTGTCATTGCTAGGAGGTGGCCTTCAAGATGGCTGACTAGAGGCACCAAGCACTATGTCCTCCACAAAGAAAGATCAAAACAGCAAGTAGATAATCATTCCTTGAATGGGGCATAAAAGAGGGCACTAGAATTCAGCAGCACAGTGACAAGGAATCTCTGAGGTATGGAAGGAAAGGAAAGTGAAGCAGCAGCCCCGCCAGAATCAGCTTAAAGCCAGGACAAACTCTCCAGTGTGGTGAAAAGGTAAGAAAGAGAGCCCCAGTGGTCCATATTCCCACCATGGACACTTGCAATCCTAGCCATGGGAGAGTCTCTCGGCCCTCGCAGGCCCTGAGACTACTCTAGGGAGCTGCCTGGAGTGCACGTGATGGGCATTGTCCCAGAGAAGGAGTTGGCACTGGATCATTTGCACCCTCCCCCAGACACAGGCAGCAGTGGCACAGTGCCATTTTGAGAGCCCAGCCCCCAACAGACTATATCATGCCCTGGGGCCCAACAGCCTCTGCATCTCCACATCTCTGGACCCCCAGTAACATTCCCTCATGTCCATCCAGAGGCCTGCAGAGTCACAACACCAGCTGAGCTCACCAGTGTAGCCTGGTCCCCATCACTCTAGCCTACACAGTGTCCTATACGCCAGGGAACTGGCAGTGCAATTCACTAGGGAGGCTGCCACCAGAACCAAGGGAGCTGAAGCAGGCACTCTTCACAAGTGGAGAGTCACCTTCCCGGGGCCACTGACACTGACAGCAATCCTGACCTCCAGGAGCAGGGCCACTGCACACCTGCAGGCATCCTCAGGGGACCTGGGGACTGGCCCGCCTGGGCACTATTCCACGGCCAGAGCACAGGCCCATCCCACCCATTGCTGTCACTACCACTATCCAAGCTCGTTGTCCAGGGGCCTGGGGATCAACCCACACTGCTCTCTGTCATTGGCACCTGTGCATGCCTTCTTGTGACCTGAGTATGAGCCCACCCAGCCTGGTGGTGCCTGTGCACATTGTCTGAGACCCTGGGGATTAATCCACCATGCTTATCACCATCAAATACCTGTGTGTCTCCTGAGAGCCTAACGATAGGACTTCCCAGCTTGCCATCACCGCTGCCACCAGCACCCACATAGTTGCACCAGGTGAAAGCCTGGGGACTACTCTGTCCATCATGTTGTCACAACTGTTGGTGTCTGCACATGCCATCTGGGTCACAAGAGTTGACCTGCTATGACTACTGCAATTGCTGAGGCTACACATGCCACCCAAGGTCTTGAGGGCATGCCTGTCTACCTAGCCCACCACTGTCACTGCTGGCACCTGAGAAAGCCACCTGACTCATGTCTATAATCCTAGCACTTTGGGAAGCTGAGGCAGGCAGATCACCTGAAGTCAGGAGTTCGAGATCAGCCTGACCAACACGGAGAAACCCCATCTCTACTAAAAAAATAAATAAATAAATACAAAATACAAAATTAGCCAGGCGTGGAGGCACATGCTTATAATCCCAGCTACTCTTGAGGCTGAGGCAGGAGAATTGCTTGAACCCGGGAGGCAGAGGTTGCCGTGAGCCAAGATCACGCCATTGCACTCCAGCCTGGGCAACAAGAGCAAAACTCCGTCTCAAAAAAAAAAAAAAGAAAGTCACCTGAAGGCCCAAGGATGGCCTGCCTGAAACTTCAACCACTAGTGCCCACATACATCACCCACAAGTTCAAAGACCAATGCAACTGGTGCCCAAAGACCAGACTGCCTGGCATGTCTTTTCCCAGCAAAATCTCACCACAGCCTCCATTAGCAACAAAGGCTAAGACACTGAGGAGCTCACAGACATCGGTGATGCTGATTATAGCTGAAGAAATCATAGGAATCTAAACTACTGAACCAACCCAGAACTAAAGGCAAAGTGTCTTACTGATTCAACAGTATAGATACAGCTACAGGAGTCAGTCTTTCACTACCAAAGCCAATCTATAAAATTAGAAGAAGCAACTGTTTTACCACATATTCGAATATCAATGTAAGGACATAAGAAACATTAAAGAGCAAGGAAGCATAGCATCTCTGAAGGAAAAACAATAATTCTCCAGCAACAGATTCCATAAAATGAATGAAAAGGAATTTAACACCTGAAATTGAAGAATTCAATAAATAAAATAAATAATACAATTTGAGAACCTCAACAACAGACTAGATCAAGAAGATGAAAGAATTTCTAAACATAAACATCAGTCTTCATATACAAACATTAACTCAAAATGGATTAAAGACTTAAATGTGAAACTTAAAACTATAAAAACCCTGGAAGACAGCCTAGGCAATACCATTCAGGACATAAACAAGGGCAATGATTTTATAGCAATGACACCAAAAGCAATTGTGACGAAAGCAAAAATTGACAAATGGGATATAATTAAACTAAAGAGCTTCTGTGCAACAAAGAAACTATTAACAGAGTAAAAAGACAACCTGAAGAAGGGGAGAAAATTTTTGCAAACTGTGCAATTGACAAAGATCCAATATACAGCATCTACAAGCAACTTGAACAAATTTACAAAAAAAAAAAAAAATTAAAAAGTAGACAAAGGCCATGAACAGACACTTCTCAAAAGAAGACATACATACTGTCAACAATCGTATGAAAAAAAAAGCTCAAGGGTCATGAGGGATTATGACAGACAGGAGGCAGAACTAGATTGCAGCTCCGGACAGAGCAGCATGCGGAGGCCTGCACTGTGAATTTTAGCCCCAGATGGACTGCAAAAACAGACCACAATCCTGGCAGGACCCACAGACCCTCCAAAGGAAGCAGATTGCTCTTGCAGGACCTGGGAGACACCCCAAATACTCTTAAGTCCCCCAGCCGCGGAAATGGGAAAGAGAGACCCTCATCTCCTGAACACACACCCCCACTGGAGAAGCTGAAGGTCTGTTTGTGGGAGAAGTTCCTGACCTTACCTGGAGCTGAGTCAAGTTAGAGAGCCGAGCTGAGTGACATACAGGAGTAGAGGAAGCAGCAGAAAGGCACTGGGAGGTTGCTGGATCCCCAGGCAGCCCATTCCCGCCTGGCACCACCGTCATCCATCAGGAGAGTGGCCAGAGGAGCAGGGGATAAAACTTCACAGGGAGAAGGACTTCTCTAGCAGAACTCTGTAAAAAATTGAACGGGGTGAGAAGCCTCCTGGTCAGAGCTCAGGGGAGAGCGGTGAATCTGGCTTGCAGACTTCACAGGTGGAGTAAGAACTAAAGCCCATTTCTTTGTCAGTTGGGAGGCAGAAAGCCCCAGGTAAGTTATCAAGCCAGATTCGCCCTCGGCCAGGAAACAGACTCTGGGCAATTGCAGGGGGCACGGTGGGAGTGAGAGAAGCCTTTGAGTGTGTGTGGAAGCTGGGTGAGACCTGAGACTTCCGGCTTTCCCCCACTTCCCTGACAACCTGCATGACTCAGCAGCGGCAGCCATAATCCTCCTAGGTACACAACTCCAGTGACCTGGGAATCACACCTCCATCCCCCACAGCAGCCAAAGCAAGACCCACCCAAGGAGACTCTGAGCTCAGACACGCCTAGCCCCGCCCCCAACCTGATGGTCCTTCCATATCCACCCTGGTAGCGGAAGACAAAGAATATATTATCTTGGGAGTTCTAGAGCCCTGCCCACCACTGGTCCCTCTTCACACTACTACAGCTGATGCTTTCTGGAAAGCGCCACCTCCCAGCAGGAGGCCCACCAGCACAAAAAATAGAGCATTAAACCACCAAAGCTAAGGACCCCCATGGAGTCCGCTGCACCTCCACTGGAACAGGTGGTGCTGATATCTAGGGCTGAGAGACCCATAGATGGTTCACATCACAGGACTCTGTGCGGGCAACCCCCAGTACCAGCCTGGAGCCAGCTAGACTAGACCCCAGAAGAGAGACAACAATCACTTCAATTCAGTTTACACAAAGCCACACCCACAGGAAAAGAGGGAGAGTACTACATCAAGGGAATACCCCTTGGGACAAAAAATGTGAACAACAACCTTTAGCCCTAGACCTTCCATTTGACAGAGCCTACCCAAGTAAGAAGGAACCAGAAAACCAACCCAGGTAATATGACAAAACAAGTTCATCAGCACCCCCCAAAACTCACACTAGTTCACCAGGAATGGATCCAAACCAAAAAGAAATCCCTGATTTATCTGAAAAAGAATTCAGGAGGTTAGTTATTAAGGTAATCAGGGAGGGACCAGAGAAAGGCAAACTCAAACGCCAGGAAATCTAAAAAATAATACAAGAAGAGAAGGGACTAATATTCAACAAAATAGCTAGCTTAAAGAAAACATCAAAAACTCAGGAAACTTTGGACACACTTTTAGAAATGTGAAATGCTCTGGAAAGTCTCAGCAATAGAATTGGACAAGTAGAAGAAAGAAACTCAGAGCTTGAAGACAAGGTCTTCAAATTAACTCAATCCCACAAAGACAAAGAGAAAAGAATAAGAAAATGTGAACAAAGCATATTTTAGTGGAGACGGAGTCTTGCCATGTTGGCCAGGCTGGTCTTGAACTCCTGGCCTCAAGGGAGCTGCCTGCCTTAGCCTCCCAAAGTGCTGGGATTACAGGCAGGAGCCATCGCCAACAGTCGATTCTTAAAATAAATTGCACTTGGTTGTGGTGTATAATCCTCTTAATATATTGCTAGATTCCATTTTAAAGTATTTTGTTAAGAATTTTTGTATCTTTATTTATAAAGAATACTGGACTAGTTTTCACCTCTGGTAATGTCTTTGTCTTGCTTTCCTATCAGGATAATACTGGTCACATAAAATTAGTTTGGAAATGTGTCTTATAAGTTTTTGAAGACTGTAAGAAAGATTAGCCTTCATTATTCTTTAAACGTGATAAAATTCACTAGTACAGCCGTCTGGTCCTGGATTATTTTTTTGGAAGCTTTTAATCACAGTCTCACTACCATCACTTGTTATATGTCTATCTCTATTTTTTATTTCTTCTTGACTCAGTTTTGGTAGTTTATTTGTAGAAATTGTCCATCATTTTATTTAGGGTGCCTAATTTGTTGACATACAATTATTCATAGTGTTCACTTATGATTCCTTTTATCTGTGTAAGTTTGGTAATAGTATCCGCACTCTTTTTTTTTTTTTTTTTTTTTTTTTTGAGACAGAGTCTTGCTCTGTCGCCCAGGCTGGAGTGCAGTGGCGTGATCTCTGCTCACTGCAAGCTCTGCCTCCCAGGTTCACGCCATTCTCCTGCCTCAGCCTCCCGAGTAGCGGGGGCTACAGGCGCCGCCACTACGCCCGGCTACTTTTTGTATGATTTTTAGTAGAGATGGGGTTTCACCGTATTAGCCAGGATGGTCTCCATCTCCTGATCTCGTGATCCATCTGCCTCGGCCTCCCAAAGTGCTGGGATTACAGGCGTGAGCCACTGCGCCCGGCCTTTATTTTTAATTTTAGTAATTTAAGTTTTCTTCCTGTTTTCTTTGGTCAGTATAGCAAAAGGCGAGTCAAGTTTCTTGATCTTTTCAAATAATCAACTTTTGGTTTTGTTGATTTCTCTACTGTTTTGTTATTCTCTATTTCACTTTGTTCTAATATTATTTTATTTTTCCTGCTTGCTATGGATTTAGTTAGTCCTTCTTTTCCTAGGTTCTGAATTTAGAGTGTTAGCTATCTATTTAATTAATTCCTTTTTAAGGTAAGAGTTTACATCTATAAATTTTTATCTGAGCTTATACTTAGCTTTTGCTGCATCCCTTATTGTATTTTCATTTTGGTTCTTCTCAAAGTATTTTTCAATTTCCTTTGTGATTTCTTCTTGGACCCATTGGTTGTGTAGAGGTATGGTATTTAATTCTCACATATTTGTGAATTTTTTTTCTTTTATTGATTTTTAGTTTTGCCCCACAGTGGTTGGAGAAAGTATTTTGTATGATTTTAATATTTTAAAATTTTCTGATACTTATTTTATGGCCTAACATGGACTATTCTGGAGACTGTTTTGTGTTTAAGAAAAAATATGTATTCCCTTGTTAATTGGAGTGTTGTACAGATGTCTGTTAGTCTACTGGTTTATAGTGTTGTTCAAATTTTCTATTTTCTTACTCATCTTCAATCTAGTTATTCCGTACTATTAAATTTAGTGTATCAAAATATCCATTACTTTTTAGCTATTCTCTCTTCAGTTATATTAGCATATACGTATTTGAGGGCTGTCTTATTAGGTGTAACATCTTATTAATGGATTGACCCTTTTATAATTGTAACATCTTATTAATGGATTGACCCTTTTAACATTATATAATATCCTTTTGGTTATAAAAAATTTTGTTTCAAAGTCTTTTTTGTCTGATATTAATATAGTTACTTCTGCTCTTTTTTGGTCACAATTTGCAGGAAATATTATTTTCCATTCTTTTATTTTCAAACTATTTGTGTATTTTAATCTAAAATGAGTCTCACAGGTAACATATAATTGGATCATGTTTGTAAATATATCCTCTCAATCTCTGCCTTTAATTGTAGAATTTAATTCATTTACGTGGAATATCATTACTAATAAGGAAGGATTTCTGCCATTTTTCTATTTGTTGTCTATATATCTTATATCTTTTTTGTTCTTCAATTCTTTCATTCCTCCATCATTGCCTTCCTTTCTATTTAACATTTCTAGTGTATCATTTTAATTATCTTGTTCTTGTACTACATTTTAAAAATTTTTTATTTTACTTTAAGTTCCAGGATACAAGTGCAAAACATGTAGGTTTGTTGCATAGGTTTACGTGTGCCATGGTGGTTTGCTGCACCTATCAACCCCTCATCTCGGTTTTAAGCTCCACATGCATTAGCTATTTATCCTAATGCTCTCCCTCCACTCGCCTTCCCACACCCTGACTGGCCCCAGTATGTGTTGTTCCCCTTCTTGTGTCCACATGTTCTCATCGTTCAACTGTACAGAAAGACAGCCAACATATTTTTTTAAATGCCCAATATCACTAATAACTAGAGAAATGCAAACCAAAACCACAATGAGATCTCCTCTCACACCAGTCAGAATAGCTATTATTAAAAGTCAAAAAATAACAGACCCTGGTGAGACTTTGGAGAAAAGGGAATGCTTATACACTGCTGGTGGAAATATAGATTAGTTCAGCTACAGTGGAAAGTAGTCTGAAGATTTCTCAAAAAACTTAAAATAGAAGCGCTATTTGACACAGCAATCCCATTACTTAGTATATATCCAAAGGAATATCAATTATTTCACCATAAAGATACATGCATGTGTATGTTCATTGGAGCATTATTCACAATAGTAAAGACATGGAATCAACCTAGATGCCCATCAACAGTGGACTAGATAAAGAAAATGTTGCACATATGCACCGTGGAATACTATGCAGCCATAAAAAAGAAAAAATCATGTCCTTTGCAACAGCACGGATGCAGCTGGAGGCCATTATTCTAAGCAAATTAGCACAGAAACAGAAAACCAAATACCACATGCTCTTACTTAAAAGTGGAAGCTATTGGGAGGCTGAGGCAGGCAGATCACGAGGTCAGGAGATTGAGTGCCACTGCATGACAGCCTGGGTGGCAGAGTGAGACTCTGTCTCAAAAAAAAAAAAAATATATATATATATATATATGTGTGTGTGTGTGTGTGTGTATGTATACATATATATATATACATACACACACACAGACAATCCATATGATGGTCTTATCCTTCACTCTCTATTATGTTCTGTTGAACTATATGTTTCTCCTTATACCAGTATCACAATGTCTTCATTATTGTAGCTTTGTCTTGAAACAAGGTAGTCTAAATTCTCTGTCTTTATTCTACTTTTGAAAAATTATTTTGAATATTAGTCTTTTGGAATATTTATGCAAACCTAAAATTATTAAGGCATAAATTATTAATAAAGAAATAAATTAGTAAATGCTCGAAAATACATCAGCTAACATGAAAATGATCAAAAGTAGTCAAATAAAAGCTATATACAAGTTATTTATCTATGTATATATAATTTTTCAAAAAAGATTGACACCATATATGAAAGTTTACAAATTTAAAAAACTTTCAATTCAGGGAAATGTGCCAATAAGGAATTGATCAGAAGGTAAATTTGTTTTGGGTAAGTTGGATTTTGGTCAATTGATTCTTGATTAAAGGCATGCTCTTAAGCTTTCAATGTTTTGTTGCTATGTGGTGGGTTAGGATGAAAGATTAGGGAATCTCTTTAAGCTATAGGCTCAGAGTCTTTTGACAGGAGCTGCGCACTTTACTCTGTCTTTTATCTTTCAAGTCTCCTGATCTTACTTGTCCTGTTGTATGAGATAATTATACAGTGGATCAATAACGATTAAAAATATTTGTTTTCAATGTGAATTAAGTGTATCCACCTTTCAGATGTGATTAAGAACACCTCACACAAGTGACAGCCTCTCTTTTAAGGACTAACTTAATAAAAAAAAAAAATAGCTTTTCATAAATGGACCTTAGGCAATACTCTTGTCCCTCTTGCAAAAAAAAAAAAAAAGTGTGTATTATGGAAATGTTTCCTTACAAGCCCTAGGACTTTTGTAATAAGGATGTTCTGTACTCACATGGCCTTACTTCTTGGCCCCATTCAAAAAAAAAATTAATTAAAGGTATTAATTAACCTCTGGTGAAATTGAGAGCCATAGAAAAAGGAAAGGGTTAACCATCTGGTTTCCTACAATTAGGTTAATTTGTCACCAAATGTAGAGACTCTAGAGTTTGGAAACATTCCAACGGAAGCTGTTTTATTTCCTTATTGTTAAGCTTCACTGACCAAGAGGAACCTCAAGCCCCCAGATGTAAATAAAAGCCCCTGCGTTCCACCAGCCCTGATCATTCACCTCTCTATTGGGCACTCAGCCATGAAACTCCATTCCCTTATTTCTGTTCTCCTCCTCTTTGTGACTTTAATACCAAAAGGTAAGATGGTGAATGATTTTAGAAGTCTATTGGGATGCCTAGACCAGAGGAGGTCTATTGAGATAATTATACTGTGGCCATCCTAACTCAGACCCCAATTCACAGCCTTAGGAATTCAGAAATCCAACATGTTTTGTCTTCTTTGGTACTAATGTGGCCAAAATTTAGAAGTAGGACAAGGAGTTCTTTCAACAGAAAATGGGAGTTCAAGAGCTCCATAATCAGAAAACGGGGCCAAAATAGAGTTAGGGGTATAGAAGCTTTGATATGTGATTTAAAGATTAGTAAATACAGCAAATAGCTATCATCAAGGCCTCACTCTCCAAAAAGGAGAGTGAAGATGATAGTTCTTGGTTCAAACTTGGTAGTGAATGGAAGTGATATACAGTCTATTGGTGAGGAATATTTGTGAAGGGCAGCAGTTAGGCAAATAAGACAGAATTCAACAAGACAGTTTTGCATCAAATTATGAAAGACCAATAGAAATTTGGGAGCAGGGGAATTTGGAAAAAGAATAAACTGACATGAAGCTTCAATGGCAAAATTTTAAGCATAAGACAAATAATATAGAAAACACTTTAAGACTCTTAATTGCATCCTTAGGGTCCATGATTCAGAAGTTTAAATATTGACATGTAGAATCAAACTGAAAAGGGAATATAGAATCGAACGTCTTCAGGGTGTTTCATCCAGATCCTGGTAAGATCTGATAAAATTATTATCTCCACTGTTAATAGTGGGATATTCATATCCCTCAAAATATAGTGTGTGGTCAATGAACAAAGATCTCTTCCTTGCTTTATCTCTGAGATTATTTTTTAAATAATTTCAACTTATATTGTAGATTCAGGAGGTACATGTGCAGGTTTGTTATGGTGGTATGTTGTGTGATGTGAGGTTTGGGGCAAGATGGTGATCCCATCATTCAGGTAGTGAGCATAGTACAAAATAGTCAGTTTTTCAATCCTTGTTCCCCTCCCTCTGCAATCTAGTAGTCTCCAGTGTCCCATCTTTATGTCCATGAGTATCCAATGTTTAGCTCCCACTTATAAGTGAGAACATGCATTATTTGGTTTTCTATTTCTGCATTAATTTATTTGGGATTACGTCCTCCAGCTGCATCCATGTTGCTACAAAGGATATGATTTTGTTCTTTTTTATGGCTGCATAGTATTCCATGGTGTATATGTACCACATTTTCTTTATCCAGTCCGCCATTGATGACCACCTAGATAGATTGATTCTTTGTCTTTACTATTGTGAATAGTTCTGTGATGAACATAGGAGTGCATGTATGTTCTGAGTAGAATGATTTATTTTCTTTTGGACAATATACCCAGTAATGGAATTGCTGGGTTGAATGGTAGCTCTGTTTTAAGTTCTTCGAGAAATCTTCAGACTGCTTTCCACAGTGGCTGAACTAATTTACATTCCCATCACCAGTGTGTAAGCACTCCTTTTCTCCACAGCCTCATCTGCATCTCTGTTATTTTTTGACTTTTTAACAATAGCCATTCTCACTGGTGTAAGATAGTTCTCATTGTGGTTTTCATTTTGATTTGCATTTCTCTAGTGATTAGTGATGTTGAGCTATTTTTCATGTTTGCTGGCTGCTTCTATGTCTTATTTTGAGAAGAGTCTGTTCATGTTTTTCACGTCTTTTTCCCACTTTATTTGTTTTTTGCTTGTTGATTTAAATTCCCTATAGATTCTGGATATTAGATTTTTGTCAGATGCATAGTTAGCAAATATTTTCTCCCATTCTGTTGTTTTCTGTTTACCCTGTTAATAATTTTCTTTTTCTCTGCAAAAGTTCTTTAGTTTAATTCAGCTCTACTTGTCAATTTTTGTTTTTGTTGCAATTGTGTTTGAGTACTTAGTCATAAATTATTCCCCAAGGCCAATATCTAGAATGGTGTTGCTTAGGTTTTCTTCTAGGATTCTTACAGTTTGAGGTCTTACATTTAAATATTTAATCCATCATGAGTTAATTTTTTATATATGGTGAAAGATAGGCATCCAGTTTTATTCTTCTGCTTATGGCCGGCCAGCTATACCAGCACCATTTATTGAACAGGGAGTCCTTTTCCCGTTGCTTGTTTTTGTCAACTTTGTCAAAGAGCAGATGGTTATAAATGTGCAGCTTTATTTCTGGGTTCTCTATTCTGTTCCAGTAGTCCATGTGTCTGCTTTTGTACCAGTCCCATGCCGTTTTAGTTACTGTAGCCTTATAGTATAATTTGAAGTCAAGCAGGATGATGCCTCCAGTGTTGTTCTTTATGCTTAGGATTATTTTGGTTGTCTGAGCTCTTTTTCAGTTTCATATGAATTTTAGAATAGTTTTTTCTATTCTGTGAAAAATGTCATTGGTAGTTTGATAGGGATAGCACTGAATCTATAAATTGCTTTGGGCAGTATGGCCATTTTCATAATATTGATTCTTCCAATCCACAGCAGGGAATATTTTTCTGCTTGTGTCATCTGTGATTTCTTTCAGTAGTGAATTGTAGTATCGCTTGTAGAGATCTTTCACCTCCTTGGTTAAATGTATTCATGGGTATTTAATTTTTTGTGTGGCTATTGTAAATGGGATTGCATTCTTGACTTGGCTCTCGGGCTGAACATTATTGATGTATAGAAAGGCTACTGATCTTGTACATTGATTTTGCATCCTGAAACTTTACTAAAGTTGTCTATCAGGTCCAGGAAGCTTTGGCAGAGTTTTTAGAGTTTCCTAAGTGCAGAATAATATCATCAATAAAAAGAGGTAATTTGACTTCTTCTTTTCCTATTTAGATGCCTTTTATTTCAAAAGGCTGATTGCTCTGGCTCATATTTCCAGTACCGTGCTGATTAGGATGGTGAGAGAGGGCACTCTTGTCTTGTTCCAGTTCTGAGATTCTCTTAAGTGCAATCAAAGCTACTCAGTTGTTTGATCTTTACCTAATCTGTGGATTTGCTGAGATCTGCCTCACACGTGATTACCTCCTTCTGAAGGAGCTTATGCAATTCTCATTTGGTTCTCAGCTTTGGTCAGAAGATACAATTGAGGTCAGATACACTTGTAGTATCATCTGATATGAAATTATGTGATGGTAATAACTTCAAATTAGAACAAAATTGAATGGCAATTGTTTTTATTTTAGACAATAAGACCCATGTACAGATAAAGAATGTGATTTTACTCAAATCACATAGGTAGTAGCAACACTGCAGCTAAAAGCAAATCTCTTTAATCTGGGTCAATGTTGTTTTTAATCAATCCATAGGTGTAGATATCCATACAAAAATGATAACTGATTTCTGTCAGACTTTTTTCTCAAAATCTTCTCATTATACATTGAGGAAACTAAGGAGGTTTTCTGCTATATGTGACAACATGGATGAACCTGGAGGACATTATGTTAAATGAAATAAGCCAGTCAAGAAGACAAATACTGCATGATTCCACTTACATGAGGTACTTAAAACAGTCAAACTCATGGAAACAGGTAGCAGAATGTGGTTTCCAGGGACCGGGGAGGGAGGAGGAAATAGGGAGTTGCTGTTTAATGAGTAAAAGTTTTCAGTTTTATTAGATGAATAAGCTCTAAAGATTGACTGTACAATATTATACCTATAGCATTTAAAAATTTCTTAAGAAGGTAGATCTCACTTTCAGTGTTATCACCACAATAAAATAAAGGACAAAGAACAAGAGGTTATTTGAGGTTGAAAGCTGAGTTACTCTCCCCACAAATATGACAAGAATCCTTCAGAGGCCTGCCTTTCAGGCTGTGACATCTTCCTTCCTGCGGGAATAGAAATATCAGCCCTTGTCTGATCCTCCCAAATCAGTTATACCAGGAAGAAGGATTAAATGAGAGTCCTGTAATTCTGCACAGGAGCGAATCACTTTTGAATAGCCAGGTTTCTTGTGTCAGAGGATATTAAAGCCATATGTAAAGGTCAAAATGACTTACTTGTGCATATTGAGATGTTCTTGGACACATTATCAAGTGGGACCCAGAACACTCAAGCTGAAAAATAGGAATTTCATTATCAGTTTTGTATGGTCTCTTAGTACTAAATAGTTAACTGTTGAGCTGTCTATACAATTTAATAATACTGCACTCCAAAAATTCTGATTTTAATCTCTGCTGTGACTGTTGGGCATATAGAATTTATCAGTTGCCTAGAAGCATTCTGATAATCTTAGAAACTTTATAACTCCTATATAACTTCTATCTAACAAAATTTCTTTTAAGAAAAATTGAGTGGCTGGATCATGAAGAGTTTTGTTAAAGACAATTTTACCCCCAAAAAATCCAATTAAGTAAAAAAATTATTGTTTTCATGAAAAAATTTCTCCAAAGAAACTACATAATCTGAAATATTAGTTTATCAGCTTAATGTCTGATGAATATTAAGTTATAACTACTTGAATATATGTTTTTATATATCCTTATATTTATTCAAAAAAGAATCCATGGTATCCTATAAAAAATTGGAATAGTTCATATAGATTCATATATACACACAAACATATATGTGCTGGGAATATGAGTCTAAAGAGGTTAGAATGGCATAAATCTTGGATTGCTGCATTAGCTCTCTGAGAATTAAGAAAATTATAGCATTCTTCTTACACTGACTGTGGAGAGTAACATAATATCTGAATACACGACATTGGACAGGAGCAGAAGACAGCTTGAACTCACGTTATGTAGAGAAAAGAAAACTGTGCTTCTATTTTTTGATTGATGAAGTTCCAGGAAGAGCCTCTCCATTTAAATCCTCTACATCACCCAAAAAAAAAAAAAACTTAAAAGTTACTGACTCAATGAGCTCTAACGCTAAGAAATTTATATCCTTTTAGAAAGTAGATGAATGTGCTATTAAGGGTTTTTTTCAGTGTGATTCTAAGTTCTTCTCACTTCATCCACAGAAATTAATGTTGTGATATAATATGAAGTGAACATCTAAATTGTTTCTTTTTCCAAAAGCACTTATTAAATATGCATCCTTTCTCCAACTGCCATGTGATACAACCGTTATAACGTATTAATGTCAAATAAATTCTAAAGTGTATTAGAGAGTGCCTCTCTTTCTCTTCTTATGTTCTATGTGTGTATACTTCTGTCAATAAGTCTGAAAATAAATGTGAATATCTGGGAAGAAATTCCCTTCCTCATGAATGAGGACTATGAATCTGAATATGAATCAAGTAATTTAATCTTATCTTCTTGACTTAAACTAGTGCCCTTAGCATGACGATATGTCACAGTCATCAGTAAAAAGGGCGATTATAACTCTTTGGCTTCATGCTCAGAGTATACCTCCTTAAATTAAGCTTCAGGCTTCATGCTCAGAGCATACCTCCTTAGATTCCCATATAGCAAGAAGCACATCACTGGTAGGATGAATTGTTCCACTCATTTTGAGTGAAGCAAGGGACATCTCCCAAATAGAGGAATCGGCACTATCTTAGGCTACATGCTGTGTCAGTAGGCTGAACTTGACTGTATAGTGGGTTAAACATCTCTACCCTACTGAGAGGAAGTTCACTCTTTTGGCTTCAGCTGAAGATTCACATTCCACCTCATTTTGCATGGGATCCCTCTAAGTTCACATGCATAGGCCTCCTTGACACCATACTCTGCCTCTTATTATATCTTTCCCAGTACTAATAACCCCTGATTTTAGCTTCATTTAAAAAGTCTGACAATGTTGCCAGATGTTAAATGTATGGATGAAGTTATCAGGGAAAAGATCAACACCTAGCAACAGGTCTGCTATGCTTCTGAGCATGAAGCCTGTGTTCTGTGTAGACAATGCGGTAGAACCAGCACCTTCCACAACTGGCTGGGGAGACTTCAGGTCTCTCTGAAAGGCAGCCACTTTCTCTTCCACAATAATCTTGGGGAAAAAAAGGTAATATTACCAGATATTACCCAACTCCCCCATCATGACATTCTCTTGTTACGTAGAAACCCTGAATTTATGAACTACTAGTCTGATAGTAGAGTATAATACCAGACTGCACTAGGTTGAAGCTTCTAACAAGGGTAGAAGACAATCTTGCACAGGTTATGAGCACTCAGTTCCAAAAGGCTGTTTTGGTTTTTCTGGCTGTGGATCTATTTCTACAGAGTGGAGAAACAATAATGATAGCCTAGTTTAAATACAAAACAGTAACAAACAACCAAAAAAAAAGATTGAGAGCTGAAAAGGCCATCAAACTGTTACTCATCTACAGAAGCAAAGAAGCCAGAGGTAGTATATTACACAACAGTAAAAACAAAATAAGATCCAGGTGTGTTAACTGGATGGTTCGGGAACTAATGTCTGTTAATGAACATCAGCAAAAGTGTTTTTCTTATATAACATCTGCTGTGATATACGGTAGGAAACATAAACTATGGTTGTGCTGAGAAGGATAGTAAGAGAAAGGATAGTAAGCATAGAGAAAACTACTGAATTAGAGCACACCCTTAGTCATACACTTCTCAACAACCAGATGAATTAAGATAACATATGGATACACTTAAGGGAAAATACCTTTTAGCTCAGTGAGTAATTTTCTCCAGGTGTCTGTCTGTCTATCTATCTATCTATCTATCTATCTATCTATCTATCTATCTATCTATCCCTTATCGATCTATGAGGTATTGAGCAACATAGGAAAGATATTTCTTACATAGTCCTGAAATGAGGAAATCAGTTTAGATAAAATCTAAAGGATTGATAGGCTTTCTATGAAAGGAGATGAAGATATGAACACGCACCATTTGATAGGGATGATGTACACACAGATCGGAAGATGGAGGGACAGATACTTCCTTTGAAGCTGTTTCTTAGTGGCGGCATTGTTGGTGTTTGGTGAAAGACAATTCCTTAGGTGAAAAATGTAGCAGTGCTGTGCTATTTGCTAAATACCAAAGACACCTTCCCTAGGCATGGAGGCAAGAACAAATGGTCCCACACATTTCAAAATGTACTGCTCTAGGGGAGGACAATCCCTTTAAAGGATTTTAGAAGTTGGCTATTTCCTCCAAGGTGTATATAATCTACAATCTTAGCTCCCTTCCCATAAAAAGGCACTATTTCTGTCTACGTGTCTGATCCTTTCATATAGACAATGTTTTCTTTCCTCTCCCAAAGCCATTCTTCTGGGAGTTTATTGTTTTATGTATATTTTCAATAGTGAATTAATGATGTTCTTAAATCTCTTTCTGTGCAGGAAAGACTGGCGTTATTCCAGGACAAAAACAGTGTATTGTTTTGAAAGGGGTGTGCAGAGACAAAGGCTGCAGCACACTAGATGATACCATTGGTACATGTAATGAAGAAAAAAAATGTTGTAGAAGGTGGTGGATACTTGAGCCCTATCCAACTCCAGTTCCCAAAGGAAAATCTCCTTAAGTGGGAACAAACATTAAGCCCTTTGAACTCCAGAATGGATAATTTTGCAGACTCCTGTTTAACCCAATTTCTTATTCTTCCTTGACTGGAAATAAATGTTGTCCTAATCGCACGTGTACTGACTGCCTTCTGGAGCATTTCTTCTTGAGACACATGCAAGCCTCTTAAGAACGATGAGAATAAACTAAATAACAGAAGAAACTCATACCCTACAGGTATTTATAAAAAATGCAAGTTTCTAAGAAAAATAAAGATAAAAATGTTAAATATGTAAAACAATAAAATTATGAAGTAGCAGTAGACAGTGTTTGATTATTTGAAGTGCAATGTCAACCTTCTTCCTCATCCACTTCTGAACAAATATCATTTTCATTACTAATAGAGACCTACTTAGATAATATGGGTTAAAGCCTGCTAATCATGTAACCTTGTTAACACTGCACCTGAGAATTAGGTACATGACCATTCCAGTCATTCCAGCACTTGAAGCAGGTCTCGCCTCTCCTGCCCCCTGCCCCTAGAGAAGTAGAAGAGAAGACCTGCTTTCTACAAGTAGGCTCACTAGGAGGAGCTGTAGAGCTGAAGAGTTGCTAACTCAGCATGCCGGGTTAGCTCTTTCTAAACTCTCCAACAGATAACTCCATTTTCTGGGACCAAGACAATTAAAGGGCAGGAAGGATATACCAGGAGTATGACGTGGCATGAGTGCCACAAAGATGGAAAACAAAGAATGAGGCCAAATTACCCCACAAACAAAATTCAAGAGTTTGTGTTTTTTTTTTAACCGCAAAGCTTATGGTCAATGAATCAGGGGAGGGTGGGTTATCTCCCTATGTAGAGAAGATGTCAGGAGTCTATTGAAATAACTCTAATCTCATCTTCATGGATCTGTTTCTTCAATACTAGTCATTGCTTTTTCTATATCTTCTCAGAATCACTCACGAACAGCATATTACTCTGAGATCAGATTCTAAGCTAATTTCAGAATAATACTCTAATACAATTTTTACCATATACATTTTACACATAGCTGAAAAGTCACATCTTCTCTTCTTTGTCATCTTATGTGCCACTCCATTATCCAGTGTAGCACATTAGAGATTCTTTGATAATTAAATGACATTAGGAGACTTTAAAAGTCATAAATACCCTCCTATATTAAAATGCTAAAAAAGAAAAATTTCCCATATTTGAATATAAACAAGTCTCCTTATAAAATTTCTAGGCATAAATTGAAGTTCAAAGATTGAATATCTTCAATCTCTATGTTGAAGCCCAAAGACATTAGAATCCAAATGAATTACTTCCTGAAATGAAATTATCTTCCCCTCGTTAAGTCCAAAGTTTTCTATTAAATGTAAGCAAAAAAAATCATCACTCATTTCTTATTCTCCATCTTAGTGAATTAGTGAAAGTTTCTTCAGAGACTTGACACTGAATAAATATAACATCTCAACTCACTGAAGCAAAAAGAACTTTTTCTGCTTTTTTTTTTTTTTGAGATGGAGTCTCGCTCTGTTACCCAGGCTGGAGTGAGTGGCGCGATCTCGGCTCACTGCAAGCTCCGCCTCCCGGGTTCCCGCCATTCTCCTGCCTCAGCCTCCCGAGTAGCTGGGGCTACAGGCGCCGCCACCGCGCCCGGCTAGTTTTTTGTATTTTTAGTAGAGACGGGATTTCACCATGTTAGCCAGGATGGTCTTGATCTCCTGACCTCGTGATCCACCCGCCTCGGCCTCCCAAAGTGCTGGGATTACAGGGGTGAGCCACCGCGCCCGGCCAGAACGTTTTTTATCTCTGAGCAAGAAGAAAAAAAAAGGTAAGGGAAATTAAAAAGATAAGGAACAAAAAGAATCAGTCCAGAAAAATCTAATTTCTCTTTTTTTTTAAGTGAGAGAAAGTTTATTAAGAAAATAAAGGAATAAAAGAATGGCTACTCCACAGGCAGGGGAGCCTCTAATTTCTAATTCTGATTGTTTTTCTTAATTTTCTTTCTAATGACACTCTCGATTTTACCATACAATATTGGCCATTTAATAAAGAAGTTCAGGGACAGACAGTAAAATATAAAGTAGAGCAATATTTCTGATCTCCAGCACCATCAACATTTTGACAAGAACAATTTTTTGCTGTGGGGAGCTTTCCTGTATATTGTGGGATGTTTAGCAGCCTTTCTTGCCTCTAAAACATTTCTCCCACCTGTGACCAAAACAAACAAACAAACAAAAAACCTCTACACACTACTAAAAGTCCTCTGAGGGCAACATTGTCCCTAGCTGAAAACCGCTATAGCAAAGAAATCATCAGTTAAAGGTAAAAGTAAATAGGAGTTAGAAAATTCACTCAAATAGAGACCTTTGCCTGTAAACTTTCAAAAAGTAAGACAGCATCACATATAAAATAATAGATCAGAAATGTCTTCTGACAATCCAAAGATGAATTATGTCTCTTTATTTGAAAGATATAGATCTAAAGATAACCCTTTTGGTTTTTTACTGCTGTGCTAGTTGTTAGAAATACCTGACCATATTTTAACCATTGAGATTTTAGGGCAATATTGCTCTGATACCTCATCCAGAGGTGCAAAATCCACATTTTAGGGACATTTAAAAGATTTCTGGGAAAAGGCTGTCTGTGCCTTTTGATAATGAGACTGGGTGAATTACATGCAATCTCTTGGAGTACTTGACTATATCTTCTGCAGAAGGCCATATTTACTGTATACAATTATATGATTCTGTGCATGGAACATATTATATTGATACTAATTTATGAGGATATAGTTGATAAACCCCAAAGGAGTTAATTTTATTGTTATATAAAGGCAAAGGCAGGCCAGACGCAGTGGCTCACACCTGTAATCCCAACACTTTGGGAGGCCAAGGCGGGCAGATCACCTGAGGTCAGGAGTTCAAGACCAGCCTGGCCAACATGGCAAAACCCTGTCTCTACTAAAAATACAAAAATTAGCCAGTCATGGTGGTGGGTGCCTGTGATCCCAGCTACTCGGGAGGCTGAGGCAGAAGAATCGCTTGAACCCAGGAGGCAGAGGTTGCAGGGAACCAAGATTGCGCCACTGCACTCCAGCCTGGGCGACAGAGTGAGACTCCATCTCAAAAAAAAAAAAAAAGGCAAAGGCAATACTATATATCATGAAATCTTGAGATACGCTCAGACCTTTGCCAGTTGTACAACTTCATTTTGTTCTTTCTATCTTTCTGGAAAATTTGATATCATCGAGACAATAGAGTTTCCGAATAAACGGCAAGTCACAAAAATACTTGAAAATAGTCCAAGTAAAATGGATTTTACTATCACTAGAAAAAGATTGCAATTTCCATATTCAAAATACAAAATAAAATATTTTTGCTGCTGTTAGAACCATAGCTCATATAACCTTGAAAGGTTTTTATATTATATGTAAAGTAGTATGACACCCAATGATAGACTGCGATGAGTTAAAGAGCAATACTATGAACACTAAAGCAACTCTTAAATAACACAACAAACAGTTTAATAACAAAAAAAATGGAATAATCACAATGACCCAACTACTTGAAAAAAAGAAGAAAAAGAAAACAAAGAACAAATGAAACAGGACATGTGTAAGATGGCTAAGTAGAAGGTCCCCAGGCTTCATTCACCCACACAACACTGATTTGGCAACCATCCGTGGATAAAATGTCTTTGTGGGAACATCAGGACCCAGTCAGGAGGTCATGACAATCCACTAGAGCCCAAGACCAAGGAAAACTGCTTTGAGAAGGCAGGACCATGCCCCTGGAAGTAGGCTCACCAATCATAGACCTGGCCATGAACACAGAAACACTGCCATCTGCCTCTGGACCCTGCTGCAGCCCTACTTACATGTGGTTCCAGATGCAGCCTCAAAAGTCATCCCCAAAAGTCATTCAGGAGCAGGTTGTTTAATTTCCATATAACTGTATGGTTTTTAGTGATTTTCCTAATATTTATTTCCATTTTTATTGGGATGTGGTCAGAGAGTGTGGTTGGTATAATTTCGAGTTTTTTGAATTTGCTGAATATTGTTTTATGGTCAATCACATGGTTGATTTTAGAGTGTGTACCATGTGCAGATGAGAAGAATGTATATTCTGTTGTTGGGTGGACTGTTCTGTAGATGTCTTTTAGGTCCGTTTGGTCAAGTGTCGAGTTAGGGCCCAAATATCCTTGTTAGTTTTCTCTCTCAACAATCTGTCTAATGCTGTCAGTGAGGTGTCAGAGTCTCCCACTATTATTGTGTGGTTATCTGTCTTTTTGTAGTTCCCTCTTAACTTGTTTTATGAATTTGAGTACACTTGTCTTGGGTGCATATATATTTAAGACGGTTAAGTCTTCTTGTTGAATTGAACCCTTTACCATTATGTAATGCCCTTTTTTGTCTATTTCTATCTTTGTTGGCTTAAAGTCTGTTTTGTCTGAAATTAGAATGGCAACCCTGCTTTTTTGTTTCCCATTTGCTTGGGAGATCTTTCTTTGAGCCTTTACATTGAGCCTATGAGTGATGGGTCTCACATGCAATGACACCGAAGATGGCATACAGTTGGGGCTTGCTTCTTTATCCACCTTGCCACTTTGTGCCCTTTAAGTAGGGCATTTAGTCCATTTATGTTCAAGGTTAATATTGCTATGTGTGGATTTGATCCTGTTATCGTGTTGTTAGCTGGTTATTACGCAGAATTCATTGTGTGTTGCTTTATAGTGTCAATATCTATGTAATTAATTGTGTTTTGTGGTGGCTGGTACTCTT
Source organism: Macaca nemestrina (assembly GCF_043159975.1). Classification (NCBI taxonomy): domain Eukaryota; kingdom Metazoa; phylum Chordata; class Mammalia; order Primates; family Cercopithecidae; genus Macaca; species Macaca nemestrina. The sequence goes on along the minus strand of NC_092132.1, from coordinate 146,318,243 downwards.
TCATTTCCATATTTAGCACTCCTTTAAGGACCTCTAGTAAGGTGTGTCTGATGGTAACAAATTTCCTTAGCATTTGCTTGTCTGAAAAGGATTTTATTTCTCTTTTGCTTATGAAGTTTAGTTTAGATGGATATAAAATTCTTGGTTGGAATTTCTTGTCTTTAAGAATACTGAATGTAGGTCCACAGTCTCTTCTGGATGTCAAGTTTCAGCTTAACAGTCCACTGTTAAGCCTAATGGGATTCCCTCTGTGAGTTACTTGTTCCTTTTCTCTAACTGCCTTTAATATTTTTCTTTCATGTCAACCTTGGATAATCTGATGACATATGTCTAGGGGACGGTTGTCTTGTATAGTATCTTGCAGGGGTTCTCTGCATTTCCTAAATTTGAATCAACCTCTCTAGTGAGGTTGGGGAAATTTTTATGGATGATATCCTCAAATATGTTTTCCAAGTTGTTTGCTTTCTCTTCCTCTCTTTCAGGGATGCCAGTGAGTCATATATCTGGTCTCTTCACATAATTCCATATTTCTAAGAGGTTTGTTCATTTTATTGAATTCTTTTTTCTTTATTTTTGTCTAACTGAACTAGTCTTCAATCTCGGAGATTCTTCCCTCAGCATGGCCTATTTTATTATTATTATTATTATACTTTAAGTTCTAGGGTACATGTGCACAACAAGCAGATTTGTTACATATGTATATATGTGCCATGTTGGTGTGCTGCACTCATTAACTCGTAATTTATATTAGGTATATCTCCTAATGCTATCCCTCTCCCCTTCCCCCACCCCATAACAGGCCCCAGTGTGTGATATTCCCCTTCCTGTGTCCAAGTGTTCAATTCCCACCTATGAGTGAGAACATGTGGTGTTTAGTTTTCTGTCCTTGCGATAGTTTGCTGAGAATGATGGTTTCCAGCTTCATCCATGTCCCTACAAAGGACATGAACTCATTCTTTTTTTATGGCTGCATAGTATTCCATGGTGTATATGTGCCACATTTTCTTAATCCAGTCTATCATTGATGGGCATTTGTGTTGGTTCCAAGTCTTTGCTATTGTGAATAGTGCCACAATAAACATATATGTGCATCAGCATGGCCTATTTTGCTGTTAATATTTGTGATTGTATTATTAAATTCTCATAGTCAGTTTTTCATATCTATCAGATCAGTTTTGTTCTTTCTTAAAAGGGCTATTTTGTCTTTCAACTCATATCATTTTATTAGATTCCTTAGATTCCTTGAATTTGGTTTCAGCTTTCTTGAATCTCGATGATCTTCATTCCTATCCTGATTCTAAATTATATGTCTGTCATTTCAGCCTGGTTAAGAACCATTGCTGGGGAACTACTGCAGTCCCTTGAAGGTAAGAAGATGCTCTGGCTTTTTGAGTTGCCAGAGTTCTTGTGCTGATTCTTCCTCATCTGTATAGACTGATGTTTCTTTAATCTTTGGTGTTGCTGTCTGTATTAATCTGTTCTCAAGCTGGTAATAAAGACATACCAGAGACTGGGTAATTTATAAGGAAAGAGGTTTAATTTTCTCACAATTCCACATGGCTGGGGAGGCCTAACAATCATGGCAAATGAGGAGCAAAGTTACATCTTACATGGTGGCAGGCAAGAGAGCTTGTGCAGGGGAATTCCCATTTATAAAATCATTAGATCTCATGAGAGTTCACTCATGGGGGAACCACCCCCATGATTCAGTTATCTCCATCTGGTCCTGCCCTTGACACATGGGGATTTATTCAAGGTGACATTTGGGTGGGGACACAGAGCCAAACCATATCACTGTCCTTTGGATGGGGTTTTTGCTCTTATATTCTTTGATGCCTTTGAAGGTTTGATTGTGGAATACGGTGGGTTCCATTGACTGGCTTCATTTCTGGGAGACTTCTGGGGGTTGAGGCTCAGCTCATTACTCCTGGGCTGTGTGCCCTAATCCTGGGAAGTTAGTACCAGGTTCCTGGCTTTGTTCTCTTGTCCCTTGAGGTGAGAAACCTGCTGCACTTGAGGGGCTGAAGTGTTCCTGGTCCACTGGAAACAACACTTTGATCGAATGTGCCAGCCACAGCACTTTCTTGGGGTAGTGGCAGCAGGGTTTGTGCTTGCGTATGTGTGGCAGTGGCAGTGGTGGTTGGGTGGGGTACACATGTGTTGGTGAAGATGGGGCAGAGTGAACTCACTTTGGTTGGCGTGAGGAACCAGTGGAGGTGGGGCACCAACATCCATCCATAGACTCATGCTGGCAGCAGCATGGTATGGTTCCTGTGCATAGACAGGGGTGAGGCATTGGCAAGGGTGGGGCAGTTGTGTCTATGCATGTGCTTGCACCAGTGGCGTTGCAGCAGTGTACACCTGTGCCCATGCACATGCACTCACGCCAGCAGTAGTGGGGTATTGGGGTTCACACGTATGCACACACAGGCAGGTGAAGGCAGGTGAGGTCCACCCACTGTGCGTGTCAACAAAGTGGTGGTGGGTGACCATGAGTGAGTGAATGCTGACAAAGTGGCGGAAGGGAGGTTTTGGTCAGGAGAGGCTGCAGGTGGTTGCATGTCAGTGGGGACTGGTCTACTGAAGCTCTCTGAAAGTTTAGGCTTGGTTCATCAGTAAAGAAGCTATGATGATGTTCCCCAGGAAGCACCCTAGTTGGGAATCCAAGGAGGTGCTGCAAGCAAGTGCAGCCAGGCTGGGTCCCCAGCAGAGGTCAGCAGGCAGAGGGGGCCCAGATAGAATTGGCCTTGACCCATGTGCAAGACTACCTTACTCTGTTCAGGTCCAACAGTCACCAAAGGCCCAAGCTACCTAAAAGAGCATAGCAACCCTTGGGGGATAGGTGACCCTGGCCATGCTTCACTGCAGCTATTGCTGTGCCAAACCCTCTGGGCTCCTCACAGGCTGAATTCCTGGTCCTGCTACCTCTCCAAACAGCTCTCCTTGCCGGCTCAAATGTCCATGAGGGTCTTGGGGTCTACTGCAGCTAGGATTCCAAAGGTCTGCGGTGAGAGTGGGCCACTCTTCACCTATTCAAGTCACCCCTTCCCCAGGAGCTGCTGGGGTCCAGGAACAAGTCTCAACAAGGCCTCGTGCAGGGTTTCCAGCTTCTTCCCTCTTCAGCCTAGAATCTGCCTCCTCCCCCAATCCACTCTCAATGTCTCCCCTCTGCAGATCTGCTCCGAGTGTGCCAGTCTTCCTAATGGTCTGGTCTCTTGCGGCGAGATGTTATTCTAGGCTGTATCTAGTAAATCACCTTATCTCCCCCTTTTTTCTCTTTTTGTTTGTCTTTGTAATTTGCTGATCTTCTGTATCAGCAAATTTATTTCTCTCTTAATTGTTTGTGTACCTGCTCTAGTTTTTGCTTGTACATGTCATGAGTCTTACATAAAATATCTTATAGTTATAATAGACTAAAACTGATAGCAACTTAACTTCAGTCACATACAAAATCTTTAGACTTTTACCCTCTTCCATTTATATGTTTTAATTTCACAATTTACATTTTTGTATTGTGTACTCCCTAACAACTTACTATAGGTTGTACTATAGGTTGTTGTGACTTTTAACTTTTACAATAAGAATATATATAATTTACAAAGCACTATAACAGTATTGAAATATTCTGGATTTGACCTTTACCTTTTTTTTACCTTTATTAGTGAATTTTACACTTTCATATGTTTGTATGTCAATAATTAGCATCCTTTGATTTCCATTTGAAAAGCTTCCTTAACAATTTCTTATAAGGCAGGTCTAGTGGTGATGAATCTCCTCATTTTTGCTTGTCTAGGAAAGACATTATTTCTCCTTCATTTCTGAAATATAGCTTTGCTGGGTATAGTATTCTTGACTGACAGTATTTTTTCAAAATGGACTAAAAGCTTAAATATAAAACCTGAGGCTGAAAAACTACTAGAAGAAAACATAGGGGAAAGACTACATGACATTGGACACTTTAAGTTCTAACCCCAAAAGCACAAGCAATGCAAGCAAAAATGGACAAATTTGATTGTAATCAAAATAAAAAGCTTATGCACACCAAAGAAAACAATCGGAGTAAAGACACAATCTACAGATTGGGAGAAAATATTTGCAAGCCATGCATCTGATAAGGGATTAATAGACAAAATTTATAAAGAACTCAAACAACTCTACAGAAAGAAAACAAATAGTCCAATTAAAGAATGGGCAAGGGAGGTAAATAGACATTTCTCAAAAGAAGACACACAAATGGCCAACAAATATACAAAAAAAAAGTTCAACATCACTAATCATTAAGGAAATGGAAATTAAAACCACAGTGAGATATCACCTCACACCTGCTAGAATGGCTATTACCGAAAAGAGGAACTATAACAGGTGTTGGAGAGGATGTGTAGAAAAGGGAACACTTGTACACTGTTGTTAGGAATGTAAATTAGTGTAGCCATTATGGAAAACTTACAAGTTTCTCAACAAAAATAAAAATAAAATTACACATGATCTCACAATCTCAAGTCTGGGTATTTACTGAAAAGTCTTGAAATTTGTATATTGAAGAGATGTCTGCATTTCCATGTTCACTGCAGCACTTTTTGCAATAGTCAAGTTTTGGAATCAACCTAAGTGTCTATCAACAGATGAATGGATAAAGAAAATGTAGTATATATACACAGTAGAATACTATTTTACCTTAAAGAAAAGAAACTTTTTTATTTCCAGCAACAAAGATGGAATTGGAGAACATTATGCCAAGTGAAATAAACCTGGTACAGAAAGACATATTACATGTTTCACTTATTTGTGGAATCTAAAACAGTCAAACTCAAATAAGCAGAGAGTAGAACAGTGGTTACCAGAGGCTGAGGAGGGTAAAGAGATGAGGATATGATGGTCAAACAGTACAAAGACTCAACTGGACAGGAAAATAAGGTTTCTTTAAGATATACTGCACAGCATGGTGAATATAGTAAAAAATGTATTATAAATTTCAAAATTGCCAAGAGAATACATTTCAACCATTCTCAAGACAAAAAAATAATGATTTTTGGTGACTGGTATGTTAATTACTTTGATTTAATTATTCCACATTGAATTCATAAATCATAACATCACTTCGTACCCAATAAATAAGACAACTATAATTTATCAATTTACAATTAATAATTTGTTAATAAATAAGATAACAGGCAAAATATTTGAGCACACATTTCACCAAAGAAAATATGTGAATGGACATAAACACATGAAAAGATTATCAGAATCATTAGTCATTAGTGAAATTCAAATTAAAACCACAGTGAGAAGCCACTTAACACACACTAGAATAACTATAATAAAAATGACCAGTGATAAAATACGTCCGTGAAGATGTGGCTAAACCTTTACAATGCTGATGGAAATATAAAATAATATCACTACTTTGGAAAATAGTTTGGCCTTTTCTTAAAACTGATAAATATGAATATATCATTCAATTTAGTAATACTATTCTTAGGTTTCTATCCCATATATTAGTATATGGATAAACAAAATGTACTATATCTATACAGAGAAATAGTATTGTGTAATAAAAAAGAACAAATACTAATACATGATACATCATGGATGAACTTCCACAATATTATGCTGCATGAGAAAAGCCAGTGAATGAGTTTTTAAATAACCCCCACACTCCTAGTCTTCAGATTAGAATGTAGCCCCAGCTGACAGTTTTGTCTGCAACCTCAAGAGAGACCTTTAGCCAAAAGTCTCTTTTTGGCTAAAGAGACCTTTAGCCAAAAGCTTCATCCCACAGAAACTATGGGATAATCAGTTTGTTTTAAGCGACTACATTTTGGAATACTTTTTTATGCAACAATAAGTAATACACTACCCTTGTGAAATTTCTATATTGTGCTTATTCTGTTTCATAAAATGTGTTGAGTAACCACCTAGCTCAATCTATAATCTCAATTATTCTTAGGAAATAGGAATTATCGCACTTAGGGAGGCCCAGGCGGGCGGATCATGAGGTCAGGAGACCGACACCATCCTGGCTAACACGGTGAAACTCCGTCTCTACTAAAAATACAAAAAAAGTTAGCCGGGTTTGGTGGCGAGTGCCTGTAGTCCCAGCTACTTGGGAAGCTGAGTCAGGAGAAAGGTGTGAACCGAGAGGCGGAGCTTACAGTGAGCCGAGATGGCGCCACTGCACTCCAGCCTGGGAGACAGAGCGAGACTCCGTTTCAAAAAACAAAGAAATAGGAATGATCTATTCCTTCAGGATTGTACATAAAATCTTGCTAGTTCTAGCACCTTTTGGATGTAAAAGGATAGAACATTAACTACTTGTAAGTTTGTTTTGGCCAATATTGTTAATTTATATTTCCCTAAAAGTGTCCATTTCATTCACATATTCAGAATATGGAGTTTAAAGTATTCTATCATGATTCAAAGCTCTTCTCTATCTGTAGTGTATGTTCCTTTTCTTCCTCGTATTATTTTTTTTCTCTTTTTCTCATTGTGTTTTCCTAAGACTCATCTAATCTATGAATCTTCCCATAAACTACCTACTGGTCTTACTAAATAACTCTACAATGTTTCTTGCTTTGTTTCGTTTCTTATTTAATTTATGTGTGATATTATTTTTGTTTACTGCCTCCTATTTTGTTTCAGGTTTTTCTTCTTTTTATTTTGTTATTTATTTCGATTTTTCAGTTGAGCACTAAGCTGCTTTCATCCTTTGATGAATTCTAGTAAATGTCTTGAAGACCATAAATGTCCCTTTTTATACCACTTTGGCTCCATTCCACAGGATTTCATTTATAGTGTTTTGCGTTTTTTCAGATCTAATTATTTTGTATTCATTTTTATGTACACCTTAGCCCAAGTGTTATGTAAAAATGTGTTGTGTTTTAATATCTCTGTGTATGAATTTGGGAATATATATTTTTGTTATTGATTTCTGATATTAGCAACTTGCTACAGGGAACATGACCTTTTTGATATCAATTTTGTTTTAGAATTTATTCAATAATCATGGAAAGCCTCTCCGAGATGGTGACACGGGAACAAACACTGAATGAAATAGGGGGGCAGAGTTTCCATAGAAATATCTTAGAAAAGAATAATCCTTGCAATGGTAATAGTAAAAACAGAGGCCTTGAGGTAGAAATGGGTTTGAAATGTTTATGGAAGAGCAAGAAAACTAATTATGTGTGGAACAGAATGAAAAGAGGAAACCGTAGCAGGAAAAAAAAGATTGGAGAAATATTCAGCAACCAAATCAGGTAGGACATTGTGTGCCATGTAAAGAGACTGGATTTTATTCTATGTAGTTTTTTTTAAAAACGTAATTTGGTTTTCAATATGGAAATAATTTGACTTAATTTGCACTTTTAAAACATATCTCTGGTGTCTGAACATAAATCAGAGTATGCAAAGCTCTTGTAGAAGCATAGAGACAAATTAGAGGGCTCTCTCCAGAGACACTAGTGACTTGGACAATGGTGCAATGACAGAGGAGGTGAACAAAGGTTGTATTTAAGACACATTTTAGGCTGGGCCCAGTGGCTCACACCCATAATCCCAGCACTTTGGGAGGCCAATGCAGGCAGATCGTCTGAGGACAGGAGTTTGAGAACAGCCTGACCAACATGGCGAAACCCCGTCTCTACAAAAAAATACAAAAATTAGCTGAGAATTGGTAGCTAGCAGCTGTAATCCCACTTACTCGGGAGGCTGAAACACAAGAATTGCTCGAACCTGGGAAGCAGAGTTTGCAGCGAGCAGAGATCTCACCGCTGTACTCCAACCTAGGTGACAGAGGATATTTTAAAGATAGAGCTGGGCTTGCTAATGGGTTGTAATTATGAAATGAGAGAATCAAAGGTATCCCCAGAGTTTTTGTTTGTTTTTGTTTTTTAACCTAAACAACTAGGTACATGAGCCCATCACTGAGAGAGCAAGACTAAGGGCAGTGTAAGTATTAACAGAGAAAGTGGTATGAATCAAAAATTCATTCTGGAATTCTTAAGTTGCTTATTAGACATTCAAAAGCAGATGTCAAGTAAATAGTTGAATTTTTTTATTCTGAAGCTTAGTGGGAACGTCCAGGCTAGAGCTAATACTTCATTTACACAGAGAGAGACAGCAACCTTGTGCCAAGATGCTTCTCATAGCTATGAAGAGAATCTATCTACAGATTTGATCAACTTGAGTGCAGAAAGAGAAGAAAAAAATTGCCTCCTAACAACTGGCAGGGTGATTTTACTCATTTCGTTTGACTTTATGTCTGTCATTTATTTTTACTTTACTTTTTATCTTTTTCTCTTATTTTGCTAGTTGAACAAAGTTGTTATCCATTTTTTACCTATATTGGAAAATAGTCTATCCTAAGATTCTCCTTTCAATTAACAACACGTTGAACTAAAGGTTTCACTCACTCCATATAAATTAAGCACACCTGCAACTCCAGCAGCCACTTGGGTCAGGAGACCTAACCAGAAATTGATGTGGAAATAGTAGAGAAGCCCCTTGGGACAATCTCATAACATTTAAATAGTGAAAGTATAAACACAAAACAATGCCCAACAATGAAAGGATAATTACATAAGTATATTATGAAATATCCATGATATGGAATATTATGCAGAAAGTAAAAATTACTGTTTTGGAGTATTTGAAAATAGCATAAGAAAACATTTACAATAAAGTAATACCTATTAAATAAAGCTATAGGTGAATCGCAAGAATAAGAGAGAGAGACATTTAATGGAAAGTAAATAAACTGAAATAGCAATGATCTTTTAAGTGATCAAGTGATGTGTTATATCTATTATCATGATAATGTTATTTTTTCCAATTTTTAAATGAAATAATATTTAGGAATCAATAAAAAGAAAATATACATATAGGATATAGGCATATATGTGTTTGTCTACTCTTATACAGAGAAAAACTTGTTGAGTGATTTAGCAAAAGTATATTCAATGGAAAGCTGAGGGAAAATGTCAGCCACATGTGGGGAAAGAAGTGAATGAAAGATAAAGTGAAAACGAAGCATAGAGACTATGATATTCCTGAGGGGAAAAGGGAAAAGCTAGGGCATTCGTTAAAAAAACAAACTAAATACAAGAAAGACAATTTTGTGTTTTGTTTTTCACATGGCAGGAACTTGAGGATATTGACAGACTTAAAGTAAGGAAAACAATGGATTTAGAAAGCTGGCAGCAGTCGGGCACGTAGCTCACTCTTGTAATCCCAGCACTTTGGGAAGCAGAGGCAGGCGGATCACTTGAGGCCAGGAGTTCAAGACCAGCCTGGCCAACATGGTGAAACCGCATCTCTACTAAAAATACAAAAATCAGCTGAGTGTGGTGGCGCACACCTGTAATCCCAGCTACGTGGAAGACTGAGGCAGGAGATTCACTTGAACCTGAAGGTGGAGGTTGCAGTGAGCTGAGATCATACCACTGCCCTCCAGCCTGGGCGACAGAGTGAGACTCTGTCTCAAATAAATAAATAAGAAAAAGAAAACCGTCAGCAACAAGAAGAAAAACAGATAATGCATCAAAGTCCCCAAAGCTGTCAGTACCGCTGAAGGCAGGGAAGGAAGGTAAACAATGAATACTTGATTATAAATTTTTTTATTGAAAGTCTGGTGCCTTCCTGGAGAGCTATGTGCAATAAAACGCGATAATTTCTAGGTCAAATTTAACTATCTAATGGTAAATTGCCTTCTTTCTTCTTCTACTGTGACAACTTATATTTGATAGCTTGATGGCTCTCTGATTTTCTTCTTGGTGTTCTTCTAAGGAAAGGCATTTGTCAAAGCACTTTATGCTTCTTTGCTGAAGCCCTCTGCAATCTAAGTCATCTTTCAATGCTCATCTGGTACCTACTGGTCCACCCCCAGAATGCAATGAACCTTCCTCTGACCCTTCTTTGATATCCCTGATTGCCAGCCCATGGATTACACGATGTTCTTGGGCTTCCTGGGCAGGATTCCAAGCCTGCCTCCTGGCTCCAAATCTATTAGGTTAGTGCAAATGTAACTGCGATGTTTGCTGTTGAAAGTAATGGCAAAAACCACGATTACGTTTGCACCAACCTATATCAGGCTGGCAAACAAATATTCACAGAAAATATCAAGCAGTGAAAATTCTGCCCTTAGTGTTCCATAAAGGATTTCAATTATTTGTTCTCACAAATTATTTGTTACACTTTGCAGTGTAAACTGTACTTCCAAAGCTTTTCCTCGTGATCAAGAAAGAAAGAATTCTCAGATAGGTGAGAAAAATCAGTAAATTCTGGATTCTTGATCAGAGATGCTAATGATCCTAGGCCATTCTGGTTTCAGTAAATGGAACAGTCAGCAATAACCAGCACAGTGACCCTAAGATCTCCCTTTGAGTTTCTAGGGTGCTGGCAGAGGCTTGTGCACAGGCACCACTGTCCCAGCAACTCAGAAGAAAGGACTTGAATGGAGGTTTACGGAAAAACATCCCCAGAGCTTTCATGCCCCTCATGGGCCCTCCTTAGGCTAAGCTGTGTGAAGTTTGCCTCTTTCAAGACCTCCCCATCCCTGACTCAACTTAAGATGTCATTTTCAAAGTCTCTAAAGGCAGGGAGGACCTGCTGAAATAATGTAACCACAGGTTCCATTCACTAACACTCTGAAGTATTACAGAAGCAGCAGCCAGAAGAAGCCATGGCAGAAAGAGAACTTCCTTCTTGGTACTGAGAAAAGTTACTTCAGCTGTAGTGAGACCATCTAGAAAGGAATGAAGGTCAAGTAAGACCAGGAATGTGCATGTACTTTGCAGTTTCTGAAGCTGATATTCTGGCCAGACGTGGTGGCTCACCCCTGTAATCCCAGCACTTTGGAAGGTTGAGGCGGGCAGATCACTTGAGGCCAGGAGTTTGAGACCAGCCTGGCCAACATGGCAAGACCCTATTGCTACTAAAGATACAAAACTTAGCCAGGCATGGAGGCGTGTACCTGTAATCCCAGCTACTTGGGAGGCTGACACAGGAGAATAGCTTGAACCTGGGAGGCAGAGGTTGCAGTGAGCCAAGATCGCACCACTGCACTCCAGCCTGGGTGACAGTGTGAGACCCTGTTTCTAAATAAATAAATAAATAAAGTTTACTCATACCCTCTTTAAGCATTCCCTAGGGCATGCAAAGTATTCTGGTGTTTATGTTCATTTCCTTAGTGTCTAAGAGGTAATTTGTGCCTCTTTGTCAGAAATATGCTCATGTTGCATTGCCACTGCTTTGCATATGTTATTTGCTTTCCAAAATGTATTATAGGTTCTCTAAGGCCCACTCTTCTTTAATTCTTCTCATATTACATATAACTGATGTGCAAACAATTTGTGTTGACTTAGATTTCAATATAAAAATTAGTTGATCTCGTTCAGTTGATTGGACAGAAAGATAATCAAATAAAAGCTTTTCTGTATCTCACTAGTCTGTTTATCATTTAAATTTAATTCCATTGCTTAAGCATGCTAACACACAGTGCCAAAAATATTAATAAATAAGCATGCTGTTGTATTACATTCTTCCTCCTATTATCAGAAAAATAAAATGAATACTTTTCCTCCAGAACTGCTTCCTTAATTCTTACAGTTCCTCCAGAATGCATAAGACAATGCTGATATTTCAGTAGAGTCTCTTTGTCATGGCTGTGCTTTCTACTACATTTGCACACATCCTGTTGACATTTGATAAATGTACTTTAAATGACTGATAGTCATGACGATTACATGCTGTCTCCTGATATTGAACCACAGAAATGTTCTTGCTCCTGAAAGGTTCAATAATCACTCAGCAACTCACTTCTTAAGAGGACTAAATGTACACAGAAGTTCTTTTCATCTCAGCTACTGATTCTCTCTAATCTGCTTTACCTATTCAACCATGAGGGTCTTGTTTTTGATCTTTGGAGTCCTTTACTTGCTGTCCACAGTTCCTCCAGGTAAGACAGAAACTTTTTATTCTAAAGTTCTAAAAATATAAGTAATAGAAAATGCAAGGTCTTTCAAGAGTCTGAAAATAAATTAAGCATGGGCAGATTTTACTGTACCAAGAAGGCTGCTCAGAGGATTGAAGAGTTGATGCTAAAGACATCAATAAGGTGGTTCACTGCAGTGATTGAACCTATGATAAACTCACTTGAGGCTGGGCACAGTGGCTCATGTCTATAATCCCAGCATTGGGGGAGTTTGAGGTGGGTGGATCACTTGAGCTCAGGAGTTCTAGACCAGCCCCTGAAGGGCAACAGAATGAAATCCCATCTCTACAAAAACAAAAATACAAAAAATTAGCCAGGTGTTAGTGGCGCGTGCCTGTGGTTCTGGCTACTCAGGAAGCTTAGGCAGGAGGATCACTTGAGCCTGGGAGGTCAAGGCTGCATGCAGCTTAGGTCATGCTGCTGCACACCAACATAGGCAACAGAGTGAGATCCTGTCTCAAAAAATAATAATAATAAAAAATAAACTTACTTGAGAGTTGTGTTTGATCAAAAGATGGTGAGAGTATGCACACACAACACAGGAAATTTTAAGAATTGGAAAAATGAAAAGCGAATGATGACTAGAAGAAGAGCTAGAGGTGAAGAGGTGGGTGCCCCACCACAATCCTTGGTTCATGGGACACTTTCACCACTGATCCAGGCAAGGACCTGGTCTCTGTGTTCCTTTAAAGTTGAATAAAACTCATATGATATCATTTAATGTATATGGAAATTACTTTTTGTATGGTAAGAGTTAAGATTCCACCTTAATTTTTAGCCACATAATTAGCCAATTATATATAAGCATATTTATTAGTCAAGATGACTTTCCCAAATTAATTTTAAAATTCATCAATACTCCATAATAAAAATATATTAAACTGTGGTTTATACCTGAGATTTAGATTACTGGTTGACTTATTTATCATTTCTGAAGCACATTTTAAACCTTCAGAATTCAAGATTCCCTCATTTATATAATACTTCATGATTCAAGATTTCCTTATTTATATAATTACAAATAATTATGCCTTTCCTCCACGATTGTTAGTGGGTTTTTTGTATTTTTATTGAGATACAATTTACCATAAAATTCATTTCCTTAAAGTGTTCTATTCAGTGGGTATCAGTGAATTCTTAAAATTGTGCACCCCTCACCACTATCTAATTCCAGAATATTTTTATGACCCCAAGAAGAAATCTCTCCTCCTCCCCGTCCCTAGCAACCACTGATCTGATTTGTGTCTCTATGTATATTCCTATGCTGGACATTTACTATGAACAGAATCATAAATAGGTGATCCTTCATGTCTGTCTGCTTTCATTGAGCATAATGTTTTCAAGATTCATCCATATTGTGGCATATATTCGTACTTCATTCCTTCATTCAGTGGTCATCAGTATATTCCATTTTAAGAATCCACTGATGCTCACTAAATGGAACACTCTAAAGGAATGAATTTTATAGTAAATTATATCTCAATAAAAATGTAAAACACCATCAACATTCATGGAGGAAAAGTATAATTATGTATAATTATATAAATGATGAAATTGAAATAAATATTAAAATGCGCTCTGAGGCAATAGGTGCTTCAGAAAAGATAAATAAGTCAATTGATAATCTAAATCTCTGGTATAAACCACAGTTTAATATGTATTTATTATAAAGTATTGGTGGATTTTAAAATTAATTTGGGAAAGTTAGATTGATTATTGGTGTTGATAAAAAAATTTCATCGTATAGATTATTTAGCATATGGTTGTTTATAACAGACTCTAATGATCCATTGTGTTTCTTTTATATCAGTTGTCATGTCTCCTGTTTTATTTCTGATTTTATTTATTTGGCATTCTCTCTTTTGTTCTTGGTTAGTCTAGCTACCAGTTTATAAAGTCTGTTTATCTCTTCCAAAAATCATCTTTTTGTTTCATTGATTCTTTGCATTTTTTAAATCTGTAATTCACTTAGTTCTGCTCTGATTTTTATTATTTCTTTCCTTCTCCTAAGTTTCATTTTTTCTTGTTTTTCTGGTTCCTTGAGGTGCATAGTAGCTTGTTTATAATCTTACTATGTGCTTGCAGTAGGCATTTATTGCTATAAAATTTTCTCTTAGCACTGTTTTTGTTGTATTCCATAGGTTTTGGTATGTTGTGTTTCCATTTGCATTTATTTCAAGAACATTTGTTATTTTCTTCTTAGTTTTATCATTGACTCCATGGTTGTTCAGAAGCATGTTGTGTAATTTCCATGTTATCTGTACAGTTTCCAAAGTTCTTCCTAGTATTCATTTCTAGTTCTATTCCATTTTTGTCTAGAATATACTTGATATAATGTTGATTTTTCAAAATTTGTTGAAACTTGTTTTGTGTCTTAACATATGGTCTATCCTGGAGAATGTTCTATGTGATGATAAGAATGTATATGCCACAGCTATTGGATGAAATGTTCTGTAAATGTCTGTTAAGTCTATTTGATCTGAGGTACAGATTAAGTTCAATGATTATTTGTTAACTTTCTACCTAGATGATCTGTCCAATGCTGAAAGTGGGGTGTTGAAGTCCTCAGTTATTATTATATTGAGGTCTATCTCTCTCTTTAGCTCTAATGACATTTTTAATATATCTAAGTATTCCACTAGTGGGTATGTATATATACATATTTGGAATTTTTATATCCTCTTGCTGAATTGGCCCTTTTATCATTATATGATGGCCTTCTTTGTCTCTTTTTATGTTTTTTCACTTAAAGTCAATTTTGTCCAATATAAATATAGATGTATTAGGCCATTCTTGCATTGCTATAGGGTTATCATAACAAAGTACCACAGAATGGGTGCCTTAAATAACAAAAGTTCATCTTCTCACAGTTCTGGAAGTTGTAAGTCTAAGATCAAGATGTCAGCACATTTGGTTTCTCCTGAGGCCTGTCTTGGCTTACAGCTGGTTGCCTTCTCGCCATGTTCTCTTATGGCATTTTCTCTGTGCACATGCATTCCTGGTGTCTCTTCCTCTTCTAATAAGGACATCAGTCATATTGCACGAGGGCCATACCCTAGGAGTCTCATTTCAACTTTATCACTCCTTTAAAAAAAACTTATCTTCAAATATGATTACATTCTGAGATACTAAGGATTGGGACTTCAGCATACAAATTTTGGAGGAACACTGGTTAGCCCATAACGATGAATTCATCAATAGACTGATATGATCAAGGAAAGAATCAGTGAGCTTAAAGAAGTTTAAATAGCAACTTCCGAAACTTGAAAGCAAAGAAAAAAGGATTAAAAAGAACAGAATATTTAATAAGTGTAGACCAAGTACAAAAGGAACAATATATGGGTAAAGAAGTGTCAGGAGGAGGAGAAAGAAAGGAACAGAAAAAATATTTGAAGAAATTATGACTGAGATTTTCCCAAAATTGAAAATAAACAAAATCTACATATCTGGGAAGCTGAGAGAATACCAAGCAAGAAAATACAAAAAATTTAAACCTAGGCATATCATATTGAAAAGACAAAAATAAAATCTTAAAAGAAGCCAGAAGGGGAAACAATCTTTATCTGTGGACAACCAAGGATGAGAATTACATCAGACTTCTCCTAAACCACATCAGCAAAAAGAGAGGAAAGTGAAATATTTAAGATGTTTTAAAAAGAAAAACACTATCTTAAAACTCTCTGTCTAGCAATATTATCTTTTTTTTAGATAGAGTCTCACTTTGTCACCCAGGCTGGTGTGCAGTGGCAGCAACGTTGGCTCACTGCAGCCTCCACCTCCTGGGTCCAAGCAATCTCGTGCCTCAGCCAGCCACCACCACGCCTGGCTAATTTTTGTATTTTTAGTAGAGACTGGGTTTCGCTATGTTGGCCGGGCTGGTCTCTAACTCCTGACCTCAGGTGATCCGCCAGCCTTGGCCTCCCAAAGTGCCGGGATTAAAGGTGCAAGCCACCGCGCCCAGCCTACCCTTTAAATTAAAGTAAAAATACATAATTTTCTTAGGTAAACAAAAATTGAGTTTGTCACCAGTAGTCCTACCTTACAATAAAAGTAAAAAGAAATTCTTCACTCATACTCAATGGTGAAAAACTGAAAGCTTTCTTCTAAGATCAGGAACATGGCAAAAGTGCCCCTTCTTGCCACATTTATTTAACATGATACTAAAAGTTCTAGCAAGAACAATTAGGCAAGAAAAGGAAATAAATGGCATCCAAACTGGTGGTGGGGGGAGGAATGAGTAAAATTATCTATTTCCAAGTGACATAATTTTTTTTTGTCAAAAACCCTAAACTTCACTCCCCCAAAATTATTAAAACTAATAACAAATTCAGTAAAGTTGCAGGATACAAAATCAACATACAAATATCAGTTGTGTTTCTATAGCACTAACAACAAGCAACTGGAAAGCAAGTAAAGAAAATCCCATTCATAATTGCAACAAAAAGATAAGATACTTAAGAATAAACTTAACTAAAATGCTGAAAGACTGGTACATTAAAAATTGCAAACATTCATGAAAGAAAAGAAGACACAAATCAGTGGAAAGATATCCTATGTTCATGAATTGGAAAACATAATATTATTAAAATGTCCATACTATTCAAAGCAATTTATAGATTATATACAATCCCTATCAAAATCCTAATGGCACTCTTGACAGAAATAGAAAAAACAATCTTAAAATTCATATAAAACCACAAACGACCCCGAATAGTCAAAACAATGAGCAAGAAAAACAAAGCTAGGGGCATCACATTTTCTAATTTCAAAATGTATTATAAAGATAGAGTAATCAAAACTGTGTGCTACTGGTATAAAGACAGACTTATAGGCCAGTGGAATACAATAGAGGGCCCAGAAATAAACCCACACTTATACAAACAACTGGCCTTCAACAAACATGCGAAGAATATATCATAGGGAAAAGATGGTTTCTTCAATACATGGTACTGAGAAAACTGAATATTCACTTGCAAAAGAATAAAATTGGGCCTGTATCTTACACTACATACAAAAAGCAACTCAAAATGAACTACACATTTAAACATAATTACCTGAGACTGTAAAACTTACAGAAGAAAACATAAGGGGAAACATTCATGATGTTGGTCGTGGCAGTTATTTTAACTTATAAATTGTAACAGAAGGATTTGGGAAGGCCTGGTAGGTTTAAAGGGAATATTTATGGGTGATTACGGGTTATAGGCTCCTGTGCACATCTCAGTAACTTCCTTAGTAAAGGAGACATGGCCTTGAGCCCGAATACACTGGGAAGAAGCTGGAACTAAGACTCAACTCCTCTGACCCCTTCTCTCAATTAAGGATTCTTTTTTCTCATTTCACCAAGAATAGAGAAGCAACCAAAGATAGCTTTTCCATTTTTCCACCACCATATCTCTTCACATAGTTTGTCTTTATCCATAATCTACCTTCTCTTCATTCTCTGATTCAAGGCCAACTCCTCCACTTACACTAGATTCCACCCCCAATGACTTTTTTAAGAATTTAACTCCAGAAGTTAAACATTATTTCCGTACTATGAATCTCTACGCCACCCCCAAGCTGGATAATTCATTTTAGGCAGAAATATGTGGTAATAGTTCTCATTTAAAATTCTGTACATTTCCAGCTACTGCCTCATTTATCTACTCTCTTTATAGAAGAAATCATCATTTGTCTTTATTCAGCATCTCCACTTTTTCTCTTGCATTCTTTTCTTGTTGTTTTTGTTTTTCTGAGAAAGTTCTTTAATGTTTTTAATTTATTATAAAACATTTCAGACATTTAAAATAAAAAATAAGTAATATTGTGTCATATAATTTGTCTTCTCTTTTTAAAGCCAGAAGCTTCATTTATATTGATGAATGTCCTTCAGAATATTATAATTGCAGAATGAAGTGCAATGCTGATGAACATGCAATTAGATACTGTGATGACTGGACCATCTGCTGCAAACTGAAGAACATTGAAATTGAAAAACTAAGGAGGGAGCGAAAAGACTAACTTCATCTTCTTCAGACTCCAGGAGAAAAAAAAAGTCTTGAACTGTCTTGTCTATGAATAATTAGCATGATGGATGAAATTTATAATTGCATGTTTAGATGGTCAGGTGAAAATAAATACAAATTTTATAAATGCTTACACTGTATTTTCATTTGTGCATTTTAACATTTACTCCCTTAATTTACATCCACAGCCACCTTGTTGTTTCACCCATAGTACTATATCCCAGCCCTATCACTTGTTAACTGTTCGAGCTTGGGCAAGTTATTTCTTTTCTGTCTATCTCAGTTTCCTTATTTATAAAATGGGATAGCAATAGGTACCTACATTGTGGTATTGTTAGGATTATATGAGTTAGTATATGTGAAGTTCTTAAACATATCTTGACCCTGTTATATGCATTATGTAGACGTTAGCTATAATTTCATGGAACCCAAGAATTTGATCCATCCTATTCCTTTTGGGGTTTTATAAAATTATTCTGTGTGCCTAAGAGTTCATATTTGTTAAAATGTTGGGTGGTTTTGAAAATAAGGTATATTTTTCAGGTTATGAGATATATAATTTTATATAAACACAATCTATTAATGCAACATTATTCTATTCCAGTAATCTAGGACTTGAACACTAGTAGTGAGAACTAAAAAGAAAGAAGAGATGCAAGGTGAATTTCAGAATTAGGATCAGCAGGATTTATTGTCCGTATGATATACTGAGAAGGATGAATGATGATTCTGAGATTTCAAAGCTAATAAAAAGATGGATGCCAATATAATTCACTAAACTAGAGAGGCCAGAAGAGAAAGTAGGTTAGGAATGCGGGGAGAATCAATAAAGACATGTTTTGGCATAATGGGGTTTCAGTCATGTAAGGGATATGTCAGTCTACTAGGCATATTTACAAAAGTGTAATTTTCTTATACTATAAATTAACTGAATTCCTATTGGGAACCTTATTTAGCCTGGTCACAGAAACTTAAACTTAGTCAATTCATAGTTGATCATATATTCTCCAAGTTATTTTTAAGTTCCAAAAGAGGTAAACAGTGATGAGGTATCTGGGAGAGCATTTATTATGTTAACTTACTAAAACATCTTCATTCTCATCTGATCTTCTGTCACTAATCTAGGTGCAACTGCTGAGTTTTGTCTCATTCTTAATTTTAATAAAATTTGTAAAGCTCTTTGGGTGATGCCCATTCTTTGGTACATTGGTTGGTTCTGCTACTCAAGCATCATCCTCAGTCACCAGGTGGGAATATTCCTTGCTTCACCACTTTTATTCTGGTCTGAGTCATATAATAACTATTACTGCCCCCTTCCATTGCTGGGAACACCTGTGTGAGGGAAGAGGAACTAATGTGGGAAGACTGTCTTAGACCTATCTGCTGAAGAAAACCATGCAATTAGTGCTATGCCGTGGTCTTGCCACTTCTTTGAGCTTGATTCACATAAGGGAACACTCGTGCCCTGTGTTCTCAGATTCTACCCAGAGCTTTGGTCCTCCATTACCTTCTCTCATTTCCCTCCCTTCCCATTATCTGAAACCCAGGATTGGAGATGACCCACCACCATCTAAGCTGTCCTTCCTCCTTCACCCTGATATTCTCCCTCTTCCTCTACCTTACTCAAGATGTGATTTAAGGGATGAATCACGCTCCTAATCCATCTGCATTCCTCAAAGTCTATTATAAAATCTGAATGCAAGAGTTCCTTCCAGTACCCAGTAAAAACACAGTCTTCTAAAATCCAGACACCTGTTCTTTCTCTGTTTTTGAGAGTAACAAGTACATATGTTTAGTATAGAGTAATGATAAACTATGTGTTTTGGACTTCTGAAAATAGAAAAAAAAAGCAGATGAAATATTTTTGAATGTTCTTAAAAGCAATGAAGTTCTAACAAATTAGTGAGAAACTTCCCAAACAAAATCCAGGAGTGTATTAGGCAGCTTCTAAGGTGGCCTCCAATGCTTCTTGCCTCTGGATGTTCATGCCTTTATGTAATTCTCTCCCCTGGGGTGCAGGCCAACTTAGTGACTCGCTTCTGACAGATAGAATATAGCAAAAGTGATGAGATATCACTTTCAAGATTAGATTACAGAAAGACTCTGGCTTTTATCTTGCTTGCTCTGTCTTGCTCCCTTTCTCTCAATAGCACTGATGGAAGCCAGCTGCCATTTTGTGCTCTACCCTGTGGAAAGGTAAACATGGTGAAGAAGTGAAGAATGCCTCTGGTCAACAGTGAGGAAATGAGGCTTTCCGTCCCACAGCTCACAACGAAGTGAATCTTGCCAACAAAACCATGTGAGCAAGGTTGGAAGCAATTCCTCCCCTGGTCAAGTTTGCACACAAAATTGAAGACCCAGCCCACACTTTATTGCAGCCGTGTGAGAGACCTTGAGGCTGAGGCACTCACTTAAGCCATGCCAAGATTCCTCACCCAAAGAAACTGTGAAATAATAAATGTTTGTTGCTTTAAGTTGCTAAATTTGGGGGCTAATTTGTTACACAGCAATAGATAGCTAACGCAAGGAGACTACAATAATTCTTGTAAGCTCTAATATCAAGATGATTTTATTTAGAAGCATTTGCTGATTTAAAAAAATAAAAAGCAACTGAGAAGCTAAACTGTCCTTTTAGAGAGTAGGATGGGGGTGGCAGGAGGGTGGAGGTAGAGGGGCAAACAGAATCCAGCACAAAAATTTACAAAGGTGAATCACACAAGAGCTTTACCTTGTAAGAGCTCGATTTCCATTATAAGAAACATATATAAATAAAGCAACCCCCCAAAGAATGTCATAATTGTATAAATGAAGCACAAATTGTGTCCTTTATGATGGAACTGCTTTTCCTTAGGATTTTCTGCGTACTAGGTCCTTTTAAATGCCAGGACCCTTCGGTTTTCCTTTTCCTAAGGGAGGCTTCAGCATAAAGATAACCTACAAGATCAATGGCTGGCAATTCCTTCAAAATGAGAGCTTGCATTCAGACTGCTACTCACTCATGAGCAGGTGACTTCCAAGAGGGAAATTTCCCATAGCCTGTGTTCAGGCTTTGCCCTCCTTAAGTTATATGGAAGTCCCAATAAGGGCCACAAAATAGTATTTCTCTTGTACTACTGCAGAGAGCCCAGCCTTATCCCACCTGAAATTCTTTCTAAAAAGTCTTGCATCATGTCTCAGACAAGTCCTAATATGTGGCACCCACTATTTTTCTTGTCTTTTTTCTGCCTGCAAGTGGTAATGTCCTGTTGGTAGTGGAAGCACTGCCATTACCTCTCATTGTTGCTGTGGAAGCTGGTACCAAGTGTTGCTGATGCTGTGGCCCTTTGCATCCCAAGATGTCTGGAAAGAAAAAGAGAGAAAGAGAGAAAGAGAGAAAGAGAGAAAGAGAGAAAGAGAGAAAGAGAGAGAGAGAGAGAGAGAGAGAGAGAGAGAAAGAGAGAAAGAGAGAAAGAGAGAAAGAGAGAAGAGAGAGAAGAAGAAAGAAAGAAAGAAAGAAAGAAAGAAAGAAAGAAAGAAAGAAAGAAAGAAAGAAAGAAAGAAAGAAGAGAGAGAGAGAGAGAGAGAGAGAGAGAGAGAGGGAGGGAGGGAGGGAGGGAGGGAGGGAGGGAGGGAGGGAGGGAAAGAAAATAAAAGACCTGCTTTAGCTTTTTTGGTGTCACTTCCTTACCATAGGTTCTAGCTCCCCAGTCCCTGGCATCTACAAATTCTTCCTGGCTGGTCCAGATATTCAAACTAGAATTTTTGCTATATTTCAGAACCTCTTTATCCCAGGAGACAATATAGACTAGTAGTTAATAAATTTGGGTTCTAGAATCTCTGTAAGACTTCTCAGTCCCAGATGTGTGATTTTAGAAGACTTACTCAAATCTCTGCTTCAACATATTGAAAATGTGAATGGCGAAAATGTCTATTAAGTGAGGCAATATTTAAAATAAACAAAAAAAAGCCGGGCGCGGCGGCTCACGCCTGTAATTCCAGCACTTTGGGAGGCGGAGGCGGGCGGATCACCTGAGGTCAGGAGTTCAAGACCAGCCTGACCAACATGGAGAAACCCCGTCTCTACTAAAAATACAAAATTGGCCAGGCGTGGTGGCACATGCCTATAATCCCAGCTACTAGGGAGGCTGAGGCAGGAGAATCGCTTGAATCTGGGAGGTGGAGGTTGCGGTGAGCTGTAATCATGCCATTGCACTCCAGCCTGGGCAAACAAGAGTGAAACTCTGTCTAAAAAAAAAAAAAAAAAAAAAAAAAATACTTACTACAGTCCTTGATGCCTAAAAGTGCTCCAAATACCAGTTGTTACGAATATATTTGCAGTAGTTCCCCACCAAGCCATAGTTCTAGTTACTTACAGTCAACCACAGTCCAAAATATTAAATACACTGGGTGCGGTGGCTCACGCCTATAATCCCAGCACTTTGGGAGACCGAGATGGGTGGATCCCCTGAGGTCAGGGGTTCGAGACCAGCCTGGCCAACACGGTGAAACCCCGTCTCTGCTAAAAATACAAAAATTAGCTGGGCATGGTGGCGGGCACCTGTAATCCCAGCTACTCGGGAGGCTGAGGCAGGAGAATCGCTTGAACCTGGGAGGCAGAGGTTGCAGTGAGCCAAGATTGCACCACTGCACTCCAGCCTGGGTGACAGAGCAAGACTCCATCTCAAAATAAATAAATAAATACAAAATTCCAGAAATAAACAATTCATAAGTTTTAAATTGCATGCTGTTCCGAGTAACACAAAATCTTGCACCACGCAGCTCCACGCACCCAGAATGCGAATCATCCCTTTGTCCAGTGTATCTACACTGTAAACACTACCTGCCCACTAGTTATCGAAATCAGCTGCTTCCGAGATCCAGCCATTGACATCATCATGGCTCAGTGACCCAGGATCACCTAAAGCAGATGATCCTCCTTCCGACATATGGTCAGAAGATTAGTAGTAGCCTGATGCTATGTCACAATGCCTATGTCATTTTCCTCACTTCATCTCATCACACAGGCATTTTATCATTGTATATTAGCACGAGAAGAAGAGTGGGCAGAGCACAATAAGATATTTTGGGGGAGACAGAGATCACATTCACATAACTTTTATAGTATTGTTATTATAGCATATTGTTATAATTGTTCTATTTTATTATTAGTTATTGTTATTAAAATCTTACTGTGCCAAATTTATAAATTTAACTTTATCATAGGTCTGCATGTATAGAAAAAAAAGCACAGTATATATAGAGTTCAGTACTACCCACTGTTTCAAGCATCTACTAGGGGTCTTGGAACATAGCCCCATGAATAAGGGAGAACTACTACATATTGTAAAGTTAAAGTATAAGCCTAACATCTAGATTTCATTTACTTATTCAACTAATATACCTTTGGCACTGATGGCCTGCTAGACTGTGAGCGCAATACTGGTGTACAATGATAAATAAGACGGTCATGGAATCTGTACTCGGATCTCACAGTCTAATCATAGAGACACAAATAATTTATATAGTTACAATTGTGACAAGTGCTATAAAACAAAAGGAATTGGTGCCCTGAAAATGTGTAATGGGAAAGAGGACCATCTCTTCACATCGGATACAGAAACTGCTTCCTTTTCCATCTCCCACTGTTGGCTAGAACACATTTCTCTTTATTAGAATTGTCATTTGGAAACGCTGCATATTGAATCTGTAAGGCTGAGGGTCAGACAGGGTCATTTCAACTGCTGCTGAGAGTATGGCAGTTGCAGAACAACCACAGATCAAGAAGATGAGAAGAGTAGCATGATGACCCTAAGGAAATACCAAACCCAGGAGGTAGAAGAAAGAGCCATCTAGTCCCAGCATGGAGCATACTGTACTTCTCCATTTTCTAATCCCAGAGCACCGTGTGGGCCTAGGGGAATATATGGGTGAAAATAAAAAGATGGTGTGCTGGTAAACCACAAACTTGTTTTCAAATGATGCATAGATCTCCCCTCTTTATCTCCAAAGTCTATGAACTACATCAGCCCCCCAACTCATGGCACCTACAGTGAACCAGACACTGAGCCAGGGGAGGTCTAGAAAACAAGAGATGATCTCTGACAGTTGTTGAAATTATTCTTTACCTCTTAGAGCAAAACTCAGAGGCCGCCCTGTTCTGATATTTAAGTAAAATCAGGAATTGCTGGTAGCTGGGGAACTAGTCAGTGAACCAGGTCCTTATCAATAGTGGAAGAATAATAGTAATAGTCCTTTCTGGGGAAAAAAATATGGCACTATAATCGTCTTTGGCTTGTTTAACTTTGGCTTTGTAAGCAACACTATTTTTGCTTGGGTTAAAGACTCTTCCAGCTGTTTACCAACATAGATAAAAGTGTATCGTTTTGTTATTTCTTCTTGAGTCATATTCAATGCTTTCTTCACATGGGCAATGCCAATATCCCATTGAGTATGTCCTCTCTGAGGTTGAAGTTTCCAGGTCTTTTGTTTCTCAGAGTGATTGCTGGCTTGTTTGGGAGCCTCAGCCAGTAATTCTTTATACTGTTTATGACCTTTATACTCCTATACCTGCTTTTCATAAACCCATGCCCTCACTGGTTGGTTGCTAAAAAATTGGACATGTTATGACCAGGCACCTCTTGTGTCGATTTTAGTATGAACTTCCAACTGGGGTTCACTTGAAACCAAGGTAGGAACCTAACGTAGGAACCTAACGTAGAAACCTATCAAGGTTCCTGCCTTGGGCTTTTTCTGTTTGGTAGATTTTTTACTACTGATTCAATTTCAGATCTCATTATTGGTTTGTTCAGGCATTTAGTTTCTTTCTAGTTCAATCTTGAGAGATTGTATGTTTCCAGGAATTTATTAATTTCCTCTAGGCTTTGTAGTACGTGTGCATACGGATGCTCGTAATAGTCTCTGGGGGATTTTTGCATTTGTGTGGGGTCAGTGGTAATATCCTCTTTCTCATTTCTGATTGCGTTTATTTATTTTTTTTATTTATTTTCTTTTTAGAAAGGGTCTCACTCTATTACCCAGGCTTGAGTGCAGTAGCACAACCACAGCTTACTGTAGTCTCAACCCCCCAGGCTCAAGCAATTCTTCCACCTTGACCTCCCAAGTAGTTGGGACTACAGTCGTGCACCATCACACCTGGCTAATTTTTTTTTAATCTTGTAGAGACAGGGTCCCACCATGTTGCCCAAGCTGGCCTTAAACTCCTGGACTCAAGCGATCCACCTTCCTAAATCTCCCAAAGTGCTAGCATTACAGGTGTGAGTCACTGCACCTGGCCCAGTTTCAAACAATTTCTTGATTTCTGCCTTAATTTTATCCTTTACCCAAAAGTCATTAAGGAGCATATTGTTTAATTTCCATGTACTTGTATAGTTTTGAGAGATCTTCTTGGTATTGATTTCTATTTTTATTGCACTGTGATCTGAGAATGTTACTGGTATGAGTTCTTTTTGTTTTTAATTTGGTAAGAATTGCTTTATGGCCAAGCATGTGGTTGATCTTAGAGTATGTGCCATGTACAGATGACAAGAATGTGTATGCTGTTGGTGTGTGGTGGAGTGCTCCACAGATGTCTGTCAAGTCCATTTGGTCAAGTGTTGAGTTTAGGTCCTCAATATCTTTATTTGTTTTCTGCCTCAATGATCTGCTTAACACTGTCAGTGGAGTGTCAATATCTCTCACTATTATTGTGTGGTTATCTAAGTCTCTTTATAGGTCTCTCTAATAACTTGTTTTATAAATCCCAGTGCTCCAATGTTGGTTGCATATATAGTTAGGATTATTAAGTCTTCTTTTTGAATTGAACCCTTTATCATTTTGTAATGCCTTTCTTTGTCCTTTTTGATCATTGTTGCTTTAAAGTCTGTTTTGTCTGAAATAATAGCAACCACTGTTCTTTTTCTTTTCCATTTGCTTGCTATATCTTTCTCCACCCCTTTACTTTGAGGCTATGAAAGTAATTGCATGTGAGATGGATCTCTTGATGGCAACATACAGCTGTGACCCAGCCTTTCTACTCCCGAATATTTGCAAAAGAAAAATAAAAACATATATCCATACCATGACTTGTACATGAATGTCCATAACAGTTTTATTTACAATAGTCAAAAAACTGGAAATAATCAAACGTCCATCAACAGGTGACTGGATAAACACATAGATGTATAGCCATGCAGTGGCGCTCAGCAATGAAAAGGAATGAACAACTAATTCACATTATAGCAAGGATGAATCTCAGATAATTATGCTGAGTAAAAGAAACCCAATGAGGAAGAGTATAGAATATATTAGAATATATTATTCTATTCACATGAAATTCCAAGAAAATACAAACTAATCTATAGTGTCAGCAGAAAAGTTAACTGAGAGGTGAAAGATAATCAGGAGGGGAATATTACAAAAGGCACGAAAAAATGTTAGGGGAAATGGATATGTTCGTTATTTTGAATGTGACGATGGTTTCACAAAAGTATAGATATGGCAAAACTTATCCAATTTTACACTTTAGTATTTGAAGTTTATTGTATGTCATTTATACTTCAATTAAAAATTTTTTAAATAGTGACAATTATTTTAAATGACCTTGATGAAATATTGTGCAACACTTAAAAATACTATTTATGAAGTTTATAGTGACACTGATATATAGTATATATCAAGTTACAAAAGCAGGATACCTAATTATAAGAATATTGTTTATAGCTATGTAAAACAAAATGTTAAACAACAAACTAGGCATAGATGAAACTTTCTTAAGAAACACAGTTTGTCTCTAAGAAGTGAAGTTCAAGTGTAACTTGTCTATCTTTGTCATGTTTACTATTTTACCAATTTTCTAAAATTAGCATTTACATTTTTATTGTAACAAAAGCTTATCAAATTTTAATTTCACTCATTTAAAAGAGTAACAGCACATAGTTCTCAGGCCTCCATGAGTACTTTTGGGAAACCTGGGTGGGAGAACAGTGTCTTTGTCAATAGGAAAAGCTGTCAAACTAGAAAGGGCTGTCCATTTTTGTCCTCAGATGAGCATTGCCAACACAGCTGCCTCAGGGGTGTTCAGTGTAGCATATCTACCTGAAGCGAGGCATACCCCAGACCTGAGAGTTCTGTACAGGACTGTGTGCTCAATCTCTTCTCTCTATTCCCTGACAGCCAATGTCAGACCCTGCCACTAGCCTCCGCAACAGAAGCTCCCGGCCATGAAGCCTCTCCTCATTATGCTTGTCTTTCTTTTCCTTTGGGATCCAGTGCTGGCAGGTAAAACTGGCATATTTTGGGGGGTAGGGGTGCTTCATATAGAAGAACAATTCCACTAAACAACCCAATAAACATACTCCTCCCATGGTCCCTTTAATTTTCAAAGTAGAAAAAAGCATCAACCAGTTTTGATGTCAGCAAGACCTGGGCTTGAATCTGGCTCTCCAACTTGTTAACTATATAACTTTGGACAAAGGTCTAAGCTTCTCTGAGCCTTAGTTTCTTTTTTATTTTATTTTATGTTTTTCTTTTTTGGTTGAACTGATCAGCACCAATGAGCCTTAGTTTCTTCCTTTAAAAAATGGAAATGAAGAGTCTTACAAGGATTAAATCAGATCATGTATGGAATATGTCTATACATAATATGAAAAGTACCTGGCTCATGAGAGCTATCATTGTATTTTCATCAGTAATGCCCATCCTATTTTCCTGCTGTATTTTGTCTCTAATTCAAAAATGTATCTAATAGTCAAAACCAGAGAACAGTGAACACAATTTGTTCATTTTCTAATATACTGAAATTTCCTACAGTTAATTTACTATTTGTGCATCTATTAGTTACATGAGGAAACAGATTTAGAACTTCTAGTTTCAAGAGAATCACTGAGCTTTCTGTGATAGAAGAAATGCCCGATCAGATGAGAGCAGCCAGGGAGCCGAGTGGCCCTGTACTCTAGCTTCACCATATCCTTTCTGACTTTAGAAATCTCACCTTGAAAATTCTTTTCACTCAGTGTTACTGAATTAGTGCAGTCAGATTGGTTCTTCTACCTAGACGGACTGAAGTATTCACCTGAAGTATTCTCCAGGCAAATGAATTAGATGTTCAGGTCATGTGACTCACCAGACTAAATTTAAGAATTCATGGGATCACGGCCTCTTAAAGTTGTTGATGGAACCAATTCCACCATGGTTTATGGCAATGGATTTGTAGCCTCCAGACAAAGAACCCCATCTAGTGTGCAATATTCTTTCAATTCCTTTTGCATTCTCCTAACTTGTCATTTCCATAGAAATTTCTTGTCTCATTTTATAGACTGTTATATTTCATCTTCCCAAAGGTGTTACAGATTGTCCTCTAGGGCTTCTGTCTTGCCAACTAAGTAACACTGATCCCTTCTTGTTCCTGTAGGACAATTATCCTTCAAGTCATTATGACTCAGATAGGGTGTGTGTTTGCTCAAAATTTCTACAGATTCCTTGAGCTCAATAAGACTTCTTAAATCTTCAGAATTGATTTCATCCTCCTCCAAACTCACAAGACTATTCCACGTTGCAAATACATCATTGCACTTGTCATGTTTTTTGTCTCTCAGAGATATTTTGTATTTCTTCTCTTTTTGTCTAGAATGAAAATTCACTGAGGTTAGGGTCTATATCATACTCAAATCTGTACCCCAACTGTCCTTGATTTACAGGATTTATAAAAATTGGTTTATGAATAATAATGAGTAAGTAATTATTTAAAAAATAATGAGTGAATGACTATGTGAATAGTTAGCTTGATTGTTTGGGTTTTATTCATTGATCAATTAAGGGAAACTTCCAAGTTATTAGTTGTTTTAGTCAGCTTGGGCTGCCATAACAAAATTCCGCAGACTGTGGCTTAGACAAAATTTATTTTCTCATTGTTCCAGAAGATGGGAAAACCAAGATCCAGGTGCTAGCTGATTCCATTTCTGATGAGGGCTTGCTTCCAAGCTTGTAGATGGCCATCTTTTTGCTGTGACCTTCACTAATAAGACCATCAATCCTATTGGATTAACCTATCAATCTTATTGGATTAGGGCTCCACCATCATGACCTCATTTAACTTACATTACTTCCTGAAGGCCCTATCTCCAAAGACAGTCACATCAGGGATTAGGGTTTCAGCATATGAATTTTGGGGTGACACAATTCAGCCCCTACCACTAATTAATTTTTTCAGTTACAGGATCAATTATCATAACCAAATCTCCTTAGAATCCACTTGGATAAAAATTGAGGGACTAGTAATTTTATGGTCCAAAAAGGCCTGTAGTGAATTATCTTTCTATTAATTTTCCTTCCAGGTATAAATTCATTACCATCAGAAATGCACAAGAAATGCTATAAAAATGGCATCTGCAGACTTGAATGCTATGAGAGTGAAATGTTAGTTGCCTACTGTATGTTTCAGCTGGAGTGCTGTGTCACAGGAAATCCTGCACCCTGACATGAGAAACCAGCTAATGGACACTATCCTGAAGGCCCTTGATACTGCCATCTTTCACAAAACCAGAGAATTTAGACCAAACTGTGACACCATGTTGTGTCCATGACTACTGGTTTTTAGCATTTTTATAAGCCAGCAGACTCCTATGGTCTTAAATTTAAAGAGCTGAGCTGTAACCTTCTTTAAAAGAGCTAGATTTTTCAGAAAAACAATGTAGAAGATATTTTCTCACTTCAAAGTGATGTCCAGTGTGCTCATCAGCACCTGTTTCTCCCTCTAATCATAGAGGATATTCTTATTGTTTAGAGAGGCTTCAAGAGAAACAACTTTTGACACTTAAGTCATGTCCTACCTTCTCTTCAGCTTCCCATTTCCCATTTCTGTGACATTCCCGACTTTAGAGAAGCAGATTTGCCATGGCCTTCTGACAACCTTGTACATCTCTCACATAAGCCACATAGGCAGGGCTTAACTATAGGCTGGCCCAAGTCTGGACTGAGTCTGACCCTGAAGTTCCTTTGAAACAGAAGAAGAAAGGCCATCTTGTGATGGGCTGGCATAGGGTAATTTCTCATCCACCTCCCTAGTTTCAGTTGAGCAATGGAACTTCCCACCTGAGCCCCCAGGGTTCAGCTACAGGCTATAAGACTGCGGTCCTGTGGTTTAGTGTTGGTTCCTTAGCAATCAACCTCTGCTGCCCATCATCTGACCCCTCTGGATGGGTGTCATCCTGTGGCTTAAGAGCTAACACCATGTTGATCTTGCTTTACTATATGTGCAACTAATAAACTGCCTAAATCCATTTGGGCTCATGGTTTTCTTTACCAATCAACTTTATGAATGTGTAACAGGAAAACGTAGCAACTTGTGTCGTGGTGCTGCTGGCCCTACTGGCTACACTGGTGAATTCTTGCCTGGTTTTTCAACAACATTCACGCTAATGGATGCATGAATGTGTGAGTTCTGTATCTGCTGCTCAGGATAAAGAGTAGGTGGCAAAGGAGAGTAGATTCTGGTTGTGGAGCAACTTTCATGATCTTCAGTGCTGGATAGAGCTCAGGCTCTCTAATGATGTGGGAGTGAGAGTGTGGGGCTCTTGCCACAATAGCCAGTTGCTGATCTGCTAGAAGGATAAGGATACAGCGTCTTAGTTCCGGGGCTGAGATGACAGTACTGCCTGCCCAACCACACATGGCTGCTGGGAAGGGATGAAAAGAGAACAGAGGGTGAAAAAGCATGAGGGGTTGTAAGGAGTTCTGTACTTCCAGCAAATGTCCAACCTTTGAGTAAATTCAGTGTTGGTGTCTTGGGAGAGGAACACACCAAAAATCCAGTAGAATGATTCCTCTCAGAGGCCCAGACTCCCTATGTAGACTGTAGAGAAGTTTGGTTAAAATTGAGTGGGATCAGAGATGGCCTGGAATTGTAGCTATGGTTACTAAGTGTGCAGAGTAAATAATGCATCCAGACATGGCCAGGAAAACTGTCAGACTCTGAGAGAGGCAGAGGGGTCCCTACCTGAAGAGCACCAAATCTTCTGAAACATTGGCCTCATAACATCCTGGACAGCCTTAGGCTTGCTTTTCATCCCACTCCTCCTAGTTGGGTGCAAGTTCTCTACACATACAGATAAAGAGAAACCTGAAAACAATCTAGCCTGCTGACAATCTCAAGAATGAGGTGTAACGACACTTTACAGACTAATTAGAAAGCTGGTCCCCAAAGCCAGGGAGAGAGTCTACGTTTCTATGCTAGAAAGTACTCTCTGGAATCTGGTTAAGTCCTGCGTGGACAGAACTTTCCACTGCTACAAGATATCAAAATAAGGCTATTACATCAGGGCCAGGCAATCTCTATGCCTCAGACTCTGCTCTATTATTCGCGCTAGCCAATATTAAACCGGCATATCCCACCTCCCTGCTCCTTCGCACAGAAATTTGCTAATCCTGCACTGCCTTCACCTTACCGTTGACAAGCCATATACCCTGTCAGGAAATGAACTCTGTAACAACCAAGGTAGCTGCAAATGTTATTCTTTTGAGAGAAAGTGTGTATGTTATATGCACACCCTCCAGCTTTGCTAAAGGAACCTGAACAGATATTCACTAACTTTGGTTAGTCTCTGTACATTGACACTTCCAAAAGAAACCCAATTCCAAGATCCAAACCTTTTTAAAAAAATAATGTAAGTATTTACCAAATCCATCTGTATAGAAACAAAATGGGGAAGGGATTCGTCACAATATGAAGCAAACTGTCTTCAAAATTCTTTCTGAATATCGCTCCCTGAAATCTTACTCATTCAGTAGTGAAAACTGCATTGTCTAAAAGCAACATCTAGAATTTATCTGGAATGTCTAGAATTTGTAATAGAGATTCTGAGAAGCCTCAAGGGTAAGAACAAGCTCTGTCTTTAGGGAAACTCATTTTTACTTAGAGCTAATTTTTGACATTTTTTCCAGTTTTATTGAGGTATGATTGACAAATAAAAATTATATATTCAAGGTGCAGGACATGGCTTGATATACATATGCACTGTGTAATGATTACTACAATCAAATTAAATAGCACATCCCTTACCACCCATAGTTACCATTTGTAGGGAAGAGGACACTTAAAATTTATTTTCTTAACAAATTTCAAGCAAACAATACAGTATTATTAACTATAGTCACCATGCCATACATTTTATCCCCAGAACATATTCATCTTACAGCTGAAAGTTTGTACTATTTGACAAATATCATCCCATTTAACCCACATCCAACCCCTGACAACCACCATTCTACTCTCTGCTTCTATAAATGGATCTGGTGCCCTGTTTATTTATTTATTATTTATTTATTGGAGACGGAGTCTTGTTCTGTTGCCTAGGCTGGAGTACAGTGGCTCAATCTCAGCTGACTGCAACCTCCATCTCCCAGGTTCCAGCAATTCTCCTGCCTCAGCTTCCCAAGTAGCTGGTACAACAGGTGCACGCCACCACGCCTGGCTAATTTTTTTGTAATTTAGTAGAGACAGGGTTTCACCATGTTGCCCAGTATGGTCTCAAACTTCTGAGCTCAGGCAATCTGCACTCCTCAGCCTCCCAAAGTACCAGGATTACAGGCCTGAGCCACCGCGCCTGCCCTGGTGCCCTTATTATAAAAGAGTCCCCAGAGAGATCCCAAATCCCTTCCACATGTGAGGACACAGTAAGAAGCCACCATCTATGAACCAGGAAGAGGTTCTTCACCAGAAGCCAAATCTGCCAGTGCCTTCATCTTAAACTTCCCATCTCTAGAAAGGTGAAATAAAGTTCTATTGTTTCTAAGCCACCCCAACTAAGAAATTTTGCTACAGCAGTTCTAAAAGGCAGAGAGAGCATCTTATATTTTTTGTATTCTGATCATTTGACATCTGAAGCCTTGTTGAACCTGGAGGGTCTGCCACTCGCAGAGTTAGCCAATTCCTAGAGACAGTATACTTTTCAAACCTACTTGCCCACAGTGTGTTTTTCAAACAAACCAATTCACAGTCCACACCTCAACCACCTCCTTTATCAGGCCTTCATACTATGGGACCCTATCCACTCACCCTAATCACCCAAGGACCAGGCAATCAGGGATATTCCCTAGACATTGGCACCTGCTAAAATTATTCGAATTTTAGCCAGTCAATTTAGAGGTTTCTTTTGTCAAAGTTAAGAACCATGGCCAATGACACAGCCTCAGGAGGTGCTGAGGACATGTGCCCAAGGTAGTTGGGTTACAGCTTAATTGTATGCACTTTAGGGAGACAGAAGTTACAAGGAAAGACATAAATCAACGCATGTAAGATATACATTGGTTCAGCCCAGAAAAGCAGGACATCTCAAAGCAGGGGGAGGTGAGCTTCCAGGTCATAGGTGGATTTAGAGATGTCCTGGGTGGCATTTGGATGAAGGAGTTAAGCTCTGCCTAAAGAGTTGAAGTCAGCCTGAGTTAATTTAAGGTAAGGTAAGGTGGGAGGGAGTGGGTGGGATTGTGGAAGCCAAGGTCCCTGTCATGTAGATGAAGCCTCTAGTTTGCAGCCTTCAGAGAGAAAAGAAGTGAATATCTCTTATTGGACCTTAACCCATTTCCTGTTTGCCCTGAGAATATTACTGTCTCTAATCCTAATGCAACATATACATTTCAGTTGCATTAGGATTAGAGACAAGTTCTGTTTAGAAATGACTCCAAGAACAGTTTTTATATTTTATTTTCACATTGAAAATCAGCAAGATTTGCATCAGCTTCAAAAAGCATGTTATATAAAATCATATGAGCACTGGCAAGCTGCACTTTTTTTTTCTGAATGGGCAATGGGTTAAAAAGTGTCAGACTCTCCTGAAGAGCCCTCGTAAGGGAAAGAGATTCTCTACAGAATGTAAATTTCCCCAACAAGAGACAGTTTTGCAAGGCTATTTCAAAATATGTCAAATAAATATAATTCAGGGTAAAATACTTTTATTTTCTCTGGGGCCCACTATCTATCATGTGATGTTATACCAGATTCAGGTTGGAATTTGGCATCTTATTGCCACAGTCTGTTTTCTCAGCCTTAAGATCACTATTTTAATGTTAATGCTGGTCAGTTGTGTCTAAACTCCAAAGGGAGGAAGATATAATAAGGGATCGGCAACACCTCCCACCTTCCCATCATTGCCTGATATAAGAATAGCTACTCCTGCTCTCTTTTGATTCCCATTTGCATGGAATACTTTTTCCCACCCTTTTACCTTGAGTGTGTATGAATCCTTCTGTGTTAGATGAGTCCCTTGAAGACAGTGGATATTTGGATTGTGATCTTTTAATCCATTCTCCCATTCTGTATCTTTTGAGTGGAGCATTTAGGCCATTTACATTCAATGTTAATATTGAAATATGAAGTGCTGTTTTTTTCATCATGTTAATTGTTATCTAGATATGTTTTTTTCATTGTGTTACTGTTTCATAGGCCTGTGAGTTTTCAGTTTTCAAGTTCTATTTTGACGTATATTGAGCTTTTGTTTCAAAGTTTAGAACTCCTTATAGCAGTTCTTGGAGTGCTGATTTGGAAGTGACAAATTCCCTCAGCATTTGTTTGTCTGAAAATAACTTTATTTCTCCATTTATGAAACTTAGTTTTGCAGGATACAAAATTCTTGGCTGACAGTTGTTCTGTTTAAGGAGGTTGAAGATATGACCCCAATCCTCTCTGGCTTCTAAGGTTTCTGCTGAGAAGTCTGCTGTTAGTCTGATAGGATTTGTTTGTAATTTAACTGCTGCTTTTTTCTTACTGCTCTTAGAATTATTTCCTTCATGTCAACTTTAGATAGCCTGATGACTATATACCTTAGTGAACATATAATGAATTTTCTAGGAGTTCTTTGAGCTTCTTGGAATTGCGTATGTAGATCTCCAGGCAGGCCAGGGAAGTTTTCCTCAATTATTCCCTAAAATAGGTTTTCCAGACTTGTCATTTTCTCTCCTTCCCCAGGAACACCAATAATTCTTAGGTTTGGCCATTTTACATAATCCCATACTTCTTAGAGACTTTGTTCATTTCTTTTTATTATTTTTCTTTATTTTTGTCTGATTGGGTTAATTCAAAAACCTTGTTTTTGAGCTCTGAAATTCTTTATTCTACATGTTCTAGTTTATTGTTAAAACTTTCCACTGTATTTTGTAATTCCCTCAGTGTATCTTTCATTTCCAGAAGTTCCAGTTGTTTTTTTCTTGATGATATCTATCTCTCTGGAAAATTTTTCATTCACATCCTGAACTGCTTTTTAAATTTCTTTAAGATGGTTTTCACCTTTCTCCAATATCTTCTTGAGTAGCTTAATAATCTTCATATTTCTTAACTGGTATTTCAAAGATTTCATCTTGGCTTGAGTCCATTGCTGGAGAGCTAGTATGATCTTTTCGGTGTGTTATAGCACCTTGTTTTGTCATATTGCTAGAGTTATTTTTCTGGTTCCTTCTCATTTGGATCGACTATTTCTTCTCATTATTCTTGAATTTATGTTTGATATGACTGTGTTTATTTGCTTGTTTGTTCTTAAATTTCTTTTTTCCCCTTAAGGATGAAACTTTAATTCTTATAGTTAATTATAGCCTAATTCAGTTCTTGGTGCTTTAGGGGGTGAAGACCCTTGGTTACAGAGTTTTTGTATGATGGTTTTCTTATATGCTAGTTGTAGTAGCATTGTGCTCAGTGTGTGAGCAAGTTCACTATGTCCTATGGGGTTGGAATGGTCTCTTAAAGCTTATCCCATTCCCCCATAGTGTGTACTTATTTATTTACTTATTTTCCCCCAGTATTTTATTTACTAATTTGATGGTTCAGGCTTCAGGCCAGTAGGGGAGGTGTCCCTGGGTAGGAACCAGTTGTGGCTAAAGCAGGTGAGTGAATGATGTCCCAGGCTTGACAGAGGAGGCTGGAGGAACTCTCAGTGAGTTAAACTGGGGTCTTATTGGGGGAAGGGTTGGAGCCACCTCAGCCCTGCTGCCAGATCACCAGGAAAGTTACCCACCACTCAGGCATGCTCCTGTCCCAGTGTTCCTGCTGTTCAGGAGCTGACTGACAGGCCTTTTTTATGACCTTTTTTTCATCTGTAGGAATGTTGATATTCCAAATAGAAAGGAATTATGGCTCTGCCTCTCATGCAACCTTGAACCTAGAGGGTGCTCCTCCTGTGGGGATGTGTTCCAGGAAGACTGTCTGTAGTTGCACCCACACTAAGCTCCCATGGGAGAAGCCCAACTGTGCCTATGGTGGTGGACAACATGAGAAAGACCTCCTTTTCTCCAAGACCCTTCACGCGCACCAGAGCTGTCTGACTGTTGGGATAGAGCTGAAGACCTTCCCTGCTGAGCCCAACACTTCAACTGTGCCTCTACTGAAGGAAGCCTTCCATCTGATGCTCAAGGCCTGCCGCCTGGATTCTTTTGTCCCACAGAGTGTTCCCTTGATGTGGTGCACTCCTCCTTCCCCTGCAAGTGGGAGTCCCTGGGAGCCAGATTACTGTGAGTGTTGTTGTTCCTCTGGGTGTAGCTGCCCAGAGAAGTTGGCACACTCCAGGCTGGTGTTGGGGACTGTCTCCAAGGGATCAGTGGGTAGCAACACCAGGTCTAATGGTGGTGGCAAGGTTGTGACACAGACTCTGTGAAATTCCTTGGTTATTGATAGCCTTAGTGAGTTGGCTTTCTTGAATGCGGGTTACAGTAGTAATGAACTGGTCATGTGGACAGACTCAGGACCTCCTGGTTAGCCAGAGTGGTGCAGGCAGTGGTGATAACTGAGATCCCATAGCAGTTTTCTCCTTTCTGGGTGCAATGTTAATCTACCAGGAGATACTGTCACGGACTGTGTCGGTTGGCCTCCAGCCAGGAGGTGGCGCTTGCAAAACAGCAGCAGCTGCGGTAGAGCAGTGGGATTTTTGCTTGCCTGGTGTTGCCCAGAGGGAGATACTCTGGTTTCTCCGGACGTGGGTGGGGCCATGTAGCGCCCAAGAGACTGTGCTTTGCGTTGAGTTACCAGGGCGGGTGGCGGGGCAAAGCTAGGTAGGGGCTAGGTCGGGCGGGCTTGCACACTGGTCTCCATGTGCAGAAAAAGCAGGAACTTCTATGGGTGTTGGGGGATGGGAGCGGATCTCAGGCTACTGGGTTGATGTTTCAGAGTGGAGCATTGCTGCCCCTGCTCCATAGAAGAGTCTGTGCAAGGGGTAGGGAGTAGCGGGCGGTGGTAAAATCCACAGTTCCTACCCACTTGGCAAGGCAGATCCACTCCCACGGTGTTCCACTGAAAGCAGCGAGCTGAGTTCCAGTCAGCCTGTAATCAGAACTGGCGGCTGCGGGGAGTCATAAGCTTTCCCCGCAGAGACCGCAGTCCGGGCGTTCAGGCCACGCCCCCTCCCTGCCCGCTGCAAAGCCGGCGTGCCCCGGTGGCTCCTGCGATTGCAGTTTCTGCACCCACAACTCCTGCACCTGTGGCTCCTGCACTTGCAGCCCACTTTTCACCCTCCCCCGCCCTAGCCCTGGCCAAGGAAGTTCGTCCCCACCCGAGGTTGTATTGTAACCCCGTTGGGAGCTTCTTTCAACCTGCAGCCAGCGCCTGAACTTCGTAGCTGGCCGCAAGGCCTCCTGGGAGGAACGGTAAGGAATGGCTGCACTCAGTCCACGCTGGGATCTGGAAGTGCATGCAAGGGTCTCCCCCTGAAAGTATGGAATACTTTATATTCCATAACCCTCCCCAAGTCGGTTCCTGCGTTAGGTCGCGTTAGGGCTTCCCCCTCAGCACGCCCACCTTGTGTCCTGGACTTTCAGGATCCCTAGTGGGGGTGTATATCGCAGAGGCAAATTCCCTCTCTCACACTCAGGGGACTCGCAGCCCTTCGCCTGACTCAGTGTAGGCTGCAGCCTCCTGCTTCCTTCAAAACATCAACAGATTCCTGTGGTTTTCCTGTTCCGTTATTGCGTTGTTTCTTGAAAAACAGTTCACAATGTGAATCTGTACACACCATTTTGTCCTTCCAAGTGGGAGAGGTATGCTAGCAGTTCCTCTAATCCACCATTTGGGAAAAGTATTCTTAATTTTTCAAGGATACAAACATTTTTGTGGCCTGGTCATCCTAAACAGCACAAAACGTCTTTGTCCATTGCAAACTATAACATACTCAATATTTCAACTTATTTTCAATATGACTTTCGCTTCATTGTTTTCAACATCAAACTACGAGTGTTCCTTAGTAGGTTCCCAAGTTAGACAATCCAATAGAAAAGTGGGCAAACGTCTTGAAGGGTCGTATCACAAATAAGGATATCTTAGGCCAATAAACATCTGAAAAGGTGCTCAGCTTCATTAGTCATCCATGCAACACAAATTAAACTCCATATGTCATCACTGTATACTCCCTAGAATATTTTTTTAAAGGTGTAAAATACTAGATGTGGACAAGAATGTAAAGCAACAAGAATGCTCAGACATTGTGGATGAGAGTATAAATTGGTACAACCAATTTGGAAGACAATCAGATGCCATGTATTTACTAAAACTGAATGTATGCATAGCCTGTGCCCTAGCAATTTCTCTCCTAGTTATATAACCCCCACAGAAATGCCTGCACCACAACCCTATTTATAAAAGCAAAAACTGGAAACTACAAATAAGACCATCTTCACTTAGAATATTCAAATAAATTGTAATATCTTTCCCAGTGTAATACAATGTGCCATTGAGAAGTATAAACTACAATTACATGAAACAGATTAATAAACTTCACAAAAGTAGTGTAGTGTAGAAGAAGCCAGACACAAAGGAATACCTACAATTCCATTTATATAAAGTTCAAAAATAGATGTCAGGACCTTCCTATTAAAAGTCAGACTAGGAATTATTTTGTGTGTAGTAGTGACTGGTAGTGCCTGGGATGTTGTAATATTCTTTTTGGGGGCAGGGTGCTGGTTACATGGGTGTGTTAAATTTGTGCAATTCATCAGGATGATGTTTAGTCATGATTTGTACATGTTTTAATTGTATGTTATACTTCAAAAGGTTCTTAAGAGACTTTTAAGAAGCGATAAATTAATAAAAAGAAAAAGCACTAAACACAGGGAATTAGAGTATTTCTGTAGGAGAAAAAATAGAGAGAAATACAGCAGACATGGGAACACTGATAGGCTAAAGCCATTGTTTTAATCGAATGGTGCAACTGAGAGGGATCTGGGTTCCCAGAGGAAATCAGCAACAGCTTTCAGGTACTCACAACTATTACCCAGTCAGTATAGGTAAATGTTTTGGGTTTACACAGCATAAACGTGTAGTATCACACAAAATATGATATTCTTCTTTTTTTAAACATTTTTGCCTGCAAGAACCCTGCAGTCGCCAACATGAAGCAAAGAGTTTTTGTATGTAGACGTTGGGTCCACTTCTACCTACCAAGAGAAACAAAGGTTAATGCACAGTTAGTGTCCTGCAGTGTCATGTTGCCGTGGATAAATTAGACTTCACACCATACTTTTCACTTTTTAATGATGAATTAGACATGATCGAAGATACTCAAGACATTTTATAGCTGGATGCCCCTTTTCAGTTGCTCTTACCTTGTTTTCCAGGGGCCCTATTATAAGCCATTATATGAACCCACAATGAGTTACATGAATTACTGATCAACTATGTGGAGTTAACAGGACCCGACATCTTCAGCTTGAGACTATTTGCTTCAGAA
The DNA here is from genome assembly GCF_043159975.1 of Macaca nemestrina. Classification (NCBI taxonomy): domain Eukaryota; kingdom Metazoa; phylum Chordata; class Mammalia; order Primates; family Cercopithecidae; genus Macaca; species Macaca nemestrina. Next base: position 146,278,581 of record NC_092132.1, on the reverse strand, counting down.
AGAACATTCAGACATCAAAGTCATCCCAGGAGCCTGTGGAGGTCCCATACCAGGAGGCATGCAGGGTCTGGAATAGCTACCTGAGGCAGTTTGTGATTCTCAAAGTATCAGCATAAAGAAAGAAAGATCCCTGAACTGGAATTTTAGAAGCCTACAGTTCTATCCCTGTATTCCCCAGTAACATTCTGCATGACTTTTTGTCAAGTGCTTCATCACAAGGTACTTAAGAAGTACCCATTCTCCCATGGGTACTTTGCACCTCATCATGCTGTAAGTTACTTTGCACCCATGGGAGCATGAGTGTGAAATGGTTTGAAATACCTGAGACAAATATAGAAATTTATTGCTAGTAATTTTTCTACACCTTAAGAACTGGGAGCCTCTGGAAACCAAAGGGTGGAGGTGGGGTAATAAGAAGGCAGTTTAAGAGGATAAGGGTGGCCCTGAGTTGCCCCTACTGAATCATCTACTCTTGCATGCTAAGTCTTATCAGTTTCTCCACCCAGGTGCCTCTGCGAGTCCATAGATTGAGCCTTTGTCGTGTGAAAATAATCAATATGGTATGGTCAAGGGCCATTAGCAGGCAAACTTGCCCACCGTGCGCTCGCTAGACCTCAGGCACCTTTCTGGGGACAAAGAGTCCAGTAGAGACGCATTGCAAAGTGTCCAGAGATCCCACTATGCGGGGCATCAGCCCTCATCTCAACATGGTCCTCGTTCGTATCTATCTTCATTTTCTTTTTCTTTTTTTTTTTTTTGAGATGGAGTGCAATGGCACCATCTCAGCTCACTGCAACCTCCTCCTCCCGGGTTCAAACAATCCTCTTGTCTCAGCTTCCCGAGTAGCTGGGACAGGCACACGCCACCACACCCGGCTAATTTTGTATTTTTAGTGGAGAAGGGGTTTCACCACGTTGGCTAGACTGGTCTCGAACTCCTGACCTCAGGTGATCCACTCGACTCAGCCTCCCAAAGTGCTTGGATTGCAGGCGTGACCCACCGTGTCCAGCCTCATATCTGTCTTTTAAACACTTCACACTTGGTCCTTGAGTGATACACTTTATATATGAAGGTTTGAGGCAATGGGTAGGGGCTCTCTGCTGATCCCAGAAAACCACAAGCAAAACAGTTTTGAGAACCTACACTTTAGTGACTGAAGTAGACTCCTCATTATCACCAAGTTGCTGGCTTCTGTCCAGAGAATGTAAATTCTGACCTCTCAAACTGATGTTTCATAGGACCTCATCATGCTATAAGTTAATGTAATACATCTTAACCAGCTGTGTCTGTGGAGTCTGCTCAGTATAAAATTTACCTTGGCTTCCAAATGAGTGAAAAATAACATGGGTGGCTGACTGTGGAAGACAAGTTCTAAGAGTCCTCAAAGAACAGCCTCCTTCTCACCCCCAAGTCCTCCCTGTTCTTTGAAAGTCTCATCTTTTTGCTCTGCCCTACTTCTGCCAATACCAACAGTCCAGCCTTCCCCTCAAACTTCACCAACTCCCCAGAGCAAAATCCATAACCAGTTTCTTTTCTGAAGAGAGCCACCTCCTGTTCTATGTCCTTTGGATCTTTTCTTCATTCTCTGGACCAGCCCAGCATGTCCATCTCTGCTCACCTTCCTCCCTGTTGCAGCTTCCTGTGTCCAAGTCCTGCCTTTTTTTCACTCTTGTAGAACCTCACACCTTTCCCTTTACTGTTCCTAATTCTACAAGGAGAGGACTCCGTTTTACCTGGTGGAACATAGAAGAGCAAGTCAAGGACCACGAGGGCCAAGAGGACGCTCCTTGTGGCCATACCAATCAGCAACGAAGCAGCTGCAGTGTAAGGGAAAGTCACTCTCTATGCAGCTTTGAAAAAATGGGGGGCTGCATGGCTAGTGAACCTTTTGGAACAAGAACAACTGCCTGCTCCACTGAGCAATCCAATCAGCAAACTGTCTGTTTGAACATGACATCTCTTCATTAAAGCGCACTTCCTGGGTGCCACAGGCATGCTAGCAACTGCATGTACACTGTGTAGGCAGCCCTATTCTCGGCCCTGGTAGGATGCTGTGTAGGTGTCTGTGTATCTTCATTGTACATCCACTTAACAAATGCCTATAGTGTGCAGAGAACCATAAGGCTGCCTTATGTAGTTGACAAAAAGGTTTTTGCTTTTTTCAACCTTACACACACACGAAATCCAGGTAGGCATGATTCTCTCCATTTTAAAAGCAAAAATAAAGAGTCTCCGGTGGAAGAAATGACTTTCCCAAGCTCGCATGGATCCTAAATGGTAGCAACGCGACTTACAAGCAGGCTTCCCTGACTCCTATATACAGAAGTACTGAAGTGTGGCCTTGCCCAATTCTGGTATAGCTGCAATCTCTTTAGGAAAATAAGAACTCCTCAAAAATAGCATGGAAAAAGCAAGTCCCCATAACACCTGCAACATGACCTGGGGAAAAACACTGAGTCTTATTGCTCCCCATTGGGCATATGCTGTGTGCCCGGTAGTGGGGGGCATACAAAGAATTTATGACAAAATTATTGCTTGGAGGGACTAAAGGTCAACAGCGTTTGACAGTTTTTGAAGTGTTTTAAGTTTTTCAACAACTTTATCTGATATTGTATGAAGAACACAAAACCCAGAATCAGAAAGTCTTTCTGGTCTGGACTCTGCAAGCAGTAGCTTGACAAGCTTTTAATAGAGCACTTACTTTACCTCTCTGACCATCAGTTTCCTCACTTGTAAAGAAGATTGTACACCTGGCCGGGTGCGGTTGCTCATGCCTGTTAATTCTAACGCTTTGGGAGGCCAAGGTGGGTGGAGTGCTTGAGCTCAGGAGTTCAAGACCAGCTTGGGCAACATGGCAAAACCCTGTCTCCACAAAAAATACAAAAATTAGCCAGGCATGGTAGTGAGCGCCTGTAGTCCTAGCTACTCAGGAGGCTGAGGTGGGAGGATCACCTGAACCCAGGAGGTTGAGGCTGCAGTGAGCCATGATTGCACTGTGCACTCCAGCCTGGGTGGAGTGCACAGTGCAATCAGTCCCACCTATCAAGAAGGCTTGTTGTAAGGCCAAATGAAGTAATTCTTGAGGACAGTCCTTTAGAAAACATACATTTAAGGAACTGTTAGACCCATATAACAGAAAAAGACATTTAAAACTACAGATATTGGCCAGGTGTGTTGACATGCGCCTGAAATCCCAGCACTTTGGGAGGCCGAGGTGAGAAGATTGCTTGAGGCCAGACGTTCAAGATCAGCATGGGCAACATAGTGAGACCCCCTTCTCTATTTAAAGAAATAAAACTAGAGATGTTGCTTCTCCAACTAGAGAGTGAAATAGCCAGGACTAGGAACACATGCTTGCCTCTGTCTGTCCTTGTTTTATTCACAAGAATGCATCGAATATATGCCACTTCAATGGACTCTTGTTTTCCAGCTTCAGGATGTTTATGATGTGGTTGAGATTGCACATCTGTGAAAGACTCATAAAGAACTACAGAGCAGAAAATCAGTGAATAGAGAAAGAACAGAGGACCTGAGTTTTGAGGAGCACAAAGAGAAAAGATCAAGCAAGCACAAGTGCACTAAGGGACTCTCCTGAGACCCACTTTCCAACATGCAGTATTAGGCACAGCCTGATGTGCACTCTCTCAGCCTCCATGGTCCTGATCTTCTGTTCTCCAACCAACCCCTCTGTCTCCATCTCAACCCTTCCCACCGCGCCCTCCAGAACCACGGTTGTACTATAAACATAGCTTGTACTTTACGTCTTCCCCAAGAACACTCTTCCACCTCTATGTCTCGGCAAAATGCTGGGTTCTTCTCTAAGGACACTGCTTCCTAGCAGCCTCGGTGACTGAAGGCTGTTCATTGACCCAGGCTCCACACACCAGAGGACATGTAAGCCCCACTTCACAATTTTCTGAATGAAACCTGACATGATCCAGACACCGCCTTTCCCTCACCCGGTCCACGTTGAATCACTCATCAAACATTCCCAGTTCTGTCTCCAACATACAGTTCACACCTGCCCATTTCTGTCTTCACTGCTGCCACTGCATCCATGCCATCACTGTCTGTCACTAAACTCAGTAAATGGCCTCTTAAATGGTTCCCATAGCATTTTTAGATATTTACCATTTATCTTCCACTTGGTAACCAAAATGACCTTTTTATGAAAACTGAAATTGATTCATGCATTTGCCCTGTGGAAAACCCTTCAGGATGGCTTCCTTTTGGGTTAAAGTGGAAACTTCTTAGTGTGGATACTGGTCTGGTCCCTGGCTTATCCCCCGACCCGAGTCCTCTCATTTGTTCTGTCTCTCGCTGCATTGCACCATACTGGCCTTCACTATTCTCAAACACGTCAACCTCAAAGCTTTCACATGTGCTCTCTGCACAGTCTGGAAATCTGTACCACTCACCTTCTCATCCTCACCTAACATTTAGTCTCATTTAGAGGGACAGTATCTGTCTCTTCCACAGAATGTAAGAAACCCAATAAAAAATTAGGTTCTCTCTTGTAAATCTCTCTCAAAGGAACCTTTCTCATCCTGAGCATATAGAATATTAGAATTTTATATTTGTGCCTTTGTTTTTCTTTGACATTTGCTTCCTCCACTTGACTACAATCTCAATAAGAGTATGGACCATGTTCTTACATACATGTGATATCAGATCAAGAAAATGCAATTTTTTTGTTTAAAAAAAAATGTGGCCAGGCGCGGTGGCTCAAGCCTGTAATCCCAGCACTTCGGGAGGCCGAGACGGGCAGATCACGAGGTCAGGAGATCAAGACCATCCTAGCTAACACGGTGAAACCCCGTCTCTACTAAAAAATACAAAAAACTAGCCAGGCGAGGTGGCGGGGGCCGGTAGTCCCAGCTACTCAGGAGGCTGAGGCAGGAGAATGGTGTAAACCCAGGAGGCGGAGCTTGCAGTGAGCTGAGATCCAGCCACTGCACTCCAGCCTGGGCGACACAGTGAGACTCCATCTCAAAAAAAAAATTTTTTTAAATGTGAGTTTTCTAGGACTGCCATAACAAAGTACTACAAGCCGATTGGCTTAAATGACAGAAATGTGTTGTCTCATTGTTTTAGAGGTCAGAAGTCTGAGATCATGTTGTTGGCAGGGTTGATTCTTTCAGAGGGCTGTCAGAAAAGGAATGGTTCCAGGCCTCCTGGCTTCCGATAGCCACTCCATTCCTTGGTTCTGGGTGGTATTCTCCTGTGTCTTCACATTGTCTTCCCTCTGTTTATATCTGTGACTGGGTCCAACTTTGCCCTTCTTATAAGGACATAGTCATATTGGCTTAGAGTCCACCCTAATGACCTCATCTTAACTTGATCTATGTAAAGACCCTATTTTCAACTAAGGTCGCATTCACAGCTGATGGAGGTTAGGACTTCAACATCTTTTGTGGGGTTACAATTCAACCCCTAACAAGTGTTAATCTTCAATCTTCCTGAGTAATCTCTATGACCTAAATGACATCAAAGCAACCAACTGTTTTTCTAGAACACTGATTATTCTTCATTTTTCTTTCACCACATTTGCCCAGAAGAAAAGCCATCTATAGAACTGGTTCTGCTCTCAGGCTTCTGAAAGCCACTAGAACACATCACATGACTCCACAGGAAAGCTGAGTTTAGAAATTTGGTTGTTCTTTTTTTTATATATATTCTAGTCAACCTCAGATGCTATTTGCCCTCATCACTCCCCACCCCCATCCTACTCTCAGCAGAACCTCTGGCTTCCTATTTCACAGAGAAAATTGATGTCAGAGAATTTAAATTCACTTAACTTTGCACACAATTCCCATCAAAATGCCACCATCATTCTTCACAGAACTAGAAAAAGCAATCCTAAAATGTATATGGAACCAAAAAAAGAGCCCACATAGCTAAAGCAAGACTAAGCAAAAAGAACAAATCTGGAGGCTCCACACACCAGGGGACAAGGAAGCCCCAACCTCCTGCCAGCCCCATGCCATTTTCAGAACGATACCTGACATGATCTGGACACTGCTTTTCCCTCACCCCGTCCACATTGAACTGCTCATCAAATGTTCCCAGTTCTGCCTCCAACATACAATTCGTACTCGCCAATTTCTATCTCCACTGCTGCCACTGCGTCCATGCCATCACCTCTGTCACCAAACTCAGTAAATGGCCTCTTAAATGGCTCCCATATCATTTTTTGATATTTACCATTTATCCTCCACTTGGTAACCAAAATGACCTTTTATAAAACTGAAATTGATTTATGCATTTGCCCTGTGGAAAACACTTCAGGATGGCTTCCACCTGGCCCTGCCCTTGACACCTGAGGACTATTACAATTCAAGGTGAGATTTAGGTAGGGACATAGCCAAACCACATCAGCATCCTCTCCAAGTATTTGCTTCTTAAGATGGTGTTCTTGTTCTGTATCACATCACAATCTTCCTGGATTGCTTTGTATCTTTCAGGCACATTGTCAAAGTCTTTTCCACAATTCTACCTCCCCTTTTTTTGCCACAAATGCTGATGTGAGATTTGTTCCTCGATCGTATTTTCCTCTTACTCTTCTGAATCTCTCTTGCTGAATTCATCCATTTTTATGACTCTTTGACTATTGATTCTAAAATTTATGTATGCAATCTCAGTTCCACTTTTAAACTTCCCAACTGTCTACTTGGCTGTTCCACCTAGACATCCTACAGGAAACTCAGACTCAACCTATCCAAAACATTACTAATTGTCTTCTCATCCTTCCTCCCAAAACCTCTGGTGTTTCCAGTGAACTTCACCACTGAACCCACAAACTTAAACCAGAAACCTGGAAATTATCCTAACTACCTTTGTCTTTCTAAATTCCACAGATAACAAAAATCAAGTATTTATTTTATTTCTTATTGCTCTTGAGATGAATATTCTCCTTTTTGCACTACTGCCAATACTCTTACTTTACTTCTCACTTGATCTTGGAGTCATAAAGCCTTGCAATGGGTCTCCATGGCTTTGATTTTACAACACCATAAACCCATATTAAAACAAGTGTGGACTTGATTCCCCCAGCTTAAACTCCTAAGCACAGCATTAAAATACCCTTAGTGCATTATGCTAAGTGAAATAAGCCAAGCACAGAAAGACAAATACTGCATAATGTTACTTATATGTGGAATCTAGAAAAGTCAATGTCAGAAGCAGGGAGAATGGTGGTTACCAGAGGCTGGGGCCAGGAGTGCAGAGAGGGGAGATACTGGTCAAAGGGCACAAAGTTTCATTTTGTCAAGACGCCTGAGTAAAGACATGGGACACTCTCCCTCTCCAGAAAAAAAGAAACAAAATTGTGAATTACACCTAAGATAGAACATCTATGAGAAAACTCCAGAGTTCAACAGAGAAGTCACAGGAAACACTTGAGGCATAGAAGGAGAAGGATGTGGGTTGGCTAGGAGCCTGGAGTGGCTCCCATTTGCTGGGAAAAGGTAAGTGAGAGATTCTCACTGGTTCACATCTCCATCTCAGACTACTGTAACCCTAGCAACAGGAGGGCTTTTTTTCCCACGTGGGCCCTGAGATTAGTGTGGGTGGTGATCAGGATACCGCTCAAGGGCATTGCTCCACACAGGGAAGTCATGTTGAGTTATACACATCCCCTGAGATCTAAGAGGCTGCAACACAGTGCTATTGCAAGAGCCCAGCCTCCACCAGACTGAATTCTGTCCTGGGAACCAACAGGCCCCACATCTCCACAGAGGAGAACACCGACTGATATCCCCTGATGTCCACCCAGATGGCTGCAGTGGCTCGCACTGGATGAACCCAGTGGTGCTACAGAGTCCACAGCACTCTAGCCCAAGTGGACTACTACTCCCTAGGGAAAGGATGGTGCAGTGCACCCAGGAGACTCTCCCAGGGACAAAGGGAGTCCCACTGTGAGCTTTTCAGAGCCTGACAGCTCCTGTCTGGGACTGTGAGAAGCAACCCCACCCCCACCAGTAGAATGACATCTATGCTTGGGCTCACCCCCTAGGCCACTGCAGCAGCTGCTGGTACTGCCAGAAGTCAAAACAAGTTGGCCTGAGGCTGCCTCTCTGGGTCTGTAAATAACACCCTGCCCTCACTAGCAGCACAACCCCTTGCTGGAGCCCATCCACAGAGGGTGAGGCCTCTTCCTTTCCTCCCATGCACAACACTACAGCTGCTGCTGCTGCTACTGGCAGCCAATGTGAGTGAACCCAGGAGCTGCTTGTCTGGGTCTGTGAATAGCAACTACTCCCTCACCAGTAGCAAGGCCTTTGTGCTTGAGCTCACACCCAGAAGGCAGGATCCCTCCACTGCTCTGAACAACATTGCAGCCAGGAGCTGAAGCAAGCACTACTCAGAGCCTGAGAATTTTCTGCTTAGGGCTGTGATCACCAGCCTCATCCCTATCAGAAGCACATCCTCTGTGCTTTTGTGTCTGTTCTGAGTACAGGCTCCCTCCCCATACACACCATGGCAGCTACTGCTACTGCTGGAAATGAAGTGTGAACTCCCAGAGCCTGATAGCTCCTTGCAAGGGACTGTTGAGACTAACCATACCCATACCAGCAGCAGAATTGCTGTGCTCTAGCACAATCTCTGAGGTCAGGCTGTTCACTCACCACCATAGATCGCTCAGCCCCACCTACTGCAGCCTACACTCCTGCACACCACCAAGGCCTTGACATCATGCCCCCAGATACTGAGCACCCCATCTGAGGACTGGGAATTACCCGATCCATTCCACCATCTCTGATCCTTGTGCACTCCTCCTAGGGACCTGAAGATGGGCCCACCTAGCCTGCTGCCAACAACATCAACCGCAGCCACTCACATGTGTTAACTAGGAGCCTAGAGACTAGCCTGCCAAGCCCATCATAGCCACCACTAACATTAGCAAGTGCACCTGGGAGCCTGAGTGTTATCCTGCACCACTGCTACCCTCACTCACACCATTCATGCTGCCCAGGGACCTGAGAACCTACCCACCCATCCAGCCCTCCACTGTCACTGCCAGTACCAAGAAATCTGCCTGGAGTTGTCCCACCTGGACCTGCTAACATTGGTGCCCACATACACCACCCAGTGACCCAAGGTCAGGCATGCTTGATCCATCATTGCCACAACCAGGGCTTGAAGACTGGCCAACATGGCATCCCTATCCCCTGCAAAGCCTCACCATAGCTTCCATTAGCAATTGCAGCCAAGCCACTGAGGAATTACAGATACCACTGATGCTATTCACAGCCAAAGAAATCATGCAGAGACTACACTGCTGCATGCACCAAGAATCAAACGCAATCAAATCCTACTAAAGGTAATAAATTGATTCACCTGGTTACACAGTCCCTTCCAGGCAGGTGCGTTTCTTGATCACTTGGGACAACCAGATCTTATTTTTCTCTCTGAACTTTCCCAGGTGCAGAAAGTAATTTCTTTATTAATTTCATGTCTAAGTAACTGGTATATGAAACCAGACAGACTCTTCCTGCTCGGGTTTGGGCTTGGGTTTTGGTCTGAAGTCATCTCTCGGAGCTTTAACCCTCACTCTAAGCCCTATCCCAATATACAGTTAGAGGAACATGGTGAATGAGTGGAGATACCTGAAGCAAGCCTCAGAAGGGCCAGAATTTAAGTCCAGCTTTGCCAGTAGCCTGAAGAACCAGAGGAATGTTATGTTCAGGCCCTTTATTCTTCTGGGTTGAAATCCCCCAGTTTTTAAGTAGTGGGAAGCAATATAGGAAGTCATTCTTACTCTCACCTTCTAACTTCTAACCTTCACCTCGGTTCTCCCATCAGTTCTATATGGCAAAGTAAAGCCACACTACAGCCCCAATGACCCCCCAGATCAATGGGAGAGGTGTCCCCACCTCCTTCTGGAAATTATAGGCTCTGGGATCCCCTCATCAGACATGAGATGCTACCTCCTTGCACTGACTCTGATCTTCCTTTTGACATAAGTGATTCCACCTAAAGGGACAGGCGTGAGTTAAGCAGGGCCATGGGAATGTATCCCTGACCTTCAGTAAGGTTAGCATCTTCAAGAACTCTCTAGGAATGGGCTGGGTATGAGGACAAAGATCCTCTAAAAGGATTGTCTAGGAAAATGCAGTGAGTCATCTTTAAATCATCTGCCTTGTGTTACTACGCTCTGTTATGAAACTTGGAGCCCTTGGTCAGAGCCCCGGACACTACCCCTCTCCACTTCCAGGCTCCCTAAGCCCAAGAGATTAACCAGGGAAGTTAAGGTATAGGAGCTCTGTGTACCCACTGGTATCTTCTGGGATTCATAGGATAGGAAGACAGGTCCTTGGGATTTTCACTGTTCTCTAGGAAGTAGAATCTTTTCCAACTTCATTTCGTGTAAAGTGTTCATTACCACATGAATACAAGATGTGTTCAGTCCACAAATACAACAACCCACAGGCATTCAGGAGGTTGTACATCACAAAAGAGAAAAATCAAGACTAACAGCATAATGAACTGTTGTTTGGGGAAACTTGACCATCTGATTCTAAAATCTGTATGGAAATGAAAGAAAAAAACAAAACTAGCCAAGACACTCACCCACAAAAAAAAGGTAAGTGGGAAGATTTGGCTCTGATGGAGACAGACTCATAAATAGATAGAAGGATGGATAGATAGATAGATAGATAGATAGATAGATAGATAGATAGATGATAGATAGATAGATAGATGATAGATAGAGAGATAGATAGATAGATGATAGATAGATAGATAGATGATAGATAGATGATAGATAGATAGATGATAGATAGATAGATGATAGATAGATGATAGATAGATGATAGATAGAGAGATAGATAGATAGATAATAGATAGATAGATGATAGATAGATAGATGGTAGATAGATAGATGATAGATAGATAGATAGATGATAGATAGATAGATAATAGATAGATAGATGATAGATAGATGATAGATAGATAGATGATAGATGATAGATAGATAGATGATAGATAGATGATAGATAGATAGATGATAGATAGATAGATGATAGATAGATGATAGATAGATAGATAGATGATAGATAGATAGATGATAGATAGATAGATGATAGATAGATGATAGATAGAGAGATAGATAGATAGATAATAGATAGATAGATGATAGATAGATAGATGGTAGATAGATAGATGATAGATAGATAGATAGATGATAGATAGATAGATAGATAATAGATAGATAGATGATAGATAGATGATAGATAGATAGATGATAGATGATAGATAGATAGATGATAGATAGATGATAGATAGATAGATGATAGATAGATAGATGATAGATAGATGATAGATAGATAGATAGATGATAGATAGATAGATATATGATAGATAGATGATAGATAGATAGATAGATGATAGATTGATAGATAGATGATAGATAGATAGATAGATGATAGATATATAGATAGATAGATAGATAGATGATAGATAGATAGATAGATAGATAGATAGATAGATAGATAGATAGATAGATAGATCGATCTTATTTTAAAGCGTATTAACTTATTACAAAGCTATAGCAGTAAGGCAGCATGGCGTTAGTGCAAATATAGACAAAGAGAACAATAGAGCAGATGAAGTTTTCCAGCGTCAGACTCATGCATGTGCGGAGCCTGATTTAAAACAAAGGTGGCACAGCTAAATAGCTAAACAGTAGAGAAACAACAATCTTTTCAATAATTTTTGGTCTTGAAACAATTGGTTTTCCATAGGGGGAAAAATAAACTAATTTACACCATACACAGAAATCATCACAGGTGGTTATAGAGCTAAATGAGAAAGAAAAATAATAAAGAAAAAAGAAAGATAATATAGGAAATAGTTTTATAACCTAGGAGTAGGGAAAGATTAGTAAGCAAGAACCAGAAAATTAAGACTATGTGTGCTTACTGTATTGGCCGGGTGGGGTGGCTCATGCCTGTAATCCCAGCACTTTGGGAGGCCGAGGCAAGTGGATCCTCTGAGGTCAGGAATTCCAGACCAGCCTGGCCAACATGGCAAAACCCCATCTCTACTAAAAATACAAAAATTAGCCAGGTGTGGTGGCGGGCACCTGTAGTCCCAGCTACTTCGGAGGCTGAGGCAGGAGAATCGTTAGAACCCAGGAGGTGGAGGTTGCAGTAAGCCGAGTTTGGGCCACTGCACTCCAGCCTGGGTGATGAGCGAGACTCTGTCTCAAAAAAAAATTAATAATAGTAATAATATTGGGTACCTACTGTATGGCAGTGTGCATGCAAAGCATTTTATAAGCTGTATCTCATTTCATCCTCAAAAAGAAAACACACGCAAAAGCTTCCAATGCACTTTTTGAGAAGCAGATCTTGAGGCTGAGATGCTACATAATGCATCTGAGCGTGTAAGCCTGCAAAGCAGAGCACAGCCAGTAACGCCATGCTCTACTGCCACGCTACACACTCAGAGCCCTGTGGTCGTGGGCTGCCTGGGTACAAGCCTGCCTTAAGGGTCAGAACAAAACCAAAGTTAGTGTCATCTTCGCTCTGAGACATCCCTCATTACCCCAAGAGAGACAGGCCCAAGGGCCCTTCCCCAGGGCTGAGTCTCTGTCACTCCAGACAAGCCCTGTCTGGCTCCACTCTGGACACCGTGCGTCCAACCTTGAACACAGCACTGAACCAACTCTTCTAAGGGGGAGTTTCAACTCCTCAACTCCAAAAAGGAAATCTCTCCTAGAAGCTTCGAAGTCCCCTAATCCTAGCCAACATTTCATACCAGTCATTTGGAAAACAAAGTCCATCAGCAAACTTTTCCAGGCCTTTTTTGTTTTTCGCAGTATCTGCCTTCAGCCAGGTAAATAAGTCAGCCACCAGACAAGGAAGCTGTCCCTTCTCCACTGGTTCTGAGCCCCTTCTCCTGGTCAGACCAGTGGTTGACACCTTGAGAGCCTCTGTGTCTTGGAACTGCCTTTCCAGGCTTAAATTAAGCCTGTGTTTCGTAACCCCCTTTCTCTGCGCTCCCGAGCTTTCCGTGGTGCCGCGGAGGAAAGAAGACACAGAGCAGGCGTTTTCACTGTCATGTTTCTATCAAAGTACACTTGAAGGGAGAGGGAAAGTGCTCAGGCCTAGGCATGGGGATCCTGGTCTTTTCTCCCGTGCTGCTGTCAGGAAACATGACAGCCTTAGCTGAGTCTCTTCTTTTCCTGCGGTTTGTAGAAAAGGAGGTAGCACTGAATGGCCCAGGGCCTTTTCTCCCTCGAATTCTGCAGAACCCTGTGATCTCCTCAGTCTGCCCCTCCAGGAAGAGTGAGGCCAGCGTCCAGCCCCACCCAGCCCAGCCCAGCTCTATAAAGGAGCCTCTCAGGCAGCCACGACTGGGAGTTTCAGCTCTGTGCCCTCTTCGGCCATGAACCTCCATCTTTCTGCGTTACTCCTCCTCCTGGTGATCTTACTGCCTTCAGGTAAAACAGTGGGTGTGGGTCTGAACATAAAAGTGGGGGTTCCCAAAGATTGAGATGCTTTAAAAGCCCTCTAACTATAAGCCCAGCAACAGGACACCAATATCAGATGGGCCAGCAGGTTAGGGGCACAGCGAGCAGACTGCTCCTGCCCTGCTCTGCTGCTGCTGCAGCCGCAAGATCTGCCTGGGCACCGGGGAGGGGAGTGGATGTCACTGTGCACACAGATCATGCAGCAACCCAAATTCCTATCTCCCCTCCAATGCCTCTGGCTACCCTGAGCGTTATCCGGCTTGCCGAGATGTGATCAGAGGTGAGGTGAATCACAACTAACAAGCCATCCACCAGGAGGTGATGGCAGGCCTAGGATTTCTCCCAGCCTCATGAAGATTGACGTTTCTTTTCTGTGGTCTCTCCCCACATCAGGAAAAGGTATGTTTGGGAATGATGGAGTCAAAGTCCGCACCTGCACTAGCCGGAAAGCCGTATGTTTCTTCGGGTGTCCGCCGGGATACCAGTGGATTGCGTTCTGCCACAATATTCTGTCTTGCTGTAAAAATATGACACGTTTTCAACCCCCACAAGCCAAAGAGCCATGGTCTCATTAAAAAGATGTGTGAATGGCTCAAAGTACTAAACTCCTAATCTGTGTGTAAGGATCTGAGAGCTTGTAAGTGAGCCATGGGCAGCCAATGAGGACCAGATTCTGATAATTTACTGGCAAAATTCCAGAAGCATTTTGTAAAGGGAGCACTGCCATGAAATGCATCCCCTATTATTTTTCCTACCCTCCCATCCCCAATCACTCATTCCTCTTTCGAATTCAAATTCAGGCCAGGCACAGTGGCTCACGCCCGCCAGTAACCACAACACTTTGGGAGGCTGAGGTAGGCAGATCACCTGAGGTCAGGGGTTCATGACCAGCCTGGTCAACATGGTGAAACCCCATCTCTACTAAAAATACAAAAATCAGCTGGGTTTGGTGGTGGGTGCCTGTAATCCCAGCTACTCGGGGAGGCTGAGGCAGGAGAATTGCTTGAACCTGGGAGACAGAGGTTGCATTGAGCCGAGATCGTGCCACTGCACTCCAGCCTGGACAACAGAGCAAGATTCCATCTCAAAAAATAATAATAATAAAATTCGATGGATTAATACAAGTTCACAGGCCCAAGCGATGATATATTCTGGGCATAGAAACGAGCTAACCATGCACCAGGCACACATTTGAGTGATTTTCATCTATTAGGTAACTTACTCCACACAATAAAATCTACAATTTCTCCCATTTTGCAGATGAAGAATATGTTCCAAGGTCACACGACAAGAGTTAGTCCTGGGATTAAACCCAGACAGTCTGCACGCAGTGTCTTGAGTGTAAAGTTGCACCACCTCTCTGTTAGTAAGTATGAGATTCTAGCCAGATTGTGGTTCCAATGAGGAGGCAAGAATCCAACTAGACCCCTCGAATGGCAAGCCCCTCAACGCTCATCCTGTGGTTTAAAGCCATCACGCTTCTGGTTGCCAAGTTGCTTTCATGGTTCTGTACTCAGTGGCTTTCATGAGTCACGATCAGTGTCACCCTAAAATCCCACACACTGAACATGCTACTTTCACCACTGCAGTGACACACTGGACCATACACCCATTCCAAATGTGCAGCTGTCTGCCAGGCAGGACTGTCCAACAGCACATCCTACCATCCACTCCAGGGTTCCCACCTGGAGGCAGAGGCCTCGGGTCTGCATTGAGACCCTCCTCATTCTCTACTAAGAAAAGAGAAGGGTAGCTGAGTTTCAGGAGCTCCCTTCTCCACGAACGTGCCTGGCAGGCACACTCTGACAGTCTGCACTGAATGCTAAGCAGGGGTGAACTGACTGCTCAGAGCCCAGCCTCAACATCAATCCCCCAAATGCTAGCAAAGAAGAAAAACCAGAGATCATCATGGTCCATGAGGCAAGCCTCTGAGGGCATCATGCTTTAGCTCATCCCTTTGGGTCTGTGAGTGTGTCTACAGTGGGCCTGTGGCATCAGACCAGCTGCACGTGCTCATTTCAAACCACCCCCGTATAAAAAAAAAAAAAAACAGGGAAGGACATTGCAAAAGTTCACAAAACAATATAAATGCAGTGAAATTAACATAAAAATAGAAAATAAAAGAGAAAACTGGGTGAAGGGAAAAAGGAGATATTCTTTCACCAGATGTCAAAAGGATCCAAAGCTCAAAAAAGGCTAAACACCCCAACGCTTTTCTTGCAGTTTCTAAGGTCATGGTCACTCCAGCCTGGTGGAGATGCTGCTCTAACTTTGACAGTGGGGAGCAGAAAAGACACAGCTCTCTCCAGCCGCACTCAGAGAGGACCGAAACTGTACAATTACTTTTGCTGAAAACCCACACAAGAAACAAGAATACTAAATGATCACACACAAACAGCGTAATGTACTGACCCTGTAGCCCACTGGATGTGAACTTCGAGTCAGTGGGCAGCGCCTCTGCGGGGGCCACAGGTGTCAATTTCACTCTCCAAGTTCCAGGGCAGCCATGGGGAGGGTCCACAATTTAGGCTTAGGGACCTATGTCTCCAGAAATTTTACTAGAGTGAATGACAGAATCACATGGTTGCCATCGAGATACCAGCTCATCCTGGTGCAGCAAACTGTTTCAGGACCATGATTAGACAGAACAGCCCTGCAGAGCCCCTTTGGTTTATGGGCGTATCTCACACCGATTCTGTGGGGGCAAGATATATTCCCAGTACTCTCTGTATGCTTAAGATATCCAGAGTTGATGTCTGTTACTTGAAACCAAGAAATCTGGCCAGGTGCAGTGGCTCACGCCTGTAATCCCAGCACTTTGGGAAGCCGAGGCAGGCAGATAACCTGAGTTCGATACTAGCCTGGCCAACATGATGAAACTCCATCTCCACAAAAATACAAAAATTAGCCAGGCTGCTCTCGAACTCCTGACCTCAGGTGTCCATCCACCTCGACCTCCCAAAGTACTCAGCTGTCAAATAATAATCACAAAGGACTCCCCATATTGTGTCTGTCAAGTTACATTAAACGGTTCAGATATGGAGCCACGGCACTTTTCCAAAAGCCAGCGTCTCTGCCTTTCAAGATCCAGGTATACAGAAGCTCAGCTTTTGTTCAACAAACGTCAGACTCCTCTTACCACCCAGTTCCTGATTGTGCATCTCAGGAACTCCAAAAACCAGGCTGGAAACAACCATTCTTAGTGGAATGAGCAGGTGGGATGAGAGGAGTGAAAAGGAGAGGGTGCTCTTGCATTAAGCATTGCCTCTGTGGGGCCCTTCTAGAAACCAGTTCAAGTTCTCCCTCTGGTCGTTGGTCTGGGAGTGAGGGGACCACAGATGAGCAATCAACTTCTGCACAACAGAACCAGGTCCTGTTGTATCCCCTGAGATCATTATGATGTCCACCATCACTGAGATGGTGTCAGACCCTAAGAAAGGAAGGATTCTGTTAGCAAGACTAGCTGTCCCTACCACTGGATGTTCAGAGATCCCGAATAAGAGCAGAGGTCTCATCAGTTTCCTGAAACTGGCCTTTGGCAGGGAGCACATGTCTCCTATCTCCACGATAACCGCCCACTGTGCTGGGCTCATGCCCAGACATCCCAGCAGACAGGACTGAGCGTGGCATGGCTGGTGGGTCACAGGCAGACCCTGAGGTTCAGGCCTGGCCTATTGGAAAGTATGGTCAGCCACAGCAGGATAGCAACTAAATTCCCTGCCTTCTTTCCCCCGACCATCGAGCAACAGTGAGCTCCACCTGTCAGATCCAGGTGGTGTGCTATCCCCACAAAATCTAGGTAGAAGCCCGTGCCGCTCAGGTCTTCTCCGCTAGCACCAGCAGAGAGCTTCTGACCCGATCAGGCAGGAAAGCCTGGAGTCAACCTGTTGGGACAATAGTGCCTTCTTTATCTGCTGGTGCTTTGGTTTGGGGACACGGACAGCTTTTTTCTCAAATTATGAGATATCCCAGCTCATCTTAGAGAGCCCACTCATCTGCTTCTGAGGACAAAAGCAATTCCATCTCACAGAGTTGATGGGAGTAGCAGTTCCTTAAGCTCCCTCCAAAAGATACCCAATTGCTACATACTGCAGCATATTTCGCAAACCGTGCCAACCCTCACAGTTTGGGGTTTAAGCAGGCAATGCCTGGCCACGTGCTGAAGGGACAATGACTTAGTATTCTAGACCTCAGACATGGCTTCTTTTTTTTTTTCGTCTTCTTTTTTGAGATGGAGTCTCTCTCTGTCGCCCAGGCTAGAGTGCAGTGGTGCGATCTCGGCTCACTGCAACCTCCACCTCCCAGGATTAAGCGATTTTCCTGCCTCAGTCTCCTGAGTAGCTGGGACTACGGGCAAGTGCCACCACGCCCAACTACTTTTTTTGTATTTTTAGTAGAGAAGGGGTTTCACGGTGTTGGCCAGGCTGACCTCAAGCCCCTGACTTCAAGTGATCAACCGGCCTCGACCTCCCAAAGTGCTAGGATTCCAGGCGTGAGCCACCGCGCCCGGCCTACATCATGACTTCTTAATTCAAGGTGAAGCCAGGACCAGTGCGCAATACAGGAACAATTGGCTGTGAGCATGAGGTGTTCAGATGGATTCCTCGCCCTGATTCCTGAGGTTGTGTGTGAGGAAGTCTTCCAATCTTGTTCTCTAAAACTGGAGCAAATTGGCTGGGTGCAGTGGCTCATGCCTGTAATCCCGGCACTTTGGGAGGCCAAGGCGGGCAGATCACAAGGTCAGGAGATCAAGACCAGCCTAGCCAACATGGTGAAACTCCATCTCTACTAAAAATACAAAAATTAGCCAGGCGTGGTGGCAGGTGCCTGTAATCCCAGCTACTCAGGAGGCTGAGGCAGGAGAATCACCTGAGTCTGGGAAGCAGATGTTGCAGTGAGCTGAGATTGCACCACTGCACTCTAGCCTGGGTAACAAAGCAAGACTCTGTCTCGGGGAAAAAAAAAAATGAAGCAGATTACTCAACTAATTGCCAACCCATCAGGGGACCTGATAGTGTAAAATCTTTCATAACTAAAGTACAGGTGTAAAAACTAACATTCAGGCCGGGCGCGGTGGCTCAAGCCTGTAATCCCAGCACTTTGGGAGGCCGAGACAGGCGGATCACGAGGTCAGGAGATCGAGACCATCCTGGCTAACACAGTGAAACCCCGTCTCTACTAAAAAATACAAAAAACTAGCCAGGCGAGGTGGCGGGCGCCTGTAGTCCCAGCTACTCGGGAGGCTGAGGCAGGAGAATGGCATGAACCTGGGAGACGGAGCTTGCAGTGAGCCGAGATCCGGCCACTGCACTCCAGCCTGGGCGACAGAGCGAGACTCCGTCTCCAGAAAAAAAAAAAAAAAAAAAAAAAAAAAAAACTAACATTCAGAGCAGGCAAGACATTTTCCCAGGACCACACAACTCATCAGTGTGCAGAGCCGGGATTCAAACACAGATTAGCCACTCCCTTTCTGCTTCCTGATCTGTGACATGAAGCCTCGGCCTCTCTGCGAGCACTGCTGGAACAGGAAGGGGAAGGGGTGAACGGCAACTTTCTGGAGATGTGGAGTCAGGTTAGAAAAGCATGGGTAAGGATGTCAGGAGAAATCAGCCCTTCAAACTGGACCATGAGGCAGGTACCCTTAAGCTCATAGCCTGGGACTTTGACAGGACCTGACAGGTTGAACCTCGTCTGAGAAATTCCCTCCCCAGTATCTGGGCAGGAGATTTCTAGCTTCTGTCTGGATTTCCCCACAGGTTAGCACTGCTCAGCTCTGCTCAACTGCGGAGCTAGACAAGAGAGGAATTGAGAAGAAGGAGAAGCTGCAGAAGAAACTGACCTTTCCTTCAACTGCCCTGGAGTCAGCTCCCTCGCAGAGGGATAAGAGACCTGGAATCAAAGTCTTCAGCCTGCACTTGGTGCTTTTCCTCCCACAACCTCAGGGGCAGGCTGACTCCGGGGTGCCTGGCCGGCTCCAGCCTGAGTCCTGACAGGTGCAACCTGTATTTTGATGGCCTTCAATGGGCCTGGAAAAGGGCAGAAGGAGTACAGATGTGCCTGGAGTCCCAGGTCTCTTTCACAGACCGAAACCTCCCTGGAGTGGGGAAAGGCGTTTGTTGGATTCGGCAGAATATCGAAAGCCTCACCCCCATCCGTGTGCACTCACGAGGCCCGTCACCTGCAGCTGGCCTCCTGACACTCAGCAGGCGTTCTGTATAGGACGTGCCCTTCACACACACCAGAATAAGTGGCTTTCTGACTTTATAAGCAGATGGCTTGGGGGCTTGGCAACCACAACCTAAATTGCTTCTAGGGAACCCAGCCAAACCAACTTTCTGAACTTCTATTTGCTGGGTTTGTTTCATCTCAGATGCTGAGAACTGTGAGCCAGGCCCGAATGTAAAATCCCCTTGGGGCTGAGTGCAATGGTTCATGCCTGTAATCCCAGCAATTTGGAACTCAAAGTGGGGTGGATTACTTGAGAACAGGCGTTTAAGACCAGCCTGGGCAACATGGCGAAACCCCATATCTACAAAAAATACAAAACTTAGCCAGGTGTGGTGGCTCGCACCTGTACTCCCAGCTACTCAGGAGGCTGAGGTGGGGGGATCACTTAAGCCTGGGGAGATTGAGGCAGTGAGCCATGATCGCACCACTGCACACAGCCTGGGTGAGACACCAAGACTGTCCCAAAAATTAAAAGTAAAAAAGCCCCTCAGGAGACCCAGTCTAATACTACTGAACATACTTGTGCTTTTCTTCACCATCGTACTAGGAGAATCTAAAATCCCTCCCAGTTCTGCAACACGCTGCTGCGGGCTCAGAAGCCTTAGTTATTCTGGAAGCAGCAAGAGGTTAATTTTAGGCCAAAATCTATTTGTTCTTCTCTCAATGGCTTTCAAAGGAAAATGGAAAGTAATGCAATGCTCCACATCTTCATTGAGGAAGAACATGACATTTCCCCTTTATTTCTCTAAAGGAAAGGCTGCTTAGGCAAGTGTCTAAGCCATGAAGATCCCCCACCCTCAATCTCACTCTCCTTCTCTTAGTCCACTCTGTCTCATGTAAAGCAGAATCTTTGAAGGATACAGAGAGTAATTACAAATAAATACTGGGTTCTGCTGGCCCAGGGTATGCTGACTTTCTGCTCAGCCCATGGCGAGCCACCATGGCCAAGAACTCGTTCTCCACACCCCTCTACCCGCTTATCCCAGGCAGTATCCTGACCTGTGCCTGCAGGACACCTGTTGTGGGACTCAAGAAATATCTGATGACAGAGTGTATGAGAGGCAGTGGGGACAGGGCAAGCGGGGAGTAGGGGCTGCTCCCGGGACTGCTGGCTGCCTGTCCTGGGAACAGGGGCCTGGGATGCCACCCAGAACTCATCCGTGGGCGCAGAGCCATATGCTGGTTTTGAGTGGGCTTTAGTATTGAACGGCTGGATCTCAATCCTGATTCTTCCTGAGCCACTTCTTAGCTGGATGATCATGAATGAGTCATTTAACCTCTATCAGCTTCAATGTGCTCTTCCCTAAAACAGGGATAATAAGAGAGGATAATTCATGGGACTGCCGGGAGGATTAAGTGAGCTTCAAAAGTACTGAGTGTGGAGGTTGGCAAATAGCAAGTGCTCCATGAGTATTGACCAGTAAGTAAGCACTCAGCAGGTAGTAGCTGTTGCTGCTGCTCCTGTTATTTGGAAGTGGTTTTTGTCTTCTAATTCATGCTGAATTATCTTCTCACTGCACCACATCAATGGCACAACGGGTCAGGCAGCCACCTCCAGTGCCCTGTAGGCTCAGATTCACTAACAATTAGAAGGACCTGTTCCTAGAGGTACCCATTAGTGGACAGGAGAACCCACAGTCCGCCCGTTAGGGTGAGAGTTCCCACAGCCATCCTGTCTCCCCAGCCACAGCAGCACCCCTCTCCCAGCAGCACCCTTACCTTGGCAGCCTCACACCTGCCTGCTAGGAGGTCACGTGGCTCATGAGCTAAGCCCAGGCCTGGGAGCTGGGAGTTTCCTCACCCATGCACTGACCGTCTCTATGACTCTAGGCACGTCACCTCAACTGCCTGCAATGTGAAGGGTGGGACTGAGGTACCGTGGTGCTCCCTACTAAGGAAGAAAGAGGGCACCAGTCTAGAAAACATCTGGAGACAGTAGAAGGAAGCACCAGCTCATGACTAGCATGGAGGCATTGCAGAAATACACAGTGCAGGGCCAGGTGCAGTGGCTCACACCTGTAATCCCAGCACTTTGGGAGGCGGAGATGGGAGGATTGCTGGAGCCCAGAAACTCAAGACCAGCCTGGGCAACATAGTGAGACCCCATCTTTACAAAAAATATACAAAATTAGCTGGGTGTGGTGGTGTGCACCTATAATCCCAGCTATTTGGGGGTCCGAGGTGAGAGGATCGCTTGAGCACTGGAGGTCAAGGCTGCAGTGAGTCATGATCACACCACCACACCAACTGGGCAAGAGAGTGAGACCCTGTCTGTTAAAAAAGGAAGAAGAAAGAGGAATATGCAGTGCCCCATGGCCAGTTTCCTGCCAAGGGTGAAGGGAAGTGGCATTGTAACAAGAGAATTTTAAAACAATCATAAAAGCTACTAAGAGTCAGTCTATTATTTATTATCACCATGTCCCAGCAATTCTAGACAAGGTCAGTGATAACACATCTGGGGACTGGTGAGGGCAATCACTCCCATTGTCCTCCACCTTGGTGTGCCATCACCTGGGGGCCACAGCCTCCCACCCTTCCGATTCATGCATTCCCTAAAATGCTCCACGCCAGGGCCCAGCCCTCTTTGCCAGAATCATATTACTTTTCTCTCTGCTCTGGCTGCTGAATGCTCCCCACCCTAGCTCACTAAGATCACCTCTAGCTGGGAGGCCTCAACCCTCTCGGGCTCTTGATGTTCCTTTCACCTTTACTTCCTGACTGTGCCCACTCCCTGCTCTGTACCTGGCATGGAAACTGGGAAAGTTTCCAGAATCAAAATGGAGTCACTTGTGTTAAAAAACCTTAACAAGGCCGGGCGTCAGGGCTCACGCCTGTAATCCCAGCATTTTAGGATGCCAAGGCGGGTGGATCACCTGAGGTCGGAAGTTCAGGATCAGCCTGGCTTTCTGCCCATGGACGCTGCGGAAGAAGCATCCTTCAAGTCTCTCTTCTTGCCGTCATCTCTAAGTCAGAGTCTCCTAAAGAGCAGGAACAGCTGAGGAAGCTCTTCTTTGGAAGGTTGAGCTTTGAAACAACCAATGAGAGCCTGAGGAGCCATTCTGAGCAATGGGGAACGTTCCCGGACTGTGTGGTAATGAGAGATCCAAACTCTCCAGGGCCTTTGGTTCTCACATATGCCACTGTGGCGGAGGTGGATGCGCCATGAACGCAAGGCCACACAAGGTGGATGGAAGAGTTGTGGAACCAAAGAGAGCTGTCTCGAGAGAAGATTCTCAAAGACCAGGTGCCCACTTAACTGTGAAAAGGATATTTGTTGGTGGCGTTAAAGAAGACACACAAGAACATCACCTAAGAGATGATTTTGAACAGTGTGGAAAAATTGAAGTGATCGAAATCATGACTGACCGAGGCAGTGGCAAGAAAAGGGGCTTTGCCTTTGACACCTTTGATGACTATGACTCCGTGGATAAGACTGTCATTCAGAAATGCCATACTGTGAATGGTCACAGCTGTGAAGTTAGGAAAACCCTGTCAAAGCAAGAGATGGCGAGTGCTTCATCCAGCCAGAGGTCTAAGTGGTTCTGGAAACTTTGGTGTTGGTCGTGGAGGTGGTTTCTGTGGGACCTTGGTCATGGAGGAAACCTCAGTGGTCATGGTGGCTTTGGTGGCAGCCATGGTGGTGGTGATGAACGTGGTGACAGTGGGGATGGCTATAAGGGATTTGGTAATGATAGAAGCAATTTTGGAGGTAGTGGAAGCTACAATGATTTTGGCAATTACAACAATCAGTCTTCAAATTTTGGACCCATGAAAGAAGGAAATTCTGGAGGCAGAAGCTCTGGCCCCCTATGGCGGTGGAGGCCAATACTTTGCAAAACCACGAAACCAAGGGGCTATGGAGGTTCCAGCAGCAGCAGTAGCTATGGCAGTGGCAGAAGATTTTAATTAGGAAACAAAGCTTACCAGGAGAGGAGAGTCAGAGAAATGACCAGGGAAGCTACAGGTTACAACAGATTTGTGAATTCAGTCAAGCACAGTGGTGGCAGGGCCTAGCTGCTACAAAGAAGACATGTTTTAGACAAACACTCATCTGTATGGGCAAAAACTGGAGGACTGTATTTGTGACTAATTGTATAACAGGTTATTTTAGTTTCTGTTCTGTGAAAAGTGTAAAGCATTCCAACAAAGGGTTTTAATGCAGATGTTTTTTCGCACCCACGCTGTTGATTGCTAAATGTAATAGTCTGATCGTGACGCTGAATAAATGTCTTTTTTTTAACGTGCTGTGTGAAGTTAGTCTACTCTGAAGCCATCTTGGTAAATTTCCCCAACAGTGTGAAGTTAGAATTCCTTCAGGGTGATGCCAGTTTGTATTTGGAATTTATATACAACCTGCTTGGGTGGAGAAGCCATTGTCTTCTGAAACCTTGGTGTAGTTGAAATGATAGTTACTATTGTGACCTGAAGTTCACCATTAAAAGGGATTATCCAAGCAAAATCATGGAATTATTGTTTATAAAAGTGATTGTTGGCACATCCTATGCAATATATCTAAATTGAATAATGGTACCAGATAAAATTATAGATGGGAATGAAGCTTGTGTATCATCCATTATCATGTGTAATCAATAAATGATTTCATTATCTTGAATGAAAAAAAAAAAAAAGATCAGCCTAGCCAACATGGTGAAACCCCATCCACTAAAAATACCAAAAAAAAATTAGAGGAGCATGGTGGCCCATGCCTGTAATCCCAGCTACTCAGGAGGCTGAGACACTCATTGTAGCGATGGGAGAGGTGGACAGCACCTCTCCCAGGATATTTTTCTTTAAGAGACAGAGTCTTGTTCTGTCACCCAGGCTGGAGTGCAGTGGCACCATCATGGCTCACTGCAGCCTCAATCCCCTGGGCTCAAGCAATCCTCCCATCTCAGCCTCCTGAGTAGCTAGGACTACAGGTGCACACGACCATGCCTGGTTAACTGTTTAATTTTCTGTAGAGATGTGGGTGTGGGGGTCTCACTATGTTGCCCAGGATAGTCTCAAACTCCTGGTCGCAAGCAATCCTTCTGCCTCCGCCTCGCGAAATGCTGTGTTTGGATTATTATTATTTTGGTAGAGAAGAGCTACCAGCTAGGCTTAGGGAACGCCTGCACCCCGGCACTTCATCCTGGGATTCCTGTCTTGAGTTGTATAAATTTGGGGCAACAATGAGTAAACTATGAGGTGGGGGAGGTCAAACTTTAGAGGCTTCTGCCCTTGTCTACTGCTGCCTACTTCCTCCTTCACCAGAGCACCTGCCATCCCACTCTCAGCAAAGTTCATCTCAAAGAGGCTGAGACAAGCTGAATCCACAAAGGGAATCTCAATTGTAAGGATCAACAAACTTTCTCTGTGAAGGCCAGAGAGTAAATATTGTAGGCTTTGCAGGGCCTGCGGGCCACATCACAACTACTCAACTCTACGATGCAGTGAAAGTAGCCGTAGACAATATATGAGTGGAGCCGTGTTTCAATAAAGCTTTATTTATACAAACAGACAGTTTTCAGATTTAGCCCACAGGGTGCAGTTTGCCGATTTCTACTCCAATGGGACATTTCAGCCACTGTGGCCCACCACAGAGCACCATACAGAGAAGTTTGTACCAAGACTGCCCTCGAGCCGCTTCTAATCTACACGTTTATGAAAGATGAGTAAGTATAGGAAGGGGGAACATGTAATAATATTCTTTCATATCATCACAGCTTTTCCATTCACTCCTAGAGGGTTTGCCCCGCACTCGCTGTGTGCCAGGCACTGTGCTTGGCCCGCGGGAAGGTAGAGATGAAGCTGCCACGCTGCCCCAGGGAGTGCCCCACTCCCTCTGGAGCTGTGTCAACAAGGCTCTGGCCTTCTCTCCGGGAATACCAAAGGGAACACAGAGACCAGAGGGCAAAGGAAGAACTGCAAGAAGGGAGCGCCCGAATCACCCGCACGCCTGCTGTCCTCAGCCCTCCAGTGTGACTTTGGATGAGTTACGAACTCTAAATCTCATCTTCTCCTCCTATTTGAGGAAACAGTGCTTATCCCCAAGAACTGGTATGAAGCTTAAAGGACACATTTGCAAAGCACAGGGCCTGACACATGTTAGATGCTTACTAAATGATACTTCTGTTTCCTTATCTATGAAAGAAAAAAAAAATACGTCCCAATGGGGCCATGCAAGATGGATCACACCTATAATTCTAGCTTTTGGGAGGCCAGGGTGGGAGGACCACTTGAACGTACGAGTTCAAGACCAGCCTAAGCAACATAGCAAGACCCTGTCTCAAAAAAAATTTTTTTTTAATTTAAAAATAATTTAAAAAAATTTTTTTAAACTTTCTGATGAACACTACTCCTGACCATTCCATGCAATTCTGAGTAGTGTTATTCCCTCTAGGGCAAGAATAAAGCATCCCAAAATGCCAAAATTCATTCATTTATTCATTCATTCATGTATTCATCCTACAAATATGTAATTCACACCTACTATGTAAGTAGACACCCTCCAAAAAGCCTGGAGGTCTGTCCTCTGAGTTTACAGCATAATAGAGATGATAAACTAAAAAAAAATAAAAATAGACAAGTTAATAATTACAAAAATGGTAATTGTTTTGAAGGAAGAGTGCAGGGAAAGATTTATATGTACGTGTGCGAATGTGTGTATATACATACACACGTGTAATGTGCTGCACAACGTACGTACCACACTCAGCTCAAGGTATCAGGCATTCCCACCACCCCAGAAAAGTCCCTCATGCCATTCTCAGGCATTAACCCTACCAGAGACAACTACTGCTCTAAATTCTGTGATCACCAGTGAATTTTGTCTGTGGCTGAACTTGGTGTTAATGGAATTACACTGTGTGCAGTCTCGTGTGCCTGGCTTCTTTCAGTCAACGTTATGTTTATGAGGTTCATTGGTTCATTCTGTTTGTGAAACAGTAGTTCATTCTTTTTTATTACTGTCTATACCATAATGTATCTATTCTCCTATTGATGAGCATTTGGCTTGCCTCCACTTTTTGGTTATTAAAAATAGAGCTATTGGCCGGGGTCGGTGACTCATGCCTGTAATCCCAGCACTTTAGGAGCCCAAAGTGGGTGGGTCCCCTGAGGTCAGGAGTTCAAGTCCAGCCTGGCCAACATGGTGAAACTCGTCTGTCGCCCAGGCTGGAGTGCAGTGGCGCAATCTTGACTCACTGCAACCTCACCTCCTGGATTCAAGCGGTTCTCCTGCCTCAGTCTCCCCGAGTAGCTGGGACTACAGGCATGTGCCACCACGACCAGCTAAATTTTTTTGTATTTTTAGTACAGACGAGGTTTCACCATATTGGCCAGGCTGGTCTTGAACTCTTGACATCAGGTGATCCACCTGCCTTGGCTTCCCAAAGTGCTGGGATTATAGGCATGAGCTCCGTGCCTGGCCAAAAATGTTTTTTCACTTTCATTTATCCAACAATTCCTTCTGTTTTGCATACCTGCCACTAAATGTCTTCCCCTTTCCTGTTCTCTACTTCTTTTGTGGGATCCACTTGAAGCCTCCCTTGTGGACTGTGACTCTTTCCTGCCACCAGGTGGCAGACTTTGCCTGCTCTGACACCTCTCCTGCCCTTAGCAAAACTGCTTAGGGTTGGTGGGAGTTGGAGGGGGACAAGCTGATGGAGTCCTGTGTCTTTTCTGAAGTTCTGCTTGGCAATCAATTGCTTCCTTTCCTTTTTGGTCCTCGTGGTCAGCACAATGCTTTGGGCAGAGTCGGCATTCAATAACAAGCAAAGCAGACACAGTTTTGGTTTGTAAGATAAAGTTCTAGAGGCCTATTGCATAACAATGTGTGTCTATGTAACATGACTGAACCGTACTCTCAAAAGTGGTTATGATGGTAAATATGTTACATGTTTTGCAGCACAATTAAAAGTAAAAAACAAAAAGTAGGCCGGGTGCTGTGGCTCATGCCTGTAATTCCAGCACTTTGGGAGGCCGAGGTGGGCAGATCACTTGAGGTTGGGAGTTCAAGACCAGCCTGACCAAATGGAGAAACCCCGTCTCTACTAAAAATACAAAATTAACCAGGCATGGTGGCACATGCCTGTAATCCCGGCTACTCGGGAGGCTGAGGCAGGAGAATCGCTTGAACCTGGGAGGCGGAGGTTACAGTGAGCCAAGATCGCGCCATCACACTCCAGCCTAGGCAACAAGAGTCAAATGGCATCTCAATAAATAAATAAATAAATAAATAAATAAATCAGTCAGTAAGTCAGGCCTTTCTTTACCCAACCCCAACCCCAAGGTGGCGTTCATCATCATGTCCCTATACCTCCTCTGTTTTCATTGCTATCAAAAATAATAACAATAATGCAAAATTTAAAAGCAAAGTAGATTAATGGACTGGGCACGGTGGCTCATACCTGTAATCCTAGCACTTTGGGAGGCCAAGGCAAGTGGATCAGCTGAGGTCAGGAGTTTGAGACCAGCCTGGCCGACATGGTGAAACCCCATCTCTGCTAAAAATACAAAAATTAGCCAGGCATGGTGGCCCGCACCTGTAATCCCAGCTACTTGGGAGGCTGAGGCAGGAGAATCTCTTGAACCCAGGAGGCGGAGGTTGCAGTGAGCCGAGATCATACCATTGCACTACAACCTGGGCAACAGAGCGAGGCTCATCTTAAATAAATAAATAAATAAATAAATAAATAAATAAATAAATGCAAAGTAGATGAATGAAGGCAAAGCCTCTCTTTGCGTAATTTCTCTACAACAATGTCCACTCTCCAAATGCTCTGTGACCTGTTTGCAGAACGTGACAGTTTACAACAATAAAGGCATAAGAGGTTACAGCTGTGGCCTTCCTCACATAGCAAGGGGGAACTAGGGCCCACATAAATATTCAAACCAAGGAGCACAGCAATGGGTGCCCTAATGGTGGGATGGGGGAGGCTGAGAACTGGGTGAGCACTGGGTGAGGCCGTCCCAGGGGGACACTCCTGCCACTGCTGGGTCTGACCCAGGAAAGCAGCCCCTGCTGTGGGCCCCTGAGACAGCTGCCAGGAGGCCGAGCTGCCCATGACGGCTCCCTCGCCTGCGAACACACACACATGCCTGGAGACGGATCTGGCAAGGCCACCTCTGAAGATGAGCAAACTGAGGCCCGGAGAGGTGAAGGAATATTGCCAGGACCACACTGTGATGGAGGCCAGAAACCGTGCGGGATCCCAGGTCTTCCGAGGGGCAGCCCAGTGCCCCATGCACCACACCTTGTGCACTTAAGGAAGGAAGCTGGCAAAAAACAATGGGTGGAAATCAATTTCTGACCACTTAGAAAGTGGAAATCCT
Source organism: Macaca nemestrina (assembly GCF_043159975.1). NCBI lineage: Eukaryota > Metazoa > Chordata > Mammalia > Primates > Cercopithecidae > Macaca > Macaca nemestrina. The sequence continues at coordinate 146,249,561 of NC_092132.1, read as the reverse complement.
TAGCAAAGATAAGTTGATAAGATGTATCAATTGGGTTTAATTCTGTAAAAAGTTGTACATTCAAAATGTATATAAAAGGAAAGACACAAATTTGGAAAACAAGGCAGGTGGAGGCAAAACAAAAATATTAATAATAATCAGTGAAGAGAACAGCACTGTGCTGGCCCGGTGACTCACGGCTGTAATCAAAGCAATCTGGGAGGCTGAGAAGGGCAGATCACTTGAATCTAGGAGTTCGAGGCCAGCGTGGGCAACATAGAGAGACCACCCCCTATCTCTTCAAAAAATAAAAACATACCTGGGGCCAGGTGCAGTGACTCACACCTGTAATCCCAGCACTTTGGGAGGCAGAGGTGGGCAGATCACTTGAGGTCAGGAGTTCCAGACCAGCCTGGCCAACATGGTGAAACCCTCCCACTAAAAATACAAAAATTAGCCAGGTGTGGTGGTGCGTGCCTGTAATCTCAGCTACTTGGGAGACTGAGGCAGGAGAATTGCTTGAACCTGGGAGGCAGAGGTTGCAGTGAGCCAGGATTATACCACTGCACTCCAGCCTGGATGAGAGTGAGACTCTGTCTCAAAAAAAAAAAAAAAAAAAATGTAGCCAGATGTGGTGGTGCACACCTGTGGTCCCAGCTACTCCAGAGGCTGAGGTTGAGGTGGGAGGATCACTTGACCCCAGGAAGTAGAGGCTGCAGTGAGCCGAGATTGCACCATTGCACTCCAGCCTGGGTGAGAGTGAGACCTTCTCTAAAAAAAAAAAAAGAAAGAAAAAAAAGAGTACTAAGAGAACAGCACTGAAAGATGTTAGAGATTTGGATGCAGTCAGCCTCAATGTATCACTTACTAGCTACATGACATTAGGGAAGGTACTGAACTTTCTGAACTTCAGTTAGTCACTGGTAAACAAAAATAATAATTGCACAATACAGCATGAGGAAGTTAATGCAGTTAGCACAATATCTGGTACCTCATATGAGCTCAATAGATGTTGAGTGCATCTGATTCTATCCGTTGATAAGAATTGATGGCACGTGTCAGACCTGCACCCAGATTCTATTTGACAAGATAGAATTAATCAAAAATCCAAGCTTTGCTGAGGTCTAGATAGAAAATTTGCAAACTGCATAGGGCTTCCTTCAAAGAGTGACAAATCACAGAAGCATATGCAGAGCGAGGCCAAGTGTTTACAGTGCTGAATGTCCCTGCCGTCCTTTTCACCTTCCATAGACTGTATGATAGTGTGTCTTCCAAGATGCGTGCTCACATCCAAACACTGAGGAAATCATTCAAATCGTTAGCTAGACAACATTAGCAAGAAGCCTACAAACCCCCCGACCCCCGCCACCCCCACCCCCACCGGCATTTCAACCAATCTCCTGTTCTCCCTTCCTGACTTTCTAACAATGCACAGGCCCTGCCCTCGAGCCACCCACCCACTGCCTCCCGAGTGATGGGCACTCCCAGACAAGACCCAGGCTTTCCTCCCTGCGGCGCCAGCCTGGGAAAAGCAGACAGAGCACGGGCCCTGATGGCCCCTCCGCCGGCTCCCCCAGCCCTTCCCTTCCCTGGCACCAAAACAGATGACTTCATCTGAGGGACACAGCTCCTATCAGCCAGCCAGGCCTCCGGAACGGGAGCGGAAGGGAGCACCGAGGCTGGCCTCTGCTCTGGTTACTTTGGCACAGGATGGGGCTCTGTGGAGTGTCAGCCACAGCCTTCAAATCACAGGAGCCACAGCCTTGCTCCAGGGTCCCTGCCACCCGGGGCCAGCACTGCCCCTGCACGTGGCCGCCTCTCCCAGCCTGACCTCCTCCCTCCTCCACACTGCGCTGGGGTGCACAGCAACTGAGTTAGGAACAGATGACAGAGGAGCCTCCTTTTCTGAGTCCTCGCTCCCCGTCCTGAGCCCCCAGACTGCTGACCACAGTCCTTGCATTTGGTCCATGTTGAGTCTCAGTGCAGTCCAGTCATTTTTAATCCAGATCAGGAATTAAAGCCTTGATCACTGATTAGATCCGGGTACCCACTCTCCTGTTCCTCAGCCCCCCTTCCTTGATGGCACCATATGTGACTATGGAGGGGCCCTCAGGGAATGTGGGGAGAGTTGCTCAGGCAGACAATGGCCCCAGGGAAACGGCCACATCCTGCCTGGGCATGTCGCTGCACTGGTGGCTTCACTGTTGGTCTGTTTCCAGCCTGGTCCAATGCTTTACAAGCACCAGTTGCTGCCCTGGACGGAAAGGAGCGTGTGCTGTCACCCATAAGAGGGCACGCACTGGAGCTGGGCGTGGGTTTCCCACAGCCATGCGAGCTTGCACCAAGTTACCTAACGTCGCTGGACCTCAGGGGTCTCATCTGTAAAACAGGGGCATGGTTGTTACCATCTCCGCACATTGTTGTAATAATTACTACTTTGTGCCCGGTGTGTAGTGAGCACTCAATAAATGCAAGTTTTTTTTGTTTTGTTCTGTTTTGTTTTAAATAGAGTCAGGGTCTCCTTCTATTGCCCAGGCTGGAGTGCAGTGACACGATCATAGCTCACTGCAGCCTTGACCTCCATGAGTTACTTTTATTACCTGGGTCTGTCTGGTGGTGAGGGTTTCTGTGATATATGATGGCCTTGGTAGGGTAGTCAGCTTAAGCCTGGCTTTTTCAGTTTGACTGCACCACCCTTTGAGTGTAGAAGCCGGGGCTCTGTGACCCCCAGGGCAGCTGCAGACTCCCACGTGCTGGATCATGGGTTTCACGTGTCCTTCTCTGTTTCAGCCTGGGATGGGACACACTGCAATTCCTGGTGCCCAGACAGATCAGAATCACTAGATGGAGAAACAGACTTTGTTCAACATCAGAAGAGAACTGGGCCTGGCGTGGTGGCTCACACCTGTAATCCCAGTACTTAGGGAGGCCAAGGCAGGCGGATCACTTGAGGCCAGGAGTTTGAGACCAGCCTGGCCAAAATGGCGAAACCCCATCTCTATTAAAATTACAAAAAATTAGCCAAGCATGGTGGCTCATGCCTGTAGTCCCGGCTGCATGGGAGGCTGAGGCATGAGAATTGCTTGAACCAGGGAGGTGGAGGTTGCAGTGAGCCAAGATTGTGCTGTCCTGGGTGACAGAGTGAGACTCTGTCTCAAAAAGCAAACAAACAAACAAACAAAAAACAGAAGAGAACTGCATCATGCCTCTTTTGCACCCAGAGTGGCAGTTGTCAATGGATGGAAAATGCCTTTCCCTTCTCAAAGCTCCCCAAGAGGGGTAGGTGCCAATGGATGGAGAAGGCCCTCCCCTTCTCGAAGTTCCCCAAGTCAATGTTCTCGCCCAGACGCCACTCCCTGGGCGCTACTTCCTATGCCTCTCAGGGCACCAGAGGCCAGTTCACTGGGTTGAGCCTTTGTGCAGACTCTGAGTGACTCTCATTCACCTCTTTGTGGCTGGGAATCATCTCCAGGGTAGAGCCTGCCCCTGTCTCTTAAAGGGTGGACGTGGGACAGAGGTCAAGGGGTAACCCCAGGAGTAGGAAGGGCCGTGGACCCTGTTTCTCATCAGATTTCACGTTTTTACTCATCTTCTGCCTGCCTCTGAGGGATGCTTGCATGTGCATTAGGCTCTTCTGTCTCTCCACCTGGCTAGCCTGCGTTCCCTGCCCCGACACCTCCGTAGATGGGGAGGGTATTTCTGGGTCTCCATCTTGTGCTTGTGAACACAGAGAGAGCCAGTGACCACCCTCGCCAAGCAGCTTTTTCCAAAACCAGATCAGGGCCTTCTGGTTCTGGTTTTGGAGTGGAGTCCCAATGTCCGGCCAGCTACCCCAAGAGAGGATGCTCACTCTGTCCCTAGAGTGGCTGCTGAGGAAGGTCCCAGAGGGCTGGCCTCGGCGCCTCTCTCTGCACGGCCTGGGAGCCGTGGTCAGTGATGACCTGCAGAGATCCCCGCTGAAGCCATGGAGGCCCTGCCATGCGCTGAGCACTGGGGAAGACCCCAGGCACCTACATGCCCTGAGACGGGAAGACCCTCCAGGCCCGCAGTCTTCATGAGATGCCTTTTTTTTTTTTTTTTGTGATGGAGTCTCGCTCTGTCACCCAGGCTAGAGTAAGGTGGTACCATCTCGGCTCACTGAAAGCTCCGCCTCCCGGGTTCACGCCATTCTCCTGCCTCAGTCTCCCTAGTAGCTGGGACTACAGGCTCCCGCCACCGCGCCCGGCTAATTTTTTGTATTCTTAGTAGAGACGGGGTTTCACCGTGTTAGCCAGGATGGTCTTGATCTCCTGACCTGTGATCCGCCCACCTCAGCCTCCCAAAGTGCTGGGATTACAGGCGTGAGCCACCGCGACTGGCCGAGACGCCATTTTTTAATGGTGAGAATAAGTGTTGGTGAGAGTGCCCATCAACAGACACTGCCACACTTCATGGGGAATAGCAAACCTGAAACAAACCTTTTGGGACATAATTGGACTCCGCATCTCAAAACACTTAAAAACCAGGTCCCAAAGGCACTTCCAGTGTTCTCTTTGACCCTCCCTTCTCATTTCAAACCTCATGTCCAACCCTGAATTTTTTTTTTTGGTTTTTTTTTTTTGGTTTTTTTTTTGAGACGGAGTCTCACCCTGTCACCCAGGCTGGAGTGCAGTAGCATGATCTCGGCTCACTACAACCTCCGCGTCCTGGGTTCAAGCGATTCTTGTGCCTCAGCCTCCCGAGTAGCTAGAATTACAGACATGTGCCACCATGCCCAGCTAATTTTTGTATTTTTAGTAGAGACGAGTTTCACCATGTTGGCCAGGCTGTTCTCAAACTCCTGATCTCAAGTGATCTGCCCACATCAGCCTCCCAAAGTGCTGGGATTACAGGCCTGAGCCACCACTCCCAGCCTAACCCTGAATTCTTTTACAAAATTTTGGCTTGGGTTCACCTCTCTGACTCTTCCCAGGACAGACAGGCCCAGGTAGGATGCTCCCAATGGCCCCTCGTGCCTGAGCACATGGCACCAGGGATGTGACTGCTACTGTGATGCGGGTATCAGTTATTCAGTAAATAAGAAAGTTGGCCGGGCGCGGCGGCTCACGCCTGTAATCCCAGCACACTGGCAGGCCGAGATGGGGGGATCACTTGCATTCAGGAGTCTGAGACCAGCCTGGCCAACATAGTGAAACCCTATCTCTACTAAAAGTACAAAACTTAGCCAGGTGTAGTGGTGCACACCTGTACTCCCAGCTACTCGGGAGGCCGAGGCAGGAGAAGTGCTTGAACCCAGGAGGCGGAGGCTACAGTGAGATGAGATTGCACCACTGCACCCCCACCTGGGCGACAGAGTGAGACCCTGTCTCAAAAAAAGAAAGGGAGGGAGGGAGGGAGAAAGGAAGAAAGGAAGGAAGGAAGGAAGGAAGGAAGGAAGGAAGGAAGGAAGGAAGGAAGAAGGGAAAGAAGGGAGGGAGGGAGGGAGGGAAGGAAGGGAGGGAGGGAAGGAAGGGAGGGAGGGAAGGAGGGAGGGAGGGAAGAAAGAAAGAAGGAAGGGTCTAGGTCGAGCACAGTAGCTCACACCTGTAATCCCAGCACTTTGAGAGACTGAAGTGGGAGGATTGCTTGAGACCAGAGGTTTGAGACCAGCCTGGGTAATATAGTGAGTCCCCGTCTCTACTAAAAATTTAAAAATTAGCCCAGCCCAACGTGGTGGTGTGCACCTATAGTCCCAGCTACTTGGGGGGCTGAAGAAGGAGGATCTCTGGAGTGTGAGAGGTTGAGGCTGCAATGAGCTGTGATTGCACCACTGCACTCCTGCCTGGATGATAAAGCAAATCCCAGTTGGAAAGGGAAGGGGAGGGCAGGGAAGGGGAGGGGAGGGGAGGGGAGGGGAGGGGAGGGGAGGGGAGGGGAGGAAGGCAGCAAGGGAGGGAAGGAGAGGAAGGAGAGGAAGGAAGGAGAAAATAAAAAGTCAGGCCAGGCGTGGTGGCTCTTACCTGTAATCCCAGCACTTTGGGAGGCTGAGGCAGGTGATCACCTGAGGTCAGGAGATCACCTGAGGTCAGGAGTTCAAGACCAGCCTGGCCAACATGGCAAAACTCCATCTACTAAAAATACAAAAAAAAAAAAAAAAAATAGTCGGGCGTGGTGGCTTGGTGGCGGGTGCCTGTAATCTCAGCTACTTGGGAAGAGGGAGAATTGTTTGAACCCGGGAGATGGAGGTTGCAGTGAGCCAAGATCACACCATTGCACTCCAGCCTGGGCGACAGAGCAAGACTCAGTTTAAAAAAAAAAAGAAAAAATCTGAGGGTTTGGGGTCTCAATCAGACTGCAGAGAAAAAGACTCAGGCTGTGTCTAAGAAAAAGGCCAGTAACTTCATCAACTAGAAATATTAGGCATATATACAGGCAGCCTATAACCACCTTCCAGACTGGCTGCCCCTCAAGTCCACCCTTAATGTTTCTTCCCCCCTTTTTAACAATGTGATGTCTACTATCAGCGTTGGGGGCTGCGTAGGGCGTAAGCGTGACTTTCTCTGTCCATCCCTCACTAAGGGTGTCCACAGGGGTCTAAGTCCCAAGAGCATGCCCTCCAGAGCATCTGTCCTCCCTCTCCTCCCTCTCCTCCCTCTCCTCCCTCTCCTCCCTCTGGGGCGCTGCCATGTGGTGCAAGTTTCCCAGAACACAGCCCATGGCTAGGACCCCAGATTTTAAGTCCATAGACCTGGGTTCTTTCCTTCCCGGCTGTACGACCTTAAGTGAGTCATTTAACCTTTGCAGGCTACAGTTTCCTCATCTGTGACAGATACAAGAAGTCTTGTTCTTTCTCCCTTCCAGGTGGTAGGAATCAAACGAGACCACCAATGTGGGCGGCTCCACACTCTGCAATGCTTGCCACAGTCTTGCCATAGTAAGACCCTGTCTCTACAAAAATAAAACTTTGTTTTAAAAGAACTTTTAAAAAGAAGACAAAATGACTTAAAATGGATAACAAGAGCAACCTGAATCAGTGGGACCAAGACCGTAAACACCAGGCAGAGCTGCAAGGGGCTGTGTGCAAATCCTTGCACCACAAGAAGCAGGAGAGACCATCTAGAGTTACGGTGGCAGATGGGCTCTGGAGGGACCCCGAGATCTTGAGGTCCTCGGATGCAGGAATGGGGCCTATTCTTTATATTCTCCAGAACTAGCAGAGTCCCAGGAACCTCCTAAACTGCTGAAGAAGAGGCGCAGTAGAAAGCCTGAGAGGTGTGGGCGGGGAGGGATGCCGCGGAGGAAAAGGGAGGCCTTGTTTTCAGGCACCATCCTGCCCATGTGCCCTGGGAATGGAAGAAAGGGAGGAAGGAGGTTTGCAAAGCTGCTGTGGCCACCCACAAGCTGAGCCACTTCGCATCCCCGCTTCCTAGCATGATTCCTTGCGCCCCCACGGTTACTCTGATGACTCCAATTTGCCCCGCCATCACACTCCTGGTGATTCAGGGCACCGGTCTGGCTCCAGTGTATCCCCAGCACTGCCGCCACCATGAGCTGCGTCTCCCTCCCAGGCCCCAAGAGCACCGCTTTCCATCACTGTCTGCCCACTGGGTCTGCTCAGAGCTGTGCACCCCCTGCTGGACCCCACCCCAAAACAGTCATCATCGCAGAGGCTTCCCTGGAGGGGCGGGAGAGGCTGCAGACAAGCTGTCGGGCTGGGTATTATTGTCCAGACCTAAGAGGCCACTTATCTGGGCCGCCCACACAGGGAAATGAGATAGTCCAGCACGACTTTTCCCACTAATATTCTTATCTTGACTGGAAAGAATACTGTGTTTGTGTGTGAAGACGTGTGCGTGTGATTTTGCAAACTCCTGTGTGTCTATTTGAGTGTTTTCATCCCATGACTTCTGACCACATGGCCATACATTGGGACCATTTTCTGTGAATCATGTCTGCCTGGGACGTGCTGTATGAGAACGAGATGGCAAGAAGGGAGACAAGAAGTGGAGGATGCTAAGGAAAAAGACAACAATCAGAGGGAAAAAAAAATTTTTTAATGGAAAACAACTAGTTTTGGTAAAAGGATGAAGCAATGGGTACTTTCATATACTGATTATGAGGGTGTGTATTGATATAGTCCTCATGGAGAGCAATCTGCAAATGCTAAAATGTGGAAATGTTAAATGTGTCTTCTCTCGATTGGAAGTCTACCTGCCATATCTTCCCAAGAGAAATGCTTGCATCCAGACACACAGAAATATGTACAAGAATGTTCATGCAGAATTATTTGTAGTAGTGAAAATTATAAACAACCTAAATGTTAATTGACAAGGAAGTGATTAAATATAGTATTTTGTTGTTGTTTTTATATCTTTCCTTTAGTTTTTTTCTTTTTTTCTTATCTCTGATGTTTCCTTAGATAAATTATATTGTAGCCCAGGATAACAATGCTCTGGAGTACTATGTATCAGTCAGAGAGAACAAGAAAAGTCTTTATACCAGAATGAAAAGATTCCCCAAATATGTAAGTTTTTAAAAATTGTAAAATGTACATGGATTATACCATATAAGCAACAAAAAGGAAAAAGTACGTGTGTGTGCATATATATATGCATATATATCGAGATATATATATAGAGAGAGAGAGAGAGAGAGAGAGAGAAAGAGCTGGAAGGAGTATACACTAAAAGGAAGACTAGAATTGAAGGTGGGAAAAGTGTCTTTTGCTTTCTGTGCATTATCTGAATTATTCTACAATGGAAGTAAGTTTCTGTATTACTTATGAATTTATAAACACTTTTTGATTTTTTAAAATCAGCAAGAGTAGAATCCAGTCACTGTAGATGCCACGATCTAAACAAAAGCCAAGAGAGAAAATAAATACCTTGTTTTCTGTGGCAAATGTGATGTAGCCGGATTCCCATTCTGCAGGTGAGGTGGAGAGGGACACAGGAGGAGAGGCAGGTGGGAAAAAGGCAGCCCCCATTCCAGGACATCCTGGAAAATAGCTCCCACTGCAGGGAACTCAGAGGGGTGGCTGGAAGTGTTCCTCAGTGTTAAATTCAGGAAAGAGTTTAATTTGGGTCAACATTGTGTCTTTATCAATGGTGAAACTGAGGCCTGGACTGAGAAAAATGAGATAGAGCATCACACTCAAAGTAAAAATTAATTTCTGCAAGTCTACAATTATTTCTCTTTCTCTCTGTGTCAGTGGAGGAAGAGAGGGAAATTCAATCTATAGACACCAATGAGAGTTCATTCCTCCTCCCAAGGAGAAATTCTGGCAAAGTTCTTGAATGTGAGCAGACCCACAGATACTCACGGCCAGCACACTCCAAAATCTAACTCTATTAGGAGAGAGGGGAACCAGGAAGCCTAGAACCAGAAGCTGAAGAATAAAGCTCCCAGTGCCTACTGAACCACCCCGCCCCAAATCTCCTTGTCAAGATGGCAACTTTATTCACAAGGGGGCTGCCAAAGTTAAACAGAGCTATTGAAGAAGAAATCATCCCCCACCCCTCCACCACAGGCCCAAAGAAGAACTATAAGAGGATCCTTTGGAAAAATGAGATTGAATTTTGCTCTTGTGGCTACAAGGGCACATAATGTAATAGTTCTTTCAACTAGTGTCTATGAATAGATAAACTCCATCTTTATGAACATGTTTTTGGTTTTTTGGGGGATTTTTCCCCCTTATTCTCAAACAGTACCAGTTTTGTTGGGTATAAAATTCCAGGTCACCAGTCATTTTCCTTCAATGCTTATTCCATTGTATTCTGGTTTCTAATAACTGTTTAAAAGTCTATTGACCACCAAAATGCTGTGCCTTGGCATGCTAATCCATTCTTTCTCTCTAGTGGCTTTAGAAATTTTCCTCCTGTCTTTGGTATTCTACAAAACGTATGGAAATCGATTTTTAAAAATCTTTTTAGGACTTCTGTTTCCTGAATCTAAGGATACCTGTCCTTCATCAATTCTGAAAAGCACTCAAGTAATATTGCTTCAAATATTGCCTTTCCCTCACTCTTTGCATCTCCTCCTTTTGCCTTAGTTTAAGTTCCTGTGAAAGCAGAACCTGAAAGGAAGACTTGAGTTAATTTAAGAGGTGGTCACAGTGAACTGAAGTGATGGAATCGGAAGAGTAAAACAGAAAATCCAGTAAAGTTGGATTATGAGCTGGCTACCACTGAGATTCACTGAGGCTCAGTCCTGCAGAGGATTCTTTGAGTACATTAATAGAGAATGCCTTAGATTGTCTCACCAAAGGACAATTGAGTTGATATATTTATCTACTTACTCTCATCCCTTAGTTGAGGGCTGCTGCCCACTGTGTCAACACCTTCAAAGGTCTGAACTCTTTGTGCATAAGCTAAATGGGCTTTTGCAGTGTTGGGGAAAGCCCAGAGTCAGAAGAACAGAGAGACACTCTGGTCTGCAGTTGAGAAGGGATGCTGGCATTGCCCATGAAATATGCATGAAATGTTGGCATTGCACTACGGCTGCACAAAATCAGGTGGGTCAAGCAAATTAGCACAATGCATGACCGGAATCATCTTCAAATTTATAGTGACACTTCTCATTTGATCTTTCATATCTCTTATCCTCATTTTTATATTTTTCATTGCTTTTTAGCTCTGAGCCTCATATGTGGCAGTTTCCTCAGATCTATATTCTCACTTGTTGATTTTCTCTTTAAATGTATCTAAATAGCTCATCTCTCTCATAATAGCATTTTCTTATAGTTTCATCTCTCACATGTTTGTTTGCTTTCAGATTGTGTCATTATCTCAGTATCTTTGGCAGTAATCCTGCTACTCATTGTGCCTACTGACTATCATGGCAGGCTATTTTTCTATATGTTTTGTGATTTATTTTCGGTGAGGATTTATTGAACTTTAGTTTACTGAACTTTAATTTATTAATTTATTGAACTTTAATTTATTGAATTTTAATTTACTGAACTTTTCAGTGAGGATTTACTTATTCACTTATTCACTTATTTCAGTGAGGATTTTCAGTGAGGATTTACCACCCCACTCCCTGCCATTCTATTGTAGAAATTCTACACACTGGGAAGAGAATCATGTACTTTACTATTTGATTCTGCCAGATGCTCCATGAGGGGTATTGTAAACTTGGGATCATTTTTGTCTATTGTGATAAAATACACATAGCATAAATTGACCATTTTTAACATTTTTAAGTGTACTGTTCAGTGGCAGTAAGTACATTTGCATTGTTGTACAGCCATCACCACCATCCATTTCCATAACTTTTCCATCATCCCAAACTGAAGCTCTGTACCCATGAAACACTAACCCCCCATTCCATTCTTTCCCAGCCCTGATAACCACAATTCTACCTTCTGTCTCTATTAATCTGACTATTTTAGGTACTTCATGTAAGTAGAATTATGTAGTATTTGTCCTTCTGCATCTGGCTTCTTTCACTTGGCATGATGTCCTCAAGGTTCATCCATATTATAGTATGTATCAGAATTTCCTTCCTTTTTATAGGCAGAATAATATTCCATTGTACATATATTCCACATTTAGTCTGTCCATTCATCCATGGATGGATATTTGAGTTGTTTGGACCAATGTTTAAGTGAATTTCTCAGCTTAGGTTTTGGTTTATTACATGAGAGATATTTTTTCCCCACCGAGAGCCCTAAGCAAATGAAGTCTCCCTCACTAGCAGGTGGGATTTGTCAGGTCCCCCATTCACTGAGCAGGCAGATTTTCAAGGGTCCTGGCTTTTGCACAAATCTCAGATCCAGCTCCCCTTTCTTAGAAGCCTAAGGCCTCATCATCTGTCCCCATAAGTGTTAAAATCCAAGCCTCTGGCCAATAGGACTGATTTCCTGGTCCTACAGCCATTCCTCAGAATGTGCCCCCCCCCCCAGGCTCCAGCTCCCCAGCATCAGCTCTCACACTTGCCACTCTACTTTTCAACGTCCTTTTCATCTGTGGCATCTGGGATTCCCCTTTCTTGATTGGAATAAATGGTTTTCAATCTTGGCTTATATTTACAATCAACTGGGGACATTTTTTTTAAATCCCAGGACACAACCCAGACCGATTACATTCAAACCTTTGGCACAAAAAGTGAGGTTTTAAAAACATATTATACAAATAACAGAACAATAGGTGCCTGGATATGTAAAAACTCATAAAGGTATAACTTGAATTATCAAAATGTTGTGAGCCCTGCTCTAGTACCGCTGCCTGTGTTAGGTGCTTCTGGACTCTGGTTCTAACAGTGGGAGGTTGTGCTTGTGATCATTTCTAGGCAGCAATTTTAATCTGGAAATAAAATGGTCATTTGGGCTTTCTCTTTCAGCGTCCTACGTGAGAGTTTCCCAATTCTAAGAACACTCTGATGTTCTATGCCACATCTTCCTATGGGGTATGAACCATTTTTCAATAATAGCAAAGAAATGAGCCTTCTCGGTGTATCTTCATCTCATCACCACTGTTGAAGATGGCGATTCTCCTCTAGCCTATACATGAGCTTTGGCTGCTGTTCAGTTACTCCAGGAAACGCCAGGAAACTTATTACTGATGATAACAGCAGCCAACAAGTATTAAGAACTTTTGCTATTAAATTGCCCTGCTACCATTGGCACCAAGAACCTGGACCACAAATTTTCCATTTTTATTTTTTATTTTCCTTCCATAAATGTAAGTATACAATATATAATGAATATAAAATGTATACAATATAATAAATATATAGTATAATAAATATATACTGTATATTATTACTATTATTATAAACTGTATGTTTATTATGAACTATTCTAAACAGAGAGATAAGTACAGAAAAACAGACCTCAGTATGACCACCAGAAAGATTTAATAGATGTCAATACTTTGGCACATTGGTATTGGATCTTTTGAAAGAAAAAACAAATTGTGGCCAGGCACGGTGGCTCACGCCTGTAATCCCAGCATTTTGGGAAGCCAAGGTGGGAGGATTGCTTGAGAACAGGACTAGCCTGAGCAACATAGTGAGACTCCCACCTCTACAAATAAAAAAGTGAAAAAAGAAATGGTTACAGATAAAACTAAAACCTTTACCACTCCTTCACCCCTACCCAACCCAAAGGTAACTACTCTCTTCAAGTTATGTTTACCATTTCCGAGCGTATTTTTCCTCTTTCTACGTGTGCATACATTCATAAATAGCCTATGATACATGTAAATTTTCTACACAAATTCCATTGTGTTGGAATGACGGGAGTGACTGAATGGCTGCCCGCGCATGTGCAGCGCCTGCTTGCTCCAGTAGATGTCACTCGGGTCCCAGTCGGCGAAGGCGCAGCTGTTCTGTTTTCAGCGGCGAGTTTGGGATTCGCTCTGCTGCAGTGCTGACTGGCTTTGCAGACTGAGACTGTCCACCTGCAAAATGCAGTAGCTTTATTTTTCAAAATTTAAAGTAACGTCGGAAACAATGACACCTCGAATGATTTCCTTTGCGGCCGGGCGCGGTGGCTCACGCCTGTAATCCCAGCACTTTGGGAGGATGATGGGGGTGGATTACTTGAGGCCAGGAGTTTGAGATCAGCCTGGGCAACATAGCAAGACCCGCATCTCTAGCAAAAATACAAAAATTAGCCAGTCTCATAACCCAGTCTCAAAATAAATAAAAATGTAAAAATAAAAAAAAAATTTTAACAAAAAGAATGATTTCTTTACCTAGGGAGAAAGCTCATGAGAACGCAAGCACAGGGCAGAGGACGAAGAGCTGCGTTCAGATCCCTCCTGCTCAGCCGAGCAGCAGATAGGGCTTGGGCTGGCCAGGCCCCTCCCTGCCTCAGTGCCCTCCTCCTAGAATGGGAGAGCTGAACTGATTCAGGGGTGGCAAATCATCCCATGTCACACACCACCTCTTGTCCATTGATAGTGGCTCCCTGGAGGCTGCTCTGGGCAGAGAAAGAAAAGGTTGTCCTGGACCAGCAATAGAGGGTCATGAGAGGGACGGGGCACTGTGCGTGCTGCTGACCCAGGAGGCCACCTGAGGCCCTCCCAGCATAAAACCCACCTCCTGCTCCCACCTGTGTGCTGGGAGCAGCCCAGAGATGCAGACCCATGGCCAGGACCATGCTCCCATCTGGGTTACACACAGGTGTCATTATTTTGGAAGCGGTGTGGCTTCCTTTCCGGCCCAGGAAGGCTTAGGAAGCTTGACCTCACACGTGACAGACTCAGGACCAGGGAGCGCAGAGGTTGAGAAACCCCCAGGTGCTGTGTGTGCTGTGATCAAGCTCTGGCCTTTCCCACCTGAAACCGCCAGCAGGTTAACCCCGGCCCCCAGGTCCACAGCAGAGCCTGAACACACATCCACAACTTCCACACTCACTCAAATTTGCCAACAGATCCAGCAAATTTGACGAAACAAAAACAAGTCCAGAGAAGTACGTGCTGCCAGTTTGATATGGTTCCAGGATGCAGTTGTGGCCGGTGTCTTCCCTGGGACATCTGTTGGTCCTAGTGGCTGCCCTGGAGGCAGGAGCATGGACAAACTGGTCCCCAGGGCACACTCCAGAGGGCTGAGAGCCCATCAGCTGAGCCAAAGGCGCCAGCAGCCTCCCTGCCTGCTCCTCCTCCTGGCCCCTCCCTGACCTGCCCTCTTGCTGGCCTCAGGGCCCCGGGGGAGGCCTAAAGAGGCCGTGGGAGTTTGGCTACCATTATCCGGCCCTTATCACCACTAACGTTCAAGCTGACACTGAGCCCACTTAGTTCAATGACGAGGAGCCGACCTGGGGGTCACGCCTGTCTCCAGAGAGCCGGTGCTATCTCGGTGACCTGCAGAAACCTTGGCATGAGCTCATGTTTTCTGACGACAGAGGACCCCAGCCGTATCGCCGGCCCGCACCCCCACCCTCCGCGTCTGGCATAAGCCGGGTGAAGGCTCTACCATTACTCACTGAAATAGCAACACTGATAACCGCAGCAGACAGAAGCACATTGATGAATTTCCATTCAGAAAAGCACCTACTCCCGCCCTGCCCACTGCCTGCGTGTGTCCAAGGCGGTGGACACCCAGGCACAGGCAGAGCCATTTTCAGACACGGCCCCAAAACATCACCACCTCCAACCCCTGGCCCCGTTGTTGGGGAACAGGCCTCAAAATCTGGCCATGAACCGGCCCCAAGACTGGCCATAAACAAAATCTCTGCAGCACTGTGACATGTTCGCGATGGCCATGACACCCACGCTGGAAGGTTGTGGGTTTACCGGAATGAGGGCGAGGAACACCTGGCCCACCCAGGGCAGAAAACCACTTATAGGCGTTTTTAAACCACGAACAATAGCATGAGGGGTCTGCGCCTTAAGGACATGTTCATGCTGCAAATAACTAGCCAGACCCATCCCTTTACTTTGGCTCACCCCTTTATTTCCCATAAGGAATACTTTTAGTTAATCTATAATCTATAGAAATAATGTTTATCACTGGCTTGCTATCAGTAATACGTGGGTAAATCTCTGTTCAAGGCTCTCAGCTCTGAAGGCTGTGAGACCCCTGATTTCCCACTCCATACTGCATTTCTGTGTGTGTGTCTTTAATTCCTCTAGTGCCACTGGGTCAGGGTCTCCACAACCGAGCTGTTTTCAGCACCCCGTGAAGATATGATGTGTCCATATGCCCTTAGAGGAATATGTATCCCGAGAATTCATGCTACAGCATACTCTTCTCCTCACTGGGGAAAATGCCTTTAGGATAGAAACCTTGTTTGATATATTTGTATGTTCCAAAATTGTCCCCGGCCTCACCAGCACAGGCTGTTCAACATAAACGGGCTGGGTTGAATTGAATTGGGCAGAGTCGACAGAACACAGGACCAGGAAGCAGGTCACCCGGGCTGCTGGCCCTGCCATGGCTCCTGGTGGACCTGAGGCAGGTGAGTTTCCTCTCCATGGTCTTAAGATCTCTCTATTAACAAGAGCACTTAGTGCATTTACCTTTAATGTCATTACTGACATATTTGAGTTAAATCTACCACTTCTTTTGTAATTTTCTTTTTTTAATTAATTAATTTATTTATTTATTTATTTTTGAGATGGAGTCTCGTTCTGCCGCCAGCTGGGGTGCAGTGGCACGATCTTGGTTCACTGCAACCTCTGTCTCCTGGGTTCAAGAGATTCTCCTGCCTCAACCTCCCAAGTAGCTGGGACTACAGGTGTGCGCCACCACACCCAGCTAATATTTGTATGTTTAGTAGAGATGGAGTTTCACCACATTTACCAGGATGGTCTTGATCTCTTGACCTTGTGATCTCCTTGCCTCGGCCTCCCAAAATGCTGGGATTACAGGTGTGAGCCACTGCACCCGCCTCTTTTGTAATTTTCTATTTGTCCTGACTGTTCTATGTTTATTTTTCTCTCTCTTCTTACCATCACTTTTTAAATTTTTTTGTTATATTCTATGCTTTTTTTTTTTTTTTTTTTTTTTTTGAGACAGGATCTCACTCTGTTGCCTAGGCTGTAGTGCAGTGGCATGATCACAGCTCACTATGGCCTCAACCTTCTGTGTTTAAGCAATTCTCCTGCTTCAGCCTCCTTCATAGCTAGAATTACAAGTGGAAGCCACCACACCCAGCCAATTTTAAAAGTTTTTGTTGCGACAGGGTTTCACCATGTTGCCCAGGCTGATCTCAAACTCCTGGGCTCAAGCAATCCGCCTGCCTCAGCCTCCCAAAGTACTGGGATTACAGGCGTGAGCAGCCACACCTGGCTCTTCATCACTTTATTTAACTTTATCATTCCATTCTTTCCCTCTACTAATTTGAAAAGTATATGCCCTATTTTATCATGATTACCCCAGCAATTAAACATACAGAGTTAACTTCTCATCAAAGTGTAAAATTGAGTGCTATTGGCTGTGAGTGGTGGCACTTGCCTGTAATCCCAACATTTTGGGAAGCCAAGTTGGGAGGATCATTTTATCTCAGGAGATCGAGACCAGCCTGGGCAACATAGCAAGACCTCATCTCTACTCAAAATAAAAAGTTAAATAAATAAATAAATAAAAATTAAAAATTAGTTGGCTTTGGTGGTAGTGCACATGTGTGGTCCCAGGTACTATGGAGGCAGAGGCAGAAAAATCACTGGAGCCTGGAAGGTCGAGGCTGCACTGGGCCGTGATCGTGCCACTGCACTCTGGCCTGAGTGATGGAGCAAAACTCTGTCTCAAGAAAAAAAAGGTTGGGTGCATTGGCTCACACCTGTAATCCTAGCACTTTGGGAGGCCAAGGTGGGTGGATCACCTGAGGTCAATTCAAGACCAGCCTGGCCAACATAGTGAAATCCCATCTCTACTAAAAATACAAAAATTAGCCGGGCGTGGTGGCACGCACCTGTGATCCCAGTTACCGAGGAGGCTGAGGAAGGAGAATCGCTGGAACCCGGGAGGCAGAGGCTGCAGTGAACCAAGATTGCGCCATTGCACTCCAGCCTGGGTGACAGAGCAAGAATGTGTCAAAAAAAAAAAAAAAAAAGAAAGAAAGAGAGAAAGAAAGTAAGTATTTGATTACCTTTGGGATTCTATTATTACCTTTTTTATTTTTTACTTTTTTTTTTTGAGATGGAGTTTTACTTTTGTTGCCCAGGCTAGAGTGCAATGGCGTGATCTCGGCTCCTTGCAATCTCTGCCTCCCGGGTTCAAGCAATTCTCCTGTCTCAGCCTCCTGAGTAGGATTACAGGTGCGCGCTACCACACCCAGCTAATTTTTGTATTTTTAGTAGAGATGGGGTTTCATTACATTGGTCAGGCTGGTCTCGAACTCCAGACCTCAGGTGATCTGCCCACCTTGGCCTCCCAAAGTGCTGGAATTACAGGCGTGAGTCACCGCACCTGGACCTGAAATGAATACTATAAATATATTTTTAGTGAGTCACCTTATTACCTTTTTTATCTGGCTACTTTAAGATATTTTTGTCTTTGGTTTTCTTCAGTTTTATTAAGATGTGTGAAAGTATATTTTATTTATTCAGGTAGGGATTTATTCTATTAGATTTGAGCTGTGGATTTGGGCGTTTTATCAATTCTAAAAAATAACCAACTATTATCACTTCAAATATTGCCTCTGTTTTATTCTCTCTTCTGGGATTCAAACTTATTCTGTCTTCTATGTATCTTATCCTTTCTTTTCTGTTTTCCATTTATCTCATTTCTTCATGTTACATTCTGGTTAATTTCTTCTGGATAATTTCCTATTCACTTTAATTGTGTCCAATTGGCTGTTATGCCCATTCATTATTGAACTTTTAATTTTCAGTTATTGTATTTTTCATTTGCGCAAGTTCTTTTTGCTTCCTTTTAAAATCTGCTGTGTCTCAAAGTCATTGAAAGAGAAGGGGAAAAAAATCTGCTATATCACTCTTGAAAGTTTCCCGCAGATATTTCCTAGCTTCTTCTTTATTTCCTTAAGCATGCTAATTGTATTTTTGGTGGGTTTTATTTTTGTGTGTGTCAGCGGGAGGGTCCCTCTCTGATTATTCCAGCAGTCAAAGCATTTGTAGATCTCATTCTCTTGCCTGTTCTTTCTCCTGGTTCTCCTCACAGTACCTTGTTTTCTTTTGGTGTCAGGTTACCTTTCATTGTGTGCTGCTCATTGCACTAAAAATACATTTATAGTAATCATTTCAGGTCCAGGATGACACTACCTTCCTCCAAAAAGGATCTTCTTGCCTCTGCCGGGTGCCTAGAGGCTCTGTCTCTCCAGAGCTACCTTAAACCAAGTCCAAAGTGTGATGTTCCTTGGACCACCCAGGCAGTGAGAACTCTAGCTGATAACCCCCAGAAGGACTGGTGTGTATCTGGTTTACCCTTACTCTAGAGTTGTGGCCTTTTGCAATCCAAAATTTTCTATTCAACTTCCCAACTTTCGTGGACTTAAATATTTATTTCTCTCTGGCATCATCCATGAGACTGTTAAAGAAAAGTCTAAATTTGTCAGGATCAAAAACTACCATCAAGGCAAAAATGATTTCTGAATTCTGTTTACATCTCCCAGTACCTATTTACATTTCAATGTTGGCCTAATAATTTGGTACTTATCTGGGTAAATCCCCAAACTCCTTCCCGTGGCTGAGCCCTTTCAGGTCACATCTCCGAGCTCTGACTCCGTCCTTCCTTAGGCCCGAGCTGCCTGCCACCTCCCAGGCCCCCACTTCTGCCCCCACAGCCAGGAGACTGCCACCACCCACCCGAGGCCACCCTCTCAGCTCTGTCTGCAGCCACGTCCAGCCCGGGCGTCCCTGAGAAACTCCCAAGCTGGAACCAATGGGCATGTAGGCAGCGTTTTGGGGACACTGTGGGGAGACAGAGGGTGCCGAGGAACGGGAGATGTAAACAGGAAGGTGGAAGTGATAAGGAGGTCGTTTCAAGGGAACTATAATGTATTTTTAAAAACAGCAAGGCTTGGGGAAATCCTGGTCTGAAGAATAGCAGTGCCTGGTCATCAGGATCAAAGCAAAGCTGACACACCCCTTGGCACAGAGCGGGGAAGAAGAGGCAGCTGTGTGCTGCTGGGAGTGGCTCCTCCCGGAGCTGCAACCGTTCATTCGTTCAATCCAACATTGATCAAGCGCCTATTTCTTTTCAGTTCTGCACAAACACAAATCTGGCAAGTCCCCCTGGGCCATGGCACCTGGGGAGTACCCAGGTTTACTTTTCCTGGGCATCCCAGGCACACAGCTGCCTCCACACCTTCGTACTCACTTTTCCTCTGCCTGGAGGGCGTTTTCAGTGATATCCACACATACCACTCCTTTCCTCTTCTTTAGTAAAATGTCACCTTCCCTGCCCATTGTATTTAAAACTGCAGTGACACCCCACCCCCTAGTCTCCATGCCTATCTTCCCAGGCCTGTCCCTAACATTTGGAGAGCCTGGAAAAAGAATAAAAATGGGCTGGGCACGGTGGCTCATACCTGTAATCCCAGCACTTTGGGAAGCTGAGGTGGGTAGATCACCTGAGGTCAGGAGTTTGAGACCAGCCTGGACAACATGGTGAAACCCCGTCTCTACTAAAAATGCAAAAAATTAGAAGGCGTGGTGGCATGTGCCTGTAACCCCAGCTACTCAGGAGGCTGAGGCAGGAGAACCGCTTGAACCCGGGAGGCGGAGGCCGCAGTGAACCGAGATCACCCCACTGCACTCCAGCCTGAGTGACAGAGCGAAACTCTGTCTCAAAAAAAAAAAAAGAGTAAAAATGATGGTTCATCCCCTTTCTCTTCCCACCCCCATTTCCATCCTGCACCTCAGTCATATATTTGAACATCCCAGCTACATCCCCAGGAAACAGTCACCTCTTGACCGTTTTTTTGGCTTACGGGTACATTCCACCCTCTCAGGCGGAGACCTTTGGGAACACATACAAGCCCCGCACATGGGTTCAGTGCTATTTGAGCAGGAACTCTTGAGGTCTTGGATAACCAGAGTGAAACCTAGAGAAGGATCCTGGGCTTCCAGGGACCACATCCCCTCGTCCTGGCCGACTCCTTGCCATGGAGGGACTTAGAGAAGGGTGCAGCTTGGGGCGAGGGTTCCTCTTGCCCAGGTCTAAGGATAGGACTGTCCCTTCCACTTTATTTTTCCGCAAACACTCAACACCGTCTAACATACTATATATTTTAAGTATTTAGTTTGTTTATTGTCTGAAAGCCTCCAGTAAAATGTAAGCCCCATAAAAGGCAAGGATTTCTGTTTTGTTCACTATTATACTCTCTGAACTTAGTATCTGGCACATAGTAGGTGCTCAATCAATATTTATTGAATAAATAATGGATTGCCAGGTTTGAGATTCCAGAAGATAGGCTAAAGGCACCTAGTCTTCTTAAAACTTCCTTGTTCTGCAGAGAGCTTCTGGCAAGAAGAGTGTTAGGTGCATGGTGCAAAACCCCCTCTTTTCAAACCTGCAAACCCTAGAGAGGAAACGATGCATCCTGCTCTTTTAGAAGACAGCGGCGCCTGGGCATGGTAGCTCATGCTTGTAATCTCAGCAGTTTGGGAGGCCGAGGCAGGTGGATTGCTTGAGCTCAGGAGTTCAAGAGCAGCCTGGGCAGCACAGCTAAACCCCATCTCTACAAAAAAAATTAAAAATTAGCTGGGCCTGGCCGGGCACGGTGGCTCAAGCCTGTAATCCCAGCACTTTGGGAGGCCGAGACGGGTGGATCACGAGGTCAGGAGATCGAGACCATCCTGGCTAACACGGTGAAACCCCGTCTCTACTAAAAAATTCAAAAAACTAGCCGGGCGAGATGGCTGGCGCCTGTAGTCCCAGCTACTCAGGAGGCTGAGGCAGGAGAATGGCATAAACCTGGGAGGCGGAGCTTGCAGTGAGCTGAGATCCGGTCACTGCACTCCAACGTGGGCGACAGAGTGAGACTCCGTCTCACAAAAAAAAAAAAAAAAAAAAAAAAAAAAAAAAAATTAGCTGGGCCTGATGGTGCCACGAGTTCCAATCAAGTGGAGAGTTCAGATGCATAAACCAACAGCCAAATATAAGACAATAAGCACCGAAATTAAAGGGTGGTCAAGGTATCATCCACAACCAGGTGAGAGTACAGTGAACATTGCCTGTGTGAGTCACGGAGACCTCCAGGGTGGAGTGACATGGGCTGCACTTTGAAGGATGAGTAGGAGCTTCCACTTTCGAGAAGCTCAGTAACTGTCTGTAGCGGCATAACTTCTTCACACTAAAAGATGGTTAGCACATGTGGTCCTACTCTTGTAAAATACGTATATGTATTTGCACAGAAAAATGTTTTTAAGTCTAAGTAATATGTTAATTAAAAATTAGCAATAGGGGCATGGTGCAGTGGTTCATGAGTAATCCCAGCACTTTGGGAGGCCAAGGAAGGCAGATCGCTTGAGGCCAGCAGTTCAAGATCAGCCTGGACAATATAGCCAGACCCTGTCTGTCTGTCTGTCTGTCTGTCTGTCTCTCTCTCTCTCTATATATATATATACACACACACACACATATACTAGTTATATACAGGTAGTGGAATAATTCAGGAAAGTGGGTGATACTTTTTCTTTACACTTTTTTCCGTATAGAAGAGCACATATAATTAGAAAACATTAAGATAATAACAGGCCACATCCACACATCCAATGTGAGCATTTGTGTGGATCTCAGGGTGAGCTGGGGGAGATGACTTCCCAGGCCAAGGAAATGGCACCACAGATCGTGTGGAAGTGGGAAACCATGGAGATATTTTGGAGGAACAGTGAGCCCCTCAGGCTGAGTAAAAAGTAGTTGGAGTCGGCCGGGTGCAGTGGCTCATGCCTGTAATCCCAGCACTTTGGGAGGCGGAGGCGGGTGGATCACGAGGTCAGGAGCTCCGGACCAGCCTGGCCAATATGGTGAAACCTCATCTCTACTAAAAATACAAAAATTAGCCAGGGGTGGTAGTGTGTGCCTGTAGTTCCAGTTATTTGGGAGACTCAGGCAGAAGAATCTCTTGAACCCAGGAGGCGGAGGTTGCAGTGAGCTGATATCATGCCACTGCACTCCAGCCTGGGTGACAAAGCAAGACTCTGTCTCAAACAAATAAACAAAAAAAAAAAAATTAGTTGGAGTTGAGGCTGGAAGAGGAGGTCAGGCTTGGTGGCTCATAACTGTAATACCAGTACTTCAGGAGGCTGAGGCAGGAAGATCCCTTGAGGCAGGAATTTGAGACCAGCCTGGACAATACAGTGAGACCTTTGTTTCTGCAAAAACTTTCAAAACTTGGCTGGGCAGGTGGCGCTGGCTTGTGGTCCCAGCTTCGCCAGAGGCTGAGGTGGATCACTTGAGCTCAGGAGTTCGAGGCTGCAGTGAGTTATAATCGACCCCCTGCACTCCGGCCTGGGTGACAGAGTGAGATCTGTCTCTAAAAAGTAAATAAATAAAATTGGAAGAGGAGACTAAGGCCAGACTGCGGGGCCGTAAATTTCAGGCAAAGGCTTTTGGCCTCTGACCTACCTTCACGGCATGGCTTGCAGCAAGAAGGTTTTGCTTTCAACCGGGGGTGTCTCTCTGCACCCCGTTTCCCAGATGGCAAGAAGCTCAGACGTGGCCGAGCTGAGCCGGGATCCCACCTCTGGTGACTGCATGGCCTGGGCGGAAGGGCAGGGGTAGGGGCAGCAGAGGTGGAGGTGCAGTTGTGGGTTGGGAACTCGGCGGCCCCACCTGCCCGCGAATGCGCTCCAGACACAGGCAGGAAGGTCCTGAGACAGACCTCACGGGAGAGTTTCCCAGTCCCCCAGACACAGCCCCAGCCACAGACCCCACTGGAGGAGGGAACGCCTGCGTCACAACAGAAGCCACGGAGGCGGGCCACAGGATGCTCCAGCAGGCGTGTGTATCGCCATCTGTCCTCATGGGAAGGTTCCTCCCCGCCGGGATGGAGTCCACCGGATCGCGACCCAAGCGGGGCTCTCGCCACTCTCTCCGCCTCCCCGCTTCCTCGGAGTGAGGTGGCCGCTCTTTCCCAGATGGCCGCTTGGTGGCGCTGCCAGCATTAACCGAGGGCGCCGCCGGACCCCGCTGCCGCTGGAGCTCCGTGGAGAAGCGCTCCGTGGTGACTTCCAGTGGCCCAGTGGCCTGCATCACTTGAGCCCTGCATTCGACTCAGATCCAGGCCTGGAGAGGCCTGTCAAACCCACATAAGGTAAACAGATAGGACAGAAATGGTGGCTGTCCATCATTCAAGGACATGTGGTCCCTGTGAGGTTATGCGATCTGCTCAAGTTTCCTTGGCTCAAATATCCAGCAAGCCACCCTGGGCAACCTAACGAGACTCATCTCTACAAAACATGAAAAAAATTAGCCAGGCATGGTGGCAGGCATCTGTAGTCCTAGCTACTCCCGAGGCTTAGGTGGGAGGATGGCTTGAGCCTGGGAGGAAGAGGCTGCGATGAGCCATGACCACACCACTGCCTTCAAGCCTGGGCAACAAAGAGAGACCCTGTCTCCAACAAACAAACAAAAAAGTTTAGTAAACAGAATTGCTTCCCTTTTTGTTGTTTGTTTTCTGAACAGTGCATATTTACGTAGTAAACAAAATGCAGGGCTCAGAGGGATCAACAGGGTATTGGTGGGTCCAAACTGTCCCCAACAGGATTTGGGTAGGAAAAAAAAGCAGACAGCCCTGAACTTTGATTTCAGACCTGAGAAACTGTGGGAGGTCACAACTATAAGATGCAGGAGACAGCGCTGGGAATGGCTCAACATGGGTCTCTGGACTGAGGAGAGAGTCAAGGCCGTCAACTGAGCCTGACTCTTCCTCCCAGCCTCTCAGGACCTGGCTCAGCTTAACTGTGAAGTGGGAACACTGGCCAATGCCCTGCTCAGCTGGGAGGGAAGAAGTCCGGTAGGCAGAAAAGACTTTTAAAATTATTACATGCTCAATGAAGACAAAGAATTATTAATATCATTATCTTAATCATCATTATTGGAAAAAGACCTCTCATCCAGTGCCCAGGAAGAGCAAAGACCAGAAAGCACACACTCCTGGCTCCTCCTATTTTACGTGGACATTAACATAGATGGGATTCATCTATGGTGTTTTCACTTTGCAGCCAAATTTCCTGGTAGTTTATAAGTCATTAGCTTGAGGGATACTCAACCTGGAGTCATTTGGGTACTGGGGCCAAAAGCTTTCTGGGGGAACCCAAACTCAGAGTGTGACCTCCCCCACCGCAAGGGTCCCATTTCAGAGGTTATAAAGCCATAACCTTGACCTTGCCTCTCCCTCTTCTCTACCCTCTCCGCCTCTGCCATGT
Organism: Macaca nemestrina; assembly: GCF_043159975.1. Classification (NCBI taxonomy): domain Eukaryota; kingdom Metazoa; phylum Chordata; class Mammalia; order Primates; family Cercopithecidae; genus Macaca; species Macaca nemestrina. Next base: position 146,224,842 of record NC_092132.1, on the reverse strand, counting down.
GACTTTTTTTGCTGCATTTGCTCCAGGTCCTCACAATTGCCCTCCACCTCCACCAACAGATTCCTAGCCACAATGGCTGCAGCAAGCTACAGAAGTCAGGAGCAAAACTGGACAGGGACCACTGAATAACTCATGTTTATAACATCCTTTATATTTCTCATTTCACTCATGTAGAAGAAGACAAATGGCCATATTTCAAAAAAGGCTTGAACAAACATCTCATGAAAGATGTATGAATGGTCATTGGGCACAGGAAAAGATGCTCAGTGTCATTAATCATCAGGGAATTAAAGCCACAATGAGATCCCACCGCACCCCCACGAGAGCAGTTACCTTAAAAAGACGGACCCCACTGATTGTCGCTGAGGATGTGGAACAACTGGAACTCTCATCGCTGCTGGTAGCAGTATAAAGTGGTACAACCACTTCAACACAGTTTGGTCGTTTCTTTAAAAGTTAAGCATGTACCTACATATGATCCAGTGGTTTCGCTTTTAGGTATTTACCCAAGAGAAATGAAAACACAAGACTTGCAGTAGAATGGCCACTGTGATTTTCCTTATAATGGCCAAGAAATGGAAACTTAAACTTCTGTCAACAGGTAAGTAGATAAACAAATTGAGGTCTGTCTATTTGATGGAATACTACTCAGCAATGAAAAAGAATGAAGTGTTGATACAGGCACCTGTATAGAGGAATTTCCAAATAAGAACCCAGACCCACTGAAAAAATAATGCATACTATGTGATCTCATTTGTATATAATTCTAGAACATGCAAATAAATCCCAAGTGAGAGCAGAATCAGTGGTTGCCTAGAGATAGCGGTGGAAGGAGCAGGAGGGAAGGATGATAAAGGGCCACCAGAAAGTTTTGGGAGGTGATGAGTGTTTTCATTGTCTTGATTCTAGTGATGGCTCACGGTGTATATTAAAGGGTTTAATGTTATTGGCAGGGCATGGTAGCTCATGCCTTTAATCCCAACACTCTAGGGGGCTAAGGCAGGAGGACAACTTGAGGCCAGCCTGGGCAACACAGCAAAACCCCACCCATACAAAAAAAAATCAAAATTTATCCAGGTGTGGTGGTGTGTACCTCTAGTCCCAGCTACTCAGGAGGGTGAAATAGGAGGATCACTGAGTCCAAGAGTGAAAAGTTGCAGTGTGCCATGATCGCACCATCGCCCTTCAGCATGGGCGACACAGCAAGACCCTGTCTCCAAAACAAAACAAAACAAAACTTATCAAAGTGTACACGTTAAACACATGTAGTTTACTGTATGTCAGTTATGCATCATGAAAGCTGTTAGTTTTTTTTTTAATTTTTAAAAGGAACAAACCACTGATACACATAACAGATGGATGATTGTCAAAATCATTCTGTTGAATGAAAGAAGCCAGACGTGAAAGATAATGTTCTGTATGGTTCCATTTATTCAAAATGCCTAGAAATGAAAACTCATGGGGGCCAAGTGTGGTGGCTCATGCCTGTAATCCAAGCACTTTGGGAGGCAGAGGCAGGCAGATCTCCTGAGGTCAGGCGTTGAAGACCAGCTTGGTCAACATGGTAAAACCATGTCTGTACTTAAAATATATATATATATATATGAATTAGCTGGGCATGCTGGCACACGCCTTTAGTTCCAGCTACTCGGGAGGCTGAGGCAGGAGAATCACTTGAACCTGGGAGGCACAGATTGTAGTGAGCCAAGACCGTGCCACTGCACTACAGCCTGGGTGAGAGTGAGACTCCATGTCAAAAAAAAAAAAAAAGAAAAGAAAATTAATGGGAACAGACAGAATATCAGTGGCTGCCTGGGGCAAACGTGGAAGTAAAGACAGATTGCATATAGTTGTTTAAAAATATGTCAGACACTTCAGGAGGCTGAGGCAGGCAGATCCCTTGAGCCCAGGAGTTCAAGACCAGCCTGGGCAACACGGCAAGACCTCACCTCTACAAACAAAATACAAAACTTAGCAGGGTCTGACGGCGCGCACCTGTAGTCCCAGCTACTGAGGAAGCTGAGGCGGGCGGATCACCTGAGCCCAGGAAGTCGAGCTGTGATTATGCCACTGCATTCCAGCCTGGGTTGATAGAGTGAGACCCTGTCTCAAAAAAGTAAATAATAAAAATATATCAGAGCAGCCGGGCGCGGTAGCTCACGCCTGTAATGCCAGCACTCTGGGAGGCCAAGGCAGGCAGATTGCTTGAGGTCAGGAGTTCAACCAGCCTGGACAACATGGTGAAATCCCGTCTCTACTAAAAATACAAAAATTAACTGGACATGGTGGTGCATGCCTGTGGTCCCAGCTGCTTGGGAGGCTGAGGTAGGAGACTGGCTTGAACCCAGGACGTGGAGGTTGCAGTGAGCCAAGATCGCACCATTGCACTCCAGCCTAGGTGACAGAACGAGACTCCATCTCAAAAAAAAAAAAAAAAAAAAAAGCCAGGTGCAGTGGCTCATGCCTGTAATCCCAGCACTTTGGGAGGCTGAGGCAGGTGGATCACAAAGTCAGGCGTTCGAGACCAGCCTGACCAACATGGTGAAACCCCATCTCTACTAAAAATACAAAAATTAGCCAGGTGTGGTGGTGCACACCTGTAATCCCAACTACTCGGGAGGCTGAGACAGGAGAATCACGTGAACCCAGGAGGTGGAGGTTGCAGTGAGCCAAGATCACACCACTGCACTCCAGCCTGGGTGACAGAGCAAGACTTCATCTGGCCGGGCGCGGTGGCTCAAGCCTGTAATCCCAGCACTTTGGGAGGCCGAGACGGGCGGATCATGAGGTCAGGAGATCGAGACCATCCTGGCTAACACGGTGAAACCCTGTCTCTACTAAAAAATACAAAAAAAAAAAACTAGCCGGGCGAAGTGGCGGGTGCCTGTAGTCCCAGCTACTTGGGAGGCTGAGGCAGGAGAATGGCGTGTACCCGGGAGGCGGAGCTTGCAGTGAGCTGAGATCCGGCCACTGCACTCCAGCCTGGGCGACAGAGCATGACTCCGTCTCAAAAAAACAAAAAAACAAAACAAACAAACAAAAAAAAAGACTTCATCTCAAAACAAACAAAGAAACAAACAAAAAAAAATCAGAGCATCAAATACTTTTGATTATAGTTGCTTAAGCACAATGAATCACAAAATCCACATATCCATAATGATACTCAAAGAAGGGAGACCCAAGACAATAAGAAAATGCAACTCATTTGTTACTCTTTGAGGTGATTATAAAACTGGCTCCTGCTTTGGAAATTATAATTTAAAGGGAAGGAATTCTAGTTTATTCTGCTTTTCCAGGAGGAACTATATTTCAGTTGATGAGGAAAAGCTCTGCTTTACGGAAAAATACACCAGCTAATAAACATCAAATGAGGCCAGGTGCAGTGGCTCACGCCTGTAATCCCAGCACTTTGGGAGTCTGAGGCAGGCAGATCACTTGAGGTCAGGAGTTTGAGACCAGCCTGGCCAACATGGCAAAATCCCATCTCTACAAAAATACAAAAAAAATTAGCCAGGCATGGTGGCAGGCACCTGTGATCCCGGCTACTCAGGAGGCTGAGGCAAGAGAATCGCTTGAGCCCAGGAGGTTGAGGTTGCAGTGAGCGAGATTGCGCCATTGTGCTCCATCCTGAGTGATAGAGTAAGACTTTGTCTCAAAAAATAAAAAAAAAAAATTTTTTTAAAGTGATTCATAGAATTAGAAAATAATTATTTTCCAGTCATTGAGGGTTATTCTTTAACGTTGAAATTACGAAGTGAATTGTAAACAGGGAACTGGACATTCGTACAATGCTAAGGGAACATTCAAATATTACTTTCTGGACACAAGCAGGAAAATATTGTCCAGTGGGGAGATCAAGGTGTCTCCCTCTAATCCAGGAGTTATCGTAAACAACACTAATGGAAGGACAACCAGATTCTCTGTGTCTCTTGATTCATCTCCTATGATTAATTCCAGCCAATGAGTTAATGTCAATCTACCTTTCAACTATAGGCAGTATAGGTGTGAAGGAACAGGCTAAGCTTCACCACAGGAAGCAACTAGACAAGCCCAGAAAGTGGGGGGCATTCTGCAGAACTCTTGGTGCCAGGATCAGCGTGATGACGAAAGGGTCTACTTTTGAGTCAAAGAAATTTAAGAGACATAACAACCAGGTGCAATGCTTGGTTCTATATAAACTAACTGAAAAGGACATTAGGGGTCTACCTGGATTGAGGTAGGTGATAATAAAGAATTGTTACTTTTTAAGTGTGATAATGCTAGTTTAAGCTATATTGGGAAATCTTTTTTTTTTTTTTTGCTTGAGACACGGTTTCACTCTGTCACCCAAGCTTCAGTGCACTGGCACCATCATAGGTCACTGAAGCCTTGACCTCCTCAGCGCAAGCGATCCTCCCACTTCACCCTCCCGAGTAACTGGGTCTACAGGCACAGGCCACCATGCCCGACTAATTTTTTAAAAAATTTTTTTAGAGATGGGGTCTTGCTATGCTGTACTGGTTGATCTCAAACTCCTGGACTCAAAGTAGGAAATTTTTTTTTTTTTAACATATACTGAATGCTTAAAATTTGTAATTCATGAAATACTCCAAAACCAAAATCCCATCTGTTTATGTTAATCCCTTGCATGTTCACATCATTGGTGGGAAGAAATCCGTGAGTCCAATTTTGATTACAAAATCAGGCAAACCTAAAAAGCTTCACGCTGTTGGATTCTGGAATCCAGTTAATGCTATGAAAATGCTGTTCCTGGCTGGGCGTGGGGGCTCATGCTTGTAATCCCAGCACTTCAGGAGGCTGAGGCAGGCGGATTACCTGAGATCAGGAGTTTGAGACCAGCCTGAGCAACATGGAGAAACCCCATCTCTAGTAAAAATACAAAATTAGCCAGGCATGGTGGCACATGCTTGTAATCCCAGCTACGCAGGAGGCTGAGGTAGGAGAAATGCTTCAACCTGGGAGCAGGAGGTTGCAGTGAGCCAATATTGCACCACTGCGCTCTAGCTTGGGCAACAAGAGCAAAACTCCGTCTCAAAAAAAAAGAAGAACAGAGGCCCGGGGCAGTGGCTCACGCCTGTAAACCCAGCACTTTGGGAGGCTGAGGCAGGCAGATCACAAGGTAGGAGATCGAGACCATCCTAGCTAACACGGTGAAACCCCGTCTCTACTAAAAGTACAAAAAATTAGCCAGGCATGGTGGCAGGCGCCTGTAGTCCTAGCCACTCGGGAGACTGAAGCAGGAGAATGCCGTGAACCCAGGAAGCGGAGCTTGCAGTGAGCCAATATTGCGCCACTGCACTCCAGCCTGGGTGACAGAGCGAGACTCCATCTCAGAAAAAAAAAAAAAAAAAAAAAACAGAAAAAAAGAAAATACTGTTCCTGTATTGAGTGTTTTTCAGCAGCCAACGCTGACATCCACGTTCGCTGGCCAGATGAGCAGTGTTGTACTTAGAGCTCAAGACAGCTCCGGCAATCCCTGCTCCCGGGAGTCACACCCCTCTGCTTCCTCTCTGGACCTTTGTCCTGCCCAGCGACCTCCACGTCTGCTGATCCTCCTGTACTGCACAGGGCCGGCCTGTGTAACCACTGGGACACTGCAGAAATGACTGTGTGGCATCCGAGGCAAGGTCCTAAAAGACACTGCAGCTTTTGCCTTGCTCTCTTTTGTGTCACTCACTCAGGGAGAAGCCAGCACCACATGGAGAGAGTGCTCAAGCAGCTCAGATGAAGAGAAACTGAGGCCTCCTGCCAAGAGCCAGCACCAGCTTGCCGGCCATGCAAGTGAACCACCTCAGAAGCAGAAGTAGCAGCCTCATCGAGCCTTCAGATGACAGCGGCCCCCAGCAGATCCCTTACACAGATTCCACGAGAGACCCCTAGGTCAGAACAGCCCAGCTCCATTACTCCCAGATCCCTGATTCACAGAAAACAGGAGATCCTAAATGACTGTTGTTGTCTTAAACCACTAAGTTTGGAAGTAAACTGCTTCTCAGCAAAAGATCACTGGTATAAGTAGTGACGGGCAAAAGCACAAACCATGAGATAGCAGAGATGTGTTTCAGTTCCTGCGCTTCCATTACTGCTGTGCCTGTTTGAGCCTCAGTGATCTCGCCTAAAAAAGAAAATAGCATGAAAATACTACTGTCTCCACAAGTGTGTTAAAGGATCAAACATATATAAAGCACCCAGCACAATGTTAGGTCCAGAAAGATAATAAATGCTGGTTCTCTTCTTTCACCACACTTCCCACCCCACCATTCTCCCACTCAGTGGCAGATCTTCTCATCTGTAAAATGGGCTTGAAACAGCTACCATGAGATTGCTGTGGGGATCAAATGAAAGTCTGTCTTTGGAGAGGTTTTGTAAATCCTAACGTTCTCAGCAAAGGCTCTTACTAGCATATCAGGGCCTGTCTCCGGAGAATCTGCCTAGCATGACTTTCTCTGTTGGAGGTTACAATCAAGGGCTCCCCCAAAAATCTGTTTTAGATTGGAGTCACGCAGACATGAATGGAAAGTGGCAGGAAGACTGTTCTCCACTGCTGACACCGGGCTCACAAACCAGCTATTGCCAAAGAGTTGGGGTTTTGAAAAGCTCAAACTCCAAAGTAGATGGGGGCATGTGATTCCGTGGTCAGGAGACACTGAGGTCACTGTGCAAGCCAAAGATTGAGAGAGGAAGCAAAAATACAAAAATGAAGGCTCCTGTCTAAAGACTCATGAAGAAACAAGGGGAGTTTCGCTGTGTTGTCAGGTTTGTGCCCTCTCCTGGCCTGCGCGTGGACGGGTCTGACATCCATGGTTCAGCAGCTCCCCCGCCCCCCCTTCACACTGCCCTCAAGTCCTTCTGGAGTGGGAACTGGCCTGTGGGGGCCTCCACTCAAGCTAAGCAAACAACCCTCTTAAATCATGCCCTGACAGCAGGCCAGGAACCACGCAGACCGGGGGACAGAAAGAGGAAAAGAACAACAACCTGGTCAAATGACCTGGTCAAATGATGCCTGAAAGTCCCTGTGAAAGTTTTGCTCTCTGAAATGTTGCTTTAAATTCTGGATTTCTTGAAAGATGGCTGCACCTGGGCCAGTTGAGCGGAGGTTGCAGCGAGCCCCGGTATGGCTGAGGAAGACTGGGGAGGCACTGGCTGCTGGGAGAAGGGGAGTGTAATGTTAAGATGCAAAATCGGCCGGGCGTGGTGGCTCACGCCTGTGATCCCAGCACTTTGGGAGGCCAAGGTGGGCGGGTCACGAGGTCAGGAGATCGAGACCATCCTGGCTAACACGGTGAAACCCTGTCTCTACTAAAAACTTCAAAAAATTAGCCAGGCGAGGTGGTGGACGCCTGTCATCCCAGCTACTCGGGAGGCTGAGGCAGGAGAATGGCGTGAACCTGGGAGGCGGAGCTTGCAGTGAGCCGAGATCACCACTGCACTCCAGCCTGGGTGACAGAGTGAGACTCCATCACAAAAAAAAAAAGAAAAAGATGCAAAATCATCAACCAGATGATACTATACTATCAAGGAAAATGTAACAATATTCAGGATCATAACCGGAAAAATTAATCAACTTTCATAAGCAGAAAGGAATCTGCGTGAGCATGGGATCGACATACATTGGACTGAACACTGCCCTTCACGGCTTCATGGCCTAGCAGACAGTCTTTCTGACACACCTTAAATGTGGCAATGTGACAGAGGCTCATAGAGCTGCTGGCTTACCAACGGCAGTGAGCTCCCCCCCTTTTTTCTTTTTTTTGAGACGGAGTTTCACTCTTTCACCCAGGCTGGACTGCAGTGGTGCAATCTTGGCTCACTGCAACCTCTGCTTCCCGTGTTCAAGCAATTCTCCTGCCTCAGTCTCCTGACTAGCTGGGATGACAGGCGTCCACCACCTCGCCTGGCTAATTTTTTGAAGTTTTTAGTAGAGACAGGGTTTCACCGTGTTAGTCAGGCGCCCACCACCATGATCGGCTGATTTTTGTATTATTAGTAGAGACGGATTTCACCATATTGGCCAGGCTGGTCTTGACCTCCTGACCTCGTGATCTGCCCACCTCAGCCTCCTGAAGTGCTGGGATTACAGGCGTGAGCCACCACGCCTGGCCTAAATTTATTTTATTCAATTTTCCTATCATATTATTCCACAGAAGTGAAATAATAAGCACATTAAAATATTTGTGTGCTTCTGCAAGCAGAGCTTTTAAATGTTTTTAATTTAAATGTTAAAATATTTATCTTTAAAAATTTTTGTCCAAAGTTGATGCAAAAAATTTTTTTTCAATAGAGGTGGAGGTAGGGCATGGTGGCTCATGTCTGTAATCCCAGCAGTCTGGGAAGCCCAGGCAGGTAGATGGCTTGAGCCCGGGAGTTCGAGACCAGCCTGGGCAACATGGTGAGACACTGTCTCTACAAAAAATAAAAAACAGAAGTGAAGGAAGATGGCCAGATAGAAGCCCCCACTGATCGTACTCCATGCAGGAACACCAAATTTAACAACTATCCACACAAAAAAAGTACTTTCATAAGAACCCAAAATCAGGAGAGTAATGACAGTACCTGGTTTTAACTTCATATAGCTGAAAGAGCCACTGAAGAGTGTGGGAAAGACAGTCTTAAATTGCCGATCACCTCCCCCCACCCCCCAGCATCCCCTGACAGTGGCTGGCTGTGTGGCATGAAGACAGAATCTGTGTGCTTGTGAGCAGGAGAGCACAGCGATTGCGGGACTTTGAATTGGAACTCAGAGCTACTGACATGGGGCAGAACTGAGCCAGTGGCCCCGGAGGGGAGCATTTAGACCAGTCCTAGCCAGAAGGATAGATTCCAACCCATCCCAGAGGTTGGAACTTGAGTTTTGGCAAGCCTCACCACCATGGGCTAAAGTGCAATGGGGACCTAAATAAACTTGAAAGATGTTTAGGGCACAAGGACTGCAACTCCTAGGCAAGTCCTGGTGCTGTGGTGGGCTCAGAGCCAGTGGACATTGGAGGGCACATGACCTAGTAAGACACCACCCAGGGTGGCTAAGGGAGTGCTTGCAGCACCCCTCCCGCAATCCCAGGCAGCACAGCTCACAGCTCCAAAAGAGACCCCTTCCTGATGCATAGGAGAAGAGAAGGAAAACTAAAGAGGACTTTGTCTTGCAACTTGGATACCAGCTCAGCCACAGTAAGATAGGACACTAGTCACAGTCATGAGGCCTCCATTCCAGGCCCTATCTCCTGGATGACGTTTCTAGACACACCCTGGGCTGGAAGGGAACCCACTGACCTGGAGGGAAGAGCTCAGTCCCGGAAGAATTAATCACTTGCTAAATAAAGAGCCCTTGGGCCCTGAATAACCAGCAGCAGTAACCGAGTAGTAGAGGCAGTGGGCCTTGAGTAAGACTCTGAGGCGTGCTGGCTTCAGGTGTGACCGGAAGCACATTCACAGTCTGGTGGCTATGAGGAGAGACTCCTGCTGCTTGAGGAAGAGAGAGGGAAGAGGAAAGGGCACTTGGTCATGAGCTTAGGTGCCAGCTCAGCCACAGTGAGGAAGAGCACCAAGAGGGCCCTTAGGGCCCTCGATTCCAGGCTTGATCCAGCAGAAGAAAGAATGAGTGAGCTTGAAGACAGACTACTTGAAAATACACAGTCAGAGAAGACAAAAAAAAAAAAGAGAGAGAGAGAATTAAAAAAAAAACAAAGCATGCCTACAAGACCTGAAAAATAGCCTCAAAATGGCGAATCCAAGTTATTGCTCTTTAAGAGGAAGTAGAGAGAGATTGGGTAGAAAGTTTATTCAATAAAATAATAACAGAGAACTTCCCAAACCTAGAGAAAGGTATCAATTTTAAAGTACAAGAAGGTTATTGAACACCAATCAGATTTAACCCAAAGAAGACTACCTCAAGGCATTTAATAATCAAACTCCCAAAGATCAAAGATAAAGAAAGGATTCTAAAAGCAGCAAGAGAAAAGAAACAAATGACATACAATGGAGCTCTAATCCATCTGGCAACAGACTTTTCAGTGGAAAGGCCAGGAGAGAGTGGCATGACATATTTAAAGTGCTGAAGAAAGAAACTTTTACCTAGAATAGTTTATCTAGCAAAAATATCCTTCCAACATGAAGGAGAAAAACCTTCCTGACAAACAAATGCTGAAGGATTTCATCAACTCTAGACCTGTCCTCCAAGAAATGCTAAAAGGGCCGGGGTTGTGGCTCATGCCTGTAATTCTAGCACTTTAGGAGGCTGAGGCAAGTGGACCACTTGAGGCTAGGAGTTCAAGATCAGCAAAACACCATCTCTACTAAAAATACAGAAATTAGTCGAGCATGTTTACGTACGTCTGTAATCCTGGCTACTCAGGAGACTGGGACATGAGAATTGCTTGAACCCGGGAAACAGAGGTTGCAGTGAGTCAAGATTGTGCCATTGCGCTCCGGCCTGGGTGACAGAGTGAGACTCCATCTCAAAAAAAAAAAAAAAAATGCTAAAGGAAGTTCTTCAATCTGAAAGAAAAGGACATCAATGAGCAATAGAAATCCTATGAAGGTACAAAACTCACTGGTAAGTAAACAGAAAAACCGAAAATAATATATATAACACTGTAATTGTTGTGTGTAAACTACTCATCTTGAGGAAGAAAGACTAAAAGATGAACCAATCAAAAAAATCACTACCATGACTTTTCAACTCATAGACAGTACAATAAGTTATAAATAGAAACAATGGGCCAGGCATGGTGGCTCATTCCTATAATCCCAGTACTTTGGGAGGGGGAGGCAGGTGGATCACCTGAGGTCAGGTGTTCGAGACCAACCTGGCCAACATGGTGAAACCCTGTCTCTACTAAAAATACAAAAATTAACCAGGCATGATAATCTAAAAATTAGTACACACCTGTAATCCCAGCTACTAGAGAGGCTGAGCCAGGAGAATTGCTTGAACCTGGGGGGCGGAGGTTGCAGTGAGCCGAGATAGTGCCACTGCACTCCAGCCTAGGTGACAGAGTGAGACTCTGTCTCAAAAAAATAAATAAATAGTACGCGGGGAGATCAAGTTAAAGTGTAGAATTTTTATTAGTTTTCTTTTTGCTTATTTGTTAGTTTGGTTTTTGTTTATTGCATAAATAAGTTGTCATCCCTTTAAAATAATTGTTTACAAGATATTTGCAACCCTCACAGTAACCTCAAATCTAAAAACATACAACAAATACACAAAAATAAAAAGAAAGAAAGTGACCAGGTGTGGTGGCTCACACCTGTAATCGCAGCACTTTGGGAGACCAAGGTGTTGGATAGCCTGAAGTCAGAAGTTTGAGACCAGACTGGATAACATGGCAAAACCCCATCTCTACTAAAACTACAAAAATTAGCCAGGTGCAGTGGCGTGTCCCCTCCTGTGGTCCCAGTTACTCGGGAGGCTGAGGCAGGAGAATCACCTGAACCTGGGAGGCGGAGGTTGCAGTGAGCCAAGGTCGCTCCACGGCACTCCACAGCCTGGGTGACAGAACAAGACTCCGTCTCAAAAATAAAAAATAAAAAAGAAAGAAAAAAAGAAAAGAAAGGCCAGGCACGGTGGCTCATGCCTGTAATCCCAGCACTTTGGAAGACCGAGGCAGGTGGATCACGAGGTTAGGAGTTCGAGACCAGTATGGCCAACAACGTGAAACTCCATCTCTACTAAAAATACAACAACAACAACAAAAATTAGCCGAGTGTGGTAATGTGCGCCTATAATCCCAGCTACTTGGGAGGCTGAGGCAGGAGGATTGCATGAACCTGGGAGGTGGAGGTTGCAGTGAGCTGAGATCATGCCATTGCACTGCAAGGAATCTGAGGGTTTAGTGGCAAGGGGCTTCATCCCAGAAGATTCAAATTTACTAGGCACTTCCTTTTCTGTTCAGGGAATCTGCCTCAGGCCAATGTTAATTGGACCCCAGAGAATCTTTATTCTACCATCTCAAAAACCTTGTTTAAGATTGTCTTAGCTATTTACTGCTGAGTGGCAAATGAGCAGAAATTTAGCACCTAAAACAACACACATTGGCAGGGTGTAGTGGCTCACACCTGTAATCCCAATACTGTGGGAGGCTGAGGTGTGAGGATCACTTGAGGCCAGCAGTTTGAGACCAGCCTCGGCAACATAGTGAGATACCATCTCTACCAAAAAAATGAAAGTTTTAAAATTAGCTGGGCATGGTGACATGTGCCTGCCATCCTAGCTACTCAGAAGGCTGAGGCAGGAGGATCACTTGAGCCCAGGAGTTCAAGGATGCAGTGAGCTATGATCATGCCACTGCACTCCAGCCTGGGTGACAAAGCAAGATTCTGTCTCAGACACACCCACACACACACACCCATGTTCTCTCACGGTTTCTGTGGGTCAGTAATCTGGACACAGCTCAGCTGGTTCCTCATTTTACGGTCTCACACAAGACCACACCCAAGATGTTAGCAAAAGTTGAGTCTTACCCAAAGGTCCAACCGGGGGAGAATCTGCTTCCAAGTTCACTTTTTGGTTGTTGACATGACTCAATTGCTTTTAGGCAGTTGAATCGAGGGCCTTGATTCCTAGATGTTTTTGCCCAGAAGGCGCCCTGTGTTTTTTATCTTGTGGGCCTCTCTAACCAATCAACTTGCTCTATGAACGCTTATAAAGGAGAGAGTCTGCCACCAAGACACAAGTCATCATCTTATATTTACAGAGGTGACATCCTATCATCTTTGCTCTTCTCTGTTAGAACGAAATCGAAGGTCCTGCTCGAACACAGTGGGGGACATGACACAAGGGTGTGAACACCAGGAGTCAGGGACCACAGGGAGCCATCTCAGAGTTCACTCTACACAAGGATATTAATCTTCATTAAGCTCTTTCTGCCCCAGAAAGCAGCCCAGCTTTGGTGGATGTTGTGGGGCCTGTCTCCCAGAAGAGCATTTACGAACCAAACAGTATACAAGGTAATATTAGTCCATTTTTATGCTGCTGATAAAGACGTATCAGAGACTGGGCAATCTACAAAAGAAAGAGGTTTGATGGACTTAAAGTTACACATGGCTGGGGAGGCCTCAAAGTCATGGTGGAATGTGAAAGTCACATCTCACATGGGGGCAGACAAGAGAAGAGAGAACTTGTGCAGGGAAACTCTCGTTTTTAAAGCCAGTAGACTTCGTGAGATTCATTCACCATCACAGGAACAGTGTAGGAAAGATCTGCCCCCATAATTCAATCACCACCCACTGGGTTCCTCCCATGACACATGGGAATTGTTGGAGTTACAATTCAAGATGAGATTTGGATGGGGACACAGCCAAACCATATAAAAGAGCTAGAGTCAAACTCTAGATTTCCTCTTTTTTTTTTTTTTTTCTTTTTGAGACAGATCCTCATTCTGTAACCCAGGCTGACTGCAGTGGCACAAACTTGGCCCACTACAACCTCTGCCACCCAAGTTCAAGCAATTCTCGTGCCTCAGCCTCCCGAGTAGATGGGATTACAGGCATGTGCCAGCACACCTGGCTGATTTTGTATTTTTAGTAGAGATGGGGTTTCACCATGTTGGCCAGGATGGTCTTGAACTCCTGACCTCAAGTGATCTGCCCACCTCGGCTTCCCAGCATGCTGACGCCTGGCCCGATTTCCTCATTTTCAATATAATATGGAATTATCTGATTTCTGGATCCCAGTTGTTTATGGAACTGAAACTTCCATTTATTTTTTGGATTATTTCCAAAAACTGATTGGGATTTTTTGACTGTTTTCATTTGTTTGTGTGTGTCATCAAAAGCTGTATTTGTTATGGAGATTAATAATATGTTCTAATTCCCCAGAACTTAGCCATGTCTAACCCTGATATGGACAAGGTTCCATTACCTTTTATAAGACCTTTACAGTAAGTCCTCAATAAATATTTGTTGAACAAATGAGTAAATGACTGAATGGACGGGTGAATGGATGCTTTCACTGGCCTGGGTTTGGGCAGACAGTAGGAAGTGGGGGCCACTGTTTCACCAAAGGAATCATGCTGGGGAAAACCCCTGAATAGCATTGAGTTGCAGAACTATAAATCTATTCTCATAAATTCCAATCAATCCTGTAAACTTCAGAGCAAAACCGCCAGGCTGTGCTAGTTTGCTCGGGCTTCTGTAACAGTAGGCATTCATTTTCTCACAGTTCTGGAGCTTAGAAGTCTGAGATCAAGGTGTTGGCACGGCTGGCTTCTCCTGAGGCTCTTCCTTCTCTGTGTTCCCACATGTTTTTTTTTTTTTTTCTTTTTTTCTGCGTATGTGCAGCCTTCATGTCTCTCCCTCCTCCTATGAGGACATCAATCAGATTGAATTAGAGCCCACCCTAACAGCTTCATTTAATTTAACTACCTCTTTAAAGACCTTGTCTCCAAAGACTGGGTGTGGTGGCTCACACTGTCATCTCAGCACTTTGGGAGGTGGGAGCGAAAAGATTGCTTGAGCCCAGGAGTTTGAGACCAGCAGGGCAACATAGTGAGACTCTGTCTCTACAAAAATTTTAAAAAATTAACTGGGTGTGGTGGCGCATGCCTGCAGTCCCAGCTACTCAGGAGGCTGAGGCAGGAGGATCACTTGAGCACAGGTAGTAGAGGCTACAGTGAGCCATGATCATGCCGCTGCACTCCAGCCTGAGCAACAGAGCAAGATCCTATCTCTAAAACAAAACAAAAATCAAGACTTTATCTCCAAATATAGTCACATTCTAAGGTAGTTGGACTTAGGGTATCACTGTGTGAATTTGGGGGAAGTCACTATTTAGACCATACCACAGACCAGGCCTCATTTTCGCAGGCTTTCCCGTTCTTGGCTCTCACTGTCAGACCCTGTCAACCCCCAAGTCAGTTGACTGAGGAGACTTCTATTAGCAGCCTCAGACCATTCTTATGGGGGTGTGAGGGGACAGTGCAGGTCCCTAGAGGATATGTCCATCTTCTTTACTCTGGGGATCGGCCCCAGCGTCTGGGGCCCACAGTGGACCCCTCTGAACAGCTTCTCCCCAACCCACACACTCCCACTCCCTCCACTGGGGCACCTCTCTACTCACCCAGCCCTCCTGCACTGCTCCTCAATTCCCACCCCTAACCTTGTCTCCTCACACAACTCCAAACCCTGAACTGCCTCCCGATGGCCCTCAGATTTAGCAGTGGCTGTAGACTCATTCGCGCAGGCACAAACCCTGATGGTACGGAGCTCCCGTTACGCCACTCTGCCCAAGCCCACGAGCAGAGCACACACCCTTCCAGCGGTCCTCCCTCCCTCGCTGCTGCTCCTCCTCTTCCCCTTCCTGGTCCCTCCTCGGATGGCTGACCTTTTAGCCTTAAACTATTTGGCTCACTCCTGGGACCTGTGGAGAGCGTTTTGGTTTGGTTTGGGTTTGGCTGTTCTCGCTACACTGGTGAACTCTCAGTCCCATGAACTGCTGCCATCTGTGTACTGATTGATTGCAAATCCATGTCCCCAGTTTGGCTCTCTGTGAACTCCAGACTCAGCTCTGTTCAGTGTCTTGGCTTGAATGTTTAATAAGGTATCTCATTCTTCACATGCCCAAAACTGAGCTCCTGCTCTCCCCCATAAAACTTCCTCCTCTGAAGTCTTCCCCATCCACGTTTATGGCATTCCCATGGTTGCACAACCATCTCCACCATCCATCTCCAGAACTTTCTCATCCCCCAGCTGAAACGCTGCACCTATTAAACACTAGATCCCTCTTCCCCAGCCCTTGGCAGCCCCCATTCTACTTCCTGGGCCTGGGCTTTTACTTTGATGGCGTGGGCACGATTGGTGGCCTTTGAGCAGAGGAGTATATGATTTGACTTGGATTTTAAAGAAGCCCTTGGGTGCTACGTTGAGACTGGCATGCCGGGGGTGAGGGAGAAAGCAGGGGGCAGGGGTCATTAGGAGGCGCCCAGAGGCTTAGCCAAAAACAAACAAACAAACCAAAGAAACCCAACTCGGAATCATCCATTCTTCCTTTTTTTCTCTCATAGCCCACACCCAACCCATGAGAAAATCTCTGCCTTCAGAATATTCTCGCTTCTCACACCTCCCTGCAAGCCCCTGCTCCAAGTCACCCTCTCCTCTTGCCTCTATTCCTGTTCTGTCTCTCATTTGAGCCAACATTTAAAAAGCAGGAAGCTTCATCCAAAAATAAGGATTTCTACTTCTAGCGAATAAACCAGAAGCCTTGGCAACATTCTGCTATCATCCTCTCTTGGCAGGAATCTGCTAGAACTGAGTAGAAGCTACCCTCTTTATTTAAGGCTTACACGTTCCACTTTTCCTCCTCCCTCTTTTAGTTTCTCCCCAACATGAGGCCATGTATTAATTACCACTTGTCATTGTCACTGAACTTTTTCTTTTAGAAAAAAGAGAAATAGGGGTAGGCATGGTGGGTCATGGCTGTAATCCCAGCGCTTTGAGGGTTCGACGTGGTAGGATCACTTGAGGCCAGGAGGTGAAGACCAGCCTGGGCAACATAGGGAGCCCCTGTCTCTACAAAATAATAAAAATTATTTATTTATTTATTTATTTAGCTAGGTGTGGTGACACACACCTGTGGTCCCAGCTACTTGGGAGGCCGAGGCAGGAAGATCGCTTGAGCCCAGGAGTTTGAGGCTGCAGTGAACCATGATTGTGCCACTGCACTCCAGCCTGAGCAACAGAGTGAGATCTTATCTCAAAAAAAATAAAAATTAAAATGCTGGATGTGGCAGCTCATACTTGTAACCTCAGCATTTTTGGGAGGCTGAGGTGGGAGGATCACATGAGTCCAGGAGTTCAAGACCAGCCTGGGCAACATAGCAAGACCCCATCTCTTAAAAAAAAATAATTAGCTGGGATCTTCAGTTGTTACATAGGTGGAAAAAAAAAAAGAAAAAGAAAAGAAAATAAAAAATTAGCTAGGCGTGGTTGTGCATGCTTGTGTTTCCAGCTACTCAGGAGGCCGAGGTAGGAGAATCAGTTGAGCCCAGGAGATCGAGGCTGCAGGGAGCCGTGATTGCACCACTGCACTCCAGCCTGGATGACAGAGCAAGATCCTGTCTCAAAACAACAGCAACGAAAACCCTGAACTGCCAACCCGGGGAGCCTCTGATGGACTCTGCCCTAACCAGGACTGTTTCTGAGCTGTGGACGGAGCTCATGGGCTACTGTGTTCCACAGTGCAATTCACCTCACCCTTTATGTGAGTGGCACCCCCCAAGGTTGTGCCATGGGCAATCACACAGCCATCCAGTGCATCCTGGAGACAGAGGAGAAGCAGGTGTGGTCTGGGCCTAGGACCGGGACAGCAGGGTGGGCAGGCATGGCCAACAGAAGGAGCCCTCTAAGCATCACTGGGAAAATGAACAGAAGGGAGGAAGGAAGGCGTGGGGCTGGTTACGGGGTCGGACTCTGTTTCCATGACCCTCAAAGCAGATTCGGCAAAGCAAACCCCCGGGGCCTCCGAAGGCCTCGCCAGTCCTGGCTGTGGAGGGGGGGCTTGCAGGAGGCTGCAGGCTCAGGAGCACCCAGGACATCAGTGGCCTCTCCAGACCAGCCTCGTCTGGATGCTTCCGTCACAGTAAAGAGGAAGTTTCTGGACACCAAGAGACAGAGACCAGGCAACATGTTCTCACAGTCTCGGTCCCTGTCCAAAGTAATGCCATGCAATATGGGGGACATCCCACACCGGAGGGGCATCTTCACTGCCCGGCTGTCCAGGGTCCTTACCACCACTGACAGGTCGCCTGGACCCTGCAGCCACACTCTGGAAGAGCCTCTGCAGAGAGACTTAAAGCCCCTTTCCTTTCTTCCCCTGGTGTAGAGAAGGGGCTCACGAAAGCATCCCGTATGCTTCTCTTGCCTTATTTAGAATAATGATGGGCTAGGGGTTTGTTTTTTAACTGTCAAATCGAAACAGAAAAAAGCAAGTGTAGATTGTAGACCCAGGGGACTTTTGCAAGGGATCCTGCCTGCATGAAACTTTCTCTTTTCTCTGCCTGGCGTATTTTCTGGTAAAGGGGAACACAAATCTTGGGGAGGTATCTCGAGAGTCGATAATAGTCATGGTTCAGTTCCATCTGCTTCCCAGAGAATTCTAAATATATTGCGTAGTGAGTGCCAAGACCTCCTGAGACTGGTGGGGGATTGCCTGAGGGGCCCCCATAACTCCTCCATGGACTCGTGTAGCAGGAAGGGGCTGAGGGAGGAGGCAGGCAGGAACAGGAACCAGTCCTGAGTGAGGGCGGGGAAGTGTAGGGTGCCATCTCTCCCTCCAGGGCAACCCAGGGTAGTGGCACTTATGCTGCAAGGTATAATCCCTGCAAGGCCACTGGCAAGGTGATGACCAAGAATGAACTCCAGCAGGCTTAGGAGAGGCAGAGTTCACTCCCCACCACAGGGATCAATAACACTGCGGAAAACAGACGCATTCACTCTTGGCCTGAGCTCCCAGGTGGAAATGGAGAGAGGGGAGGGCATTTGAAGTACAGAGAGCAGCAAAAACACATTTCAAAGGCATGGCTATGAAAGACTTCATGGGAAACTTCTTCAAAAGAATGCCCCACGGTCTACTGTGGCCGCCATTCCTTCCTGGTGCTTAACCTCCCTCCCTCAGCTGCTCTTTCCGGCCACATCTAGTCCTCTTCCCAGCTAGATTCTACTGTCAGAAGATTCAAAGAAAGAAATCCCCTGTCTTCCCGTCTAACTCCGAAGCCTCTATGAAACCCTTCCTGAGTCTCTCAGTCTGAATTCCAGCCTCTCCTCCCCACCCTCCCTGACACAGCATTTGTGAGTGAGTACGTGTGTACTGAACGCTAACTCATGCGGATCCTCAGCTAGAATTCCAGCTCCTTGAGGGAGTCTCTGGGGCTCACTCTGCTTTCTGTCCCACCCCATGTTCTTCCCACCCTGCTGGCTCAAGAAGAGCCCTCCATCTCTCTGTCACTCTCCGTCACTGCCCCGGCCATCTTTGCTGAATGCCAGTCACTGAACTGAGTTCATGTCCTGCCTTTACTGCTGACCGATCTGGGATCTTGGGTAGGTTACCTCATTCCTTGTGCCTCAGTTTCCTCATCTGTTAAAAGGTCTTAAAAGATTGATATAAGGACTGAACGATATTGTACATTGAAAGTACATGTTAACTATTATTACCATTTATATTTACTTGTTATGGATACAAAACGTATATTTTAAAATCTGTCTTTGAAAATTCCAGAGCCGTTTTTACCTTGTACCCAGAGATAAAAGTTTGCTTCAATAACTACCGGAAGGGAGTGACCTATCCTTGAGCGCACAGTGATCTGAGACTACTCCAGAAAGGAAAAGGAATTCCTGCCATCCCCTCTCAGCTCAAACCACAGAGTCGGCTTTTAGAAATCCATAAAATATTTAGGACAGGTTTGCTACACCAGACTTGCCGTAACTGGCCAACATTTTTACAAGTGGAACAATGTAATTATTTATAACAACAAAGGGCAGGACTTCATGAGGCCACTTGAATGTAAGGAAGAGGAAAGTGCAGGGACTGAATGGTGAGTCTGAATGTTAGAAATTAGAGGAAAAAACCCTCTTTTTTTCCTTGTGTTGATGATCATATTGCTTCCTGAAGGAACAGCACCTGGATCTGTGTGAGAACCACTATGACCCCTATTTCTTCTCCTCCTCTGACTTGGTTGCAACACATTTCTGTGAATTCCAGAAAAAGCAAACAATGCCTCAGTACTCCTAGCCCAAGAAAAATACCAGAGAGTAGACCTTGCATCTAGACGATGCTGAGCAGGCTTTACACGTTTTTCTCCTCCTGACGTCAGCTTTTCCCATGAAACTCTGAAAAATATCACAAGCACTCCCAGCAGAATCACCAATTCCCAAACCATGGAAACAGTCCGGAATCAGGAGGCACTGCAGGAAGGAATTGAGAGCTCTCGTCATAAGAGCAGCTAGACAGAGGGTAGTGGCTCACGCCTGAAGTCCTAGCATTTTGGGAGGCCGAGGTGGGCCAACTGCTTGAAGTCAGGAGTTTGAGAACAGCCGCAACATGGCAAACCTCATCTTTACAAAAAATACAAAAATTAGCTGGGACTGGTGGTGCATGCCTGTGGTCCCAGCTACTTGGGAGACTGAGGCAGGAGAATTGCTCGAGCCCAGAAGGCTGAGGCTGCAGTTAGCTGTGATTGCACCACTGCGCTCCAGCCTGGGCGACAATGAAACTCTGTCTTGAACAAATATATAGATATAAAATGAACAGCTATAGTGGTGAACTGTGTCCCCCAATAATTCATACATTTAAGTCCTAACTCCCAGTCCCTCAGAATGTGGCTATCTGGAGATAGGATTTTTGAGGAGGTAAGTTAATTATGATTTTTTTTTTTTTCAAGAAATGCAGGCTGACCGGGCACAGTGGCTCATGCCTGTAATCCCAGCACTTTAGGAGGCTGAGGTGGGTGGATCACTTGAGGTCAGGAGTTCGAAACCATCCTGGCCAACATGGTAAAACTGGTCTCTACTAAATATACAAAAATTAGCTGGGCGTTGTAGCACATGCCTATAATTCCAGCTACGAGGGAGGCTGAGGCAGAAGAATTGCTTGAACCCAGGAGGCAGAGGTTCAGTGAGCCAAGATAATGCCACTGCACTCCATCCAGCCTGGGGGACAAGAATGAGACTCCATCTCAAAAAAAAAAAAACAACTTAATAGAGAGGTGTTACAGCAAAAGCATAAAAAAAAAAAAAAAAAAAAAAAAAAAAAAGAACATGGAGAAACTCTGTCTCTACTAAAAATACAAAATTTAGCTGGGCGTGGTGGCACATGCCTGTAATCCCAGCTACTTGGGAGGATGAGGTAGGAGAACTGCTTGAGCCTGAGAGGCGGAGGTTGCAGAGAGGCGGAGGTTGCAGTGAGCCGAGATGGCTCCACTGCACTCCAGTCTGGGCGACAAGAGAGAAACTCCGTCTCAGAAAAAAAGAGAAAGAAAAAGAAAAGAAATGGGGGCTGGTCGGGCACAGTGGTTCACGCCTGTAATCCCAGCACTTTGGGAGGCCAAGGTGGGTGGATCGCTTGAGGTCAGGAGTTCCAGACCAGCCTGGCCAACATGGTGAAACCCTGTCTCTATTGAAAATACAAAAATTAGCCAGGCGTGGTGGCACGCGCGGGTAGTCCCAGCTACTTGGGAGACTGAGGCAGGAGAATCGCTCGAACCTGGGAGGTGGAGGTTGCAGTGAGCTGAGATCATGCCACTGCACTCCAGCCTGGGCAACAGAGCAAGACTCCGTCTCGAAAAAAAATAAAAAGAAAGAAAGAAGTGGGGTATTTTTGTAGAGACAATGCCAACTGCTTATTGCCTAAGCTGGTCTTAATCTCCTAGACTCAAGCAATCCTCCCCCCTCAGCCTCCCAAAGTGCTAGGATTACAGACATGGGCTACTGTGCCCAGCCATAAGTCAAAATGAGGTCATACAGGTAGGCTTTAATTCTATATGTCCACAAAAAAAGAGGTTTGGAGGCCGGGCACAGTGGCTCACGCCTGTAATCCCAGCACTTAGGGAGGCCGAGGTGGGCAGATCATGTGAGGTCAGGAGTTCGAGACCAGCTTGACCAACACGGGGAAACCTCATCTCTACTAAAGAAAAAATACAAAAATTAGCCGGACATGGTGATGGGCACCTGTAATCCCAACTACTTGGGAGACTGAGGTAGGAGAACGGCTTGAAGCTGGGAGGTGGAGGTTGCAGTGAGCCGAGATCGTGCCATTGCACTCCAGCCTGGGGGACAGAGCGAGACTCTGTCTCAAAAAAAAAGAGGTTTGGAGACAGATACATACGGAGGAGAGCCCATGTGGGCACATAGTGAGAAGGCACCCATCTGCGAGCCAAAGAGAGAGGCCTCGGAAGAAATGAAACTTCTGACACCTTGGTTTTGGACTTGCCAGCCTCCAGAACAGTAAGAAAATGAATGCACAGTTTAAACTGCCCAGTCTGTGGTATTCATTACAGTGGCCCAAGCAAAGTAATACACCTGGTGTATTTCATTTCACCCTTAGAGCTACACTGATTATTTTTTTCTATCCTGCAGAAGAAATCAAGGCTCAGAGAAGTCAGCTAATTTGACAGCTCATAGTGAGTGCCAGAGCCAGGCTTTGCAATCAGGTTTGTATGGTCACAAAACTGACATTCTTTTTTTTGTTTTTTTTTGTTTTTTTTTTTTTTTTGCTTTTTTGAGACTGAGTCTTGCTCTATTGCCCAGGCTAGAGTGCAATGGCTTGATTTCGGCTCCCTGCAACCTCTGCCTCCTGGGTTCAAGCGATTCTCATGCCTCAGCCTCCCCAGTAACTGGGATTACAGGTGCCCGCCACCACGCCCGGCTAATTTTTGAAATTTTAGTAGATACAGGATTTCACCATGTTGGCCAGGCTGGTCTTGAACTCCTGACCTCAAGTCATCCACCCGCCTCGGCCTCCCAAAGTACTGGGATTTCAGGTGTGAGTCACTACACCTGGCCAAAATGCACATTCTTTTTACCATATCAAGTTGCCTAATCAAATGAACGTTTCACTAAAAATATTCTAGAATCTAACTGAAACTAGTTACTAACCAGATCAGTAATTGAAGGACCTTCCAATGGGAGAGAGTTCTTGCTGATGCTACAGATAGGCTGGGCAACACCAATTTAACGCCTTTGCCTGGCTTCAGTCTCAACCACAGCAAAGTCACATGGGCCTGATGACCACTGGCATGAGGAGGAAACTCCATCAAGTCCTCAATACCTTTTTTTTTTTTTGAGACAGAATCTGACTCTTGCCCAGGCTGGAGTGCAGTGGCACAATCACAGCTCCCTTCAGCCTCCACCTCCTGGGCTCAAGTAATCCTCCCACCTCAGCCTCCCCCAGTAGCTGGGACCACAAGCAAATGCCACCACCCAGCTAATTTTTTTTTTTTTTTTTTTTGGAGATGGAGTTTCGCTCTTGTCGCCCAGGCTGGAGTGCAATGGCACGATCTTGGTTCACTGCAACCTCCACCTCCTGGGTTCAAGTGAATCTCCTGCCTGAGCCTCCTGAGTAGCTGCGATTACAGGCACACGCCACCACGCCCAGCTAATTTTTGTATTTTTGGTAGAGATGGGGTTTCACCATGGTGGCCAGGCTGGTCTTGAATTCCTGACCTCAGGTGATCTGCCCACCTCAGCCTACCAAAGTGCTGGGATTACAGGCGTGAGCCATCATGCCCAGCCAGATTCTTAATTTTATGTAGAGACAGGGTCTCCCTATGTTGTCCTGGCTGATCCTGAACTCCTGGGCTCAAGTGATCCTCCTGTTTCGGCCTCTCAAAGTGCTGGGATTACAGGCATAAGCCACTGTGCTGGGTCAGGTCCTCAATGCTTAAGTCCACCTTTAGCCATTCCTTGAACACTCTGAAGGCGGTGCTGACTGTTGCACAAACTCCCACCTCAGTCCCTGTGCTCACGGGTATCAGAGAGTCGGGTCCCTCGCAGAACAATAGTAATTATGGTGCCAACTTTTACCTGCAGCCTAACCCCTCCAATCCACTGAGCACTGTGCTAGGCACATGACGTATGCTATATCTAATCTTTTTTTTTTTTTTTTTGAGATGCAGTCTCGCTCTGTCGCTCAGGCTGGAGTGCAATGGCGCCATCTCAAATCACAGCAACTTCTGCCTCCTGGGTTCAAGCGAGTCTCCTGCTTAGCCTCCTGAGTAGCTGGGAGGCACACACCACCACATCCAGCTAATCTTTTGTATTTTTAGTAGAGACAGTGTTTCGCCTTGTTGGCCGGGCTGGTCTCGAACTCCTGACCTCAAGTGATCCACCTGTCTCAACCTCCCAAAGTGCTGAGATTACAAGAGTGAGCCACCGCACCTGGCCCCTGGCTAGTTTTTGTATTTTTAGTAGAGACTGGGTTTCACCATGTTGGCCAGGCTCGTCTCGAACTCCAGACCTCAGGTAATCCCACCTCAGCCTCCCAAAGTGCTGGGATTACAGGTGTGAGCCACCGCGCGCGGCCTGTTGTGTTTAATCTTTCCCTCTGTTTTGTGAAGAATATACTATCCTCACCTGCAGAGAATAAACCTGAGCCTGGGAAAACCTGTGGGACTCACCCAGGGAGGCACCAACGAGACAGCACAGAGCCTGGGTTCAGGCTCACCTGTGCTGGCCCCCAAACTTGTTCTCCCTCCTCCACCCTGCCTCGCAGTGAGAGAAACCAAAGGACACTGAGGCATACCTGTGTGGCTCATTCGGGCTGCCCCTAGAGACCCCTAAGAAGACCCTCAGGAGGTCCCTGAACCCCTTTCAGAGGGGAAACCACTATAGGAGTCGGGGGAGCTCCAGGGTTGTCATCCACCTAATTAAAGCAAGTACCCAGCCAGTAATGGACCGAAGATAGTTCACAGAGAGCACATTCCTGCCGGCCCATCCCAGTGGCTCCTAGCACCCTGCTCAGCCCCACACCCTTGACCTACTCTCCAACAGGCAGCCAGGGACTGGGGGAGTGGTGGGATCAACACTATGACCTTGGCATTTGTTATCTCTGGCCCAGGTAACACCAGCATGAGGATGACCCTCATCATGTGAGTGTCTCTGTTTGTGGACATCTGGGTGTGTCTCAAGGACAGGCAGAGTGGGCAGGGGACTGCAGGAGTTCCAGCTTGAATGAGCCGCAGGCCCATGTTATCTCTCTGGGCCTAATCCTCCTCAGCTCTCCATTAAGGGTGTGCCTGGTCCTCTCTGAAGACCCTCAATGAAAAATGATTTTGCATTCCATTCCCTGGATTTTAGCCCTAACCAAGAGTGGCTGTACCACGCTTCTAGATGAGAACCAGAGTTGGACTTTATAATTCACACATTTACCCCGTCCAGCTGGTGTCTACTAGGTGCTGCTGTGGGCCTGATGTGAGAACAGCTACAGAAATCCCTTGGAGAAGCATAAGACAGCACTTGATAACCCGGGTTATCAGGCCCCCGAGGGCCTGCCACTGGGAGATAAGCACACTGTGTCTAGTTGGGCTGACTGATCGACATCTGTCTTCTCCAACCTAGACCCCAGTTCCATGCCAGGTGGGCCGACATTCAGTTCCCACTGCCTGGTGCGGTGCCTGGCACATGGGAGGCAAAATAATAGATGAACACTGCAAGCCTAGAGAACGACATTATTTCATTTTATTTTATTTCATTTTTTGGGACAGAATCTCCCTCTGTCACCCAGGCTGGAGTGCAATGGCGCGGTATCAGCTCACCACAACCTCTGCCTCCTTGGTCCAAGTGATACTCCTGCCTCAGCCTCCCAAGTAGCTGGAACTAAAGGCGCACACCACCACTCCCAGCTAATTTAGAAGGACATCATTTTTACATTAATACAAACATGAATATTTCATGGAAGTATAAGTCCAATTTCACATGCATTTTTAAGATGAAACTTTAGTGCAAATTGCCTAAGTGGGTACGTTTGTAGAACAAGGTCATTCTTCTGGGAGAGCTTATGGGACACCAGCACCAGACCAAGCCAACAGAGAAAAAGGGGCCCCACTCCACCCGCATTATCTCCCTGCTGGGCGCCCCCCTGGCCAGCCCATCTGCTTCCTATGGGCATGTTGGCAACCATGGAAGCCACTAGAAGATTTAGTGTTCAAGCACACATGACCCCACCAGCAGTCCTGCCCTGACCCCCTCCGTTGCACTAAGCAAGGCTGGAATTTCTTAAGAAGCTTTTCTAGAGAAGTGAAATTAAAAAGAGAGCGAACAGCTGGCCCCAGAACTCTAACCAGTGAAGGAACTATCTTTAGCCTGGAGAGACCTGGTTGGGGCAGATGACGTCTTGTGGGACGAAAGTCCGCTCTGAGCCTGTAGATCATGAGGGAGGCTGTTCTTTGGGGGACAGAGAAGAAATGGGTTGTTTTGCCACTGAAAGGAACGGAGAGAAATCTGAGAATGAGGGTGAGGGAACCAAAAAATGAGAAGTTCAGGGTGAAATGAAATCTAGCCTGGAAGGGTCACCAAAGAATGTTATCTGAAAGGCAACGCCTGTGTTCTGGATGCATTTCTACAAAGTAAATCCCTCCTCTATCTCTTGGTCAACCCCTCCTCATCCTCATTGCCTATCCCTGAGCCTCCAGAAAAGTCTAAACTCACTATGATTCCAGTGTACATAGAAATCAAGCAAGAGGCTGAATTTTACAGCCAGATCAAGCAGCATGCCCAAGAGACAGACATGCAGAAAGCGTCCTCTTAGAGACAAGACATCAAAGCATGAATGAAAAACAACCACAGCCTCCTCCACCAGCACTTCCCTCTGCCTGGAGGCTTGCAAACATCTTAGAGACAGCTTTAAGCCACTAGACACCATGAAAACAGAAGGTTTTTGTCCCTAGATCTAAAAGGAGGAGAGGCCACACATGGAAACCTAAAGCCCAAGCATGAAAAGAGAAAAGAATAAAAGGGATAAATGAACAGAGCACAATACTTTTGTCTGAATTAACTCAGGACTGTCTTAGACACACAGACCCTGGTTCCCTTCCTGCCCCGGTCTTGAGCTAATGGGCTGATTCATCATGAAGGCTTGGGCAAAGCTAGGTCTCCACCCTTGGCTCCAGACTTGGCCCAGTAGTACCACAGCCACTGTGACGACAGGCCCGGCCACGCTCCCACCCTGCCTCCGCATGCCAGTTCCCTTCTGTTGGCAGGAGGCTCCATTCTCTGACAGGCTCACTTGCCTGCAACGCCTAACCCCAGTCAATCTTCCAGAAAGCTCCTGTTTCTGTTTTTCTTCTTTTTTTTTTTTTTTTTGAGACAGAGTCTCACTATGTTGCTCAGGCTGGAGTGCAGTGGCGCAATCTCGGCTAACGGCAATCTCCACCTCCCAGGTTCAAGCGATTCTCCTGCCTCAGCCTCCCCGAGGAGTAGCTAGGATTCCAGGCACCTGCCACCACGCTCAGCCTAATTTTTTTTTTGTATTTTTCGTGGAGACAAGGTTTCACCATGTTGGCCAGGCTGGTCTCTAACTCCTGACCTCAGGTGATCCACCTGCCTCGGCCTCCCATGGGATTACATGAGTGAGCCACCGTGCCCGGCCTGGTTCCAGTTCTGAAGGACCCTTCCAGTGGAAAGGCAGTCAACCTGAGCTCTCGTTAAGCCAGCTGACCTGAGGCTGAAGATGTACCCTGCCCCTATAAAACGTTCAAGCCCTTCCCAGCTCTTGTTGCAAAATTTCACCAGCTTCCCACATGTTCCCGGGTGACTAATCCACCACTTCCCTCCATACACACAAACAAGATGGCTAACAAAAGAAAAATGTCTTCTGTGTCTAGTCACAGACACATCTGCCAATTAGGTCCTCTTGCCCACACAGAACCCTGAATAAACGAACAAGGGTCATATGCTCAGGTAGGTAAACATCTGGGAAAACAAATTATTCCATGCGTCAACATGGATTTCTAAACTCCAAAGACATCCTCAACCAAAGCAAAACTCACGAATAATAAAAACACTTCTTTAAAGATGAGTACATTTTTGAAAATGATTTCATGGCCATCTACGGTGAGCATGCCAACGATAATGAAATCCATAAAGCCCTTAGACCTTCTCCATGGATGATCTCACTGGTATCTAAGTAAGTCAGAGCAGGTCAGGTGCAGTGGCCCATGCCTGTAATCCCAGCACTTTGGGAGGCCAAGGTAGGAGGATTGCTTGAGCCCAGAAGTTTGAGACCAGCCTGGGCAACATGGCAAAAACCCATCTCTACAAAAAATACAAAAAGTAGCCAGGTGGCCGGGCATAGTGGCTCATGCCTGTAGTCCAAGAACTTTGAGAGGCTGAGGCTGGTGGACCACATGAGGTCAGGAGTTTGAGACCAGCCTGGGCAACATGGCAAAACCACATCTCTACTAAAAATACAAAAAATTAGCCGGGCATGGTGGTACACACCTGTAATCCCAGCTACTTGGGAGGCTAAAGCAGGAGAAAACCCGGGAAGCAGAGGCAGCAGTGAGCCGAGATTGTGCCACTGCACTCCAGCCTGAGCAACAGAGCAAGACTTCATCTCAAAAAAAAAAAAAAAAGTTAGCTAGGTGTGGTGGCACACACCTATAGTCCTAGCTACTTGGGAGGCTGAAGTGAGAGGATCGCTTGAGCCCAGGAGGCTGAGTCTACAGTGAGCCGTGATTGCACCACTGCACTCCAGCCTGGGTAACCCGGTGAGATACTGTCTCAAAAAAAAGAAAAATATTAAATAAATAAATAGGCTGGACGCGGTGTCTCATGCCTGTAATCCCAGCACTTTGGGAGGCTGAGACTGGCAGATCACTTGCAGTCAGGAGTTCAAGACCAGTCTGGCCAACACGATGAATCTCCATCTCTACTAAAAATACAAAAATTAGCTAGGTGTGGTGGCGGGCAC
Source organism: Macaca nemestrina (assembly GCF_043159975.1). NCBI lineage: Eukaryota > Metazoa > Chordata > Mammalia > Primates > Cercopithecidae > Macaca > Macaca nemestrina. The sequence continues at coordinate 146,196,455 of NC_092132.1, read as the reverse complement.
CTGTAGTCCCAGCTACTTGGGAGGCTGAGGCGAAAGAATTGCTTGAACCCAGGAGGTGGAGGTTATAGTGAGCCAAGATTGCACCACTGCACTACAGACTGGGTGACAGATCGAGACTCCATATCAAAAAATAAACAAACAAATAAATAAATAAGTCAGAGTAACAATGATGCATGGAAATGGGAGTGGTTTACTGTCTACATTTACTCCACCCACAAAAGAAGTCTCATTCACAAGCTCTTTCTGCTGGCCTGTGGTACTGAAATGTCTCTTCTGTTTGTTTGTTTGTTTGTTTGTTTGTTTGTTTGTTTGTTTTTGAGACAGAGTTTTGCTTTTTGGCCCAGGCTGGAGTAAAGTGGCGTGATCTCGGCTCACTGAAATCTCCGCTCCCGGGCTCAAGTGATTCTCCTGCCTCAGCCTCCCAAGTAGCTGAGATTACAGGCACCTGCCACCACATATGGCTAATTTTTTTGTATTTTTAGTAGAGCCAGGGTTTCGCCATGTTGGCCAGACTGGTCTTGAACTCCTGACCTCAGGTGATCCACCCGCCTTGGCCTCCCAAAGTGCTGGGATTATAGGCATGAGCCACCACACCTGGCTGTCTCTTCCATTTGGGCCACGGACTGGGCCAAAAATAATTGAGAAACCCTGATTGGGGTACTTCCTAATTGTTTCCTTTTCTTGTCCACAGAAACTGAACTGATAAGTTTGCCAAGTGGACATTCAGTGTCCACCGTTGACAGCACAGATCTATTTTTCACAGATAGCAAAGTCAAATTTACTACCTAGGACTAAAATACTCCAAAATATTCCATGAAACCCCAAGGTATGGGATCTGAAGTAGATGCCTCATTTTTCTGTGACTCAGATTTCTTCGCAAACTTCCCGGCAGATTTGGGGTGGGCCCAGGGGACCACATTGCACTCAAGGTGGTAACTGCGATCTCAGCAAAGAGACAGGAAAAGTGCTGGACTGTCAGGAGGCTGAGCTGTGTAAGTGCCATGTGACCTTGGCAAATCTCCCAGCCTCTCTTCAGTGTTCTCATCTGTGAAATGCCGACCCCACAGCTTGCTGAGAAGCTAAAAGTAGAAACGGTTACGAAGATGAGAATGCATTGTAAACTGCAAGGAGTCACAGGAGCACAGGTGGTTTGCTGGGCTGGGTGGTAGCTCATGTTAACTGAGCTTGCTCTCACTGAGTACCAGGGGCACTAACTCCCTCATCTCACAACAGCCTCGTGACACCAGCCCAACATCACAACCCTTCTGCAGATGAAGAAGGACCCACGGAGTTTAATGAACTTACCCAAGGAACCAGTGGAGAGGTGGTAGAACCAGGATCATAAACCCGTGGCCCAGATAAGCTGGAGCTCCCCCAAATCGTATTTTTTTTTTCCTGGGAATGCAGCTTAACTACATTCCCCAAACCTGTGATACTCGGACAGTTGTCATTAATGGAGCACATATCTTGCTCACCAGCTGGGGTGGTTTTCAAGACATGAGGGTTTTTCCCATTGTCTCCCTTCCCTGGAACAGGGACCCTGGGCTTCCATGTGTAGGAGATGGTGGCGCATCCCAAAGCAGCCCGAGTCCCTCAGGAACCTCAAAGCACAGCATCTCCCCTCTTACCAACTCGCATGGTCTCCAACCTGAATAAGAAATTAACCATTGTTGGGTAGGCTTGTTTGTTATAGCAGCTTGCATTATCACCCTGATGAATACATCTCCAGTCCCCAAGGTACCTTCTTAACAAGGACTACTGAACCCTCTTCTGACTACAGCCACAGGCAGCAAAGAGGTACTACCATTTAGGATGGCTTAACAGTGTCAAGGTAGACATCAAGTATCAGCCAGGCAGCCAGCCCAGAATTATATGTGAAACCAATGAAGATTCTTGGTTGCAGTATAAAAAAATTAATGAATGCTACCTCTAATTATACATCAGGAAACAACACAGAGTTTTCTTTTGTTTGTTTTTTGGAGACGAGGCCTCTGTTGCCCAGGCTGGAGTGCAGTGGCACAGTCTTGGCTCACTGTAGCCTCCAGGTCTCAGGCTCAAGGGATCCTCCCACCCCAGCCTACCAAGTAGCTGGGACCACAGTCATGCACCACCATGCCCAGCTAATTTTTGTGCTTTTTGTAAAGACGGGCTTTCACCATGTTGCCCAGGCTGGTCTCGAACTCCTAGGCTTAAGGGATCCTCTTGCCTCCACCTCCCAAAAGTGCTAGGATTACAGGCATGAGCCACCATGCTTGGCCAACACAAAGATTTTTTTTTTTTTTTTTTTCTGAGACGGAATTTTGCTCTGTTGCCCAGGCTGGAGTGCAGTGGCGCGATCTTGGCTCACTGCAAACTCCACTTCCCAGGTTCACGCCATTCTCCTGCCTCAGCCTCCCGAGTGGCTGGGACTACAGGCGCCCACCACCACGCCCAGCTAATTTTTTGTATTTTTAGTAGAGACGGGGTTTCACCGTGTTAGCCAGGATGGTCTCCACCTCCTGACCTCGTGATCCGCCCACCTCGGCCTCCCAAAGTGCTGGGATTACAGGCGTGAGCCACCACGCCCGGCCAAGATTTTTAAATGAATATAGGAAGGATCACTTGCTATTGCACTTATCTTCAAGGAAATTTACTTTGATTACTAATACATACGCCACCAAATCTAGGTGGCTTATAGCAAAATTTCCCTTGAACTTCCAGTTTGCAATGCCTGTCACAGGCCAGGTTCTCAGCTAACATTTGTGGAGGGATGACTGGCCTTGCCCCTCATCGTTTTCTGCTCACTACTTTGTTGAAATAAAAATGCTCTCAAGATCAGGTGTGGTGGCTCATGCCTGTAATCCCCGCACTTTGGGAGGCCAAAGGCAGGAGAATTGCTTGAGGTTAGGAGTTTGAGACCAGCCTGGGCAATATAGCAAGATCCCATCTCTACAAAAAAATAAATATTAGCTGAGCATGGTGGCATGCACCTGTAGTACCAGCTAATTGGGAGGTTTAGGCAAGAGGATTGTTTGAGCATGAGAGGTTGAGGCTGCGGTGAGCTGTGATCAGGCCACTGCACTCCAGCTCCAGCTCCAGCTTGGGCAACAGAGCGAGACTGTCCAAAAAAAAAAACAAAAAAAAAACCAGAATGTTCTCACCCAGTTTTTCTCCAGGGTTTCCAAACAGCCTGCCTCTGAAGCAGCCCTCTTCCCAAGTATAGCATTATGGGCTGAATTAGGTCCCCAAAACTTTGTATGTTGAAACCCTAACCCCTAGTACCTCAGAATGTGACCGTATTTTAACGTCTGGGTGTGGTGGCTCACGCCTGTAATCCTAGCACTTTCGGAGGGCGAGGGGGGCAGACTGCTTGAGCCCAGGAATTTGAGACCAGCCTGGGCAACATGGCAAGACCCGGTATTTATTAAACAAAAAAAAAAAAAAAAAAAAGTCAGGCATGGTTGTACGCACCTGTGGTCCCAGGCAGTCCAGAGGCTTAGGTGGGAGGATTGCTTGAGCCCAGGAAGTGAAGGTTGCCATGAGCCAAGATCCTGCCGCTGTGCTCCAGCCTGGGTGACAGCGCGAGACCCTGTCTCAACATTTTTAAAAAATTAAATAAATGAAAAATAAAAATAAATCAAACTACAAGGGCTACTGAAACCCCGAGTGAGATAAAACATTTTGCTCCTCATGGAAGAGGACAAGTGAGTAAACCCTGCTCTTCTGTGGTGGGGAGGCCACAGTTAGAAGTAAAGGGGCCCCACCAGAAAGGTAAATGGTGGGAAACGGTGGCCTCTGGAGGCAAAGCTTTGGGGGCTGTGGCCATCTGTTGAGACCCTGGCTGCAGACGTGGCTTCCCTCCCGGGAGAGCTCCTGTGAAAGCCGAGGCCCCCACCGGTATTAGAGGGGCTGCCATCTCTTTTGCTCGCAGTTAAACAAGTGCACTCATAGTAGGATAAGCAGCAAAGGAGACACTGTAGGAGAATAAAGAGGAATCCTTCTGGAAGCCAACAGGAAAAAAAAAATGTGGCCAGCCCTCATAAGGCTAGAACCAGAAACTTAGTTCTGTGAAGCCGAGGCACTGTAATTTCCCTCCCTCTGATGACAGTCACGCCACAGAAAGGGAGCTGTCGGGAGGAAGAAGGAGGAGCCCAGAGGCATGGCTCATGCCTCCTTGCTCGAAGGAGGGGTGAAGGGCATGAAAGTCCTAAGAGAGGAGAGGAAGGAGAAATACAAATGAATAAGACAGCGCCCTACCCCAGCCAACTTAGAGTTTAGATAGGAATGGAGACATATTTCTGAAAATACTGGAAACAATCACAGCCAAATAAGAAATATAGTTCATTTCAATACTATGAATAGTTGAGCACTGTGGGGTATTCAAGGATAATTTTTAAAAACTAAAAAGTAAAATCAGGCTGGGCGAGGTGGCTCACACCTATAATCCTAGCACTTTGAGAGGCCAAGACAGCAGGATCATTTGACCTCAAGAGCTTGAGATCAGCCTGGGCAACATGGCAAAACCCCGTCTCTACAAAAAATACAAAATTTGGCCAGGCCCCTTGGCTCACGCCTGTAATCCCAGCACTTTGGGAGGCTGAGGCCGCGGGATCACGAGGTCAAGAGATAGAGACCATCCTGGCCAACATGGTGAAACCCCGTCTCTACTAAAAATACAAAAATTAGCTGGGCGTGGTGGTGTAATTCCAGCTGTCAGGCTTCTGGGCCCAAGTCAAGCCATCATATCTCCAGTGACCTGCAGGTGTACATCCAGATGGCCTGAAGCAAGTGAAGAATCACAGAAGTGAAAATGGCCGGTTCCTGCCTTAACTGATGACGTTCCGCCATTGTAATTTGTTCCTGCCCCACCTCAACTGATCGATTAACCTTGTGAAATTCCTTCTCCTGGCTCAGAAGCTCCACCACTGAGCACCTTGTGACCCCCGCCCCTGCCCACAAGAGAAAAACCCCTTTTGACTGTAATTCTCCACTACCCACCCAAATCCTGTAAAACTGCCCCACCCCTATCTTCCTTGCCGAGTCTCTTTTCGGACTCAGCCTGCCTGCACCCAGGGCGGCATAAGAATGGGAATGAGAATAAGAGTGAGTATAGAATTCACTCTTAGTCTCATTCCCAGTTTTATGCCACCCTCTACCTCTCCCCAGCTATCTCCACCACACTGTCAGTCTCACTCGCTCTCTCCTAGCCGTTTCTAATCTCTCCTTAACGAACAATTGCTGGCTTTGGATTTCCCTTTCTTCCTGTGCCTACAGAGCTGTCCCTGCCTTACATACAGACTGGGCAACATCTCCTGTCTCCCTACACTTCCAAACTTCCTTCAACAGCCCTCATCTTTATCCTCCTGAAGAACTTCTTTACTTTCTAGACAGGTCCAGCAAGACCTCCCCAGACATTTCACATCAGCAAGCTGCCGCCCTCCTCCGTACTTACTTAAAAACCTCTCTCTCTCCTTATATCAACTCTACTCCCCCATTTGGACCCCCTAACAACACAAACTACTATTCCTGTGGCCACTGCTTTATGTATCTCTCGGCAAAGACCCACTGGAATTCCCCTGGGTAACCTTTCACCTTCTCAATGTTACTCACTCTTCATCTCCAAAGCCCAACTACACACATCACTGAAACAACTGGAGCCTTCCAGTTCCGTTTTAGAGATAAGCCCTCTATCAATACTGGCAAACTTAAAAACCTTAGCAGTAATTATTGCTTAGGAAGACACTTACGGCCGGGCGCGGTGGCTCAAGCCTGTAATCCCAGCACTTTGGGAGGCCGAGACGGGCGGATCACGAGGTCAGGAGATCGAGACCATCCTGGCTAACACGGTGAAACCCCGTCTCTACTAAAAAATACAAAAAAACTAGCCGGGCGAGGTGGCGGGCGCCTGTAGTCCCAGCTACTCGGGAGGCTGAGGCAGGAGAATGGCCTGAACCCGGGAGGCGGAGCTTGCAGTGAGCTGAGATCCGGCCACTGCACTCCAGCAAGGGGGACAGAGTGAGACTCCGTCTCAAAAAAAAAAAAAAAAAAAAAAAAAAAAAAGGAAGACACTTACCCTGTATTTCGCTCCATCCTTGGCTACCTTCCCCTTGCTGTCAGTCTCTCCTCCCAGGCCCTCTTCTTGTTTACTTATACCCAGCCCCATAAATAACAGTGAAAGTGGCTCGTAGATACTCAATGTTTTCTCATACGCCATGGAAATCGAACCTCCCCCTCTAGGCAGTTACCCCATCCGTCCCCATGACAACCTCTGACGGCTGCCGCCCTAGCTGGATCCCTAGGAGTCTGGGAACAAGACACCTCTTTTAGTACTCCTTCTCACCTTTTCACTTTGCCTCTCCAGTTTTGTCTTGCACAAGGTCTCTTCTTCCTCTGTGGATCCTCTACCTATACGTGTCTACCTGCTAGTTGGACAGGCACATGCACACTAGTTTTCCTTACTCCCAAAAGGCAATTTGCAAATGGGACCGAAGAGCCCCTTGTTCCCCTCATGACACCAACATGACAAATAAAGAGTTATTCCGGAATAAAGAGTACCGGAATAAAGAGTACCGGAATAAAGAGTACCGGAATAGCAGGCATTTCAACCTCTGTCATGACCTTCCATAGCCTCTCTAATGACATCTCTGCTAGCATCACAGACATATCACAAACTTTTATCAGTCCTTCAGGCCCAAGTTGACCTTTTAGCTGCAGTTGTCCTCCAAAACCTCTGTGGCCCCTTGACTTACTCACTGCTGAAAACGGAGGACTCTGTATATTTTTAAACGAGGAGTGTCGTTTTTACCGAAATCAACCTTGCTTGGTGTATGACAACATAAAAAAACTAAGGGTAGAGCCCCAAAACTCACCAACCAAGCCAGTAATTAGGCTGAACCCCCTTGGGCACTCTCTAATTGGATGTCCTGGGTCCTCCCAATTCTTAGTCCTTTAATATCTGTTTTTCTCCTTCTCTTATTTGGACCTTGTGCCTTCCGTTTAGTTTCTCAATTCATACAAAACCGTATCCAGGTCATCACAAATCATTCTATACGACAAATGCTCCTTCTAACAACCCCACAATATCACCCCTTACTACAAAATCTTCCTTCAGCTTCATCTCTCCCACTCTAGGTTCCCACGCTGCCCCTAATCCCGCTTGAAGCAGCCCTGAGAAACATCGCCCATTATCTCTCCATACCAGAGAAAAAAAAATTTTCTCTGCCCCAACATTTCACCACTATTTTATGTTATTTTTCTTATTAATTTAAGAAGGCAGGAATGTCAGGCCTTTGAGCCCAAGCTAAGCCATCATATCCCCTGTGACCTGCACGTATACATCCAGAAGGCCTGAAGCAAGTGAAGAATCACCAAAGAAGTGAAAATGACAGGTTCCTGCCTTAACTGATGACATTCCACCATTGTGATTTGTTCCTGCCACACCTTAACTGATCGATTAACCTTGTGAAATTCCTTTTCCTGGCTCAGAAGCTCCCCCACTGAGCACCTTGTGACCCCCGTCCCTCCCCGCAAGAGAAAAACCCCCTTTGACTATAATTTTCCACTACCCACCCAAATCCTATAAAACTGCCCCATTCCTATCTCCCTTCGCTGACTCTCTTTTCAGACTCAGTCCGCCTGCACCCAGGTGATTAAAAAGCTTGCTCACACAAAGCCTGTTTGGTGGTCTCTTCACATGGACGCACGTGACACCAGCTACTTGGTAGGCTGAGGCAGAAGAATCGCTTGAACCCAGGAGGCAGAGATGCAGTGAGCTGAGATCGCACCACTACTGCACTCCAGCCTAGGCAACAGAGCAAGACTCCATCTCAAAAAAAAAAAAAATTAGCTGGGTGTGGTAGCATGTGCCTATAATCCCAGCTACAAGGGAGGCTGAGGCATGAGAATCACTTGAACCTGGGAGACGGAGGTTGCAGTGAGCCGACGTTGCACCACTTCACTCCAGCCTGGGTAACAGAGTGACACTCTGCCTCAAAAATTTTAAAAATGCCAAAGTGTTTCTTAAAACAAGGTGGCTGTACTCTCGTTCTCCCACCAACAACATATGAGAACTTCCACTGTACCACATACTTGCCAGCCTTTACTACTGTCAATGTTTTTTGTGAGACTAGAACCTCCAGCGTATCTGGCCGTGCGTGTTAGAAAATGGGAGGGGCTTTGTGACCAGCGCACGCTGTATCTGTAAGCCAGGTGGCTGGTGTCTCCTATAGAATCCAATTGAAATGTATTCCTCACAACACCATGTTCTGACACTGGGAGAGGGATGTAACTGTGGGATTAGGATCCAAGCAAGGATTTCGGGGCCTCATTTTTTTTTTTCTTCTCACCCTGGCTGTGAGGAGTAAAACGAGAGTGTTGGGAAAGGAGACCCCTGTGCAAGGGAATGTTTAAACCTTTTCCCCAAGCCCGACAGGAAGCTCTGCTTCATGGTAGTTCCAAACCTGTGGGTTTAGGTGAATTGGGGGGTGTCAAGGGAGGTGAGAAATGCTCCTCCAAAGACACATTCCTTTCATCTGCTGGAGGTCGCAGGAGATCAATCCTTCAGGCTCATGAAAGGCCTGGAGGAAAAGTTTTGTTTTGTTTTGTTTTTTTTGAGATGGAGACTCAATCTGTCGCCCAGGCTGAAGTGTGGTGGCGCCATCTCAGCTCACCTCTGTTTCCTGGGTTTATGCAATTCCGCCTCAACCTCCCCAGGAGCTGGGACTACAGGCGTGCGCCACCACATTCAGCTAATTTTTGTATTCTTATAGAGATGCGGTTTCATCATGTTGGCCAGGCTGGTCTCAAACTCCTGGGCTCAAGCAATCCGCCCGCCTCGGCCTCCGGAAGTGCTGGGATTACAGGCGTGAGCCACTGCGCCTGGCCTATTTTAAACAGATTTGGGTAGGAAGGTTGGTCTGATCTTACAAGACCTTGAACTCTAAGCAAATTTGAACTAATGGGTTTAAGCACTAACTGGGAGGAAAGAGAGGTTAGAGAGGATTCACTCTTACCAGGAGGCACTCTGTGGAGCCCGTACCTGGGAGAAAGAACTGGCCATCCCAAAACCGTCAGACTCCAATTGTCAACTACAGAAGAACCCACTGCATATCTACAGAGGCCATCCATTAAAAACCGTTCACCACAGTCTCACTCCCCGGGATTTAGAAGCTGTTGGAGGTCAGAGGCAATCCGATTCACAAGGGTTTGTAAAATAAAGGAGGACAAATCGGGCATTTGCTCAGAAAAGAGGCCTCTTCATAGGGTCTCATTTAGAGGGTGGGCGTGGGAAGAGTTGTTTTCAGGACTTCCAAAGTCAACTTTTTGTGTTTTAGTTTTTGTTTTTGTTTGTTTTTGGTGACAGCTTTACTGAGATAGAATTGACATAAATATTCACCCTTTAAAGTGCACAGTTTAATCATTTTTAGTATATTCACAGAGTTGTGCAATCATCATCACAAATCAATTTTAGAATATTCACGGCCGGGCGCGGTGGCGCACGCCTGTAATCCCAGCACTTTGGGAGGCCAAGGCAGGTGGATCACGACGCCAGGAGATTGAGACCAGCCTGGCCAACATGGTGAAACCTCATCTCTACTAAAAATACAAAAATTAGCTGGGCATGCTGGCGGGTGCCTGTAATCCCAGTTACTCAGGAGGCTGAGGCAGGAGAATTGCTTGAACCCGGGAGGCGGAGGTTGCAGTGAGGCGAGATCGTGCCACTGCACGCCAGCCTGGATGACAGAGCAAGACTGTCTCAAAAAAAAAAAAAAAATTCATATTTGCCCCCAGAGAAACCCCACACCTTTTAGCTGTCACCTACCTAACCTCCCATGTGCACTACCCCAGGCTAAAGGCAATTATGAATCTAGTTGCTATCTATAGATTTGCCTATTCTGAGGATTTCATGGAATCATACAACACGGGGTCCTTTGGGCCTAGCTTATTTTACTTAGCAAATGTTTTCAAGGTTTATCGATGCAGCGTGTGTCACTACTTCATTCCTTTTTACAACGGAATAATAATACTCCATTTGGTGCATTTATGACTGTTTATTCATGCAATGGTTTTTAATGGATGGACATTTGTTTTCACCTTTTGGTTATTGTAAATAATGCTGCTATAAATATCTGGTGCAAGTTTATATATATATATGTTATTAACTTTTGGTTTAGAGATGGGGGTCTCACTATGTTGCCCAAGCTGGTCTTGAACTCCTAGGCTCAAGCAATCCTCCCACCTCCGCCTCCCAAAGTGCTGGGATTACGGGCGTGAGCCCACTGTGCCTGGCGGATTTTTGTGAGGACATATGTTTTCATCTCTTTCAGGTGTTAACTTGGGTCTCTTTTACAGATGTTCAACAAGCAAACAGCTTTTACACATGTAAGTCAGGTCTCTCTGTAAGTTCTGAGAGCTGTTCCCCAGGCCCTGAACCCTGATCCCCAAATCTAGCAGGTTAAGCCAAAATTCTCCTCAACTTCAAGGCCTACTTCATTCATTACACATCCACTCAACGCACATTTCTCCATCCTCTGCTATGGGCCACACAGCCTGCAATGTGCTGGGATGAAGCGGGGGAACAACACAGGTAAAAATCCTTGCCCAGGTGGCGCTTAAGATCCAGTGAGGGCAGGAAGGAACATACACAAGTAAATATGCTGTACGTTCCTCTCTCCGTGACGCTTTCCTAGATGTCCCAGGAAGGGATGAATTCTACTCTGGTAGTCATTTCTTTCTTTTATTTTCTTTGAGATAGAGTCTTGCCCAGGTTGGAATGCAATAGCGTGATCTCAGTTCACTACAACCTCTGACTCCCTGGTTCAAGGGATCCTCCTGCTTCGACCTCTTGAATAGTTGGGATTATGGGCATACGCCACCACACTCAGCTAATTTTTATATTTTTAGTAGAGACGAGGTTTCCACCATGTTGGTCAGGCTGGTCTTGAACTCCTGACCTCGTGATCCGCCCGCCTCAGCCTCCCAAAGTGCTGGGACTACAGGTCTAAGCCACCGTGCCCAGCCTATTTCTTTTCTTTTCTTTCTTTTTTTTTTTTTTTTTTGAGAGGGAGTCTTGCCCAGGTTGGAGTACAATGGCGTGATCTTGGCTCACCGCAACCTCCACTTCCCAGGCTCCAGCAAATCTCCTGCCTCAGCCTCTCAAGTAGCTGGGATTACAGGCGCATGCACCACCACGCCCGGCCAATTTTTGTATTTTTAGTAGAGACTGGGTTTCACCATTTGGGCCAGGCTGGTCTGGAACTCGTGACCTCAGGTGATCTGCATGCCTCAGCCTCCCAAAGTGCTGGGATTACAGGCGTGAGCCACCACACGTAGCCTGTTTCTTTTGTTTCAAGAGTTATTTTTACCTCTCAAAAGTGATTTATGTGACACTGATAGAAAATTCCATCAAACAGCCATAATGCATATCAAGCACTCTGCTCTGCATACCTCCTGTCACACTCTAAGGATGCGAGAGGGGAAAGAGTTATGCTGGTTCTGGCTGTGTCCTCCCCATTTTGGCTATCTTATGAGCTCTTTATAGAGGTCTGAAATGATTTGACTTCCATATGGAAGACAGCATGCCCCAGCACTGATTTGGAGTCTGGAGTCCATGGCCCTCAGGATAGGGCTAGGGTGAGCAGGCAGTTGGGACCACCTTGACCTCCAGCCTTCTGGTCCTCAGTTCCTTGGGTATCCCACTCCGCTGGGGGCTTAGTGACCATGTTTGGGCTCCAGAGATTATTTTTTCCTTCCACTCCTATCCTTAGTTTGGTACTAACCAGGCGGGAATACAGGTATGACTCTGAAGACCCTGGCAGGCTCAGGGCTGTGTGACAGCTGACGACCGGGCTGCAGGGAGCCACGTCCCTTGGAGTCCTACTGCCTTTTTACTGTCGCCACAGCCTGGATAAAATACGATGATTCTTCTGAACTTCTTTTTTTTTTTTTTTTTTTTTGAGACAGAGTCTCGCTTACTCGCCCAGGCTGGAGTGCAATGGCGCGATCTCGGCTCACTGCAAGCTCCGCCTCCCGGGTTCACGCCATTCTCCTGCCTCAGCCTCCCGAGTAGCTGGGACTACAGGCGCCCGCCACCTCGCTCGGCTAATTTTTTGCATTTTTAGTAGAGACGGGGTTTCACCGTGTTAGCCAGGATGGTCTCGATCTCCTGACCTCGTGATCCGCCCGCCTCGGCCTCCCAAAGTGCTGGGATTACAGGCGTGAGCCACCGCGCCCGGCCTTTTTTTTTTTTTTTTTTAAGGCAGAGTTTCACTCTTGTTGCCCAGGCTGGAGTGCAATGGCAAGATCTCGGGTCACCGCAACCTCCGCCTCCCGGGTTCAAGTGATTCTCCTGCCTCAGCCTTCCGCGCCACCACGCCCGGCTAATTTTGTATTTTTAGTAGAGCCGGAGTTTCTCCATGTTGGTCGGGCTGGTCTTGAACTCCCAACCTTAGGTGATCCGCCCGCCTCGGCCTCCCAAAGTGCTGGGATTACAGGCGTGAGCCACCGCGCCCAGCCTCTTTGAGCCTCTTGAATACAGGGGTCATGCCTGCCTTGCAGGTTTGTCTTTAGGATTAGAGCTGTTTGGGGAGGGTCTGGAGGAGGGTGTCTTGAGCCAACCCCAGCATCTCCCCTCCAGGCCCTCCCGCTAATAAACCCCAAGTAAATGTTCACTTTGTCAGTCCTCTCGGAGCAGGTCTCCCGGGACTCCTGTGCCAAGCCGATTTCCGCCCCCCAAGGTCCTTCTCCTCCTCTGTAGAAATCCTGACGCAGCTCCTAGGTTCCTTCGCGGTGACAGCCACCCTTTTCTATTTGTACGTAGCTGGAGTGTTTTGTGGGTACGTTCTCAGAACAACAAAGTGGAGCGTTTAAAGACTGTTCTGTAGGGTCCACAGCCTCGCCACCCCCAGCCCCTGCAGCGGCTTCTGATGAATGAAATAAGCGACGGCGCCCTCTCCCCCACCCCGCCCCCGCCAACCCGGCAGGCAGGGATCCCCGGCGCCGGTTCTGGCGGAAGCGGTCCCGCGAGGCGGGGGGACTTTTCTAGGTGGGGTGGGGGCTCTGGGACCACCTTTCGGGGCTTTTTCCCCATCCCCTGGCCCCAATTCGCAGCGTTTCGCCACCCAGGGCCCGCAGGGCTCCAAGCCCCTCTTCCCCAACCCGCGCGCTCAGGCCCCCGCCCTCCCCGGCGGTGTCCCCTGGACCCCCGGCGGAAGGGGTGGGGGGGTGCGGGGCCGGGAAGAGGGGAGCGCGGGCGGCGGAAGGTGGCGGGAGGAGGTGGGGGCTGGGAAGCGGGGTGCGCGGGCAGCGGGAGGGCACGGGCGGGGCTGCGCGGTAGTCACGTGGCGCAGGACCGGGAGGGTACTTAGGGCCGGGGCTGGCCCAGGCTACGGCGGCTGCAGGGCTCCGGCAACGGCACCGGCTCCGCGGCGCGCAGGCTGGGCTGCAGACTCTCGGCGGCAGCGTTCGGTGAGTGCCGGGGGCGCGGGGTCACCGCGGCGGAAGTGACCTTGGCGGGGACAGTGCCACCGGCCGCCGAGACTGGTTCTTCTGCGTCCCCGGTCGGGCCTAGGCGCGGCCCCGCGGCGTTCCTGGGGGCAGGTGGGGAGCCAGGACCCTCGGGACTGACCCTGACGGGCGGGCTGGGGTGGGAGCCCGCGCACTCCGAAGCGTCGACAAGAAAAGCAGAAAACAGCCCCGCCGGCCCGCCCGCCAGCCCCCTCCCCTCTGCTCCCCTCCCCGGCCTGTGCGCGGGACCCCGGCCCCCGGAGCGGGGACGCGGCCAGGAGCCCCGAGGGAGGCGCCTGCGAGGAAGAGCTCGGCTAGGTCCGGAGGCTGCTGCCTGGGGTCGCGCTCCCAGCGCCTGGGCCTCGGTGTCCCCGGGACAAACTGCCGAGATTATCGCATCTGCCGGCATCTATTTTCGGTTTATTTCCCCCTCGTTCCAAAGGATTTGCCTGGCCAACTTTCTGCGCAAGATCCCACACAATTCCTGGGACCCCAGAAGACAGGTCCTGTTGAACAGGGATCTGGCACTGGGTGGGCTGGGGAGGAACCCGCACGGAGTTAAATCCATAAACAGGAAGAGAAACCAAGCTGCGAAACCAAGAGGCGAATGGGCGATTGGATGCCGGGTGGGGAGAAGGCCAGGGACGCTCCCTGCCCCTCGACTCCAGTAAAGGGAAGCCGGGCAGAGTCCCTGGGGCCCTACCTCCCCCTCGGTTAGTAGCCCTGGAGGCCGGGGGGAGTTGGCCTCTGGGGAGCAGTAGGTGCCTGGGTGTGGGGCGCTGCAGGCAGGCTGGGGTGGGTGACCCAGCTGGAAGTGAATTGCACTTGGCTTCTTGGTGGGCCTCTGTCACCCCCTTCCCCAGGCATCGAGGAAGCCAGCAGGCTGGCAAGGAAAAGGATCCTAGCGCAGGCCCTACACCCCTCCTCCTAACGGAGGAGAGACCCCCAAACCCACTGGAGAAGCGATGCTGTGGGGCTCAAAGGCAGACCTGGCACGTTTTTGTAGCCTAGAAAAACTGATCCCCACTGCCTCCCGCCGGAGGAGAGGATAGCTGAGATGCACCCTCTTTCAGTCCAAACGTTCAGGAAGGTAAGGCGAAGAGGCCTAAGAGGGCGTTGGCTTGGTTAAGGGCTGCTCTTTCTCTTCCATAACATCGGTTCTTTTTTTTTTTTTTTTTTTTTTGAGATGGAGTCTCGCTCGGTCTCCCAGGCTGGAGTGCAGTGCTGCAATCTCGGCTCACTGTAACTTCCGCCTCCCAGATTCAAGCTATTCTCCTGCCTCAGCCTCCCGAGTAGCTGGGATTACAGGTGCCTGCCACCACACCCAGCTAATTTTTGCATTTTTAGTAGGGATGAGTTTTAACCATGTTGACCAGGCAGATCTCGAACTCCTGACCTCAGGTGATCTGCCTGCCGCGGCCTCCCCATGAGTCACCATGCCTGGCCTGGTGGAGAACTGTTTCTTCTTGGTGATGGTGACTTAGAACCCGCCAGCTCCTGGAGAAAGGGGCTGGGCCGCCCACCCTGTGTAGCTTTCCCAAAGACAGAGTCAGACGTCTCCTGGAGAGCAGAGGCTTCTCCTCCTTTTTGGTCATTTGTCCCGGAGCTGGGGTATCCCCTGGTGGAAAGGCACAGGTCTCTTGGCCCAGGTGGCAACGCAGACCAGACACGGCCCTGGCACAGCTCTCGCCCCAACAGCTCTCCTGGATGTTGGCTCAGGACAGCCCTGTTGTCAACTGGTCAGGCGGCGAGGGGTGGCAGCCCTTTGGCTCCAGGTTGAAGCGGCCCATGTGGTGCTGATTTAGCAGTTTGGTGAGGCTCTTCTCCTAGGCAGCTTCTTTTCTTTCCCTAGCTGCTGGACCTGGGAGTTGGAAGATAAGTTGCACCTATTTTAGGGGTAACAGATATTTTCTGTTGCTCTTGGTTGGATTGGGAAATGAAGGGAGATCACGTTTCAGGGGTGCCTTGGGATGTCTGTCGGTGATGTTCTCTTTCTTTCTTTTCTTTCTTTTTTTTTTTTTTAAGACAGACTTTCCCTCTGTCGCCCAGGCTGGAGTGCAGTGGTGCACCCTCCACCTCCCAGGTTCAAGCAATTCTCCTGTCTCAGCCTCCCAAGTAGCTGGGATTGCCGGTGCCCATCACCACACCTGGCATTTTAAAAAATTATTTTTAGTAGAGACGGGGTTTCACCATGTTAGCCAGGCTGGTTTTCGAACTCCCACCTCAGGTGATCCGCCTCAGCCTCCCAAAGTGGTAGGATTACAGGTGTGAGCCACCACGCCGGGGTGGGGGTGATTTTCTTAAATCTGTTAATGAGTTATGGTTGTGTAGAATAATATACCTTCCTTTCGAGATATGGACTGAAACATTGAGAGGGAGGAGTTACAGGTATGCCACTTCTTATCCTTTTCTCTTTTTTTTTTTTTTTTTTTTTGAGGCGGAGTCTCACTCTCTCACCCAGGCTGGAGTGCAGTGGCAAGATCTCAATTCACTGCAGCCTCCGCTTCCTGTGTTCAAGCGATTCTCCTGCCTCAGCCTCTTGAGTAGCTGTGATTACAGGCATACGCCTCCACACCCAGCTAATTTTTGTATTTTTAGTAGAGATGGGAGTTTCGCCACGTTGGCCAGGCTGGTCTGGAACTCCTGACCTTGTGATCTGCCCACCTCGGCCTCCCAAAGTGCTGGGATTACAGGTATGAGCCACTGCGCCCGGTCTGCTGCCTCTTTTTGATGGCCTGGTGTAAGGAAATTATTGGAAAAATGTGCTGTTGAGTGATATTTACTGGGCACTTCCACATGGTACATGTAAAGGGAGATGGTTGGGGTGGCAGGCAGTTGAGTCTAGGGGAGGCATGTACAGATGTGTTGTGCCTCTGGGACATCAGGGTGGCAGGCAGCAGTCTCTATGTCTGGTCCCAGGCTGCCTGAGAAAGAGTGTGTGGGAGGCAAACCTTGCACCCTGGCATAGTTGTTAAAGTTTATATTTACCCTAGCTTGTGTGGGGTAGGAGGTTTAGGGATCAAATTGCACTCTGTGTTTAGACTTTTTTTTTTTTTTTTTTTTTTTTTGAGACAGAGTATCACTCTGTCACCCAGGCTGGAGTGCTGTGGCACAATCTCCCAGGTTCAAGCAGTGCTCCTGCCTCAGCCTCCCGAGTAGCTGGGATTACAGGCATGCACCACCATGCCTGGCTAATTTTTGTATTTGTAGTAGAGACAGGGTTTCACCATGTTGGCCAGGCTGGTCTTGAACTCCTGACCTCAAGTGATCCCCTGCCTTGGCCTCCCAAAGTGTTGGGATTACAGGCGTGAGCCACTGTGCCCAGCCCTGTGTTTAGACTTTTAACTAATCTCGTTTTTAGCTTCAAGCCTTATCCTCCGCCTCTACAGACCACTCCTGTGCCTGTTTACTGGTTCTTCCAGGGGCCATTTTATTCCCTGTCTGCTGCTCCTCTTTTGAATTCTCCTGCACATTTTTTTGTTCGTTCATTCATTCATTCATTCATTCATTCATTCATTCATTGTTTGGTTCATGGCAGGGTCTTGCTTTGTCTCCCAGGCTGGTGTGCAGTGGTGCGACCATGGCTCACAGCAGCCTCGGCCACCCAGACTTAAGCGATATGGTTCCCACCTCAGCCTCCCAAGTAGTAACTAACTGGGAGCACAGGCGGTACCCAGCTTTTTTTTTTTTTCTTTGTAGAGACAGGCTCTCTCTGTTGCCAGGGCTGCTCTGAAACTCCTGGTTTCAGGTGATCCCCTTACCTCCTCCCACTTGGGCCTTCCAAATGCTGGGATTATAAGGCGTGAGCCAACTCCAGGCCTTTTTGTACTTTTAAAACTCTGCATCAGTGTATAAACAACGTTTAAGTTTATATGACTTCAGTTCCATTACATGGTTCCTTTTTCACTCACGGTTGTGAGATTTATTTCTGTTGATACATCCAATTCTAGTCCATTTGTCTTAAGTGCCCAGTGTGTTTATCTACTGAGGGACAGTTATATTATTTCGTTTTCACTATTATCCCCTGCTACAGTAAATATCCTGTCTCCCAGATGCTTAGAAGAGTTTCTGCAGGGCAAATGCAGGAGAGCTTGTTCTGGGTCCTGAGGTGTATTCATCTTCCGTCTTGCTAGATGTTGGCAAAGGGTTCTCCAGTGTGGTTGCATCAATTTACACGCCCAGCATATGCAGAGTTCCTGTTCCTGACATTTACCAACACTAGATACTACCAGACTTTGATTTTTGCCAATCTGATGGATTTGAAGTGGTACCCTTGTTTTAATTTCATGACCAGAAATTCAAATTTAATCTTTGCCATAGGAAAACATTAACCCACTTATGCCTAGTGTTCCATTATTGGAACGCTAAGCATGTGGGAGTTTTTACATCGTACTGCTCAAGGTCATCACCAAGGTCTGATGTTTTTACTCAGCAGCAATTTAAAAAGTTGCAACCTCTGGCATAAATGGGTTAATGAGTGACATTTTTCCTGTTTTTATTGTTGGTCAGTGATGGTGTATGTGCTGGTTTTTTTCTTTCTTTTTTTATCTGAGACGGAGTCTCGCTCTGTCGCCAGGCTGGAGTGCAGTGACATAATCTCGGCTCACTGCAACCTCCACCTCCCAGGTTCAAGCGATTCTCCTACCTCAGCCCCCTGAGTAGCTGGGATTACAGGTGTGTGCCACCACGCCCAGCTACTTTTTGTATTTTTAGTAGAGACGGGGTGTTGCTATGTTTGTCGGGCTGGTCTTGAACTTCTGACCACATGATCTGCCCGCCTTGGCTTCCCAAAGTGCTGGGATTACAGGCCTGAGCCACTGCCAGCCTATTTGTTTTTTATTTTAAATTTTAATTTTCTAAATAGAGATGGGGTCACTATCCTGCCCAGACTGGTCTTAATCTCCTGGATTCAGTTGATCCTACCACCTTGGCCTCCCAAAGTGTCAGAATTATAGATGTGAGCCACTGTGCCCAGCCCAGAACTGATGTTTTGTAAATGCTGGGTGCTGAGAAGGATGTGTGGCTGGCAGTCTTGACTGTGTTATCTGTCTTTACCAGGCCAGTAACTTCTTTGGTCTGGACATCAAGATAATCTAGCATCACCAGCAAGCTTGCGTGGAGGAGGATGGGACCAGTGTGGCCAAGATGGTAACGGGACCAGTAGAGAGCCCTGTAGAAGACATCTGGATATTCTGCCCTAGGAGACCTGGAGGGCTGGGCTGTGTCATGACCCTCTGACCTGCTGACCTGGACTCCGGCAGAATGTGCACACACAGTCACGCAGCTTCCTGGCTTGTGCAAGTCCTGGGAGGGCGGTGCCAGCCACAGGCTTCTCCCATTGGAGGGTTGGAAGCGTATATCAAACCACATCAGAGTGCTGGGGGCCACCTGCCACCCATTCCCAACCCACCTAGCCCTCCTGGTGTTTGGGACGCGCTTTGCTTTGGCAGTCAAGACAGCAGAACAAATCAACTTTTGAGGCCTTGTCACTGGGTACAATTGCCATTATTTTCCATCCAAATTAGGATACTTCTGAAAATAGAAATGATGACTCTGGGACAGCAAATGTTGGCTGTCCTATGTATAAGGAGGTAGCTTTTCACCCTCCCAGTGACTGAGGAAGTTTCTCCCAGATGGCACTGCTCTGAGCCTGGTGCGGGGTAGGCACTTGCAAAAGAACGTCTCCTTGCATCTTCCATCAGCCTTGCGAGATGAGTATCTGTTCCCAGGGCCCCAAGGGAGGAAAACAGGACCTAGCTGGATCCGAGAGCTAGGCCTTTCTGTGGCTCGCCGTCATGTCAGCCAGGGCCTCGACTGCCCTGGTGTAATCTCGCCCATGGTTGAATTAGGGAACCGCCGTGTTCTGCAGGCTGGAGAGAGACAGAATACTAACCTCATTGCAATCTCAAAGGATCTCTAAAAGCTTTTATAAAGCAGGCCCAAGGTCCTTTGGTATCCGATGCAGAATGGTGAATGCATTGGCTCTGTCAGCCTCTGAGCAAGTCAGTAACAGAACTGGGGAGCAGAAGCTTTCAGAACTTTCTAAAACATTGACTGACCAAATTGTCTTGTTTCCAGCCACCACCACCACCACCAACAAATCAGCTGCTGAGGGCCTTCGTAGTGTCTGCTATTTCAAGCATACGGTAGTCATTTTGTCTGCAGGATGTGGGGTTGCTGTGGCTGACCTTGTACAATATTCCACTCATGGGTGTCTTCAGGCCTATGGAGAGCAGCTTGCGTGGGCTGGCCCTGCAGCACCTGCTTTGCATATAGGTGGGCAGCGCGGGGAAGGACCTGTGAGTGGCCAGCCTGGTTCAGGTGAGGGAGGTGGAGTGGGGCTTCTCTGCTTCTCCTGGTTCCCTGGAAGCCTCCAAGGCTGATGAGCATCGCTGCTGCCTCTGCCCGCCTGCGTGCTGGGCGGGTTTTCTGACGGGTTTTCAATTGCTCAGGTGCTAAGGCTGCAGGGAGCCCGCTCCATGGGACAGATGGGCTGCTGGTGCCCGTTCATCAGGAGACTGATGAGACCGAGGCCTGAGAGCCCTTTGGATTTCGTTTTTGTCCTTAATTTAATCATAAGCCAAGAATCTGCTAACCACAGTTCCATTAGGGGAAAAGACATAACACATCAGAGGCCACAGCAAGGCTGTGATTCATACTCAAAAAGGAAAGGTCTCTGGGGTCTCCTCTGGGTCACTCCAGAGCACACTTGAGGTCAGCACACTCCCACCCAGTGCAGGGCTGCTCCAGCATTGAGGTACGTCTGGCAGATTGAAGTAGGGGAAGATGAAACTCGCTAGTCTTGTTTTGTGGGTGCATTTAAGTGATGGAAACTTCAGGAGCAACTGCTGTTATTAGCAGTGAGCGCCAAGACTAGTTTTTGTAGGAGAGAAAGAAACAAAGTTCTCTGGGAAGGTCTTACTGAGCCTTCACAGTCTCCCCACCTTTCCACTCTTGCCCTGCTCTTAGCCGCTCTGCTGGCCTATAAAGCACAGTCTTCATTTGTGGCTTCTGGCAAAATGTAGGCACTTGACTTTTGATTTTTTTTTTTTTTTTTTTTTTTTTTGGAGACGGAATTTCGCTCTTGTTGCCCAAGGTGGAGTGCAATGTCGTGATCTCGGCTCACTGCAGCCTCCGCCTCCTGGGTTCAAGCGATTGTCCTGCCTCAGCCTCCTGAGTAGTTAGGATTATAGATGCACGCCACCACGCTCGGCTAATTTTTTGTATTTTTAGTAGAAATAGGATTTCACCATGTTAGCCAGGCTGGTCTCAAACTCCTGACCTCAGGTGATCCACCTCCTTGGCCTCCCGAAGTGCTGGGATTACAGGTGTGAGCCACTGCGCCCAGCCAACTTTCCATTCTTTAGAGCTAATGATGAGAGGAGCCAGCAGTATATTCACACATCAGCGAATGTGGAAGAGCAAAAGACTGCATGAGAGATTTGCTAAGAATTCTTTCACTTTTTTTCTTTTTTTTTTTTTTTTTTTTTTTTTGAGACGGAGGCTCACGCTGTTGCCCAGGCTGGAGTGCAGTGGCGCGATCTCAGCTCACTGCAAGCTCCGCCTCCCGGGTTCCCGCCATTCTCCTGCCTCAGCCTCCTGAGTAGCTGGGACTACAGGCGCCCGCCACCGCGCCTGGCTAATTTTTTGTATTTTTAGTAGAGACGGGGTTTCACTGTGGTCTCGATCTCCTGACCTTGTGATCCGCCCGCCTCGGCCTCCCAAAGTGCTGGGATTACAGGCTTGAGCCACCGCGCCCGGCCTCACTTTTTTTCTTTATCAGCCAGGAGCTAGCAACTTGGCTTATTTGGAAGTTTTAGGTGTACATGTCCTGTCTCCTTAAATCCTTTACAGATTTAGAGTGCCGTCTACCTGAGGGCTCTTTGACCATGTAAGAAAGCCTTTTCTTTTTTTTTCTTTTTTTCCTGAGAGAGTCTCACTCTGTCACCCAGGCTGGAGTACAGTGGTGCAATCTCGGCTCGCAGCAACCTCTGCCTCCTGGTTGCAAGCAATTCTGCCTCAGCCTCCTGAGTAGCTGGGATTACAGGCACCACCATCACGCCCGGCTGATTTTTGTGTTTTTAGTAGAGACGGGGGTTTCATCATGTTGGCCAGGCTGGTCTTGAACTCCTGACCTTGTGATCCACCTGCCTCAGCCTCCCAAAGTGCTGGGGTCACAGGCGTGAGTCACCATGTCTGGTGTCTTTTTGTTTTGTTTTGTTTTCTTTTGTTTTTTGAGACAGAGTCTCGCTCTGTTGCCCGGGCTGGAGTTGCAGTGGTATGATCTCAGCTTACTGCAACTTCCACCTCCTGGATTCAAGTGATTCTCCTGCCTTAGCCTCCCAAGTAGCTGGGATTATACCCTCCACCATGCCCGGCTAATTTTTGTATTTTTAGTAGAGACAGGAGTTTTGCCATGTTGGTCAGGCTGGTCTCGAACTCCTGACCTCAGGTGATCTGCCTGTCTTGCTCTCCCAAAGTGTTGGGATTACAGGCCTGAGCCACTGTGCCCAGGCAGAAAGCTTTCTTTTTCGAGCTTGGTGGCAGCCCAAAACTGATTCTTTAAGGATGTCAGGACTGAACACCTCCTGTGACTTAGCAGCACCTCCTCTCCTTTGACTTTTCATTCCACCTCCTTCCAGGATCTCAAGGTCCCTATTTGTCCTGGGAGCAGCTTCAAGGTAGTCTGGGGTGCTGTTAAGGTGCTCTAGTTGATAGACTCTCCTGGCCACGCGCTGTTTTTGGCACGTGACAACATTCTACAGAGCTGGAGTGGAGCATGCTTTCACATAAGCATCCGCAGGTATGGAGAGAGAGGATAGGAGGAGCACCCTTTTCTCTCTGTTTTTTTGTGTTTTTTTTTTAACCCAAAGATTAACTTGGAAAAGGGGCAGAGGGGTGCAGTGGAACCCAGGTCTGCCCAAGCAACCCAGCTGACCAAGGTCTAGAGATGCATCTGCTTGCCGCTGTTCTTCCACCAGCCCGCATCCTGGAAAGGGTTCTTGTGGCACGCAAAGGTTCACATCCTTCCCTCATGAAATAAGGACTTTGTGTTCATCATCTCTTGTAAGAAGCAGAGCAGAAAGCACAGAATTAAGAAATAAAAGGGAAGTGTGTGCCTATACAAAGGGAAGTGAAAGCGGGTTGCTGTCCCATGCAAAGACCCTGGAACCTGTCAACAACGCAGCTTGTCATTTTCACCATCCGCATTTGTCCAGAGTGATTGAGATTTGTGTTGTTGTGGAGAGAAAGGCGCCTGTTGCACGATGGAGTGAGGTGGTCACTGCTCTCAGGACCTCTGTGCCTGGCTTCACACTTTTTGGGTTCTCAGCAGTCTTGGGACCCTTAGAGTGGAAGCATTTTTGGATGTTAAATGCTGGGGTTAATTGAAGTTAAGAGCTTGTTTTACTGGGCATGGTGGCTCACACCTATAATCCCAACACTTTCGGAGGCCAAGGCGGGCAGATCACTTGAGTCCAAGAGTTTGAGACCAGCCTGGGCAACATAGCAAAACCCCATCTCTACAAAAAATACAAAAGTTAGCTGGGTGTAGTGGTGCATGCCTGTAGTCCCAGCTACTTAGGACGCTGAGGGGAGCAGATCTCTCGAGCCCAGGAGGCAGAGGCTGCAGTGAGCTGTGATCATGCCAGTGCACTCCAGCCTGGGCAACAGAGTGAGATCCTGTCTCAAAACAAACAAACAAATGAACTTTCTTTTCATTTAAACTCTTCTCGCCTGTAATCCCAGCACTTTGGGAGGCCAAGGCAGGTGGATCACGAGGTCAGGAGATCGAGACCATCCTGGCTAACACGGTGAAACCCCGTCTCTACTAAAAATACAAAAAATTAGCTGGGCGTGGTGGTGGGTGCCTGTAGTCCCAGTTACTCGGGAGGCTGAGGCAGGAGAATGCCGTGAACCCGGGAGGCAGAGCTTGCAGTGAGCCGAGATCGCGCCACTGTACTCTAGCCTGGGCGACAGAGCAAGACTCCGTCTCAAAAAAAAAAAAAAAAAAAACTCTTCTCGGCGTTGGGGACCTATTGGAATAGGTTTAGTGTGAACTGAGGGCTAGAAGTGGTGGAGGAAGAGAAGAGAGGGAGGGAACAGAGCCCACTGAAGCAACTGCCCTTCCTACCTTATCATTGCACGCCAGGCGTGTGCTGGCGCTTCAGTCCTCAGTTCATTCTTGACTGCCACCTGAGACATGGTGGTTACTAGCTCCATTTTACAGGTGGTGAAACTGAGGCTTGGAGAAGGTCAGACCCCAAGAGTGCCATTTAGTCAGTGGCAGAGCCAGATCCAAATGCAGGTCTCCTGACTCCAAGTGCGGGGCTCATTTTATCAGCCGGTTGCAGCAGGCTGGCGGCCCCTTGAACCCCAACCTGGATGCCATGTGGGAGGAGCAGAGAAGCCAGGAACACCACAGCCCTGGGCCAAAGTGCGGGACTGAAAGAACTTCCCAGCGCTCAGGCTGGGACTAGTGGAACGGGCTGGACCCTGGGGCTGGTGGTGGCGGGCCCAGGGAGCCTGGGAATGAGTGGGGAGCACAGGCAGGTGTGGGAGGGCCTGGGAACCATGAAAAGAGGGTGGGTTCAGGGAAGTTGCCCACTAGTGAAGTGGCGAGGGGGCCCTGTGGGACTCCAGGGAATAGCCGTGGCAGGTTGTCATCCAGCAGCTGAGGGCCATTGGACATGGCAGCTGCCTGTGTTCTCAGCCACCACAGAAACCAAAGAAATCTTGGTTTAAAAATTCAAGTTGCCATAGAAACGCTCCCATCCTCGACTTGGCTTATTATTTAAAATAACATCTCTACAGCACAAAAGCCCCCGGGGACATCCGAGGACACTCCTGTCTGCCCACGAGACACGCTCACCTCACAGTGTGGAGGCTGTATGGGTCGCTGACACGCAGGACCACGTGAGATGCTGCCTACCCACAATTCACGGAAAAGGGGAAGATTATTAAGGAAGTCGCTAGGAGCCAGGTCCAGTGGCTCATGCCTGTAATCCCAGCACTTCGGGAAGCTGAGGCAGTGAGATCCCTTGAGGCCAGGAGTTCGAGACCAGCCTGGCCAACATAGCGAAACCCCGACTATACTAAAAAAAACCAGATGTGGTAGCACAGGCGTGTAATCCCAGCTACTCAGGAGGCTGAGGCACAAGAATCCCTTGAACCTGGGAGGTGGAGGTTTCAGTGAGCCAAGATTGCACCTCTGTACTCCAGCGTGGGCCACAGAGTGAGACTCCTGTCTCAAAGTCACCAGGGAGGAAGCTCATTGGTGGGAAGGAAGACCAAATTGGAAATGCTGTGAGGAATCATTAAACCAAATGTCCTTTTATCAGTTTGGTGGCTCAGGGCCTTTAGTAACACCGCCAACTATTTTTCCTAGAAGAAACGAAACTGAAGTAATAGGAACATAGTCACTTTTTCTTTTTTTCTTAAAAGTAAGAGTATGTTGTGAAAAAAAAGTCTTCCCACTGTAGTGACCGACAACTGTACATCGTCCTCGGCATTTCGCGTGTAGTAGCAGGAGTGTGCCTGCATGTGTAGATTGTTGAAAGGGTCAGACGCTTATGGTCCTCGGTCACCCACAGCTTGCTTTTTCCCCACTTAACACTGGGACTTGGGGCATTTTTACTTTGTTAGTACAATAGAATTTACTTCAACTAGCTGCTTTTTTATTTTTATTTTATTTATTTATTTTATTATTATTTTTAGACGAAGTCTCTATCTGTTGCCCAGGCTGGAGTGCAGTGGCGCAATCTCAGCTCAGTGCAACTTCCGCCTCCTGGGTTCAAGCAATTCTACTGCCTCAGCCTCCCAGGTAGCTGGGATTACAGGTATGAGCCACCACACCTGGCTCATTTTTGTATTTTTAGTAGAGATGGGGTTTCACCATGTTGGCCAGGGTGGGCTTGAACTCCTGACCTCAGATGATCCGCCCACCTAGGCCTCCCAAAGTGCTGGGATTACAGGCATGAGCCACCGCGTTCGGCCTATTTTTATTTTTATTTTTTTTAATTTTTGAGACGGAGTTTTGCTCTTGTTGCCCAGGCTGGAGTGCAATAGTGCAATCTCGGCTCACTGCAACCTTTGCCTCCTGAGTTCAAGCAATTCTCCCGCCTCAGCCTCCCAAGTAGCTGGGATTGCAGGCATGCGCCACCATGCCTGGCTAATTTTTTTGTATTTAGTAGAGACAGGGTTTCACCATGTTAGTAAGGCTGATCTTGAACTCCTGACCTCAGGTGGTCCAACCACCTCGGCTACAGGCATGCGCCATGGTGCCTGGCCAACTAGTTGCTTTTTTAATGGTTGCTTCATATTCTATTTAACCACTTACTATAATTTAACAATTACTCTGTTACTAGATACTTGCTTCATTTCTGGTCTTTTGCTAATGCAAAAATTATTTAGCGAGCACTCCTGTGCATGTATCTTTGCATTTTGTGGGATACATTTCTAAATGTCAGGTTGCCAAGTCCCAGGACATGCAGATTTAGAAACTGGTGGGTGTTGCCGTATATCAAGGAAAGGAAGCCTAAAGTATATGTTAGTACTGCTTTGTCAGTTTTTGTTTTAAAGAGACTTTTCAATTTAATGCAAGCATTTTCCTTTGAAGGCTATGTTTTCTGTCAATCCTAGGCTTTCCTCCAGCATTACTTTAAAAAAAAAAACTTTATTTTCTTTAGAGATGGGGTCTCACTATGTTGTCAAGGCTGGTCTTGAACTCCTGGTCTCAAGTGATCCACTTGCCTTGGCCTCCCAAAGTACTGGGGTTATAGGTGTGAGCCACCGCACCCGGCCCATTTTTAAAAGGGCATTGATTTTTTTCATAAAACCTTTATAATTAAGATCTGTGGGCCGGGCACAGTGGCTCACACCTGTAATCCCTGCACGTTGGAAGGCTGAGGTGGGTGGATCATGAGGTCAGGCATTCGAGACCAGCCTGGCCAACATGGTGAAACCTTGTCGCTAAAAATACAAAAATTAGCCGGGTATGGTGGCATGTGCCTATAATCCCAGCTGCTCAGGAAGCTGAGGCAGGAGAATCGCTTGAACCCAGGAGGCGGAGGTTGCAGTGAGCCGAGATCGTGCCTTTGCACTCCAGCCTAGGCGACAGAGTGAAACTCCATCTCAAAAGTCTGTGTTGCATGTGGTACTTTTTGTGTGTGAGGAGTCCAGTGTGAAGAGTCAGCCTTCAGGCAGCCACTTGTACAAGCACTGTCCTGTTTCGTCTCTGGCCTCACCTAGGTACGCTGATTCCTCCATGGAGGAGGTGCTTCCGAGCGGTCTGTTGGGTGCTCTGCTGATGGGCATCACCCAGCGTTTTATGATACATTTGCTGCCCCAGAGGGCCGGGCTCCTGTCAGAGCTACTTTCCACTGGCTGGGTGTGGTGGCTTATCCTTGTAATCCTAGCACTTTGGGAGGCCAAGGCCGGCGGATCACCTGAGGTCAGGAGTTCGAGACCAGCCTGGCTAACATGGCAAAACCCCATTTCTACTAAAAATACAAAAATTAGGTGCATGTGGTGGCGCACACCTGTAATCCCAGCTACCTGGGAGGCTAAGACATGAGAATTGTTTGAACCTGGGAGGCGGAGGCTGTAGTGAGCCAAGATCGTGCCACTGCGCCCCAGACTGGGTGACAGAACAAGACCCTGTCTCAAAAAAAAAAAAAAGAACTTTTTTTCCAGAGCCGTCTTGCTGTCCTCATATATTTATTCTCCCAGATGAATTCTTGCTTAAGCAACAATGCAATTTAAATTGTTCTTCAGATAGAATCCACAACTTCAGATAGTTCCAGTCAGTTTGTTAAGCACTGACACCACAGTCCTGTGACTTTCATGTTGACCTGTGACCTGTGGGAGGTAGAGCACCTCACTCACCCGCGGAAGCCCCTGGAGTGAGGGACAGGAGCCCCTGCCTCACCCATCTCCCCACGCTGCGGTTCTCTCCAGCCCTGGGTGCAGGCACCCAGGAGACATGTATTGATTTTGTTGAGCTGCTTGCTCAGGAGGGTGACTCAGAGTTCAAGCTGGAAAGCACTGGCTTGTGACTCATGAACCAGTCCCAGATCAAAGGGCTGAGGCATCAAGGTGAGAATTTTCCTTCCCAGAAGCCTCATCTCTGCAGCCGGAAGCAGAGCCCTTGGCTGACTGGAAAAACCAGAGAGGCCCCGGGAGTGGGTGGATGGCCAGCCCAGCCCCACCTCTCAGCCTGCACCTCGACCAGCCCACACCAAGCTTGTTTGTCTGTGTCCTGTCAAAACTAGGACTCCTGTCTTTTCTTACATTTCTTTTCTAACTTTTCTTACATTTCCCTGTCCCATGGGTGTTCCACTTAGGGCGTAATGACACGGACAGGCTCTTCACTGTTTCATGTCACTTACTTGGGCAGGTCTCTCAAGCTGTTCCACAAATCCATGCAAAGGCCGTTTAAAACTAGTGGAGCAATAGGCCGGGCGCGGTGGCTCAAGCCTGTAATCCCAGCACTTTGGGAGGCCGAGACGGGCGGATCATGAGGTCAGGAGATCGAGACCATCCTGGCTGACACGGTGAAACCCCGTCTCTACTAAAAAATACAAAAAACTAGCTGGGCGAGGTGGCGGGCGCCTGTAGTCCCAGATATTCGGGAGGCTGAGGCAGGAGAATGGCGTGAACCCGGGATGTGGAGCTTGCAGTGAGCCGAGATCTGGCCACTGCACTCCAGCCTGGGTGGCAGAGCGAGACTCCGTCTCAAAAAAAAAAAAAAAAAAAAAAAAAAAAAAAACTAGTGGAGCAGGCCCTGGACTCGGTCTAGTCCAGCACAGCCCCTTGGCTTTCTCTCCTGGCTCTGGCCGCCTGGCCCCCGGGGACACACACGAGGTCATGGCATGCTGCAGGCACCAGGGCAGGGAGGCGGGGAGCCCATGGGCGCCTCAGCTCCTCAGAGTTCTCCACCTGGGCCAGGACGAGCACGGGGGTCCACTGATGCCTGAGACAGTGCCCGTGTGTGTGCGAGCCTTTGACCCACATAACAGAGAGGTGTCCTGATGCCCTCTGTCCTCTCCAGGTGGATCTAGGATCTGGCTTCCAACATGTGGCGGCTCTGGGCCTCCCTCTGCTGCCTGCTGGCGTTGGGCGATGCCCGGAGCAGGCCCTCTTTCCATCCCCTGTCGGATGAGCTGGTCAACTATGTCAACAAACAGAACACCACGTGGCAGGTAGGCTGTGGGGCTGCGTCCTACGTATGTCCCCTCCCAGGTCGGTCTGTGCACACTGACTCCAGGGATGGGGAGCTGACTCTCACTGTGGCCCGCAGAACATTATGTCCTGGACCGTTGAGGAACAGCCCTGACCCCGAGTCACAACGGCTCTGGACCACGCCTGCCTCCTCTGTCCCATACCCCGTATTTGTGCATGAGTGTGTGTGCATGTGTATGAATGTATGGTTGTGTGCACGCGGAGGTGCGTGGGGGAGTAGGTGAGCTTTGGAAGTGTTCAAAACCAGCTAGCCCCTGTGACGCCCGCCGTGGCAGAGTGGCAGTTCATCAGTCCTGCCCCTGATTCCCTTTGTGTCTGTCCAGCTCTGACCCTGGGACTGAGAACCAGGAATGAGGAGTGAGCCATGTTGAGGGCCGGAGAGGGTCTCTGATTGTCAGCAAATGGGAGCAGATCAGGGGAGACACCCACTCTGCCTGTGTGTCACTCTGGGCTGTTCCCCACTGCCCCCCAACCCTCGTGCCCTCGAGCTGGGTAGGGCCCCTGGCTTTCCCTGGGTTGGGCCTGGTGTGTGGGCAGTGTGCCCATCCACCACTATCCCAGGAAACCCCTCAGTCAGTGGGTGACTCTCTTCCAGGCCGGGCACAACTTCTACAACGTGGACGTGAGCTACTTGAAGAGGCTGTGTGGTACCTTCCTGGGTGGGCCCAAGCCGCCCCAGAGGTGAGTGCCCGCTCCTCCGCGCCGCTGTAATGTGAGTGGCGGGCGTTGGTTTGGGGCAGTGGGAAGTGGGAGAGTGAAGGCCTCTCTGGCATCCGCAGGGCTCATGCCACCCAGGGCTACTGACACCGCTTGAGGTACAGCACTTGTCTCTTCTTTTCATATTTGTATTATTTACTTTTTATTTTATTTTTTCCTTCTCAAGTTATTAGTAGAGAAGATGCTGGTGCTTTCTTTTGTTTTGGGGAGGGTCTCTCACTCTGTCACCCAGGCTGGAGTGCAGTGGCGCCATGTTGGCTCACTGCAACCTCTGCCTTCCGGGTTCAGGAGATTCTCGTGCCACAGCCTCCTGAGTACCCGGGGCCGCAGGCTTGTACCACCATGCCCAGCTAATATTTGTATTTTTAGTGGAGACCGGGTTTTGCCATATTGGCCAGACTGGTCTCAAACTCCTGGCCTCAGCAAGTGACCTGCCCCCGTCGGCATCCCAGAGTGCTGGGATTACCAGCATGAGCCACCCCCAGTGTTTTCTGTTGCGCTTCTCCAAGGTATCTCAGCCCTAGGTGTGACAGACTAGGTCTGGGTCTCCACTATGTGGGCAGACTCAATCTTGAGTAATTTAAGGAAAATCTAAGAAAAGCCAGATGAGGCCAAGTACAGTGGCTCTACTAAAAGTACAAAAATTTGCCAGGCCTGGTAGCAGGCGCCTGTAATCCCAGCTACTCAGGAGCTGAGGCTGGAGAATCGCATGCACCCGGGAGGCGGAGGTTGCGGTGAGCCAAGACCGCGCCACTTCCCACGTGAGGATTGGGTAGTTAAGTTGCGGGACACTGCCTTCTGCACAATGGGGATGATACGAGAAATGATGAGAGGATCCTGGGCAGACGTTGAGGCAGGAGAGCGGGGCAAGAAACACTATCTGGACTGGATAAACTCATTTTAAAAATCCATTACATAAGCCTAGAAAGAAGCATACAACATCGCAAGTCAGACCAGGCATGGTGGATCACGCCTGTAACCCCAGCACTTTGGGAGGCCGAGGCGGGCAGATCATTTGAGGCCAGGAGTTTAAGACCAGCCTGGCCAACATGGTGAAACCCCATCTACTGAAAATACAAAAATGAGCCGGGCGTGCTGGTGCATGCCTATAACCCCAGCTACTCAGGAGGCTGAGGCACCAGAATCGCTTGAACTCAGGAGGCAGAGGTTGCAGTGAGCAGAGATCTCACCACTGCACTCCAGCCTGGACGACAGAGTGAAATTCTGTCCAGCCCGCCCCCCATCCCCAAAGAAAAAATCGCTAGTTGCATTGAGCAATGGGATTTCCTTTGGTTTTGTGAAAGTCGCAGGGACACCTGCCCGCAGCCTTCTCCTGCGTGTCTTCTTGTGCTCACTTCCTTTCTAGGGGATTGTGGCCCAGCCACAGTGACTGCTCTTAAACCCAGTGGCCTTTGCAGGGACTGGGGAGGGAGCTGTGGGATGAGAGCTTATAATGAAGACCTTCCTTTATCCAGAGTTATGTTTACCGAGGACCTGAAGCTGCCTGAAAGCTTCGATGCACGGGAACAATGGCCACAGTGTCCCACCATCAAAGAGATCAGAGACCAGGGCTCCTGTGGCTCCTGCTGGGTAAGGCCCTGCTGGCCGGCGGGGGAGGGGCTGGAGAGAGAGGAAGCGGCAATGGGGAGTCTTGGGGGATTCGGGGTGGGGACGACTCTGACAAGGCAAGTTATAGAAACTTTCTGAGT
Organism: Macaca nemestrina; assembly: GCF_043159975.1. Taxonomy (NCBI): domain Eukaryota; kingdom Metazoa; phylum Chordata; class Mammalia; order Primates; family Cercopithecidae; genus Macaca; species Macaca nemestrina. The sequence goes on along the minus strand of NC_092132.1, from coordinate 146,165,307 downwards.
CCCAGTTTCCATCAATACAAACATCACAATCTCTCTGGCCATGAATTATGGCAAGGATTAGGCAGAGTGGCGGGCAGAGCATCCTGCAGATTGCAAGTCCACGTGTATGGGTGGCAAAGCAGCTCCCTTCCCCTGACACGCTGCCCCGTCCACAAATACCAGGAGCTCTCACCGCTACTCTGCTTCAAGAAAGCGTCCCTTTAGTGTCAGCGAGCTGTCTTAATTTGTCACTTAATTGTGGTAAAATACACGTAACAGAAAATTTAATAATCTTAGCAATTTTCTTTTTCTTTTTATTTTTTGGAGATGGAGTCTTGCTCTGTCACCCAAGCTGGAATGCAGTGGCGGGATCTAGGCTCACTGCAACCTCTGCCTCCTGGGTTCAAGCGATTCTCCTGCTTCAGCCTCCCCAGTAGCTAAGATTACAGGCATGTGCCACCACACCCAGCTAATTTTTGTATTTTTAATAGAGACGAAGTTTTGCCATGTTGGACAGGCTGGTCTCAAACTCCTGACCTTAGTTGATCTGCCCTCCTCCGCCTCCCAAAATGCTGGGATTACAAGCGTGAGCCACCACACCCGGCAACTATTTTCAAGTGTACAGTTCTGTGGCATTAAGTACATTGACAGTGTTGCTCAGCCATCACCACCATCTGTCCCCAGAACTCTTTTTCACCTTGCAAGACAGAACCTCCGTCCCCATTAACACCAATCCCCCAGCCCCTGGTGACCCCCACCCTACACCCTGTCTCTGAATTTGACTCCTAGGGACCTCATACAAGTGGGTCACACAGTATTTCTTTTCTGGGTGAGCTGTGTTTTTTGTTAAGAAAAAAACATGGCCAGGTGCGGTGGCTCACGCCTGTAATCTCAACACTTTGGGAGGCTGAGGTGGGCGGATCACCTGAGGTCAGGAGTTTGAGACCAGCCTGGCTGGTGAAACCCTGTCTCTACCCTGTCTCTACTAAAAATACAAAACAGCTGGGTGTGGTGGCGGGCGCCTGTAATCCCAGCTGCTCTGGAGGCTGAGGCAGGAGAATTGCTTGAACCCAGGAGGCGGAGGTTGCAGTATGCCGAGATTGCGCCACTGCATTCCAGCCTGGGCAACAAGAGTGAAAACTCCACCTCCAAAAATAAAAATAAAAAAGTAAAAAACACACACATACAAACTAAAACTACACATTTGACACATTTCAAAAATGAACCGAGTTCCCAGGCGGAGGTTCACGGTGGTGGCTTTCTTGCTTTAAAAGCTGAGTTGGGCAGATGTCGAGGCAGGAGAGCGGGGCAAGTGGCTCATCATGCCTCTAATCCCAGCGCTTTGGGAGGCCGAGGTGGGCAAATCACTTGAACCCAGGAGTTCAAGACCAGTCTGGCCAACATAGCAAGACCCCATTTCTACCAAAGAAAATGAAAGCTGAGTTTGAGCCCCAGGCGCCTCCCCTGGTGTTGAGAGATCAGTTGCCCACAAGGTCTGAGGTGCCCCTGTGGCCCTTTGAGGGGACTGCGGCAGAGGGCCCAGCCCGGATGTGGCAGCCTCGTGCGGTGGGACTCGTTCCTACAGGCCTTTGGGGCTGTGGAAGCCATCTCTGACCGGATCTGCATCCACACCAATGCGCACGTCAGCGTGGAGGTGTCGGCGGAGGACCTGCTCACCTGCTGTGGCATCATGTGTGGAGACGGGTGAGTCAGGCTCTGCTTCCGCAGCGGGTTTAGTGCTGGGAGACCCTGGGCCCCGGCTTCTCAGTGCAGGGGACTCCTGGGACTCCTGTGAGTCAGAAGTGTTTCAGGGAGACTCCGGGAGTCTGGCAGGCAGGGCCTGGCACGGCTGCTGCTTCCTGAGGTGCCTGAACCAAGGCTGGCCCGGCAGAACTGTCTGAGGGGTGGTGTCCCAGCAAAACAGTGTCAGAAAATGTGGTGGAATGTCTGACCCCGGCCTGGTTCGTGTCATCGCATGTTCCTTTTTCCTGCTTGGGGAAGCAGTCTGGGCATTTCCTTATGTGTAGTTCAGGAGGATGGAGCCACCTTAACAGCAAGATGATGGCACAGAACTTCCCAGCCCAGCCTCGCCTTGGTTCTGCAGTAGTGGTGTTCGCCCGCTGCTGCAGATCCCAAACACCTGAGGCCTTCAGACATGTGTCTGGGCCTCTCCCCAGACTAGTTAAATGAGAATCACTGGCGGTTCTCATTTCAGAGAACTGGTGGTGCTCTCGTAAGAACCACCAATGGTGGCTTTTCGTAAGTACCTCGGGGAAGTTTAGTGTCCGCTCAGTTGAGGATCACTGTTCTACCGGGAAGGACACGAACGGGAGAGCCTCCTGTCCTCTCCAGGATCTTTGTGGGCAGGGGTGGGGCTGGGGGTTATTTCCTGCAAGCTATGCTAATCTAGGGAGCGTCCCTTGGAGGGTTTGGTGTCTGGGAGGGCTGCTGCACGACTTGCTGAAGGTGGGGCGGGTCCACGAGTGACCTCGGGCATGCGGGTGGCGCGCAGTGGTCTGGAGAGCCACTAGTGCTTCTTCCGGAGGTTTTCATGAGAGGCTGTCTTTTCAGCTGTAATGGCGGCTATCCTGCTGGAGCTTGGAACTTCTGGACAAGAAAAGGCCTGGTTTCTGGTGGCCTCTATGACTCCCATGTAGGTGAGTGTCTCCCCTCGGCCCCTTGCCGGCCAGATGGATTGTTTAAGCAGTTAACCATCGTGGCTTTATTTGCCTTTATAAAGTGGAGGTTGAGACAGAGGGCCGGGTGAAAGGTGCGAGCAGGTGCACAGGCCTCTGGCAGGACCTGCCTGGCATCCATGCTGCAGGCACAAGGCTGGCCTTGCGCCAGGTCTGCCTGTCCCAGCGGGGCTTCTTGGTGGGGGCTGTCGGTTGACTCCACTTTCTCCCGGGTCCCATCAGGGTGCAGACCGTACTCCATCCCTCCCTGTGAGCACCACGTCAACGGCTCCCGGCCCCCGTGCACGGGCGAGGGTGATACCCCCAAGTGTAGCAAGATCTGCGAGCCTGGCTACAGCCCAACCTACAAACAGGACAAGCACTACGGTAAGGGGCCTGGCCACGGCCGCGTGAGGCTGGGGAGCTGCTGCATCCTTCCCTGCGCTGCAGGGAAGAGGTCAGAGCTGAGAAGCCTTGGGGTCCAGGAACCCTAGGATAGGGAAGGAAAGGGAAATGATGCCCTCTTGCCAGGGGAAGCAGCACACTCTCCACTTGCTGTCTGTTCCACCCTGAACTCAGCCTCAGCCCTCCCAAGCTGGAAGGGACCAAAGCCCTCATTTCACAGGGGAGTGGCATGTCCTGGAGTCCTGGGGTATCCTGGCCTCTTCCGGGGCCGTATGCTCACTGTTCCCTTCTCCCACTTCTGAGCTTCCAGCCCCAGCCCCGTCCTTACTCCTTCAGGGGAGCCTTCCTCGAGCTCCCCTGGCTGGGCAAGTCCCTTTAGACGCACAGTCTTCCCCTGGAGGCCACCAGAAATCAGTGACTGGCTGATGGTGGCACAGCACAAGGCACTGTCACCGCCCTCCCCAACCGCCAGCTCGGTTCGTTTTCCAGGATACAATTCCTACAGTGTCTCCAATAGCGAGAAGGACATCATGGCCGAGATCTACAAGAACGGCCCCGTGGAGGGAGCTTTCTCTGTGTATTCGGACTTCCTGCTGTACAAGTCAGGTGCGCGCTGATACCGGTGGAGGCTCATGCTGACCCTCCAGGGGAGGGGAGCCCGGGGGGCCAACAGGACTTGATTGGGTAGGCAGGCAAGGGGCTGGGGAAGCGGCTGTGAGGGGCCTCCTGTGCAGGCTCACTCCTGTGGACCAGGCTGGCTCCTCACAGTCTGTCTCTCCACCTGCTGTGCCACCACACAGAATTCCGGAGGCCTCTCCCAGGGCCTCTGGGCTAGTTCCTTCCCATCCCTTAGAGTCCAGCTCACATGTGTTTTCCGTGGAAGCGCCTCCCTCCCTGGCGGCTGACATGCCTGCCCTCGCCTTCATGGCTTTGCATTGCTTTACCAGCATGTTCCCGTTAAAACGGCAGGCCTTTTGTGTCTGCACTGGCTGGCACATTTTCTTCATCTTTGTCTTTGCAAAGGCCTAGATCATGCCTCACACCAGTGGATGAACACGCAGGGACCTTGCCCTGGGCAGTGCTGTAGGGACTCGAACCAAGGAATCTGGACAGTCCCCATCCCCAAGTCCTGTCTTAGAAATCCCTTGCTCCAGATGAACGGTCTTTGCTGACTGCATCGATCTCATTAATATTTTGCTAGATGGGAAACTCCAAAGCTCTCAGCTCTATATAAAACAACAGTTTGATAAAGGAGGATGATTCTGGCAAGAAAAAATGACTGTAAAGATGGTAGTTCTTAGCACAGTCCTTGCCCATATTATTAAAATATGTGTTTCCACTTTGATAGTGATTTCCCTACCACAGGAGACTGGTTGGGGAGTCCTGAACCCCTTAGCCGGTATCTTTCTCATCAGCTAGCACTGGCCGCCACCAGCCCGCCCTTCTCCCTCACCTCTCCAGGGTGTACCTGGAGCAGCTGTTAAAACTCTTTAAGCCGTGTAACCCTTCTGACAAACCCTTACTTACATGGAATCCCAGTGTATAGAACAGATGAATCTGTCACCTAACATTAAATGTTTTACAAACTAGAATGTATTAGAAATTCTATTTTTAAAGACAACCAACAAGCACATTTTGTAGGAATCTATTTTAATATTTACTCAACAGATTTGAGTGTGTTGGGCCTTCAGAAATATATTTAATATTCCCCAGTGTTGTGGTAACCCTGGAGCCTTCTGATGGAGCAGCAGGGTCCCTCTGGAAGCTGTTTCTCCTGCCCGGAGGGTGACCAGCGGAGTGGGGGGGGTACTGTGGGGTGCGGGCCAGTGGCCTGGTCTTGGTCTCAGCCGGTTCTTTTCAGGTGTGTACCAACACGTCACCGGAGAGATGATGGGCGGCCATGCCATCCGCATCCTGGGCTGGGGAGTGGAGAACGGCACACCATACTGGCTGGTTGCCAACTCCTGGAACACTGACTGGGGTGACAATGGTGAGTGGCGGCCCCTTCCTGTCGAGAACAGGGAATTGTGAGCCACACACAGTGCCCGTCTCGGCTTTCTCTGTTCTACCTGCTGCACAGCCTCAAACCCTAGACCTAAGGCCAGGCTGTGAGCTCCTCCTATGTGCCAGGCACCCAGGAGTTTCCTTTTGCTGCAAGGGCAGACCCCGAGCAGCTTCAGAGCCCACGCCTGCCACAGTTCCCACAGCATCGCGCCAGATGCCGTGATGGGGGCGGCGACCGGGCAGGAGGGTGTCAGTGGAGGTGTGCCCCACAGCTGCCTCCAGAAGCCTCATGGTGCTGAGGGCTGTGCTACTGGGCAAACAGCAGGAGCTGCCAGGGATTGGTGGTTACTCCCAGGTCTTTTAGGGATGAGTCTGAATATATTGATTGACCCTTGTCACACTTAAAAAGCACCTTACTTTTTATTCCCAGGCTTCTTTAAAATCCTCAGAGGACAGGATCACTGTGGAATCGAATCAGAAGTGGTGGCTGGAATTCCACGCACCGATCAGTACTGGGAAAAGATCTAATCTGCTGTGGGCCTGTCCTGCCAGGCCTGGGGGAGTTTTCCCTGAATACAGTCAGGGATCGGGGTGAGATGGGGGTAGAAATGCCTTTTATTCTTTGAGTTCACGTAAGATACAAGTTTTAGACAGGGCTTGAAGGACTGGATTGGCCAAACCTCACATCAGCCATCAGAGCTGTCTTCCAAGGAGACACATCCCAAATCCTGGCTACATCCCAGCCTGTGGTTACAGTGCAGATAGTTAGGCCATGTGAGCCACTGCTGCCAGCACAGCACGTCCTCCCCCTATAGACCAGTGCCACAGGGAGTGCCTGCTGCCCCAGCTGACTGTGGCCCCCTCCCCGATCCATCCATCTCCAGGGAGCAAGACAGAGACCCAGGAATGGAAAGCGGAGTTCCTAACGGGATGAAAGTCCCCCCATCAGTTGCCCCCAGTACCTCTAAGCAAGCAGCTTTCCACATTTGCTATAAGATCAGAGGAGAGATGGTGTTGGGAGCCCTTTGGAGAACGCCACATTCTCCCAGACCCCCTGCATCTATCGAGTTTGCAGTGTCACAACTTCTCTGATCTTGTGCTCAGCATGATACTTTTTTAATAGAAGTCTTCTCTTTTGTGCACTCTGCTAATCATGTGGGTGAGTGAGTCGAACAGCTGGGAGCACCTGTGCTAGTTTTACAGATTGCCTCCTAATGGCGCGGCTCAAAACGAAACCAAGTGGTGAGGACTTGTTTCTGACCCACTGGTCTCTACCACCACAAGGAAGCTAGTTTAGGAGAAACCAGCTTTTACTGTTTTTTAAGAATTACTGCTTCACCCTGTCAAGTTAACAAGGAATGCCTGTGCCAATAAAAGGTTTCTCCTTCATCTTGAAATCGACTCTGATGGGATCTCAGAGATCATTTGTCACTGCCTATAGACTTGTGGCTGCCGTCTATCCTCATCCCTGCAGAGAATTACGTCCTGGAACTGCATGTTCTTGCGACTCTTGGGATCTCATCTTAACTTCTCGCTGCCCCAGCCATGTTTTCAACCATGGCATCCCTCCCTCTTAGTTCCCTGTCGTCCTCGTCAACCTTCTCTCTAAGTCCTTGGTAAGCTTGCCCTTGCTTAAGAACTAACAACACAGCTGTGCTCTGTTTGTTGTTGTTGAGAGAATCTCTGTCTGTCGCCCAGGCTGGAGTACAGTGGCGCCATCTTGGCTCACTGCAACCTGCGGCCTCCTAGGTTCAAGTGATTCTCCTGCTTCAGCCTGCCGAGTAGCTGGGATTACAGGCACTCACCACCATGCCCGGCTACTTTTTGTATTTTTAAGTAGATACGATATTCACCATGTTGGCCAGGCTTGTTTCAAACTCCTGGCGTCAGGTGGTCCACCTGCCTCGGCCTCCCAAAGTGTTGGGATTACAGGCGTGAGCCACCATGCCTGGCCTCTTTTTTATCAGCCACAAATCCAGTAGCAGCCTGAGGATTCAGCTCATAAAATAGGCCTGGTGTCTTGGTGATCTCACATAACCAAGATGCCATCCCGTGGAGAACCACATCCCCCTGGATGCCCTCCAGTCTTGGTTTGGGCTGGCGTCAGAGCCTGTATACAGTATTTTGAATTTGTATGCCACTGGTTTGCATTGCTGGTCAAGAACTCCAGTGCTTTGCATAGCCCTGGTTTAGAATCCTGTTACAGCAGTTCTTGGAAAGAACTGTGCAGAGGAAACTAGAAGACCCAGCAATCATTCCATTGCCCTGCCAAGGTACACCTCAGTACTCCCCTTCCCAACTGAGGTTGTGTGGGGCTAGCTCTTTCCAGAAGCATTGAAGTTTGGTTTCTGATGTGACTCAGAAGTTAGGAACCAGAAGCTACATCAAATAAGCTCTGAAAATCTGAGGAGCATTGTAGGAAAGGTTATGCTCATCATGGCACTTAAGAGATGCTTAACAAAGGTTACCAAAGCCACAATTCATAACCACTCACTCATCCGGTTTCAACTAGAGTATATTCATAACCTCAATAAAGTTTTACCTGCTCCCAAACTGAGTTGAATCATTCCACGCGCACTGTCTCCCTCACCTCCATCGTATCCCCACCTGCAGCTCCCTCCCTGCCTCTGCATGGAGCCGGCGGGGATGGGCTAGTGACAGAAGGAATTGTGGGGCATCTCGACCTCAGCTTAAGGCTTTGTTAGAAACACCTGCCTTGCAGTGTTTGTGACTGGGACAGAGCCCAGTGCTCTAATGCACCTCAGATCACCCCAATGGTCATCACTTTGTCACCTCAGTTCAGTAGTTTCTCCTGGATTCTTGTCCAAGTGACATGACGGGTGGAGGTGACAATGCCTTTTCAGTCTTTATCTAGACTCTCCAGAGTCACTCCAGAATAGAAATTAGAGTATAGGTAGGCAGTCCAACCTTTGCCTTTTAAAAAAAATTTGAGATGGAGTCTCGCTCTGTCACCCAGGCTGGAATGCGGTGGCGTGATCTTGGCTCACTGCAACCTCTGCCTCCTGGGTTCAAGCGGTTCTCCTGCCTCAGCCTCCCAAGTAGCTGGGATTACAGGCATCCGCCACCACACCTGGCTAATTTTTGTAGTTTTAGTAGAGACGGGGTTTCGCCATGTTGACCAGGCTGGTCTCGAACTGACTTCAAGTGATGCACCTGCCTTGGCCTCCCAAAGTGCTAGGATTATAGGCATGAGCTACCGTGCCCGGCTGCCACTCTTGAAAGAAAGCAGTAATTTGCCCTTTTTAATGTGCCTCAGCCATACTCAAGTGGTCCACAGCACGGCCGTCACCTGAGAGCCTGTTAGGAAATGCTCTCCTCAGTGTGAGAAGGCCGGACCTCTGAACAGCATTCGCATCTCCCAAGACCCCAGGTGTCTCCCAGGCACATTCAAGCTCAGAATACCTTTCCAACTGCTCCCTGATTAGAACACTGCCTGAGAATTTAGGAATGCAAGCTCTTGGGCACCCCATCAAACCTACTGTGTCAAAGTCTTTGGTCCCAGCCATCAGGCAATTCTGATATAAAGTCTGAGAACCACAGTCTTAGAACTCTGTTTCCAAAACTGCTAAGAATAACCTAGAATGCTTGTTCACATGCTTGACTCGCCCTCTTCCTCCTATACACACCTGAGCCCCTGGGAAATGGCTCAGTAGATGGAAGAAGGGGCCCTCCCCGCACTTGGCCACAGGCATCCAGAAGTTCCCATATGCAGACGTCAAACTCTTGTTCCCAACCATTGTAGTTGTTTATGGTCCTAGATTCAGATGGGTCAGAGGCTCCTCTGAGGAAAACTTAAAATATTCCACCATTAGGTAGGATCCAAATAGACTCTATGCCAGAGATGCTATAAAATTATATTAGAAGTGAGGAGTAGAGGGTAGTGTTGCTAGGGTTAGCAAACAGAAATACAAGATGGCCAACTACTTTTGAATTTGCGGATACGCAAGTTTTTTTTTTTTTTTTTTCGAGACAGTCTTACTGTCGCCCAGGCTGGAGGGCAATGGCGTGATCTCGGCTCACTGCAACCTCTGCCTCCTGGGTTCAAGCAATTCTTGTGCCTTGGCCTCCCGAGTAGCTGGGGCTACAGGCATGTTCCAAGCCCAGCTAATTTTGGTACTTTTAGTAGAGACGGGGTTACGCCATGTTGGTCAGGCTGGTCTCGAACCCCTGACCTCAAGTGATCCGCCTGCTTCGGCCTCCCAAAGTGCTGGGATTACAGGCATGAGCCACCACGCTGGGCCATCAACTCCATTCTTGAGCTCCATCTTTTCCACAGTCAGGCAGGCTTTCAAGTGAACTGAACTTGACAAATGCAGAGCAATTAAATTCTTTATTATAAAAATCTCAAAAATGTCCACCTTTACTGAAGGCCAATCTTCTGAAATGGGGTCAAAGGCAATCCTGCTGTTTCTCTCTGAAAGCTAAACTCCCTTATGATAATAGGAGAACACCCAGAATTTTATTCCCAGCCTTCGTGTGCAAAAGGCAGTTTGCATTCTTAGGAAACACCTAAGTGTCACCTAAACCATAAATATTTCCATCTACTCCATTCAACCCAGTTAAAGAAAACAAAATGATGAGAAAACTAGGAACTCAACAGAAATTTCACATCATTTTCTACTATTGTGAACATTCAAAGGTTGCTTCAAATTAAATACTTTTAATTATCATTCTAGCCAGGATCACACTAAATAGGATCTCATGACAGTTACATACGCAGCCATTTCACCTCAACTGTGGCACAGAGTGCTCTGCCATGAGTCACAAGAAGCACAGTGATCATCACCCACAAGGACAGGTTGCTGGGGTGAGGCGCCCTTTGCTTTCATGTTTAGATTCTTCTCAGCTGCATCTCACTTTCCTAAAGGCCCCAGCCACACAGTTCTTTTAGGGATTAAAGTAGGAGGAAAAAAATAAAGAGAAGCCAACATCCATCCTTAAAGAAAAAAAGTAAATCCATTTGATGGTGAACTTCACCCACGGACAAATTTGGGATCAGTGTTCTCCAGTCTGAACATAGTCTTCTGTGACCTGCGAGAGTGTGGTCAGGTACTGCCAGCTCAGGGCAGCCAAGAGCATGACAAACGACAGGTAGATGGGGGAGTAGTGGCTTCGGGAGATCAGCTGACAGTTGGGAAGATTCTGCGTCCGGATGGTGGAGATGATCTGCCTTGTTTTACTAGAAGATGGGTCTGAGTCGGGGATTCTATGATAAATCTGTTAAAGACACAGGAAAAAATGGTAAGTGCTATGTGCTTTACATTTTCCATGGCTACTTACAATCCTCCACTGGTAGGTAGTTTATGCCTATTTTACCAATGAGGAAAGGGAGGCTCAGAGAACATGAAAGTAACTTACCCAAAGCCACCCCAATGATAAGGTGGGGATGTCAGCCCCAGCCTACTCGTCGCAAAGCCTGTCTTCCCGAGCAAATGGGAAGCACAGGTGTGCATACTGCACCCCGGAGGCCCTCAAGAGCAGCAGCTGAGCCACACTGATCTTCACATCCCCAGCACCTCACAGTGCCCTTCCAGGAGATAAGTAAGGTGAATAAATGAAGAGAAATCTCGGTTGTGACGGTCACTGGTAATGCAATTAGTGGCAAAACTTTTGAGTCCTTTGATGATCACTTCTAATATATAAGCATGACAGCACAGCCGGAAGAAGCTGCAGTCACTGATCCTCAGACATGGCCTTACCTAAAACAGAGCCGCTAAGGCCAAAGGGACCTTCTAGATGCTTCGTTGCTAGCCCAAACCCCACTTTCCATTTACCTGAAGGCATACAGTAGGTTTTTGCAAACTCAATTATTCAGGTCTTAAAAACCTACCAGCCTCAGTCAAGGAGTTACATCTGCTTGTCAAGGACAGGTTATGGCAAACTTTTCATCTACATGCCTGGCATATAGTTGAAGCAAAAGAAATACTTGAGGGGTTTGAGAAAGGGCCTCACTCTGCCCAGGCTGGAGTGCAGTGGTGCCATCTCAGCTCACTGCAACCTCCACCTCCCGAGTTCAAGCGATTCTCATGTCTCAGGCTCCCAAACAGCTGGGATTACAAGTGTGTGCACCACCACGCTTGGCTAAATTTTGTATTTTCAATAGAGATGGGGTTTCACCATATTGGCCACGTTGGTCTCGAACTCCGGACCTCAAGTGATCTGCCTGCCTCAGCCTCCCAAAGTGTTGGGATTACAGGTGTGAGCCACAGTGCCGGGCCTGATGATTAAATGACAGAGGCTCCTGTAAGTGCTTACTGGACTGAAATAAGCTCTTGTGCAATGCTGTGCTACCGGAGCTCCTCTGTGAGTCCATGTGGTACTTCCAGGTCTCAGCAGTTCTACTTACAACAATAGAATATGGAATCAGCTTGATAATCATTTAAAACTCTCATCTATGAATATCTAAACTCCCATTAAAGCAAAAACATCATTTGGAAAAAAACAAAAAAAGGCAGATTCTGATTCGACAGGTTTGGGTGGGGGCTGATGTCTAACGGGCTCCCAGGTGATTCCCAGCGGCTGCTGGCTGGGACCATCCTTGAGCAGCGAGGCACCTGGGGTCCAAAGAGCTTGATGATGCTCTGACTTAACCACAGGAGGGGCACAGGAAGTGTGCAGAGACACGAACAAGATTCTCCCTGCCAAGGAATCACTTTGGCAGAGAGGGGAATGGGGGTTTCTGGCCGTTTGGCTGAGCATTTATTTATATCCCAAAATAGCAGGTTGATCTTCTCCCTAACTGACAGGCGTCCAGGCTGGTTTAAAGCGGCAGCTGCTCCAGGGTGGGGTGAGGGCCCTGCAGAGTGTGGCCACCTGCTTGGGAAGGCCTGGGGCTGCACTCCCAAGTCCTCAACTAAGCACTGGAGATGCATGAGGAGGTCCTCTGGCAAGTCCCTTCCAGGTGCATGCTCGTTACAACACTAAGTCCAGAGATCCTACAGTCAGCATTTCCTCCTTTCTTACTGCAAAGGACAGACTTGGTCAGCGAGGAGAAACAGGATCAGTGTTCATATCTGGACACCAGCAAGAGGCCAGACGACTTGTGGCTTCATACAAAATGTTTTCATTTAAAACTTTACTTGTAAAATGTCCTTACTGCTGAAACTAAAACCATTAACAGGTTCTGTGGCTTAAGACTTAGAAATCTTCATAGATTTTTCTAAATCAAATCAACTTAAGTATTAGTATTAACATTTCTCCCCAAACGCCTTGAGTTTTACTTGGATAACTTTAAACAAAACAACTGATGCCCTAAGCCAGAGGTCAGCAAACCTCTTATTCAAGGGCCAAAAAATATTTTTAGCTTTACAAGTCATCCCCGTTGCAGCTCCTCAACTTGGCCGTTCCATTGCAAAAGCAGCCACAGAAGATACAGAAGCAAATGGGTGTGGCTGTATTCAGATAAACTTTATTCACAAAAACAGGGCTCGGCCAGCTGTGGGTTGTCCACCCTGACCCTCAAACTATGAATTACCACTAGGATTTAATTCCAATAGTTAAGGAAAAATCAAATACATCTGAATTTTAATATAGTAATGGAATTGGCCACAAAGTGTTTAAAAACTGGTTTCTAAAACTAGTGATCAGAATAAAACTGCAAAACCGAAACACTCTGAACTTACTATATAAAATGTTTCTAATTTATATAAAATGAAGAAATGGTGCTTAATATGGCAGGATTCCATTTAGAAAGGGTAGTTGAACCCCTTAGAATTGGGGTTAACATCATGGATTCTGACAGACCTGGGTTCAAATTATCACTGCAGCCATGAGGCTGGGGCTCAAGTTTCCCTGAGATTACTCCTATCCACCTACTCGGTCACTACCCCAGGCACATAGCTCAAAATAAGTCCTGGCTACATGGCAAACTGGAGAGCCTCCTTGGTAGCAATTTTTTTGGTCAGTGGCTGAATACTTTCATCTAGTGACTATAAAATTTTAGGATTTTTAAAAGCAATTTGGTCTTCTGTTAGACTTCTATAGGTGCCTCTGATGTTTTGGACATCAGCATTTCTATGACAGACAGAAGGTAGGGAGGAAATAGAAGGACAATATGCAACATGCAAGAGAAATCAGAAATAGCTATTTTGTATAATTCTATTTAGATGAAAACACTGTTGCAAACCATATTCCTGTAAAGGCATAACAAGGGGACTAGAAGGATGTACAAAACCATGGACCGTGGTAACTTCTGGGGAGGGAGCTCAGGCAAAGGAAAAATGATGAGCTTCCTGTATGTTTTCATAAACTCTATAGTGTTTCAATCTCAACAAGATCACACCTGAGGACCACAGCATCATCCTGGCCCTCTACTCACCAGATGCCAGGAGCACCCGATTCCTGTCCTCTTGTGGGAGGGGAGCAAATCACCTCCATTTACAAACCACTGCTCTAGGGTCTAGAGATTACTAGAGATTACAGAGACTTCTGGTTTCTAAGAAGCAAAATTTTTTTTTGAGACAAAGTCTCACTCTATCACCCAGGCTAGAGTGCAATGCTGAGATAACAGCTCACTGTAGCCTCGACCTCCCAGGCTCAAGTGATCCACCTGCCTCAGCCTCCTGAGGCAGCTGAGACCACAGGCGTGCACCATCATGATCAGCTAATTTTTAAATTATTTGTAGAAATGGGGTCTTGCTATATCACCCAGGCTGGTCTTAAATTCCTGGCCTCAAGTGATCCTCCCACCTTGGTCTCCCAAAGTGCTGAGATTTCAGGAGTGAGATACTGTGCCTGGCCAGAAATAAATTTTCTGAACCTAGTCAGATATTAGAGATTTGACCTGAGAAGGTATGTTTTCTTTTTATAGGATGCTTTTGGTATTTGAAATGAAATTTTCCAAAGAAAATTTAGGAAATAATTGCAACTGGATGGCTTTCGTTGGCCTAAATTCCCTACTGTGATTTTTCAATTGAAGCCTGTGGCATAATGAAAGTACCCGACTGGGAGTCAGAACACATGGACCAGGAGCCAGAGATCCACTCAATCGCGTACTGCATCAGCACAGACAAGCTTCAACCTCACATTCCTCACCATCAGCAAGAAGCTTGGTTGGCCTCCGGCATCATCTTGCAGCTCAAAATCTATGATTGTACTCAAGGGCTCCATCCTACAGTCTTGCTCTATTTATCTCCTCTCGCCAGGGCACTACACAGCAGTGAGCAATCTGCTCGACTCCCGTGCATAGATTTTTTTCCTAACAAAGGATATCAATTCCTGTCTCTTTAGGCCATAGGACAGTGAGTTGTTAGGATCATCTAATATCCAAACATGTTTAAACAGTGACATTACTAAATCATAAAAGTAGCTACAAATTATCCAAGCAGTTAAATAAAAACCCACCTCTTCCATATACTGATATATGATGGCTTTGACAGCTGGCATATTGGTGGCATCCATCATCAGGGTCACCGCTTGCCCTTTCCGAATCTTCACTGCCCCTTTGAACACCTGCTGGTTATTGTAACAGGCAGCCAAAGTGGCAATGGCCATCACCTACAGAGAGCAAGAAGAGAGGGGAAAAAAGAAGAGATGGTGTTGTAAGCTATCATTATCACAAAAACGTAAGAAAACCTTCTGTCGAACGGGCAATTGCTAACTGCTCATGAACTAAGATGTAATTAATCAAGAAAAAATACCCACGAAGAAAGTATGCCAAGATTTTTACCTTCTCCACTCCTGCCTTTCTCAACAACACACAGAATTAAGCAGCGTAAAACAACTCTACAGTTTAGCCACAAAAGTTCCATTTTATTTGGAAAAAGCAAACACAAGTAAATCCAACATTTTCCATGCTAGAGCAATGGATTATTAGATCTGAAATATCTATTTCAAAATAATATATGGAAAGAATTTTCTGTTTTACTTGTTTTTCTATTTTCCTACAACAAACATAATCATTACATATTTAAAACTAATGCCAGGGGGAGAACAACAGAAGGGGATTAATTTCTTGTGCTTAAAGATAAACTATTTCTAGGTAAATTGAAACATAAGACAAGGATATAGATTTTACTTTCAACCACCATTCCAAGTTGGTCATTAGAACAAGATCAAACCAAGTTCCCAAATCAGTTAAATGCCATTACTTTCTTCACTTATTTGCAGTAGTATCTGAAATACTTGGTAAAGGCAACTAAAAAGTGTTAAGTTCCTAGCATACTGAGGGACTAGGTCTACAGGACCAGGTTCTTGTTATCCTGGGTCTAGGAAAAGGACAGCAATAATTAGATGCTTAATGAAGACATTTTAATGATAACAGCCTCACCCATGTTTTACCCAGCACTCCCCATAAATCTAGGCCAAAGACCTTGACTTAACTGAGGATAAGAACCTAACTAGTTTAGAACAGCTGTGGAAAAGAGGAAATCCAGAAAGAAGGTTCTGAAAAGGAGCAGGCTTAACCTCAAGGCTGAGCTGAGTCTGGGAGCTCGAAGCAAAGCGGGGTGCTATGAAACCACCAGCAAAATCAACTGGAGCCATCATCTTTTTAAGGAATCAGATCCTTGAACACAGCATAGCAAAATCCACCCTTACACCAACCCCACTCCCTTTAGCCCCATATCCACCCAGAGGAGTCCCATTCCCTACCTGTGGAATAGCACAGAAGTTAAACACACTCTGGTTTCTGAGTCTTGAAAGGTAGGTGATGACATCTGGGATGTGGTGCAGTGCATTGGTTATAAGTTCATTCAGGCACTGCACGGCCAAGTCAATATTCTCTGGCTTAGCAAAATCCCCTAACTTCTTAACATACCTGCTCCAAACCTAGACAGATAAGATTAAGGAACAGGTCAGCATGTGCATAGGGGAGAATTTATAAACAATATTAAAGGATCTTTGTGCATAAGAACTATGATACAGGCTGGGCGCGGTGGTTCACGCCTGTAATCCCAGCACTTTGGGAGGCTGAGGAGGGTGGATCATGAGGTCAGGAGCTCAAGACCAGCCTGGCCAAGGTGGTGAAACCCTGTCTCTACTAAAAATACAAATATTTGCTGGGTGCGGTGGCAAAAAAAACCTATGATATACAGTAAAGTCTCTCTTAGCTGCAGACTCATCCTCCACCAAGATCAAGTTCATTTTCAGCTCCATGCAATGGCTATTTCTGACTACCAGTAAGGGTCCATTTGCAACCTAGGAGTGAGTTAAGTATCGGAGAACATGTCTTTCTGGACAATTAGGGCAATGCTGCACTACTTGGACGAATTCAGACTAAAGCAGCTCCTTTTAGAGCTGTCGGTCTACTTCTGAAAAAAATAACCCAATATACAAAAATAGTTATAATTGTACTGCAGACTAAACATTAAACATTCTCAAGATGGCCAGGCCTCTAAATAATGACTAATATTCTATTCCTACTCTGGTAAGAATGCTGCAGAAGGCATATCTGGGAAACAAGCTAAGTCTATCCTCTAAGTGTATTACCTCCCTGGATCCTGATAATTAGAAAGTAAAATAAAACCCTCAGTTCTAACAGTGGGATTCAGCTTGATGATTTTTAATGATATTATTTAGAGGATTCTCTGAAGCTAGCAAAAGTTCTGGAAAGATAGCGTTGACGGTTATATAACATCATTAATGTACTTAATGCCACTGAATGATACACTTAAAAATAGTTAAAATGGCAAATTCTCTATTATGTACATTATAAATAAGAAAATGTTAAGTATATATACATACAGTTAAAAAGAGATAACAAGAAGTGTTGGTGAGGATGTGGAGAAACTGGAACTCTCACACTGCCGATGGGAATGTAAAATGGTGGGGCCACCTTGGAAAAGGGTATGGCAGCTCCTCACAAGGTTCGAGCTGTTGTATGAACCAGCCATTCCACTTCTCAGTATAGACCCAAGAAAAAGGAAAACACACATCCACACAAAACCTATTCACCATAGCCAAAAAAAATGGAAAGAACCCAAATATCCTTCAACTGATGAATGGATAAATGTGGTCTGTCCACACAGTGGAATAATACTGGGCAATAAAAAGGAATGAAGCACTGATGCAATGCCCCAGCATGGAAGAGCCCTGAAAACACACTAGCAAAAGAAGCCAATCACCTAGGACCACATTTGGCATGATTTAACTACTATGAAATGTCCAGAATCTTTATTAAGCATTCTGTGCTGGAAGTTCATCTCATTTTATTCACACCACCACACTGTGGTAGAAATAATTCTATTTTACAGATAAAGGAAGTGAATGAGAAGAGCAGGGCTCTGCGCCCGTGTGTGCAGGATGGTGTGGCTCATGCTCATGAATCACATGCCCGTGGCTGATGTTCTGTCTGGGAGACAATGGAACAGTGGTCAGGTGCTGGCCGAGGAGCCGGGAGACTGAGACTCCACTTCCAAGACAGCCACTGCCTCACTGTGCATCCCCAGACAAACCCCTTCCCTTTTTGGAGTCCTGTTGTCAGCAAAAGATGGGTAGACAAGAGTGGTTTCTCAACCCTGGCTTAGGAAACTTAAAAGGCCGTGGCCGAGCTCTGGGTAGTGTTTTTGTTTTTGTTTTTTTTAGAGACAAGGGTCTTGCTCTGTCACCCAGGCTGCTAGAATGCAGTGGTATGATCGTGGTTCACTGCAGCCTTGAACTCCTGGGCTCAGGAAATCCTCCTGCCTCAGTCTTTCAAGGAGCTAGAACTATACGGTCATGCCACTATGCCCAGCTAATTTTTAAATTTTTTTTTTTAATGGAGTCTCGCTCTGTCACTCAGGCTGGAGTGCAGTGATGCGATCTCAGCTCACTGCAACCTCTGCCTCCTGGGTTTGAGCGATTTTCCTGCATCAGCCTCCTAAGTAGCTAGCACTCCAGGCATATGCCACCATGCTTGGCTAATTTTTGTAATTTTAGTAGAGACGGAGTTTTGCCATGTTGGACAGGCTGGTCTCAAGCGCCTGACCTCAAGTGATCCACTCACCTGGGCCTCTCAAAGTGCTGGGATTATAGGCGGGGAGTCACTGCGCCTGGCCAATTTTTACTTTTTTTTTTTTTTTTTATAAAGACAGGGTCTCACTACGTTGTCCAGGCTGTTCTTGATATCCTGGCTTCAGTGATGTTCCCGCCTTGGCCTCCCAGTGTGGAGATTACAGGCGTGAGCCACCACACCCAGCCCCCAGGCTAGTTTAAATGTGAATTTTTCTTAGGAGTAAGACTCAGCATCTTTTCAGATTTTTAATAATCATCTGCATGTGTCTTGCTGTGAACAATCTGTTCTTATCTCCTTGCCCATTTTTCTATGGGGCAGTTGGTCTTTTTCTTAACTTTTAGAAGTTCTTTTCATATTAGGAATATGAACCCTTTATCTGCTCTATGAATTGCAAATATTGTTTCCCCCTTTGTCACTTGTTTTTCTTGAGATGGTTTCATTCTGCCACCTGGGCTGAAGTGCAGTGGTGTGATCATAACTCACTACAACCCTGAGCTCCTGGGCTCAAGGGATCCTTGTGCCTCAGCCTCCTGAATAGCTAGGAATACAGGTACATGCCACCATGCCCAATTAATTTTTTAAATTTAGTTTTTTTCTACTTTCTTTAATTTTTATTTTTGCTCTTTCAGCAGAATCATTTTCAAAAAATTTTGGTAGAGATGGTGTCTTGCTGTGTTGCTCAGGCTGGTCTTGAACTCCTGGCCTCAGCACTGGGATTACAAGTATGAGACGCCTCACTCATCTTTTTGAAAATTTAAAGTACTTGGCTGCAGGAAACAATTTTATGGAAAGCAAAAGGTAAATGCTGGAATAAATTCAGGAAACAGTCATAAAATTTTCTAGTTTCCTTCTGAACAAAATCAGTATCAAAACCTTTCCGTTCCCTGTCCATGTTTTAATTAAGTTAAAGATCGACCCTTGTCTCTTATTACAGACACCTGGAGTGTTTTGTGTACCTGGCATCCCTTTCCCCTTCTTGCAGCAGAATTCTTTCTTTGGGGGAAATCCATTCTGTGTGTACTGTGTAGACATAACCCAGGTGAGGCCAGAGAACTCAGCTGCATAGCAACGGATTCAGGGCTGAGCAGAAGAACCAAGCCCTTCCTCTTTTTTTGAGATGGAGTCTCACTGTCGCCCAGGCTGGAGTGCAGTGGTGCAATCTGAGCTCACTGCAATCTCTGCTTCCTGGCGACTCTCCTGCCTCAGCCTCCCGGGTAGCTGGGATTACAGGTGTACACCACCATGCCTGGCTAATTTTTGTATTTTTTAGTAAAGACGGGGTTTCACTATGTTGGCCAGGCTGGTCTCGAATTGCTGACCTCAGGTGATCCGCCCACCTCGGCCTCCCAAAGTGTTGGGATTACAGGCGTAAGCCAGTGTGCCGGGCTGAACAAAGCCCTTCCTAAGAACTTTTTGGTAAGCTAGTGCACGTGGGTTGTTATCATATCCACCGCCTGGAGAAAGACTGTCTGAAAGAAAGCAAGGACAGCAAGGCTTGAATATACTGATTACAACGTGTAAATCCTGCGATTTAGCCAGTCTACCTGAAGCACACTCATCTCAAACGATCCTATTTTCCACATCCTCTTATGTTGCCTGGGGGAGGTCTGACTTGTGCTTCTGTCACTCCCAACCTCAAGAGTGAAATGATTTTTCAGAGAATGTCTAAAATTTTTTTCCCCCAAAATACCCTGAATCTGTTACCTCTTGAGGCCAAAACTCTCTTCCTTCTTGCTGGTCTTCCAGATAGTCACGAATGATGTTTGTTTTCTGCAGAAACAGGCCCATAGAGTTGGCACGTTCCGTATCTTCACCAACTAAGGGGTCTTCGAACTCTGAAGCCGAGAAGAGGCGGGAAAGGCCGATTCCTACCAGCCCAGCGACATAGTGGCAGTACTGCAAGAGATGATGTTTAAAGTACTTTAATCATGGAATTTTTATTGAAAGGGACACACTAGAGATCATTAGCTCCAAAAAAGCAGGTTCGAAACAGAATGGGAAAGAATGCATTTTGATTTTAAAATACAAATATACATACCAGGATTTTAAAAAAACATCCAAGAAAGATGTGCTCAAAGATTTAACAGCAGTCTCTGGCTGATGGGAATCTGATGTTTTTATTTTTTACCTGTATTTTCTAAATTTCTACAATGCACATGTACTGCTACTATAATAAAAGGCTATTGAAAAAAACTAGTCTAGTAAACATTTTTTATTTTATTATTATTTTTTAAGAGATGGAGTCTCATATGTTGCCCACGTTAGACTCAAACTCCTGGGCTCAAGCAATCTTTATGCCTCAGCTTCCCAAATAGCTGGGATTGTAGGCAAACACCACTGTGTCTAGCCTTACCTTACAATAAACTTTTTTTTTTTTTTTTTTTTTTAGATCAAGTCTCACTTTGTCACCTGGGCTGCAGTGCAGTGGCACAATCTCGACTCACTGCAACCTCTGCCTCCTGGGTTCAAGTGATTCTCCTGCCTCAGCCTCCTGAGTAGCTGGGATTATAGACGCCCACCACCATGTCCAGCAAATTTTTGTATTTTTAGTAGAGACAGGGTTTCACCATGTTGGCCATGCTGGTCTTGAACTCCTGACCTCAACTGATCTGCCCGCCTTGGCCTCCCAAACTGCTGGAATTACAGGCCCAAGACACCATGCCCGGCCTAGCTTTACAATAAACTTTTTGATACATAAAATTGTGAGAGAAGGCAACGATGAATGATGGAATATTCTGGCTAACAGAAACTAAGACAATACTAAGTATAGTTGAATCTTTTTTTGACCAACCTGAAAACATTTCAAGATCTGCAGGCCCTCAGAATCACCATTATGTGAAAGAACAAATAACTATCATATGTTCTTGACACTGTTTTAAGAACTTTGCACATTCAATCCTCACAAACATTTATCAGGTACATAGCACTATGATCTCCATTTCAGATGAGGAAACTGAGGCACAAAGAAGTTAATTAACTTGCCCAACATTGCCCATCTGAGAAAAAAAAAATTAGCCAGGCAGGGTGGCACATGCCAGTGGTCCCAGTTACTCAGGAGGCTGAAGTAGGAGGATCACTTGAACCCAGGAAGGTGGGGCTGCCATGTTTGTGGCAGGGGCTAAGGGTTCAAAACTAGGTAGTCTGACTTAAGTGTCAGGCTTTAACAACTTTGCTAAAACTTCCCCCTTTTTTTTCTTTTTAATCTTTCTTTTAGAGATAGCGTAACTTCCCCTCTCTCAACAGAGATTTCAGTAAATGCAAGTCTTAATTGTCAAATACTTTTTTTCCAAGACACCAATTTGTTAAAAGTTATCCTCCTCTGAAAAGGGTATCCTAAGACAACTTAACACAACATTCACATACAATAATTGTCTATTAGTTAACTTAAGAAGAGAAAAGTAAAGAAGGTAAGCTCTGGAGTGTCATTAGGAAGGGTAAAAGTTCGGCAATGACCAAAGTTCACCCCTGTAATCCCAGAATTTTGGGAGGCTGTGGAGAGGGGATTGCTTGAGCCCAGGAGTTTTAGACCAAGCCTGGCCAACAAAGCAAGACCCTATCTCTGTAAAAAATTTTAAAAGGCTGACTGTGGTGGCTCACACCTGGGAGGCCAAGGCAGGTGGATTGCTTGAGTCCAGGAGCTCAAGACCAGCCTGGGCAACATGATGAAAACCTGTCTCTACCAAAAAATTACAAAAATTAGCCAGGTGTGGTGGTGTGCACCGATAGTCCCAGCTAATCGGGAGGTGGAGGTGAGAGGACTGCTTGAGCGCAGAAGGTCGAGGCTGCAGTCAGCCTTGATCATGCCACTGCACTCCAGCCTGAGCGACAGAGCAAGACCCTGTCTCAAAAACAATACAAATTAAAATAGATTAGCCAGGCACGGTAGCAACATGCCTGTGGTCCCAGTTACTCACGAGGCTGAGGCAAGGAAGATTGCTTGAGCCTGGGAGGTCAAGGCCGCCTTGTTTGGGCCACTGGATTCCAGTTTACGTGACAGAGTGAGACCCTGTCTCAAAAAAAAAAAAGTCGTCTCTGATTGAAAGTAACACAAGGCCAGAGACTAATTGGGGGCACAATGAACAGGCGAAGAGAAAGCACTTGAAATTTGTTCTAGGAGAAAAGTAACATGAAAAAAGTAACATTTTGCTGAAATTACGTGTAAATAAATTAGCTTTGGGCAGCTATACAAAATCTTAAAAAGAATTACTAGAAATTTTAAAAAAATCATTAGTATATCTATAGTACTATCCAAAAATGTATTTTAAGATAATAGTTCTTTTGGTAGAAATACTCCTAAAATGGAGACGTATATAATTCATCTTCCTCCAAAGTTGAAGAAAAAAATAACTCCTTAAAATATTTGGCTGGGTGCAGTAGTAGCTTATGCCTGTAATCCCAACATTTGGGAGGCTGGAGTGGGAGGACTGTTTGATGTCAGGAGTTTGAGACTAGCCTGGGCAACATGGCAAAACCCTCTCTCTACAAAAAAAAAAATACAAAAATTAGCCTGGTATGGTGGCATGCACTTGTAGTTACAGCTACTTAGGAGGCTGAGGTGGGAGGATCATTTGAGCCCAGGAGGTTGAGGCTGCAGTGAGCTGTGATCACACCACTACACACCAGCCTGGATGACAGAGCAAGACCCTGTCTCAAAAAAATTCAGTTTTATCTGATCAGAACGTCTATTCAACAACCTACAATTAAGTTTCCTGAATAAAGCTGCACAACAGAAAATGAAGTTACTATCATAACCAGTGCTGGTTCTTGGCCAGAAGTTTTAACTTCAACTTTATTTTCTTTCAGATGGGGTCTTGCTCTGTCACCCCGGTTGGAGTGCAGTGGCACAATCATGGCTCACTGCAACCTTGAACTCTCAGGCTCAAGCAATCCTCCCACACCTCAGCCTCCAGAGTAGCTGGGACCACAGGCACATGCCACCAATGCCCTGCTAATTTTTTAATTTTTTGAGGGATGGGGTCTCGCTATGTTGCTTAGGCTTGTGTCCTGGGCTCAAATGATCCTCTCACCTTAGCTTCCCAAAGGGCTGAGATTACAGGTAAACCACAGTGCTGAGATTACAGGTAAACTACAGTGCCCGGCTAACTTCACCTTAAATGCAGAAATTGATTTCTAGCACTCATTATATGCTGTTAACTTGGGAAGCACAAACCAGCAGTTCCAAAGACGTTGCTGTTATGTTTTGAGGTTTGAAAAATTAAGAGGCCCAAGACCTTGGACCCACTAACTTGGTGACTATGTAGCAGCATCTCTTTGGAGATCCTAATTTAAGCACTGTTAAAGGTATGAAATACATCAACACTTTAGATGTTTGAAATGTCTTTGATTGTTCAGTTTGACTGGCTTTAAAATAAATTAATAAAATGTCTTTGCTTCCACAGAGGTGATAAGTCTCGCAAACACCATTCCTATGAAAAATAGGCAAGACTCCTAACCCTACCTTATGTTTTGATGTGTAGTTTAATCTTCATGGTCAATTACATCCCTTTGTCTAGATAATCACTTCTCTCCAGCCCCTCCTCCTCACCTGGCCGATATCCTACATAGCTGCTGCTTTGGAATCACCTCTGGAACCAAGTGTTTATGATGAGACATTCAACCTAAACAGATGAATTGTAAAACCAGAGGGCCTGGAACTAGTGAACAACTTTTCTTGTTCTGCGCTTCACTATGAGGACTGCTAGCTGTGTCTAATACATCACACACAGACACTGTTTTATAAAACTAACCTTGTCCCACTCCTGCTCAGAGGTCACATGCTTATCCAAAAATTCTGCCATCCCAATTCCCATTCTCTGGCAAATGTCGGCAATCACCGTTTGGTATTTCTCAGCCAGATTTCTAAACTCGAGGGAGATCTGAAATAGAAACCGTAAAAACACAGAAATCATGAAATATGTACAGACATGGCACCAAAGATCACAAGGCAAACAATGGTGGAATTAATTATCACTCTGCAGTGGTTCATCTATAAGCCTAATTTAGGTCATACATGTTTTGTTTTTGTTTGAGACGGAGTCCCGCAATGTTGCCCGGGCTGGAGTGCAATGGCGCGATCTCAGCTCACTGCAAACTCCGCCTCCCGGGTTCAAATGATTCTCCTGCCTCGGCCTCCCGAATAGCTGGGATTACAGGAATGCACCACCACGCCCAGCTAATTTTTATATTTTTAGTAGAAATGGGGTTTCACCATGCTGGCTAGGCTGGTCTCAAACTCCTGACCTCATGATCCACCAGCCTTGGCCTCCCAAACTGCTGGGATTACAGGTGTGAGCTACTGTGCCCAGCCTCATGTTTCTTATTATTCCATAAATTTTATAAATATTCTAATAGAAGGGTCTAAAAATGCTAACGTTTCTAGATTAAAAAGAAGATTCAAAGTCTCACTACACATTTCATCTTTCCAATGTATAATGAGATGCTTCAACATAAAGAAAGCTGGGTATAAGAATTTTAGGGAGAACAGCTTGTTTAGACAAACCTCATTATGAGAAAGATTCATTTGTGCAAACATGGATCAAGCACTTCCTATGTAACAAGCATCATTCTAGGCACTGGGGATGTACATCACAGACACAAACAGAAACTCAGACCCGGAGCTGCTTCCAAGATGCCCAAATAGGAACAGCTCTGGTCTACAGCTCCCAGCAAGATCAACACAGACAACGGGTGATTTCTGCATTTCCAACTGAGGTACCTGGTGCATCTCATTGGGACTGGTTGGACAGTGGGTGCAGCCTACGGAGGGCGAGCTGAAGCAGGGCGGGGCATCGCCTCACCCGGGAAGCACAAGGGGTCAGGGGATTTCCCTTTCCTAGCCAAGGAAAGCCGCGAGTGACTGTACCTGGAGGAACAGTACACCTCTACCCAAATACTGCGCTTTTCCCACGGTCTTCACAACTGGCAGACCAGGTGATTCCCTCCAGTGCCTGGCTTGGCAGGTCCCATGCCCATGGAGCCTTGCTCGCTGCTAGCACAGCAGTCTGAGATCAAGTTGGGATGCTGGAGCTTGGCGAGGGGAGGCACGTCTGCCATTGCTGAGGCTTGAATAGGCAGTTCTATGTTCACAGTGTAAACAAAGCAGCAGGGAAGCTCAAACTGGGAGGAGTCCACCACAGCTCAGCAAGTCCTACTGCCTCTCTAGATTCCACCTCTGCGAGAAGGGCATATCTAAACAAAAGGCAGCAGACAGCTTCTGCAGACTTAAACGTCCCTGCCTGACAGCTCTGAAGACAGCAGTGGTTCTCCCAGCATGGTGTTCGAACTCCGATAATGGACAGACTGCCTCCTCAAGTGGGTCCCTGACCTCCATGTAGCCTGATTGGGAGACTCCTCCCAGTAGGGGCCAACAGACACCTCATACAGGTGGATGCCCCTCTTGGACGAAGCTTCCAGAGAAGGATCAGGCAGCAATATTTGCTGTTCTGCAGCCTCCGCTGGTGATACCCAGGCAAACAGGGTCTAGAGTGAACTTTCAGCGAACTCCAACAGACCTGCAGCTGACGGGCCTCTCTGTTAGAAGGAAAACTAACAAACAGAAAGGAATAGTATCAACATCAACAAAAACGACATCCACACCAAAACCCCATCCATAGGTCACCAACATCAAAGACCAAAGGTAGATAAGATGGGGAGAAATCAGAGCAGAAATGCTGAAAATTCCAAAAACCAAAACACCACTTCTCCTCCAAAGGAACGGAACTCCTCACCAGCAAGGGAACAAAACTGGATGAATGAGTTTGAGGAACTGACAGAAGTAGGCTTCAGAAGGTTGGTAATAACAAACTTCTCCGAGCTAAAGGAGCACGTTCTGACCCATCACAAGGAAGCTTAAAACCTTGAAAAAAGGTTGGACAAATGGCTAACTAGAATAACCAGTGTAGAGAAGAGCTTAAATGACCTGATGGAGCTGAAAACCACAGTACGAGAACTTCGTGAAGCATAGACAAGCTTCAAGAGCTGATTTGATCAGGTGGAAGAAAGGATATCAGTGACTGAAGATCACATTAATGAAATAAAGCAAGAAGACAAGATTAGAGAGAAAAGAGTGAAAAGAAATGAACAAAGCCTTCAGGAAAATATGGGACTATGTGAAAAGACCAAATCTACATTTGATTTGTGTACCTGAATATGGTGTACCCTACATTTGATTGGTGTACCTGAATATTGGTGTACCTGAATATGGGATTATGTGAAAAGACCAAATCTACATTTGATTGGTGTACCTGAAAGTAATGGGGAGAATGGAACCAAGTTAGAAAACATTCCTCACAATATTATCCAGGCCTAGCAAGGCAGGCCAACATTCAAATTCAGGAAATACAGAGAACACCACAAAGATACTCCTTGAGAAGAGCAGTCCCAAGATACATAATTGTCAGATTCACCAAGGTTGAAATGAAGGAAAAAATGTTAAAGGCAGCCATAGAGAAAGGTCGGGTTACCCACAAAAGGAAGCCCATCAGACTAACAGCAGATCTCTCGGCAGAAACCCTACCAGCCAGAAGAGGGTGGGGGCCAATATTCAACACTCTTAAAAGAATTTTCAACCCACAATCTCATATCCAGCCAAACTAAGCTTCATAAGTGAAGGACAAATAAAATCCTTTACAGACAAACAAATGCTCAGAGAGTTTGTCACCACCAGGCCTGCGTTACAAGAGCTCCTGAAGGAAGCACTAAACATGGAAAGGAACAACCAGCACCAGCCACTGCAAAAACATGCCAAATTGTAAAGACCATCGACACTATGAAGAAACTGCATCAACTAATGGGCAAAATAACCAGCTACCATCATAATGACAGGATCAAATTCAAACATAACAATATTACCTTAAATGTAAATGGGCTAAATGCCCCAATTAAAAGACACAGACTGGCAAACTGGATAAAGAGTCAAGACCCATCAGTGTGTTGTATTCAGGAGACCTATCTCACGTGCAAAGACACAGACAGACTCAAAATAAACGGATGGAGGAAGATCTACCAAGCAAATGGAAAGCAAAAAAAAAGTATCCTAGACTCTGATAAAACAGACTTTAAATCAACAAAGATCAAAAGAGACAAAGAAGGCCACTACATAATGGTAAAGAGATAAATTCAACAAGAAGAGCTATCCTAAATATATATGCACCCAATACAGGAGCACCCAGATTCATAAAGCAAGTCCTTAGAGACCTACAAAGAGACTTAGGCTCCCACACAATAATAATGGGAGACTTTAACACTCCACTGTCATATCAGACAACAGATCAATGAGACAGAAGGTTAACAAGGATATCCAGGACTTGAACTCAGCTCTGGACCAAGCGGACCTAACAGACATCTACAGAACTCTCCACCCCATATCAATAGAATATACATTCTTCTCAGCACCACATTACACTTATTCTAAAATTGACCACATAATTGGAAGTAAAACACTCCTCAGCAAATGTAAAAGAACAGAAATTATAACAAACTGTCTCTCAGACCACAGTGCAACCAAATTAGAACTTAGGATTAATAAACTCACTCAAAACCACACATCTACAAGGAAACTGAACAACCTGCTCCTGAATGACTACTGGGTAAATAACGAAATGAAGGCAGAAATAAAGATGTTCTTTGAAACCGAAGAGAACAAAGACACAACATACCAGAATGTCTGGGACACATTTAAAGCAGTGTGGAGAGGGAAATTTATAGCACTAAATGCCTGCAAGAGAAAGCAAGAAAGATCTAAAATCGACACCCTAACATCACAATTAAAAGAATTAGAGAAGCAAGAGCAAACACATTGAAGAGTCAGCAGAAGGCAAGAAATAACTAAGATCAGAGTAGAACTGAAGGAGATACAGACACAAAAAACCCTTCAAAAAAATCAATGAATCCAGAAGCTGGTTTTTTGAAAAGATCAACAAAATTGATAGACTGCTAGCAAGACTAATAAAGAAAAGAGAGAAGAATCAAATAGACATAATAAAAAATGATAAAGGGGATATCACCACTGATCCCACAGAAATACAAACTACGAACAGAGAACACTATAAACACCTCTACATAAATAAACTAGAAAATCCAGAAGAAATGGAGAAATTCCTGGACACGTACACCCTTCCAAGACTAAACCAGGAAGAGGTTGAATCTCTGAATAGACCAATAACAGGTTCTGAAATTGAGGCAACTTACCAACCAAAGAAAGTCCAGGACCAGACAGATTCACAGCCAAATTCTACCAGAGGTACAAAGAGGAGCTGGTACCATTCCTTCTGAAACTATTCCAATCAAAAGAAAAAGAGGGACTCCTCCCTAACTCATTTTATGAGGCCAGCATCATCCTGATACCAAAGCCTGGCAGAGACACAACAAAAAAAGAGAATTTTAGGCCAATATCCCTGATGAACATTAATGCGAAAATCCCAATAAAATACTGGCAAATCGAATCCAGCAGCGCATCAAAAAGCTTATCCACCCCAATCAAATCAGCTTCATCCCTGGGATGTAAGATTGGTTCAATACATGCAAATCAAAAAACGTAATCCATCACATAAACAGAACCAATGACAACAACCACATGATTATCTCAATAGACGCAGAAAAGGCCTTTGACAAAATTCAACAGTCTTTCATGCTAAAAACTCTCAATAAACTAGGTATTGATGGAACGTATCTCAAAATAATAAGGGCGATTTATGACAAACCCACAGCCAATATCATACTGAATGGGCAAAAACTGGAAGCATTCCCTTTGAAAACCTGCACAAGACAAGGATGCCCTCTCTCACCACTCCTATTCAACACAGTAATGGAAGTTCTGGCCAGGGCAATCAGGCAAGAGAAAGAAACAAAGAGCATTCAGTTAGGAAAAGAGGAAGTCAAATTGTCTGTTTGCCGATGACATGATTGTGTGTTTAGAAAACCCCATCACCTCAGCCGAAAATCTCCTTAAGCTGATAAGCAACTTCAGCAAAGTCTCAGGATACAAAAGTCAATGTGCAAAAATCACAAGCATTCCTATACACCAAGAACAGACAGAGAGCCAAATCATGAGTCAACTCCCATTCACAATTGCTACAAAGAGAATAAAATATCTAGGAATCCAACTTACAATGGATGGGAAGGACCTCTTCAAGGAGAACTACAAACCACTGCTCAACGAAATAAAAGAGGACATAAACAAATGGAAGAACATTATATGCTCATGGATAGGAAGAATCAATACAGTGAAAATGGCCATACTGCCCAAGGTAATTTATAAATTCAAGCTATCCCCATCAAGCTACCATTGACTTTCTTCACAAAATTAGAAAAAAACTACTTTAAATTTCATATGGAATCAAAAAAGAGCCTGCATAGCCAAGACAATCCTAAGCAAAAAGAACAAAGCTGGAGGCATCACACTACCTTACTTCAAACTATACTACAAGGCTACAGTAACCAAAACAGCATGGTACTGGTACCAAAACAGATATATAGACCAATGGAACAGAACAGAGGCCTCAGAAATAACACCACACATCTACAGTCATCGGATCCTTGACAAACCTGACAAA
This sequence comes from Macaca nemestrina, assembly GCF_043159975.1. Lineage (NCBI taxonomy): Eukaryota > Metazoa > Chordata > Mammalia > Primates > Cercopithecidae > Macaca > Macaca nemestrina. Next base: position 146,135,740 of record NC_092132.1, on the reverse strand, counting down.
AACAAGCAATGGGGAAAGGATTCTCTATTTAATAAACGGTGCTGGGAAAACTGGCTAGCCATATGTAGAAAGCTGAAACTAGATTCCTTCCTTACACCTTATAAAAAATTAACTCAAGATGGACTAAAGACTTAAATGTAAGACCTAAAACCACAAAAACCCTAGAAGAAAACCGTGGCAATACCATTCAGGACATAGGCATGGGCAAAGACTTCATGACTAAAACACCAAAAGCAATGGCAACAAAAGCCAAAATAGACAAATGGGATCTAATTAAACTAAAGAGCTTCTGCACAACAAAAGAAACTATCATCAGAGTGAACGGGCAACCTACAGAATGGGAGAATATTTTTGCATCTATCCATCTGACAAAGGGCTAATATCCAGAATCTACAAAGAACTATAACAAATTTACAAGAAAAAAACAAACAATCCCATCAAAAAATGGGCAAAGGATATGAACAGACACTTCTCAAAATAAGATATTTATGCAGCCAACAAACATGAAAAAATGCACATCATCACTGGTCATCAGAGGAATGCAAATCAAAACCGCAATGAGATACCATCTCACACCAGTTAGAAAGGCGATCATTAAAAAGTCAGGAAACAACAGAAGCTGGAGAGGATGTAGAGAAATAGGAATGCTTTTACACTGTTGGCGAGAGTGTAAATTAGTTCAACCATTGTGGAAGACAGTGTGGCGATTCCTCAAGGATCTAGAACTAGAAATACCATTTGACCCAACAATCCCATTACTGGGTATATACCCAAAGGGTTATAAATCATGCCACTATAAAGACACATGCACACGTATGTTTACTGTGGCACTATTCACAACAGCAAAGACCTGGAACCAACCCAAATGTCTATCAATAATAGACTGAATAAAGAAAATGTGGCATATATACACCATGGAATACTATGCAGCCATAAAAAAGAATGAGTTCATGTCCTTTGCAGGGACATGGATGAAGCTGGAAACCATCATTCTCGGCAAAATATCACAAGGACAGAAAACTAAACACTGCATGTTCTCACTCGTAAGTGGGAGTTGAACAATGACAACACGTAGACACAGTGAGGGGAACATCACGTACCAGGGCCTGTTGGGGGTGGGGGTCTGGGGGAAGGATAGCATTAGGAGAAATACCTAATGTAAATGACGAGTTGATGGGTGCAGCACACCAACAAGGCACATGTGTACCTATGTAACAAACCTGCACGTTGCACACATGTACCCTAGAACTTAAAAGTAAAATAATAAAAAAAAAAGAAAACAAAAAAACTCAGACCCTTGAAGAGCTTAGATTCTAGTGAGCAGATCTGCCAACCATTTCATCTCATTAGTTACCCAATTTATATTATGAAGCTACAGAGTCTCTCTCACTATTAAGGCTATACTTTTACATTCATTAAACAACTCAATATGAGGTATGCTGCCCAATACTTTTTCCATAGTCCAAGCCCTAATGTAGAAAAGTTGAATTGATGTTTTAAAAATTTATTGTTACTGCCCAAATATCTTGTTTTAACTTCAAAGAATTGTTCATAGGTTGACGAATTACAATATAAAAACACCATGGGAAGTCTTAAAACAACCTACATATAATACTGCAAACAGTGGAGAGATTTGGTTAAACATTGAAAGTGTGCAATATACTCAGTCTGTGTTTACAGAAAAGTTAGAAAAACTTTCTCGGAAAACACCTAAAATTAAGGGCCCAGAGGAAAATCAGGTGGCCGGCTGATTGCAAAGCACCAGGAATTCACAGAACTTAGGATTTCTGATTAACATCAACTGTCAACACCCCCATGCCCCTCCCAAAAAAAAAAAAAAAAAAAAAAATCAAATCAATCAAATCAATCTGGTCTTTCCAGAACTCTTTCCAAAAAGTTGTTCTTTGCAGAACAGCTGTTCAAGCTAATGCCAAAAGATAATTCCTTCTTGTGGCTGAAACAAACTAGTGATTCAACAAGAGGTTATTAGAATCCCTGAATCTCCATAGGACTCTGCTCTTTCCACAGATCCTTGGCTAGACCAGTTCTATTTATTAGAGAGGAAAGGCCAATGAGAGTGGGGAGGAGCTTAGACTCCTCCAAAACACTTTCACTTCTGAACTTGACCTATCCTTCCAACAACTTGTGGTATTTATTATATAATCGTACAGTTCCAAAAGTAAAAACAAAAGTATACAGGAGAAAGTGACAATGAAGAGCTCTATGGTTTTTCCCAGAAACCCAGAGGACGGACAGGGCTTTGCTGACTCCACACTCAGTGCCCAGTTTTGTATATTCCCTGGGTACAATAAGCCCTGACATGTGAATTGAGCCAGGAGGGCCTTTTCCCCTTCCAGGTAATTCTGTTCCACAACACAGTAGTTTCCTATGTTCTCAGATCACTTTCTGGTGACTCCAAGTACAAGAAGGAAGGTACTAGAGCAAGTCCACAGGGATAATGGAGAAAGGCCAAATCCCACATAGGAGGTAAGAGTAGCAGGGAATACAAATACAAATTCCTCTGATTATAAACCTTAGGAGTACTGTGATCAAAACACTGGGTGGGTCTACCTTTGCCTATGTTTAAACTGTTTTTGGTTTGTTGGCTTTGTGTTTTCAACCATTTTTTTTTTAAAGTGGCAGTAAAGTATGCCAGTGACTAAGCACAAGGGATCTGAAGCCAGACCTTCCAGATTCACTGATTCTGCCACTTAACTTTACAGGTAATCCTAGGCAAAGTACTTAATTTCTCTGTGCCTCAGTTTACTCATCTACATAAAATGTAGATAATAGCAGTATGTTATATACTAGGTAATTTCCCTGTTAAACGATGTTGTAGATAAAATAATACAAAGAGTAAATTAACAATGAAATATATTTAGCAACTAACTCATAGTAAATTGCTCAATAAGTGAATGCTATTATCGCTATTATCATTTAAAAATAAGGAAATAAGGCTGTATTATTACTTAAATTCTGTTTACAGGTAGAGTTCTAAGCTTTCTAGCTTTCCACTAGTACCAGGTGAGAAAGATACGTGGTCATGGATTGTATAATGATGTTTCAGTCGACGACGACTGCAAATACAACGTTGGTCCCTTAAGACTGTAACACCGTATTTTTACTAAATCTTTTCTATGTTTAAAGACACAAATACCACTGTGCTCCAATTGCCTGCAGCATTCAGTACAGCACTGTCCTGCAGAGGTGTGCAGCCTTGGAGCAATGGGCTGTACCACAGAGCCTACACGTGTAGTAGCTATGCCATCTTGGTATGTGTGAGTACACTCTATGATGTTCGCAAAATGATGAAATCATCTATCGATGCATTTCTCAGAATGTATCCTGTGCCACTCATTAAGTGATGCATGACTGTGCTCTAATCGAACCCCTAATATACAATGAGAGTTCTAGAAAGTTCTACTAACGCATAAAGCATCAGGTTCAATCTACTGTACATCGAGATGGAGGTCACTTGGTTAGAATACTGTATTGAGGCTTATTCCTAAACAAGCCTGCAAGGCCTGGGATAAGAGGACAAATGGAGGCCTACTACATGTAGCTAAAAATTTTTAAATGATCAATCGAGTTAACAACTTGTTAAATAAAATATATTCTATCCTCCTGCCTTGACGAACATTTTTCCTAACAACCTGGTTGATTCAGGTTTGAATTTAAAATTCTTAGTCCCTCAGAGTTTTATTCCAAAAGGCAGCAGGGCACAGACAGCTGATTCTCATATCCCAGGCTCTTCCCTTCCACTGCTTCCTGAATCCCGCTCTCTCCAGCACAGGAGGCACCTCACATTCATTTGAGAGGATATCCCAGCCCTTAGTGCCAGGATCTATCCACGACACTCCCCAACACAGCCCTGGGCCATCACTCAGGCCCAAGGGCACAGTCAATGGTGGCATGTTCCCACCTGGAGGAGATGGACGGACCTTAGGAAACAGACTGTGTGGATGCGGACATGGGCTCAGGGATTCGGGGCAAGGAACTCCAGATGTCCAGAACGTGGTGTAGGAGAGCCCATGAGAGCTGAATAAGCACATTCCCACGTGACCCCTCACCCCATGGGGCCCTCTAAAGTGAGGAGTTCCACTTGCCCAAGTTTAAGAGCAGTACTGTGTGAGTGAGGCCAAGCTATTACTCCTCTTTTACACTACTTGTTCTATCCTGGGACGTCTTAGTCAAAAGCTGATTGCAGGCCTAGCCCCACACAACTGGTTTCAAAGAGATGCTGGGCTACATCAGCACATATACAAATCATTCCTTAAGAAGACAAGGCACTATTAATTCCCATACAGTCCCATCTCAAGCTGAATCACAGACTGGAGGGACCCATAATTCAAGCAGCTTAAAATTATATATGCACACAAAACACACAACTTAGTACATCTTTATATTCGTAAGGATACAAAAGGTTAACAACAGCAAAAATAGCTGTGCCTGGCTTGCGCTTTCTGCTCCCTTTTACTCTCCCCAGGGCAACTCTGCTTTCCAGAGGACTGCATCTCTAACTCTACTACCCAAAAGAGAAAACGATCAGTTCAGTGTTCACATCTGAAACCTTCCAGAACTCAGCATTATTTTCCACCGGAACACTGTATGAACAAAGGAAGACACTGAAGTTTTACAAACATATTGGAATATCATCTGGAAATCTGCTAGTGATATTCCCCAAAATTATGTTAGCATTCACACGCTTTCATATTCTTTCACTTTTGCTGAGTGGACAGGGCTGCCTTGACTTATGTAATACCTAAGACATTTATCCCATGCCCCAGAAATTTTTTAATTATTATGAATCTACTCAAGTCAAAAGTAATTTGGCTGTTTATGGCAATTAAATGACTTTTTCAAGATTATGTGATTTAAAAGATTGACTCTTTTGACAAAATAATATGTATTCATGATAGGAAATATACACAAATAAAAACAACATAGTTCACTTAAACCCACCACCAGAGCCCAGGGTTCACTGTTACCATTCTGAAGTGACTATGGAATTTCAGGCTAGGTCCAGCTAGAATAATATTAGTTGTTTCTAAGTGAGAATGTGCTTCCATTATAAATGGGGTATGACTACTTCCTCTGCTTTGGCAGAATTCAGAGGCCCATCCATGAATGGTCACAGATTTCCCATCAAAGGAAACCCATCCTCTGGTCATCGGGTGTCTTGTGAGAGCCAAATCACCAGGACCTTCCCAGGGTTGCAGCTCTAATTCTCACCCAGTTACTCGTCATAAATTTTCTTTCTTCTTTTGAATTGTACTGTATAAACTCGAATTATTCTTCAGATATTTTCTTCTCATTTGTATCGTGTTGTACTCTATTTTGGGCTTTGGTACTGAAGGTCTGATCTCAGCAATCTGAAATAGCCTTTGCACCAAAAGAGTCTTCCCCAAATATTCCTTTTTTTTTTTTTTTTTTAAATATTGCTCCCACTATGCAGATGAATCAAAGATTCATTTCTTTGGCGGAGGACTCTCCATCTGTCCACTTAGCTCCCTCCCAACTCAGATACAGATTAGGTTTCTTTCAATAACATAAGGAATGTTCTCCAAAAGTTCTGGCAACTGTGGATAAAAAGGGCTTCTTTGGGCTATTACAGAACATGTGACTTTGCCAAATCAAACTTTTATTTATAAGATATGGAAGAATCAGTTATTTATGTGATTCAAGACATGCAAATTCTAAGATAGTAGGACCTAGTCAGATGTCCACATAAACTTGAGGGGCTTTTTAAAGCTTAGGATTTTAACTATAACCTACTTTACTCCAACAAAATAGACCAAATAGCTAATATTTTCAGAACACTTACTCTGTACCAGGCACTAAGTACTTTATACATGTGAAATTACTCAATCCTCTCAGTTCTAACTTTACAAATGAGGAGATGGAGACACAGAGCAGATAAGGAATTTGCCCAGGATCACAGGTGAAGTGGCAGAGGCTCACCCTGCTTCTCAATCCTCACCCTAGCTGCCAACAGACACCACCCCCTATGCCAGGCTGCTACCCATCTTGAGCAGCAGTCCCTTGCTACCAGGCTCAGGGTAGTCAAGAGGCCAGCAGTGTCACACAGGTAGGATGCATCATACAGTCAGCAGGCTTTTGTGAGCTAGCCTGAGAATCTTTTACAACACTAAAATGTGAGTGCGTCTTCCCACAGGAAGAAACACTGGACTTCCAATACTGATAATAACAGCAGTAACTAACATCCTAAGAGCATTACCTATGTTAATTCTTTGAAAATTCAGAATACCATGAGGTAGGTGTTATTATTACCCCTATTTTATAGACGAAGAAACTGAGGCACAGAGAGGCTTTGCAAATAACCAACAGTTTAGTAAGTGGGAGATCTGAGATTCCAACCTGGGCAGCCTGGCTTCAGAGTCTTGGCTACCAGGGTTCTTAACCATCACATTATGCTGCCCTCAAACTGCTTATTTCACCTTTCTCCATAAGTATGCAGGCTAGCAGACAACCACATTAGCAATTAGGAACACAAGGGTCAGTCGACAAGATGCGTAACCTCACTCACCGTTGGGAAGTCCTCCAGCACCTGGCGATCCTTCTCCTTGCTCTCCATGAACCGCCAGTCTGGTTGGTAAAGGAAAGAGTGAAAGTTGTGTAACAGCGGGACCTTCTTTTCCACACTGATGGTCATGTCATCTTCCAGTGTGTCCAGAGCTCGGAGAACCAGATAAAATATGCACACTGCGTTGCTGTAAAAAAGGAAAACCTATTAATATATTGGAACAAACAGCCAAAGTTATTTTATTTTAAAATAACTTATGCCAGGCCATTTTCTAAACCCATCTACACCCTTAACTCTAAAGAACTATAAGGATATCCAAAGTTTTTCATACTTAACGAAACTTACATTAGTTTTCCTTTCTTACATGAGACTAATGAACTTCTGTAGTTTGTTTATTAAAAAATAAAAAGCCTACTAGTTGGGTGTCACTAGTACTCCCAGCAGTGAGTTGCATTTAACTAATGTAGAACAACTATAGAGACCAAAAGACTGAACTAATATTTGGCAAATAGAAAAGAAAGTCAGAAAACACAGTAACTTCTCGGTATAAATACGATCATACATAAAGGCAACTGGTGTTAAGTTCATGGGTGTAATCTGCACAGAGATAGCTTCAAAAGAATCAACCCAATATGCTAGAAATAGAAATGCAAAGTTGGATAAGAGAAGCCGAGAAAATACACGACCTGCTCACAGACAGGTTCAGCTGCCAGGACTAAAAAAAGTTAATAAACATCACCCCCTCCCCCCTTCTCTGAAAGGCTGGGCCCAAAGGGACACTACTAGATGGCAAAGAGCCTGGAAGGGCTTTCTAAAGTAAACACAGGGCAGGGCTATGTTCTGGGCAAGCCACAGCAACGAGGCTGCAACGCTGAGCGCTATATCAACACGTAGCCTCCAACCACTCAAAGTTCCCCGACAAGCTTTCCTCCAAGCCAGAGGCGCTGCCTCCATCACTCACCGCATTTCCCCATCCAGCGCCTGGATAACAGCTGCGAAACTGCGACTGGTCTGATTGAGATACTTGTAGCAAGTTTTCAGGCTGCTGCTGAGCGAGTCCTGCGGGCAGACAAGACACACGGCGGTGGGAGACGTCGAGGAGCAGGAGTGGGAGTGGGACTGGGGCAGGCGGCTCCACAGCCTGCCGCCCTCTCCCCGGGGCCAGTCCTTGCAGGGCCAGGCTGCAGGAGGCAAGCAGCAGCCCCGCGGGGCGGTGCCTGCGCCCGGGCCCCTGGGCGCCGCGGCGGGACTCAGCACCAACGTGCGCTTGAAGAGGGCCATGGCCTTGGTGCCGCAGGCGGCTGCGGCCATGGGAATCGCGGACCCCGCGGAGTTTTTCCTCCATAGACTCGAGCGGATCTGGGAAGCGCCCAACAAGGGGCGGGACGGGCTCACCCTCTACTCGAATACGCGCTGGGCCGACCCAGAACGGGCCCGCCCCGCACGTGGAGGCCGCTCCCGGCCCGCAGCCCCGCCCCCGGTCTCCCGCCCCGCACCCCTTCTGCACCTGGCGCCTGCTTCCTCCCGGTCTTGCCCTTCTCAACGGAACCCACCTGCCGCTAAGGGAACCCAGCGCACTTCAGCTCGCTTTTCCTCCCAGTGACAGAGTCTCCCTAGACCAAACTCGACTCGGGCTCCGCTGAATCCTCTTCCCAACAAGGCCTGGACTTTGTACTCAACGCGTCTGTCTTTGCATCGCCCAATTTTACCAAGAATCCTGCTAAATTGATTTGACTAGAATCCCCCAATTTCAATATCTGATCACCCTAGACACCTGATCAGGTTCCACATCCCCCTGCATCCCTCAGGTGATGTCTGATAACTCCGGCCTGCCTTCAAGAATCCTTACCCGTGTTTCCTCGTAATAATTTTCCATCCACTGACATCCGGCTCCTCCGTCATCAATTACTACTTTTCCTTGTATTCGGAATGGAGCCCAGTTCTGTACTGAGGTCTCTCTCCTCTTACTGTAATAGTTGTTCTGAATAAAATCTGTGTTTTGCCGTTTTACTACCACTGTCCAGCTATAGTTTTTCTCTGACACCTGTTAAGCCTCTACTATTCTCTAGAAAGCCAGCCATTCCTGTCTTCTCATCTTTCCCTTCGAAATTAATGGAAATGCAGTGCACTGACCTTTACTCTTCCCTAAAGCAAACAAGGACTGTGTTTTTCCAAAAGGGAAAAAAAGCCTCATTTTAAATGCAAGCATATCAGAAAGAGTTGCTGTTGGAAGTGTGTATATTTTCATAGACTATTTTTCAGAGCAGTTTTAGGCCCACAGGGAGTCGAAAGTACCGCGGGTTCCTATTCCCCACTTCCCTCTCCTCACCCCACAGTCTCACAACAGTTCTTTTTGGGAGAGAGATGGGAATCATTTATCTAACAGGGCCGGGTGTGGTGGCTCACGCCTGTAATCGCAGTACTTTGGGAGGCCAAGGTGGGAGAATTACTTGAGTCCAGGAATTTGAGGGCAGCCTGGGCAACATAGTGAGACCTCGTCTTCACAAAAAAGTTTTAAAAATTTTTTTTTAAAAAGCCAGGCATGGTGGCGCCCACCTGTAGTCCTAGCTACTCAAGACTAGCTACTCAGGAGGCTGAGGTGGGAGGATCGCTTGAGCCCAGGAGATACAGGTTACAGGGAACTATGATATTGTATACTACTGAGTGAGACCCCATCTCAATAAAAATTTAAAAACCCACAAATATCTAATAGGAGTGGTTAAAAAAAATATGGCATATCCACTGCTAGGAAATTCCACAGTCACTTCAGAATGGTAACAGTGAACCCTGGGCTCTGGTGGTGGGGTTAGGTGAACTATGTTGTTTTTATTTGTGTATATTTCCTATCATGAATACATATTATTTTGCCAAAAGAGTCAATCTTTTAAATCACATAATTCTGAAAAAGTCATTTTATTGCCATAAAAATTATTAGTAAAAACAAATATTTACTGGGCACCATAATATTAGTAAAGTTCAGTGTCTGGCACATAAACATATTCGGTGAAGATGTGATGAATAAATGAAGACATTCATCGAGTATTTTAAAACAATTCACCAACTCCTTCCCTCTCAAAATATGGGGAGGCAAGATTTCAGAGTGAAAGAAACAGAATAGCTGCTCCGGACTGAGCTCCAGATCAGCTCTTCACATAGCCTGACCATTACCAGGCTACAGCAGGCAGTGTTTTTAACTGCACTGCCAAATGTCATGTTCAGTCCAACCAAGAGTTTGGGGGCTGATGTTAAGCCAGGAGTTTCAATCAATGCCAAGACACAGTCCCCCTAGATTTGAACACCAACACTCCTCAAGAACACTACCCCTCCTTTCCATACAGTTCTCCACTCTGAAACGGAGCAAGCTAAGCCACTTACTCCTCCAGCTCATACCCCTGCTGCTCTTTTTCCTGTCACCTATTTGTTTCAGTGCCTTACCTTATAACAACAGTTTCTTCAAATCACCAAGAACAAAACAGGAAGACACAACTAGTAAGCACACTATGGAAAACACCACTCACTAAAAATTTCCATGAGCTAAGGGAGAAAGAAAGCTCAGGCTACTGCTGCCTGTCCCTCCTGGGTTTTCTATTGCAGTCTGAGATTCAGGGCACTCCCAAGAGCTCGCAAGTGGGAGAAAACAGGGATGGAGGGAATTTAGAGGAGGGGTGTGGGGTGGTCAGGAGGACAAGAGCAGACTCCCAGGAAGGGGCTCCAGCCTCAGGCTGAAAGTTCCACAAGTGAACAGCTACCAGCTACCGGCCCTCTATGCAGCCTTCCTCACTTTAAAATAGAATAGGTTTCTCCAGGAGGGGAAAAATACCACAAACTTGAGAACTGAATTTACATAATCAGATTGATAACCACCATTTATCAGGCACCTAACTCCATGCCAAGCACAATGTGGACATCGCCTGTTATCCTTACTCAACCCTTTAAGGTCTCAAAGGCCCACAGTCCACTGAAACATTTGTGGCAAGACCTGGGGCAGAATTCAGCATTTTTAGTGTTTTAGAAAATAGGTAATAAAACGCATATACAACCCCAGTCAGTGTGCAGTAGCATCTCATAATTATTTCTTTAGCAAAACATTTGAATATTTATACTAAGTGGGATGAATGAAGCCTCAACTTCAAGTCAGGTTTTGCTGCCAAGCAATTTTGAGCCAAATTGACAAAAAATCGTTTTCTGACCATCTTAGAGTTGGGAAGTTGTGGTTAAAAAATCGTGACCATACATGCATCCCTATTTTACAGATGAAGTAACTGTGGCTCAGAGGTTAAGTTACCAAGGTTGTTCACCAAATTTAATAGAGTCAGAAACTGGACTTAATAATAATAGACTTAAGATACTAGTCTAAATAACAGGATTTAGATTTGATAGAAGCCAGATCTGCCTGATTACAAACAGCCTGCTTTTTCCATCACTTGGCTTTTGGGTGATGCCACACACCTTGCAGGCAGCATATGCCCCTAGATTTACTGATATGCTCCTAAAAATGCAATATAAATCAAGTTTACTAAACCCTGAAATTCTATAGCCAAATCCTTCTGCGATAGAAATAATCAGCCCTCAATATCTGCTAAGTGTAAATTTTTTCCCTAGTTTGTAGAGAGAAACTGGTTGGGTGCAGTGGCTCACACCTGTAATCCCAGCACTTTGAGGCTGACGTGGGAGAATCGCTTGAGCTCAGGAGTTCAAGACCAGCCTGGGCAATGCAGCGAGACATCGTGTCTACAAAAAAATTTAAAAATTAGCCAGGCATTGGTGGCACGTGCCTGTAGTCCTAGCTACTAAGGATCAGGAAGCTGAGGTGGGAGGATGGTTTGAGCCAGGGAAGTCAAGACTGCAGTGAGTAATGTTCAGGCCACAGCATTCTAGCCTGGATGACAGAGTGAGACCCCGTCTCAAAAAAAAAAAAAAAAAAAAAAGCCGGGTACAGTGGCTCTCACCTGTAATCCTAGCACTTTGGGAGACCACGGGCAGATCACTTGAAGTCAGGAGTTCAAAACCAGCCTCGCCAACATGGTGAAACCCCGTCTCTACTAAAAATACCAAAAAATCAGCTGGGTGTGGTAGCAGGCGCCTGTAATCCCAGCTACTCGGGAGGCTGAGGCAGGAGAATTGCTTGAACTCGGGAGGCGGAGGCTGCAGCGAGCTGAGGTCGCGCCACTGCACTCCAGCCTGGGCAACAGAGCGAGACTCCACCTCAAGGAAAAAAAAAAAGAGAGAGAGAGAGAAGCTAAGATAATGTTAAGTGAAGGGAAATGTATTTTCCAATTTGTTTCCCCTAATTACAACTCAGTTATTTTTTTAACGGCTCATGGGGATTTAAAAAGTGCCCAGAAAGACTACAACAAAACAAATAATACTGTACCATATTATCAGAGCTAGAAGGAATAGCTCAAGTCTCACTTTAAAAAAAAATTCAGTATACTGTGAAGTCTTTCGCTACTCACTTACCATGACCACCCACTTTCCCTCCCAACAGGTAACCAATGCTACCATTTTCTCTAATAGTCTCTTTCTGTAGAAAGGAAAGAGACAGAGGAATGAAGTCTCTGGACCCAAATAAGCTCTGACTGCACTCAGATCCCTTGCCCTGCTAGCATCTTCCTCTGCGGTGCTTTTCTCCACCTGAAAAACTGTACATTTGTTTTTTTGAATTGTCTCTCTTCCACTAAAAAATAAGTTTTATAAAAGCAAGGTCTTCACCTATCTTGTTCACTGTTGTATCTCCAGCACCTAAAACACAATCTGATATACAATTGGTGGTCAAATATTTGTTAAATAAATGAATGCTACATCTAAATATAAAAAGTGACATCTGCCCTATCAAATAATAAAAGTTATTCTGCAGCAAAATAATTAAAATAATGTAGCACCGGCAAAGAAAAGATAGAGAAAATGGAATATTCTACAAATAGGCTGAAGGATGTACCTGTCCTAAAGCTGGCATGTGAAAGATAACATCAAACGAGGGTGTAGTCTACTGGGGACAAAAACCAGAAATTTATTTTCTGGTGTGTTTACTGAAGCACATGGACCCTCACAGAAAGACTCCAATGTTCAGGCACCTATCAAGCCTCGGCCTAAGTCACCTCGGCCTGAGTCACATTTGCTACTGTCCTGTTGGCCCAAAAAAGTCACAGAAATCATCCAGGCTGGTCCAGACCAGAAGAACTTGGTTGAATGTGTCTATTCATTCAATAATCACATAGAATAATTTTCTTGTTGGAATAAAAACACCTCTTATGCATTCATTTAATAAATAGTACAGGCATGAGGCAGATAAAATGTAAGTAAAACCAAGTTCTGACCTTCCACCAACCACCTAGCTAATCCGTAGACGTACAGATAACTCATTAGAACTCGGAAGTGTAGATAGGCGATTTTAAAACTCAGGAAGCGCTGAGGATGAAGCGGTGGACAGCAGCAAGGCGGGGAGAGCTCTGGAGGAGGTGAAACTGGAGGAGTGAGATTTCATTCCACAAACGGTGTTCATGTGATGTTACCTGCATAGTTCATTTTGCTTACCAAAACACTCACTCGTCCTCTCCCACGTAACCCACCCACATCGCCTCAGATGTGCAACCCGCGGGTTAGAACACTGGTAAGCGCCGATGCTCACGGAAGGGACGAAACGGGGAGCGCAACCGCCGGGAACCACGCAGAAGCCGCTCAGGCCCAGGGCGGCTTGCGTGGGCAGGGACAGGCCTGCCAGGAGGGCCGCGTCCACCCGGGCCCGACGTGGGGAAGGCTCGAGGTAAGGGGGACGGGAACGCCCAGGCGTCGGCCCTGCTCGCTGCGCCCCTTGCCCCAGATCCGGGCCCGGCCGCTCAGGCCCTGATGCCGTCCCGGCGCGCTGCCTCCCCGACCCAGGAAGCAGGGATGCTCGGCCCACCTGGTCCATCTTGGGCATCACCTTCCGCTTGCCCCCGATCCGGAAGCGCACCAGGTTGTAGAACTCTTCGGGGTGGCCCAGGCACTTCACGAACTCCATCCTGGCGCAGGTGGCGGACTCTCGGGCGCGGCACTCACCTCTGCGGTCCCCAGGCTCTCACCGGCCGGCCGGACCTGTGGAGTAGGCGCGCCCGGGGCTGGCCGGGCAGGGGGCGGGCCCAGCACGACGACGCCCCGCCCGCCGCTCCGCCCACCTCAACGGGCCTCGGGCACTAGCGTGGCTACCTGCGGCTGGCGGGGTGGACTGACGGGCGCTGATTCGCCAGCACCGCTCGTACTAGGAAGACGCCGGCCAATCAGTGGCGGAAGGAGCCTGGCGTGACAACACCCTAGAAGCTCATTGGAGCCGGAGAAAGAGGCCGACGAGCGGGATTGGTGCCCTGATGGAGCCGGGCCTTTGTTTTCTCCAGCTTACGCCGCCAGGGAGTGCGGACGTTGTGCGGACGCGACGTGAGGCCGAGGGGTTAGGGTTCGCAGGAGCCCAACGGTGGTCCGGCGTCTGGAGAGCAGTGCCGGCCGGCGTGCGCTCCGCTTAGCCAATAAGTCGCCCACGTGTCCCCCCTCGTTGGCTCCTGCCAACTGAATGAGCTCTGCAGCCGTTTCCCGTGGAGCCTAAGACCGTGAAAAGGCTGGCCTAGCGCCAGCTGGGCGTCTTTACTGTTACACACCCCAGCACAGCCCCGCTCGCCTGCCCGCCACCGCCATCCGGCCCCAGGGATACCCGCACACTCCTGGAGCTTCAGCTGCCTCCTCTCTAAAGTGTTTACTTGAGATCCAGCTTAGTCCTAGAAAAAAGAGCTGAAGCCTTAGAGGGCCTATAACAGGAAGGTGGAAACTTCTCTCATCCTGGATCTCTCCAGCCCTAGAAACTACTGGCTACCCGGCCGGGTGAGGTGGCTCACGCCTGTAATCCCAGCACTTTGGGTGGCCGAGGCGGGTGGATCACGAGGTCAAGAGATCGAGACCATCCTGGCCAACATGGTGAAACGCCGTCTCTACTAAAAATACAAAAAAGCCGGGTATCAGGTGGCAGGCGCCTGTAGTCCCGGCTACTTTGGAGGCTGAGGCAGGATAATCACTTGAACCCAGGAGGTGGAGGTTGCAGTGAGCCAAGATCAAGCCACTGCACTCCAGTCTGGGCAACAGAGCAAGACTCCGTCTCAAAAAAAAAAAAAAAAAAAAAAAAAAAAAAAAAAAAAAAAAAAAAAAAAAAACTGGCTACCTAAGCCATTCTGCAGTCTGTTTTAACACAGCAACCAGTAATCCTCTTAAAACCTGTCCTGTCTGGCCGAGCGCGGTGGCTCACGCCTGTAATCCCAGCACTTTGGGAGGCCGAGGCGGACGGATCACCTGAGGTCAGGAGTTCAAGACCAGCCTGGCCAACGTGGTGAAATGGTGAAATGTCTCTACTAAAAATACAAAAATTAGCTGGGTGTGGTGGCAGGCACCTGTAATCCCAGCTACTTGGGAGGCTGAGGCAGGAGAATCGCTTGAACCCAGGAGGCAGAGGTTGCAGTGAGCCGAGATGGCGCCATTGCACTCCAGCCTGGGGGACAAGAGCCAGACTTCGTCTCAAAAACAAAAACCCGTCAGGTCTGTTCACTGCCCAAAGCCGTTCAGTGTCTCTCCAGCAAAAGCCAAAGCCCCTACGGGGATTCCAAGAGGCTGCAATGAATAGTCTTCCACCCAGATTACTTCTCTGGCCTCCATCTCTTATGCTTTCGCCTTCTCTAGTCCCAGGGCTTTTTGTCTAGCTGTTCACTATTCCTGCACTATCCCCCAGATACTGGCTTGACTAACTCCTGTGCCCCTCGAGTCTGCTCACACCTCATCTAGACCCACCTGCTTGCCCTCTCCCGCATTTCCACCACTGCTGATCCCATTTGCCTGCTCCACTTGCCTGTATTTACCATATTCTATAGTAAATACATCATTTACTTATGTATTAGATTACAGGGTGTTTCCCCTTGCTAGTGTAAACTAAAATTAAAATCCTAAGCCCCTACCACTGGACAGCCCTCCCACTCCCCACCTTGGCCAAGGGAACCCCAGAAAAATCTTAAAAACTTAGTTTCCAGTCATGATGGTGTAAAAAGTAAAGTAGAGGTTCCTCTTCAAAGACTTTCCTCCGCATTTAGTTAGGAATAAATAGTAACTTCTCTTAGAAGCAAAATTTATTCAAAGACCTGTGCTAACATTCTTAACTATCTGCTAGCCGTGATAAAGAAATCAATGTACTTTATGTTCTTAGCTCCCACAATTTAGCCTAAATATTTGCCCTGGCATGCTTATACTGGTCCAAGCAAGCCTGTTCCTCTTTCTTATTTGAAGGTGTTTTTACCTTTCTCACCATTCCACAAGTTACTTCCTCCTTCCTTTGTTCTCCTCTACCTTTTCCTCTTTTAAGAAGTTCTAAGTTGCTAGACAATCGGGACAAATAAAGAACGTCAGGTCCCATTCCAGACAACGGAAACCGGACACAGCAGTAGGGTGGACGTGTCAGGTTATGAATGACCCTTTCTCCTTTGTTTGGTATACTCTCGTGACAAAACTGCTGGCAAGTGTACCCTTTCTGCAGGAAGTAAAAATAGCCTTGCTGAGTAAATTAAATTTCTGTTCAAGTGCCTTTTTTTTTTTTTTTTTTTTTTGAGACAGAGTTTCATTCTTGTTGCCCAGGCTGGAGTGCAGTGGCGCAATCTCGGCTCACTGCAACCTCTGCCTTCTGGGTTCAAGCGATTCTCCTGCCTCAGCCTCCCTCCTACCCACCACCACACCTGGGTAATTTTTGTATTTTTAGTAGAGACAGGGTTTCACCATGTTGGCCAGGCTGGTCTCGAACTGGTGACCTCGTGATCCTCCCACCTCGGCCTCCCAAAGTGCTGGGATTACAGGTGTAAGCCACGGCGCCCAGAATTCAAGTGCTGTTTTATTTTTTTTGAGATGGAGTATCACTCTGTCGCGAGGCTGGAGTGCAGTGGCGCGATCTTGGCTCACTGCAACCTCTGCCTCCCAAGTTTAAGCGATTCTCCTGCCTTAGCCTCCTGAGTAGCTGGGACTACAGGCATACACCACCACACCCAGCTAATTTTTGTATTTTTAGTAGCAACGGAGTTTCACCGTGTTGGCCAGGATCGTATCAATCTCTTGAGCGCCCCGCCTACAAGTGCTATTTCTTTTTTTTTTTTTTTTTTTTTTTTTTTTTTTTTTGAGTCTGAGTCTCGCTCTGTCGCCCAGGCTAGAGTGCGGTGGCCTGACCTCGGCTCACTGCAAGCTCCACCTCCCAGGCTCACTGCAAGCTCCACCTCCCGGGTTCACGCCATTCTCCTGCCTCAGCCTCCCAAGTCGCTGGGACTACAGGCGCCCGCCACCATGCCTGGCTAATTTTTGTAGTTTTTAGTAGAGACGGGTTTTCACCGTTTTAGCCAGGATGGTCTTGATCTCCTGACCTCATGATCTGTCCACCTCGGCCTCCCAAAATGCTGGGATTACACACGTGAGCCACCGCGCCCGGCTCAAGTGCTATTTCTTTTTTTTTTTTTTTTTTTTTTTTTTTTTTTGGAGACGGAGTCTCGCTCTGTCGCCCAGGCTGGAGTGCAGTGGTCGGATCTCAGCTCACTGCAAGCTCCGCCTCCCGGGTCTATGCCATTCTCCTGCCTCAGCCTCCCGAGTAGCTGGGACTACAGGCGCCCGCCACCTCGCCCGGCTAGTTTTTTGTATTTTTTAGTAGAGACGGGGTTTCACTGTGTTAGCCAGGATGGTCTCTATCTCCTGACCTCGTGATCCGCCCGTCTCGGCCTCCCAAAGTGCTGGGATTACAGGCTTGAGCCACCGCGCCCGGCCTCAAGTGCTATTTCTTTAAGGCACAGGGGAACAAGCATTTCAAATAACGGGACAGGAGATCAGACAGCCCTCATTGTACCCCCTCCCTTTTGGAGTTCATACACAACTGACCGGCATTAACATTAAAACAGAGATCATAAGACTAATGGAACAGACTCTGTGGCAGTAAGACACCCAATTATAAACAGGACCTAAGGCCGTGCAGGCAATGGTGAAGTTAGGCACCCCTACGCTTAAAGAATCAACTAAGCTCTCGGTGGCTCACGCCTGTAATCCCAGCACTTTGGGAGGCAGAGATGGGCGGATCACGAGGTCAGGAGATCGAGACCATCCTGACTAACACGGTGAAACCCCGTCTCTACTAAAAATACAAAAATTAGCCGGGCGCGGTGGCGGGTGCCTGTAGTCCCAGCCACACGGGAGGCTGAGGCAGGAGAATGGCGTTAACCCGGGAGGCGGAGCTTGCAGTGAGTGGAGATCGCACCACCGCACTCCAGCCTGGGCGACAGAGCGAGACTCCGTCTCAAAAAAAAAAAAAAGAATCAACTAAGCTCTAACTGCCACAGGGTTCTTCTTTTTCTCCAGCAGCTAAACAACACTGGCCTTGAGATAAGCAATAGTAAAACACTTGCAGCTCCACCAGACAGTGACTAACTGAATCCCTGTTCCACCAGCCATAACTACGGCTTTAACTGGTCAAGAGACTGATTTCAGTAACTTTCTGCTGATAATACCACCGACCGTGGACTGGTCTGACCAGTTTACAGAGACTGTACACTCAAGACACCTTCCTGTCCTAAAAAGACCTTTTGACATATACGGTCTAATTGTAATGCATTCACATGTTGAGTCTCTATCTCAAAGTGAATATGGGTCATATATTACATACATGTTTGTTCAATGTGTCAGGTCCACCTTTATAAATATTCATAGCTCCTCTTGTAACCTGTTAAATATGTATGTTTAGCCAACCCATTCAGCATAAAGCACCTACCTCAACCCTTTCTCCTTCGAAGTGCCTGTCTCTGGTCTAAGCTGGAAGCATGCTGTAACCCTTTAGAATAAATAAAGTCTCTTCTCCTTTTCTAAATTGATAAATCATATTTTTTAAGTGAACACTAGAAATCTAAGCTGAATGATGACGGATCTTTTTTTGCTCACTAATGTCCCCTCAAGCATCTAGAATAGTGCCCAGCACATACTGGGTGCTCAATGAATATTTTTTGAATTGAGCTGCACGTTGGACATCTCCTCTTTGATGGCGCCTGAACAGTACAAACTTAACATGCCCATTCCTTACATCTCTCTCCCACTGAATCTGCTTCTCCTGTGGATAGCATTAACAGCCTCTCAGTTTTGTAATCACAAAATCCGGGTGTCATTGCTAACTCCCTTTCTTTCCTTATATCCACCCCTTCAAAATCATTCATCAAGTCCTATGGAGTCCAAGAAAACAAATATCTTTCATTTTAATCTCTCCTCTCTGCTCCATCTTGGTTTAAGCCACATCTTCTTTCCCAAACCATGTTGAAGTTGACTTCCCCTGTCCTTTCCATATGGCAGGTAGAGTTATTTGTCTAAAACACACACTGGGCTGGGTGCAGTGGCTCACACCTATAATCCCAGCACTTGAGGTCAGGAGTTCGAGACTAGCCTGGCCAACAAGGTGAAACCCTGTCTCTACTAAAAATAGAAAAATTAGCTGGGCATGGTGGTGGGTGCCTGTAATCCCAGTAACTTGGGAGGCTGAGACTGGAGAATTGCTTGAACCCAGGAGCCGAGATCACGACACCTCACTCCAGCCTGGGCGACAAAGTGAGACTCTGTCTCAAAAAAATAAAAAAAACAAAAACAAAACACACACTTGATTATAATCCTTCCATTTTAAATTCCTCAATGGAAATGTCTTTGAATCAATGAATTGATTTAAAGGAAATCAAGCCTTCTGGCATAGAATAAAAACTCCCTTGCCATTTGGCATCTACATCCTTTGTTGGGATTTCAGCCTCCTGTCCACCCACTCTTGTACTTTCACACCCCGATCCAGTCCTAGCAGCACTTATTGTTCCCCAAACAGGCTGCAGTACTTCACATCCGGCCTTGGCCCAAGCAATTCACCTGCCTGGAATACACTTCCTGCTCCTTGCCTAGCCACCTGCCACGCCTCCATTACAGGTCAGGTGGAATCTGCCTCAGGAATCATCCTTTTCTGGTGTTTCCTGGCCTCTCCTTTATCTGTTCCCGCCCCACCCCCCCCCCTTTTTGTGTGTGCAAGACAGACAGGGTCTTAGGTTTTCCAGGTGGGCCTCAAACTCCTGGGATCAAGGATCTTCCCATCTTCCCATCTCAGTTTCCCTAGTAGCTGTGATTCTTTATCTCTTCTTTAAATGCAACAAACATTGGTTGAACATCTACAATGTAGCAACAGACATGGGAAAAAACAAAGATGAGTAAGATAAGGTTCCACACCCAAAGAGCTTACAAGCAGAGGAAGAGACAGACGTGTCATGTGATGGTGCTATTTATTAGAGACACAGTTGGAGCCCCTAATCCAACTCTCTCAATCTGACTGAGGTGCCCACTTGGAGGCTGAATATACAAATGGACAACAGCCAGACCTTATATGATAACAGAACTGTGGCTTAAACAACCACTGCTGCAAGCAGTCCGAGGAAATCAAACTGAGGTAGGAGATGAGATTCGACTCCAGAGGCGGGGCTTAGACAGCCGACCAAATTGAGGACCAGCTAAAACAAGGAGGGGCAGAAGCAGCTTTCCACCAGTGTGCCATGTCAGTTTACCATTGCCATGGCAACACCCTGGCTTTAGGACCCCTTTCCATGGCAATGACCCAACAACCGAGAAGTTACTATCCCTTTCCTAGAACTGTCTTCAGAAACTGTCCCTTAATCTGCACGCAATTAAAAGTAGGTATAGATCTGACGGCAGAACTGTCCTGAGCTGCTGCTTTCAGCACACTGCCTGTGGAGCAGCCCCGCTCTGCAGGAGCAGTCACAGAGCTGCCACACTGCCTCTTTAATAAAGCTGTTTTCTTCCACCCTACCACTGGCTCACCCTTGCATTCTTTCCTGGGCAAAGCCAAGCACCCTCATGGGCTAAGGCCCAATTTGGGGCTTGCCTGTCCTGCATCAAAACCACAATCTCAGCAGCAATCAGCCCCAAATGGTCAGGACTCTCGCAACTCAGAATCAACCACAGAAAGACAAATACGCTCCTCAAACCAATCACTGAAGATACCTCTATCAGCTGCCTCCAGCCTCCCCAGGCCAGAAGCCTCCAATCAGAGCACCCCTGCAGCCTTCCCCTTTTCCATTGTAAAGCTTCCCACTCCCCTGCCTGCCTCGGAGTGTCCACCAAGTGCACAACTCCCTTGCTAGAGTAAGTTCTGAATCAAGAGCCTCATTTTGTTGTGCTCCTTGGGCTGGTCTTTACTTTCACAGACCTCAGTACTTCTAGTACTTCTACCATGTTCTGTGGTTCCTCCCATCCTGAACTTTCTGTATTCTAACAATCTCTGGTCTGTCTCACCACCTCACAGTGGCCCCTGCAGGGCAAGCACTGGGCCTACACAGTATCTGGCAGAGTGCTCACAGCATAATCAGGTCGGTCCTAGAAAGCTCAGAACATGGACAGTCCAGTCACTTATCCCCCATCCTCACACAGCACTTTTTCCATGAACAGAAACACTTTTCACACTCCCGTTACAATAGGATTTGGCTTTGTGTTTTGTTTATCCTTGTATTCCCAAATCCTAGCATTTAGGAGGTATTTAAGAAATATTTATGACATGTCTAGAGCCACTGTGAAAGCTTACATTAAATCCCACGTTTTTCACAATGTCAGTTATCTCAAAACCCCAACTCAGGAGCTAAACCGATCTTTCCCTTAGAATCTGTCGAGTCCAAGTATCCTGCCTCTCCTTACTTTCATGGAAGCCTAGATTCACCCCCCACCCCCCATATTTCCATGCCCTCCTTCACTGTCCTGTCCAGCAAACACCTCTCCTCCTTCCAGGCAACAGGCACAGGCACAAAAGGCATAACCGCCACTGGTCATGTTCCACCCTGCTGTCTCTGTACCATCTCTTCTTCTCTCTTTCAGTCCACTTACACTATAGCATGCCCACCTTCTTTTATGTATTTATTTTTTTTATTATTTTTTTTTTGAGACGGAGTCTCGCTCTGTCGCCCAGGCTGGAGTGCAGTGGCCGGATGTCAGCTCACTGCAAGCTCCGCCTCCCGGGTTCACGCCATTCTCCTGCCTCAGCCTCCCGAGTAGCTGGGACTACAGGCACCCGCCACGTCGCCCGGCTAGTTTTTTGTATTTTTTAGTAGAGACGGGGTTTTACCGTGTTAGCCAGGATGGTCTCCATCTCCTGACCTCGTGATCCGCCCGTCTCGGCCTCCCAAAGTGCTGGGATTACAGGCTTGAGCCACCGCGTCCGGCCTTTCTTTTATGTATTTATTTTAAAATTTTATTTATTTTTGAGACAAGGTCTCACTCTGTCACCCAGGCTGGAGTACAGTGACATGATCTTGGCTCACTGCAGCCTTGACCTCCTGGGCTCAAGTGATCCTCCCACCTCAACCTCCCTAGTAGCTGGGATTACAGGTGTGCATCACCATGCCTGGCTAATTTTTGTATTTTTTTGTAGAGATGGGGTCTCACTACATTGCCCAGGCTGGTCTTGAACTCCTGAGGTCAAGCAATCCTCCTGCCTTAGCCTCCCAAAGTGCTAGGATTACAGATGTGAGCCACGGCACCAGGCCCTACCTCCTTTTGGAACCAACTTGAAACTCACTGAGAGCCTACTGCCAGGGTGAGTTAGATCTCACTCACTGGGAGAGAAGCATGGGAGTGTGGGTTGTTACCTGCCCACATTCCCCCTTCCCCACCTCTTCCATGTGGAACACGCTCTATGGAGTTCCAACGGCACCAACCACAACCCTTACCCTCAACTGCTAGGTACTAGTATTTTCCCAGCTATTAGGTTTTCCCATAAGCCACTGCAGTCAGAGACACTATTAGCAAGGCTGCTCCAGAGAACCTCCGAAGGCAAGGACGAAGGTCATTCTTTCACATTTCACTCTATAAACTTTATTGTGTGACTCTTTCGACGTTTGTAATTTAAAAAAAATAATGTTTCTCCTTGCCGCTTTGGTCTGCCACCATTCTTACCCCGACAAATGTCCACGTCCATTGTGGGGTAATCCAACATCCAGTGTCTTCATTTTTGATCCTAAGCCACTGGATGCTGTCAGGAAAAGTCAGGAAATGCACAAGTGCCCTGGGCTTGCCGTGTGGCTCTACAGCCCTTCCCTCTAACCGGAAGTGATCATGTTTCCCTTACAGCTGTTACAAACCTCCTCACTCTTCTGTACCCCAAACGCCTCACTTTTAGCAAATTTTCTAGGGACTTGTTATTCTTTCTCTTCCCACCCTAGCCCAGTCATCTTTAAGTGACAGCTCTGGTGTAAGCTTTCTCTCTCTCTCCTGGTTTTCTCCCCTGAACTAACTACACACAAACCTTCACGTTATATTCATCCTTTGCTCTCCTCCCTGCCTTTCATTTTCTTTTTCTTTTTTTCCACATTTCTTACTTTTATTTCAACATTTAAAATATTCATAGATGGAGTATTATATTCAGCCATCTCCATGGAAGATGTATGAAAACAAAGCATACAGGTATTTCACAATTACAGAATTACGTATTTGTGATTATGTGAATATTTACGCTAGAGTTTATCTGGAAAAACACCATTAAAAAAAAAAACAACTTTTGAGTGTTTCACCGGATTAATTTCCATAAAAAAACGAACTGCAAAGAATTTGAGGATACCTAAATATTAGTACTTTTTAAAAATTTCAAACTTTTATAGTATGCTGCTAACGTATCTCCTATAAGGAACACTTAATACTGAATTCTTTTTTTTCCCCCTCAATAGCCAAGTCAGAATATACTTATTTCATTTTTCACCCAAGTCTTTGTTTCTAAACACATTATGTAGAATAGATTTGATCGTCACAGCATCTTGAGTAGCTAATGAGGTAGGAGTATTCTTAAGTTCTTAGGCATTGATAAAGCAAAGCAAAAGACAATCAAGTTACAAAGCTTCTTTTTTAGTGGTTGTTCTTTAAGTAAAATGCTAAGAGCAATGGAAATTGGTCAAATGCTGCTCACATTTTAAAAACAAAGAGGAAAAACCCATTAGAAAGCCCTGATATGCATAGAGTCTGTTAAAGGGAAAAACCTGAGTACTGGAATTAAATTCATTTTGGCATTGTAAGGTAAGGTATCTATGCCTAAAAATGTTAAGCTTTCTGCCTTGGAAAAAAAATCTTACCAAGGAGATAAAATTTAAACAGAACACAAAATTAATCTATACTTTCTTTTCAGAACAAGTTAATTTGCTTCTTTTAACCCAGTTCTCTTTTCCTATACACAAGAAAAGGATTAATAATTTCAGTATACTGCATATCCAGTAACACATTTAAATGAAGTTAGCAGTCAACTTACCAACTGTGCCAGAGAAACGCTCCTTATATGGAGGCTTCATTAACATAATGCTAAACAGCTAGAAAACATGTAGGTAATAGATTTCAGCACCATCTGTTAATAGTGTTTCAAAAAGTATACACCCCCTAAATTCATATAAACCTAGGAAATTTACCCATCATTCTCTCGGCATCTACACCAAAAATCAAAGTTCTGAATTCTAACAACCCTGTGTGCCAAAAATAAGAAATACTTAAAAATCTATCCAATTAAGTTAATGGGACACAAACATGTTCCCCAAAAAAGGAGGGAAGTTACCAATCAAGCATGACGTGTCTAAAATACAAATTTTGGGAGTTTCTCTGAACCTACTCTGGTTCAAGGGGCTGCAAAAAAAAAATACATATTTTTAATACATTGGTACCTATTATTTGATGAAGACTAAATTACAAGAAGAGATTTATTTTACCAATTTGCACCTCTTAAGGTTACTGCTAAATATACTTTAAAAAGTCATCTGAAAAATGTTTTAAAATACAACAGAATAGCTGCTAGAAAAGAAAATTGACAACTATGTGGTCTGGCAAATGATTTTCAGATTAAGTCCTTGACAATCAACTACAAAACGTTTTAGATGTACGGATCAAACTTGGTAGCAAAACAGTGCAAAACTCTGATATGGCAGCCCTTAATAGCAGGTACTCATTTGAGATTTGCTACCAAAAATAAATTGTCAACAAGAATCTTTTATATGTCTTTAAACCTTTCCTTTTTCTACTCTACCTAGAATTGTATTCCACTGCTATTATAAAAATCTCAAAATATGTGTATATCACTTATATAGAAGATAATTATTTCCTCTTCACTGCTGCCTCCTTTAATTTCAGTTATAATTCCCTTTATAAACATTCTTTTCCTAAGGCACACCGTGCCCTATTTATTGCCACAAAGCCACTAAAATCTGTGCCTCCATCTGTCTGCTTCATGGGTATGGTTAAATACAAACCACTTGCTAGTGTCTGCTGAAACTTAGTAACACCAAGCCTAGAATGCCATTGTCTGTTCTACTGGGGCAAAGGCCAAAATACACAAGCATGTACTCATATGCTCTTTTCCCTACAAACTAACCATATTACCTACCATAACAGTAAAGCTTAATGACGTCTCTGGCTACAGATAGTTCATACTCAATATTATGAAATAAACTGTTAGGCCAGTAAGCGTTCATAATTTTTATTAAATCCTACTCTAGTTTAACAATATCTGATGTTACAGACATCATCCCATGGTGAACATGTTTAATAAGTGAAAGCAAGTCAGACATCTCATCTAGGTCTTTATTTTCTGCAGACTAAGCAATAACTACACAGAACACTATGGGTAATGACAAATACCTTCTCAGTTTCCACATAAGCCATGTTATCAAACTAGATCTGCTAATATTGAATACAGTCGATTTGGTGATTGTAGTTCTCATATAAGTATCATATTAAGATAACATTTTGACAGTTTCACTGACTTTCCAAATAAGCATAACATACTCAAAGAAAAGAATAAAGAGTGAAGTAAAACTGAACGTGAAGAGATTAACTTATTAAAGAAAAATGAAGTAAACAAAAAAAAAGAGTGAAAAATCACTGGGGTGGAAGTCAAACAAGCCTAGACATTTGATTGGAAGAGGACAGATCAAATTCGGATTTCACAAACCAAAAGTTTATAAACTCAATGCAATACAAATCCTTTTTATTGTAAAAGCTGAGTTGAAACTAAAAGATGTATAAAAACTATTACTTTTGGCCTTAAACAGTACCAACTCTTATGGTCAAAAAAGCCCACAACAGTTAAGATTGTATTGCTTGATTTTATTTTGCACTAGGTGGTGGACGTAAAGCAATCCTTCTTAATAAAGTTGACAATTAGCTTCACTCAACGTTTTTAATAATGCACATTTAAAAAAAGTATTCATCTTACAAATTCTTCTGCAATCCAAACATACAATAGCTTGGAGAACAACATTTAGAAAACAAAAGCCAATGTAAAAAGACAGATTAAAACAACTAGAACGGTACAGGTTTTATTTATATGGCTCGGATTTTACAGTTTTTGTACTGCATCATCAATGACAGAAATCTGTTCCTTCAGCTGGCTCCATTGTTCTGGATTTAAAGAAATATCTTTTCTTCCGGGTTTCATTTCACCATCAGGATCCATCCAATATTCTCTAATATCCATTAGCACTTTCCCTTTAAAACCTTGAACGCTAAGGTACCTCATTTTCCCAATCTGAAACTTGTTATCATCTCTGCTGCTTCCGCTGTTTAGAAGATGACAGAGCTCTTGAAGTTTCACCTGTCTTTTGCTTCTTTATGGATTTTTCTGGAGCAACTTGCTTTTTCCTCTTTAACTTTTTGTCAACCTCACTGTCAGAATCACTGCCGGAAGAGCTTGAAGAAACAAGTTCCTTTGATTGAGGCATCGCTTCACTCAGCTCTAGCAGTCAAACACCCTCCTTCTTGTTCGCTCACGATTCCTCCCTGCCCTTCATTTTCTTTTTTTTTTCCTTTTTAAAATTTATTTATTACTATTATTATTATACTTTGAGTTCTAGGGTACATGTGCACAACATCCCTGCCCTTCATTTTCATCCCCTCCAAGGCCAAACTTCCTGCACGGGAGACCACCCTCACATTCCACGTCCTCCCTTCCCACTGCTGGCACTCTGCACACAGTGCTCTCCTGAAGGTCACCATGACCTCGAATCTGATCACCTCCCAAGCCCAAGGGGCCACTGCTCCATCGTTCCGCCTTCATCTCTGCATGATTGACGATGCCGACTGCCCGCTTCTCCTTGGACGTTCCTTTCTCCATTTACCTTTGACCCATCTCACTGATTGGTTTCTCCTTCCTCTCTTGCTCCTTAAACTTGCAAGACTTTCTCTAGGATTCCCTGCACCTTTCCTCATACTCTGTGACACACTGTGAGCCCCTCTAGCTCATCACGACTCCTACTAGGAAACCCGCTCCATCGGTGCCTCTAAGACCAGCCTATGCTTGTGGGGGGCCAGGCCTGCTCCCCAATTAGGTTGTCTCCATCTCCACAGCACAGGTGGTCACAGGCTCGAGCTCAACACGCCTCAGGGGCTGATGCACGGTGCCCGCTCACCCGCTCTGCCTTTCCCCATCTGCCAGGCGATGGCCTCTGCCAGCGCTCAGCTCAGTGCTGGCTGAGCCCCTCCAGTGTTCCCTTCTCGCCCTGGTGCCCACACTGTTGGCCAGGTGACACCAACAGAGCCACTGCCGCCATGGCCCGCGCCTCTCACCCTCTCCACTCCCACAGCTACAGCCGCCCCATGGCATGTCAACAACTTCCTTCTCGGCACCACAACAGCCTTTTCCTTTCTACCAATCCCAGCTGGAGCAGACCACACGCAGGCCGTGGCGTCCAGTCCCCGCCATGTCTGGGGAGCCCCTGGACCCACTGTCCTGTAGACACCAACTCACAGGAAATGGTCTCAGCCTCATTTGCCACAGCTCATGCCTGGAGTCCTAGTCTTGTCCTATCCATATGGGTTAGAAAGGTGCATTTCAGCACACACACACACACACACACACGTTCTTTTTTTTTTTTTTTTTTAGATAAGAGTCCCACTCTGTTGCCAGGCTGGAGTGCAGTGGCATGATCTCGGCTCACTGCAACCTCTGCCTCCCCGGTTAAAATGATTCTCTTGCCTCAGCCTCCCAAGTAGCTGGGATTACAGGTGCCCACCACCATACCAGGCTGATTTTTGTATTTTTAGTAGACACAGGGTTTCACCATGTTGGCCAGGCTGGTCTTGAACTCCTGATCTCAGGTGATCCACCTGCCTTGCCTCCCAAAGTGCTGGGATTACAGGCATGAGATACCATGCCCGGCCCACATTCTTTAATGTTACATGTTTTATATATGTGCATATATATACACGAATGCATGAGTATGCTCTTCACTCTTCTAAATACAAATAAATCCATTATTCAATATTTTCCCGTCGTCTATTCTGGAATTGAGGTTTCATTCATTTTTTCTTAAATCCAGGGCTTCATGAAGGGAAAGTGAAGTTTTTATAAGCTATTGTATGTGCCTTTTTTTAAAGAGTTGGAGGAGATGGCCTTTGAGAAGTTGAGGATTTTCTCCCAAATTCCTTTGTAGCCTGCAACAGACTGAATTCTGTTCCCTTAAAATTCACATATAAAGCTCTAATTCCCAGTGTGACCTCGTTGAGGACCGAGTCAGCCAGCCCTTGATCTTGGGCTTCCCAGGCTCCAGAACTATGAGAAATAACAGTCTGCTGTTTCAGTCACCCACCTATGGCACACTACGGCAGCCGGAGCTGACTCAGGGGTGGCTCTGGCCCTTGGTAATTGTGTGAGCTTAGGCGAGGCCCTCAGCCTCTCTAGACTCTTTTGTTTTCTCATCTATAACATAAGGACAAGGGTGAGTATCTGTCTTCATGAGTTGTTTTGTAGATCATGTCCAAGAAGTAAGCGAAGTGGTGAGGACTGGGTGAGGGAGAGAGAGCCCTCAACACAGGGAGAGCACCTGGTTGCAGGGGGAGCCTTCAGTACAAGAGATTCAGTCTGCCATCAAGTGGCTCTCCGCACTGTTGACCGTTCTCAATCATTGAAGACAGAGGAGGTGG
This sequence comes from Macaca nemestrina, assembly GCF_043159975.1. NCBI lineage: Eukaryota > Metazoa > Chordata > Mammalia > Primates > Cercopithecidae > Macaca > Macaca nemestrina. The sequence goes on along the minus strand of NC_092132.1, from coordinate 146,107,203 downwards.
GGCCCGGTGACTCATGCCTGTTATCCCAGCACTTTGGGAGGCCGAAGCAAGCAGATCACTTGAGGCCTGCAGTTCAAGACCAGCTGGGGCAACATGGTGAGTCTCCGTCTATACAAAAATACAAAAATTAGCCGGGCATAGTGGTGCACACCTGTAGTCCCAGCTACTGGGGAGGCTGAGGTGGAAGGATCACCTGAGCCCGAGAGTGAGCCATGGTCACACCACTGTATTTCAGCCTGGGCAACAGAGTGAGACCCTGTCTCAAAAAAAAAAAAAAAAAAAAAGAAAAAGAAAAAGAAAAAAAGAACGTGCGTGTGTGAGAATAAAGGAAAGCCAGAGTCATCAGCCGGTGTTTTCTGTTTCACTCTCACAAATCTCTGTGCAGACACCACGGTGACAGAGCTTCAGTCCATCTCTGCTCGCCTGGGGCAGAAGAGCAGGTGTGCCCTCACCTCCTGCCACGGCTCCTTTTATGTAGATTCCTCAGCGAATCCAGTAAGCCCTGCAGGCCACCTCCATGAATAGTTCTGTTATTTAAAGACCTTTTACTACCAAAGAAAGATGACAACAGCAAGTAACAGAGAGCTTTATTTTCATGTCGCTGCTCTAGCTTCATTCACCTGTTGTCAACAACCGGAGGGAGTTCTCCACAGCCCTTGATTCCTGAACTGTTCAACGTGTCAACAGTCACAAACACACTGACTTAAGGAGAAACAAGCAGCTCTTCTCTACAGACCACTGGGCACCCCAGGAAGGCGCAGCTCCCTGCTCCACCCCCGCCTCTTGGTGTCTGTGTCCAGCAGGAAGGACCCGGCAGGAGGCTGAATCCAAGCACTGCTCTCAGGTCACTCTATCCTCATCCCTGGATCCTCCAGGGGAAGAGAAAAAAAAAACAAAAAAAACAAAGAACCACCTGTTTTCCTGCTTTCCAAAATGGAGGGCCTTAACATCAACCAAAGTTACAAAACAAAAGCAAAACACAGGAGCTGGCTGGGAGCGGTGGCTTACACCTGTGGTCCCAACATTTCGGGAGGCCAAAGTGGGAGGACTGCCTGAGTTGCAGGAGTTCAAAACCAGCCTGGCCAATATGGCAAGACCCCATCTCTATAAAAAGTAAACAAAAATCAGCCAGGCATCACAGCACATGCCCGTAGTCCCATCTGCTCTGGAGGCTGAGGTGAAGACTGCTTGAGCCTAGGAGGGCAAGGCTGCGGTGAGCCAAGCTCATGCCACTGCACCCTAGCCTGGGAGACAGAGCAAGACCCTGTCTCAAAACAAAAACAAAAACAAAACCCCACATCACCTGCAAAGCCGTGCTGGGAGCTCAGCCATTTCCCACAGGCTTGCTTTTTCCTTGCCCCAGTGCCTTCTGGGAGGTTCTCCCCTTCCCCATCATCACGATTTCTCTCATCTTTCACTATGATGCAATTCAATAGGATGAATTCACTGAACTAGAAAAAGATAAAAAGAATCTAATCCTATGAAAACTCTGCTTTCAACATAACTCCAGGGAGGTGAATATTATAATCCTGGCACCCCGACATACACTACCCTCTGCACCCCATCCCTGCCTACATCCTCCTTTCTGGACACTTAGACGTCAGGTTCCCCAAGGGCCAGGTTCCAGGAAGAGCACCACGAGTTCCTTAGGAGAACTGGCGCTGCTCCGGCTCCTCTGACAACTGGGGCTGGCACTGTGGGCACCACCAGGTGACCCTCTGGAACCCACCTGGGGGCCCAAACGCCTCCTTCATGACCTGGTGGCCAGCAGGGCACTGTTCTTTCTGGTAGACCTGCGTGTGCTGCGGTCTGCCCTGGAACTTGCCCTGCAGCCAGGCTGTACTGAACTCCACCACGTGATCCACCAGGGCCTCCCGACGCGGGGCACTCAGGGCTGAACCCAGAGAAAGGGGATGGATCCCAGCTCTGTACAAGACTTCATTCTTAATGATGTTCCCTGAAATAAAGCAGGGGAGGGTAAGCGAAGGAGAAAGGACACATGGCACGATGAAACCATCCACAAAGTTAGCACGGCAGAAGTCAGCTCTTCCACGTCCTGTGGGACCCTGGGCAGGTCCGCGATCTCTGACTCCGCTTCTCTGTCTGTAAATTGGAGTTGACAATTCCTACCTTTAAGGTTGCTGTGAAGATGAAATGAAACTCATGCATGGCCCGTCATGGCAAATAGGCTATCAAAAAGGGGTCGGGCATCTGACTGCCTGCACTTGAATCCCAGCTCAAGCAGATCCTACCCACGTGACCCTGGCAAGCTCCTCAGTCTCAATTAGCTGCAGTTTCCTTATCTGTAAGGCAGGGATGGCTCACCTGGTTTTTGTGAGCAGTAAATGAGAATTCACTAAAAAACGCTGAGCACAGTGGCTGGTATGTAGAGTACTCAATAAATATTAACTGTTGTTATTATTTAAAATGTCGGCCTGGTGCCGTAGCTCATGTCTGTAATCCCAGCACTTTGAGAGGCAGAGGCGGGTGAATCACTTGAGGCCAGGAGTTCAAGACCAGCCTCGACAACATCGTGAACCCCATCTCTACCAAAAATACAAAAATTAGCCAGGCATGGTAGCACCTGCCTGTAATCCCAGCTACTCAGGTGGCTGAGGTATGAGAATCGCTTGAACTGGGAGGCAGAGGTTGCAGTAATCTGAGATTGTGCCACTGCACTCCAGCCTGGGCAACAGGGCGAGACTGTCTCAAAAAAAAATTTTTTTTTAATTAAAAACAAAATGTCAAGCATAGCTAGGCACAGTGGTTCATGCCTGTTATCCCAGCACTTCGGGAGGCAGAGGCAGGAGGATCGCTTGAGCCCACAAGTTGAAGACCAGCTGGGCAACATAGTGAGAGCCTGTCTCTACAAAAATTTTAAAAGTTAGTGAGACGTGGTGTCATGCACCTGTAGTCCCAGCTACTCAGGAGGCTGAGGTGGGAGGATCGCTTGAGCCACAGAGGTTGAGGCTGCAGTGGGTTGTGTCTATGCCACTGCACTCCGGCCTGGGCGACAGAGAGAGACCCTGTGTCAAAAAATAAAATAAAATGAAATACCAAGCATAATGCTCGTTATGTAGAAAGTGTTTGGGGAGGTGTTATCTTATGATTTTTCTACTCCTGCCTCATTCTCTGTGAAGCCAGCCTCGATCCCTCCTTCCAGAATCAGTAACTCTCTTTGGAATGTTCCAACCATACTCTTTCAGCTCCACCAGGCATTCATAGCAATCTTTCCTAACTCGCAGTGGACTGAGTCTGTGCTTGCTGGGACATTAAACAATGATCTCCTTAAGGAGAGATGGTGAGCGTGACAGAGGTCAAGTGAGTGTCTGTGTGTTTGGAGTGAGCAGGTGAAGGAAATTCTTGCTTTTTCCAAGAGCCTCATAGTCACACTCCTCATTACACACATCGATCTCTCCAGAATTCGTTGACAGAATACCTGGATTCACATCTCAGCTGCACCGTATACTAGAGATGCGTTCTCTGCTTCAGTTTCCTCATCTGAAGGAAGGGAAACCCACTATGACCATCCTATGGAACAGCACTAAGGACAAAAACATGTGCCTGGCACATCAGAGCTGCTTGGAAAACACTGGCCATTATTAATTACTACTGTTACTTTATTAGCTCTTGCCACATATACCCAAAAAGCCACTTCCGATGGCTCTTTGCTCCTGAGGGCACAGGGACTCCCATGGTCCTGACATGAAAATGCAAGGCTAGTGCCTGGTGCACCACCGGGCCTTCTCCGACCCTCGTGAGGGGAGGTGAGCAGGCAGCAAAGCCACATGTTGGATATGGAGGTGACTCTGTCACCACCAACTTGCCTGATTGCTTCAGCAGCCAATTTTGGGCACAATTATTCCCCTGCTGTGGGTAATAAGAATGGCACGCTCTCATAGTCCAGCTAATTAGCTGTCACATGTATTTTTGAAATTGTTCCTCTCTTCTCCCTATCCTGAAATGCTCACGGTTTCACTGCTCATGCCACTGCAATAGAGAGAGGGAAACTCTTCTTCACTCGTGTCTTGTAAGAACCCAGTGTAGACTGAGTCATCTCTGTGCATCCACCCAAGAGCAGCATCCTTTAGAACGTGCACTCACTCCTCTGGTAGTAGCCTGCACGACTTCAGTCCCTACAGATACGGGTCAGGCACCTCCTGTGTGCCAGGCACTGCACTGTGCTGTGGAGGGTACAGAGGTGCCCGAGACATGACCCTGCCCTTTAGGAGGCGATGTTCCAGCGCTGCTGGCAGAAGGCTCACAACTGATAACACAGTTAGGGTGTGGATTCTGAAGCCGAGAGACAAGCTAAAAACTGCCTGATCTAATACCCTCAGTCTAAAAACAAGGGAAGTAAAACAAAGGAGATTAAGCAAGTGGCACCTCAAGACCAACAGCACTGGCACAACTAGGGTGGGCCTCAGGTCTTGTGACTCCCACAGGAGCGACTTTTCCATGAAGCAAGTCTGTGGACTCACCCCTTTCCCATGAGTCATACCTAGCCCTGAGAAGTATCTCTGGTCCAGCAGTGTAATGCAGACAGGCTGCGCCTGGCCTAGAGCTTCTAAGGCTTGTCCTCGATGGAACTTCTCAGACAGGATGTCGCAGGCGGGTGTGACCACGGGGGAAGAGCTCCAAGACATCTGACAATTATAAAATGCCAGGAAGCCACCACCACCAAAGTACAGGACCAACCTGGGAAGAAAGAACAGGTCATATGTACACATCGCTGCCACAACATAGTCAGAGCACACTCTGTGGTCGGATCATACACACATCCCCACATCCCCACATCGTTACCATGATATAGTCACAGCACACTCTATGGTTGAATCATACACACATACACACATCCCCACACTGTTACCACGATATAGTCAGAGCACACTCTGTGGCTGGATCATACACACATCCCCACATCGTTACCACAATGTAGTCAGAGCACACTCTGTGGTCGGATCATACACACATACACACATCCCCACATCGTTACCATGATGTTGAGGTTGATATAGTCAGAGCACACTCTATGGTTGGATCATACACACATACACACATCCCTGACTTACAATGGTTCACTTTTAATTTTTGATTTTATAATGGTACAAAATCAATGCACACTCAGTAAAAGCCATACTTTGAGTACCTATAAAACCTTTCTTTTCAGTGCAGTATTCAGTAAATTACGTGAGATATTCAACATTTTATAAAACAAGCTTTGTGTTAGATGATTTTGCCCAACTGTAGGCTAATGTAATTGTTCTGAGCACATATAAGGTAGGTTAGGCTAAGCCAGGATGTTTGGTAGGCTAGGCATATTAGACGCATTTTTGACTTATAATTTTTTTTTGAGATGGAGTTTCATTCGCATCACCAGGCTGGAGTGCAGTGGCACTATCTTGGCTCACTGCAATCTCTGCCTCCTAGGTTCAGGCGATTCTCCTGCCTCAGCCTCCCGAGTAGCTGGGATTACAGGTGTATACCACCATACCTGGCTAATTTTTTGTACTTTTAGTAGAGATGGGGTTTCATCATGTTGGCCAGGCTGGTCTCAAACTCCTGACCTCAGGTGATCCACCTACCTCGGCCTCTAAAGTGCTGGGATTACAGGTGTGAGCCACCACACTTGACCTAATATTTTCAATATTCCATATATCCTTTCCATATAGAAAGGATATATAAAGCTAATTTTATTTATTTATTTATTTGGAGACAGGGTCTCGCTCTGTTGCCCAGGCTGGAGTGTAGTGGCACAATCACAGCCCACTGCAGTCTCAACCTCCCTGGCTCAAACTACCCTCCCACTTCAGCCTCCCAAGTAGCTGGGACTACAGGTATGCACCACCATACCTGGTTAATTTTATTTTTATTTTTTGTAGAAACAGGGTCTTGACTATGTTGCCCAGGCTGGTCTCTTACTCCTGGGCACAAGTGATCCTCCTGTCTCAGCCTCCCAAAGTGCTGGGATTACAGACAGGAGTCACTATGCCTGGCAAGCTAATATTATTTATTTCAAAGACCAACAAAGTAGATAAAACTCAGGCAAGCCTATTAAAGAAAAAAGAGACAAAGCAAAATAAATATAAAACATGTAAATGAGAAAAGAGACATAACCAGGTAAACAGAGATTTAAAAATAATGGCATGATGCACATTCACTCTATGGCAACATATCTGAAAACCTAGGGGTGAGCTTGCTTCGTGGAGAGCATTTCAATGCCTCCAGCTGGTGACTAATCCAGGACTCAGCAAAGGGCAGGCTCCTGATGATGAGAGGTTTGCTGGAGGTTCTAAGAAAACTTTCCTCATCTGAACTTCTAAAAATGATCTTCTCATCTTCTGGATTTTTCAGTGTAAATAAAATCCTGGAGCTGCAGTAGCCTTTTGCTGCTCGTCTAAGGACAAAACCAATGTGTGGAAAGTGCAAAGCCAGGAGAATCACATGAAGTCAGAACCTCAGAACTGCAACCCCAAAGCCCGCCCTCCTTCTGAACTTCCAGTCATGTGAGCCCAAAATCTCTGGACCACAGAAGCCCAAAGCATCCTATGGTACCTACATCATGCCACACAAAAAGACTACAGTTCTAAACATTTTTACAAGTTATAAAACTTCAGAAAATAGAAGTCATGTGACTTTCTCTGGGGGTAGAAGGGACCTTTTTTTTAGTAAAAGGGAAAGCCTATGAGCAACCAAGAAAAATACCCACCATTGACGACATACAAATTTCAAATCCCAAATGCCAACAGGCATCATAAGCTCAAAGGACAGAGGACAGACTTCAAACAATGCTGGCAACACATGTCACAAAAACAAACAGACTTTCGGTCCAAAGGCTTCAATAAATTGATAAGAAGTACACAAACAACCTAACATTCATGAGATTTCAGCTCACTAGCACTTTCCTAAGGCCATCAAATGTACAGCCCTAAGCATGTGCATTCCCTCTGAGCAGCAATTACTCCTCTGGAAATTGACACTGAGCATATGACCCTAAACCTAGAGTTTTATGCACAAAATGTTGATCTCAACATTCATAGATTAAAAACTGGGGCCAAGCATGGTGGCTCACGCCTGCAATCCCAGCATTTTGGGAGGCGGAGGCAGGCGGATCACTTGAGGCCAGGAGTTCCAGACCAGCCAGCCTGTCCAACATCATGCCACTGCACTCCAGCCTGGGCCAACAGAACAAGACTCCGTCTCAAAACAAACTAAGAAAACTCATCAAGCTGAACACTTAAGATCGGCATTCTATTGTATGTTAATTATATCTCAATAAAACATAAACACACAAACAGTATACTTAAAACTGGGAAAATCTTGTCCCTAAACTCAAAGCACACAAGTCAGGAGTCAGGCAGTAAAATGTTCTTCAGGGACAGTCCACTCTCAAGTGCCACATTTTTTGGGAAAATTCTCCCCATCTCCCAGCCACCTCTGGGTGCACAACCCTCTCCTGCGTGCAGACCACGGTCTACTTCCTGTCACTGGTAGATACAGAGGTGGCCTCTCTCCCCAAGACAGCAGGGCCGTGGGGGGCAGCCTGGACGTCCTCAGTGTGACCCCACTGCTTAAGTCCCAAACCCCATCAAGCAGGGCCCTATGACTATCAGAGCCCCTGAGAATCAGATGGCCACACCATTACCTCGGGGAAGGGTCCCTCCAGTCCCCCCTCTTGTTGGCTTTCTTGGCTCTGGAGAACTCGTTCACCCAAACGCTGCCAAACAAACCAAAGCTGACACGCAGCCACCTCCCAGCATCTCCTGCAGGGGCGTCTCCCTCCAAACACTCAGATTCATCCTCTCCCTGGGGGTTGAGCTCTGCAGACTGTGAGGATCCATCAGGCGTCTTTTGCCCACTGGGCTCCCCGGCCTGCTTTGGGTCCGCAGCCCCTTCCTTCTGCGCTTCTTTTTGTGGAGGCTCTGGCGGTGGGCTGCTGCCAGGGGCCTCCATTTCTTCATCTGGATCAAATCTAAGGAATAATTTCTTTCCATGGACCTAGAAAAAATGAACAGAGATCTAAGCCTTACAGACCCAGAGGGGAACGGGCGAATGCAGATATTTATCCTATAGCAAAGGTCTTCCTTCTCGCCCCTCGCAGGGAGCCTTCCCAAATGGAGTCTTGGGGTTCTGCCTTTTGCTCTTTTGCTCCAGTGGTGTGAGCAGTTCGCATGTGGTTTTCAAAGTGACTGGGAGCAAGTAGACTTGGTTGGCAGGAAACTGACCCATGCTAGATGGCAGGACCACCCTGGACAACCTGAGGGGAATCGCTCCCAATTTTTCCATGCAGTAGCTAAGAAATGAACATAAGCTGTCATTCCTTCATTCCATTCATAATACATTTTCTATGCCAGAAATAAGTAGTGCATGGGAATGCACACACAGAGCAGCTAAAGACAGCACACTATAAAACTGGGTACCCCACGCTACCCCCTCCACCAGTGCATTGGACTTAATAAGAAAACTGTAATCAATAAAAATTAGATAGTGAAACAAAAATTGACCAATGAATCAAATCACCACTGTAAAATGTACAAGGCAAAGGACCCACCTTACCTCACTGAAAAGGATTTCAGTAGAAGAAAATAAATACAGAAAATGTGTGTTAAAGGATGTTCTGGCTGCTTTGAGTTTATTTTCTTTTTTTTTTTTTCCAGATGGAATCTCGCCTAGACTGGAGTGCAGTGGCACCATCTTGGCTCACTGTAGCCCCCATCTCCTGGGTTCAAGCGATTCTCTTGCCTCAGCTTCCCAAGTAGCTGGGACTATAGGTGAACACCACCACACCCAGCTAATTTTTATTTATTTAGTAGAGACGGGGTCTCACCGCATTAGTAAGGTTGGTCTCGAACTCCTGACCTCAAGTGATCTGCCTGTCTTGGCCTCCCAAAGTGTTGGGATTCCAGGCATGAGCCACCACACCCAGCCTTTGCTTTGAGTTTATTTTCATGTTACACCTCCTGATATGCAGTATGTATGTCTAGATTCCAGGATGTGTCGGTTCTACACAGCCTGAAATTCGGGCTGTCTTTCAAAGAGTATAAGCCAAAGCATCTGGCATTAATACCGGAAACGCCTGTGTCACTTTTTTGACCGCTTACAGGTCTGTGCTTAAAGATCACTGTTCTGGGCCGGGCGCGGTGGCTCAAGCCTGTAATCCCAGCACTTTGGGAGGCCGAGGTGGGCGGATCACGAGGTCAGGAGATCGAGACCATCCTGGCTGACACAGTGAAACCCCGTCTCTACTAAAAAATACAAAAAAACTAGCCGGGCGAGGTGGCGGGCGCCTGTAGTCCCAGCTACTCGGGAGGCTGAGGCAGGAGAATGGCGTGAACCCGGGAGGCGGAGCTTGCAGTGAGCCAAGATCACGCCACTGCACTCCAGCCTGGGCGGCAGAGCGAGACTCTGTCTCAAAAAAAAAAAAAAAAAAAAGATCACTGTTCTGATACGATCTTTACTTGTTAATTAGCATACAAATTAATCTTGAAATCCTCTACACAAAAGAGCATTACCTTTCGAAATAATCCCAGAATAGCTTATCTGTAAATCTGAGCACAGATTGTTATTTGCTACGTATTAGAAATGGTTTAACTGACCTACATAAAAAAAAATTGAGCAAGGATTTAAGTGAGCATAATAGAATCTGCTGCAGAAAATATTTCTTGGTATAAATTCACCAATGTTGATATAATTCTGATGAAAATAACTGTCAAATGCCCATGATGATCAAAAGATTTACTAGGTCAATAATATCTAGGTCAAGATGTCCTCATACCCTCTCCAACTATGGCAATTTCTACTGTCCCTCTTTTAGGTTCCTGTGACATTGCAGCCACTTCAGTTCGCTAATCATTAATTAAGCTTATTCAATGTGCCTGGCAGTGTGCTAGGCTCCAAGGGCAAACAGATGAGTAAGGCTCTGCAATGGTTTGAATGTGTTCCCCAAAAAGTATGTGTCAGAAACTTCATCCCCAATGGAACAGTGGTAAGAGACGGCCCCTTTGAAATTAGGCCATAGGGCTCTGAGCTCCCGGATGGAATAATGCCCATTGCAAATGACACGGCAAGATGCCAATGCCATGCCCTTGGACTTTGCAGATTCCAGAACTGTGAGCTCTATAGACTTCTATTGTTTATAAATTACCCAGTCTCAAGTATTCTGTAATAGCAGCAAAAATAGATTACAACAATCTCCAATGTTCCCTTATCTGTAACATGGGTGAACTTTGAGGACTTTATACCAAGTGAAATAAGCCAGTCCAAAAAACTCCAAATACTGTATAACTGTATAATTCCACTGATATGAGGTAGCTGGGGGAGTACAATTCATAGAGACAGAAAGTAGAAAGGCGATTGCCAGGAGCTGCAGGAAGGGAGGAAAAGGAGAGTTAGTGTTCAACAGGTATGGCGTTTCAGCTTGGGGAGATAAAAAAGTTCAGGCAAACTGTTACACAACGTGAATATACTTAACATTACTGAACTATATACTTTAAAATGGTTAAGACAGTAAATTTTGTTATGTGTTTTTCATCACAATTTAAAAAAAAATTTAAAAGGCGGGTGGGCGCGGTGGCTCACGCCTGTAATCTCAGCACTTTGGGAGGCCAAGGCTGGCGGATCACGAGGTCAGTAGATCGAGACCATGGTGAAAGCCCGTCTCTACTAAAAATACAAAAAAATTAGCCGGGCGCTGTGACGGGCGCCTGTAGTCCCAGCTATTCGGGAGGCTGAGGCAGGAGAATGGTGTGAATCCGGGAGGTGGAGCTTGCAGTGAGCCGAGATTGCACCACTGCACTCCAGCCTGGGCGACAGAGCGAGACTCCATCTCAAAAAAAAAAAAAAAAAAAATTTAAAAGGCGGTGGGGGTGGGCGGGGGGACAAGTATGAAAACAGATACTACAAGAGCATGGAGAAAAGTGTGGGTAGGCCAGGCACAGTGGCTCATGCCTGTAATCCCTGCACTCTGGAAGCCAAGATAAGAGGATTGCCTGAGCCCAGGAGTTCGAGACCAGCCTGGGTAACAAAGTGAAACCCCCATCTGTACAAAAAAAAAGAAAAGAAAAGTGTGGGTAGAAGCAGAGGTAGCACACAGAAGAAGAGTCTACAGCATGAGGGGAAGCTGGCAGTTACCTGGGCTGGGCTTCACAAGAAGAGTGGAAGGCAGAGGAGACAGGGAGTCCCCAGCTGAGGGGACACACCTGAACGCAGAGGCGGAAACCCCATACTGGGAGGGGGAGCTCCTGGTCAGACACAGCAGCTAGGGCATGCGCTGTTAGCACTGCTCCCAACAAACCCGCTATAGGAACCAAAGAGCTCTAAACCCTCGGAGGTTTAGAGGGTTTAAATCAAGAGGAGCAGCAGACAGGAGATACAAATTCCCTCCAGAAGATGAGGAACAGGCACAGGAAGGGTAACTGACGAGGCAGAGCAGAGACCCCTGCTGCAGCAGAGGGGGACCCCAAGGAAGAGGCAACCCAGGGAACCTACCCACCCTGAACCCAGGTGAGCTGGAGATAGGCCCCAGGTGCTATGGCAAGAGGTTAAAAATGGAAGGATTAGTCCTCATACACTGCTGGAGGGACGATAAAATGGTGCACCTGCTTTGGAAAACACTACAGAAGACACTAAAAAAGTTAAACGTACTATATGGTCCAGCAATTTCACTCCTAGGAATAGTCTCAAGAGAAATGGAAACATATGTCTACACCAATGCTTGCACGTGAATGCCCACCGCAGCATTATCCATAGAAGTCAAAGAGTCGAAACAATCCGAATGTCCATCAACTGATGACCGGACATCACTGACTATAAAATGTATGATATGGTTTGGCTGTGTCCCCACCCAAATCTCATCTTGAATTTTAGCTCCTATAATTCCCATGTGTTGTTGGGGGGACCTGATGGGAGGTAACTGAATCATGGGGGTGGGTTTTTTCCCATGCTGTTCCCATGATAGTAAATCTTACAAGATCTGATGGTTTTATAAAGGGCAGTTCCCCTGCACATGCTCTCTCTTGCCTGCTGCCATGTAAGACATGCCTTTGCTTCTCCTTTGCCTTCCACCATGATTGTGAGGACTCCCCAGACATGTGGAACTGTGAGTCCATTAAAACTCTTCCCTTTATAAATTACCCAGTCTTGGTTATGTCTTTATCAGCAGCATGAGAACAGACTAATACTGTAAACTGGTATCCGGAGTGGGGCACTGCTGTAAAGACACCCCAAAATGTGGAAGCAACTTTGGAACTGGTTAACAGGCAGAGGTTGGAACAGTCTGGAGGGCTCAGAAGACAGGAAAATGTGGGAAAGTTTGGAACTTCCTAGAGACCTGTTGAATGGTTTTGATCAAAATGCTGACAGTGATATGGACAATAAGGCACAGGCTGAGGTGGTTTCAGACGGAGATGAGAAACTTGTTGGGAACTAGAGTAAAGGTGACTCTTGCTGTGCTAAGAGACTGGTGGCATTTTGCCCCTGCCCTAGAGATCTATGGAACTTTGAACTTGAGAGACATGATTATGGTATCTGGTGAAAGAAATTTCTTTCTTTTTTTTTTTTTTTTGAGACAGAGTCTTACCCTGTCGCCCAGGCTGGAGTGCAGTGGCATGATCTGGGCTCACTGCATCCTCTGCCTCCCAGATTCAAGTGATTCTCCTGCCTCAGCCTCCTGAGTAGCTGGGACTACAGGTGCCTGCCACCATGCCTGGCTAATTTTTGTATTTTTAGTAGAGACAGGGTTTCACCAGATTGGCCAGGCTGGTCTCAAACTCCTGACCTTGTGATCTGCCTGCCTCGGCCTCCCAAAGTGCTGGGATTATAGGCATGAGCCACCACGCCCAGCTGGTGAAAGAAATTTCTAAGTGGCAAAGCATTCAAGAGGAAGCAGAGCACAAAAGTTTGAAAAATTTGCAGCCTGATGATGCAGTAGAAAAGAAAAACCCATTTTCTGGGGAGAAATTCAAGCTGGCTGCAGAAATTTGCATAAGTAACTAGAAGTCAAATGCTAATCACCAAGCCAACAAAGAAAATGTCTCCACAGCATGTCAGAGACCTTCATGGCAGCCCCTCCCATGACAGGTCCAGATGCCTAGAAGGAAAAAATGGTTTCCTGGGCCAGGTCCAGGCCTCATTGCTGTATGCAGCCTAGGGGCTTGGTGCCCTGTGTCCCAGCCCCTCCAGCCATGGCTAAAAAGGGCCAATGCACAACCCAGGCTGCTGCTTCAGAGGGTACAAGCCCCAAGCCTTGGTGGTTTACATGTGGTGTTGAGCCTGCGGGTGCTCAGAAGTTAAGAATAGAGGTTTGGAAACCTTCACCTAGATTTCTGAGGATGTTGGAAACAACAGGATGTCCAGGCAGAGGTGTGCTGCAGGGGCAGAGCCCTCATTGAGAACCTCTACTAGGGCAGTGCAGAAGGAAAACACAGGGTTAGAGCCCCAGGGCAGAGTGCTCACTGGGGCACTGCCTAGTAGAGCTGTGAGAAGAGGGCCACTGTGCTCCAGACCCCAGAATGGTGCCAATGTAAAAGGGGCCAATGTACAACTCAGGCTGCTGCTTCAGAGGGTACAAGCCCCAAGCCTTGGCGGTGTACATGTGGTGTTGAGCCTGCGGGTGCTCAGAAGTTAAGAATGGAGGTTTGGGCCGGGCGCGGTGGCTCAAGCCTGTAATCCCAGCACTTTGGGAGGCCAAGACGGGCGGATCACGAGGTCAGGAGATCGAGACCATCTTGGCTAACACGGTGAAACCCCGTCTCTACTAAAAAAAAATACAAAAAACTAGCTGGGCGAGGTGGCGAGCGCCTGTAGTCCCAGCTACTCGGGAGGCTGAGGCAGGAGAATGGCGTAAACCCAGGAGGCGGAGCTTGCAGTGAGCAGAGGTCCGGCCACTGCACTCCAGCCTGGGTGACAGAGCGAGACTCCGTCTCAAAAAAAAAAAAAAAAAAAAAAAAAAAAAGAATGGAGGTTTGGGAACCTCCACCTAGATTTCTGAGGGTGTATGGAAACGCCTGGATGTCCAGGCAGAGGTGTATTGCAGGGGTGGAACCCTCATTGAGAACGTCTGCTAGGGCAGTGCAGAAGGGAAATGCGGGGTTAGAGCCCCGGAGCAGAGTTCCCACTGGGGCACTGCCTAGTAAAGCTATGAGAAGAGGGCCACTGTCCTCCAGACCTCAGAATGGTAGATCCACTGACAGCTTGCAGCCTGCTCTGGAAAACCCACAGACCCTCAATGCCAGCCTGTGAAAGCAGCCAGGATGAGGGACTGTACCCTACAAAGCCACAGAGGCAAAGCTGCCCAAGGTCGTGGGAGTCTACCTCTTACATCAGCGTGCCCTGGATGAGAGACATGGAGTCAAAGATCATTTTGGAGCTTTAAGATTTGACTGCCTTGCCGGATTTCAGACTCGCATGGGGCCTGTAGCTCCTTTGTTTTGGCCAATTTCTCCCATTTGAAACAGGTGTATTTACCCAATGCCTGTACCCCCATTGTATTTAGGAAGTAACTAACTTGCTTTTGATTTTACAGGCCCATAGGTGAAAGGAACTTGCCTTTTCTCAGATGAGACTTTGGACTGTGGCCTTTTAAATTAATGCTGAAATGAATTAAGACTTTTGGGGACTGTTGCGAAGGCATGATTGGTTGTGAAATGTGAGGACATGTGCTTTGGAAGGGGCTGGGGGTGGAATAATATGGTTTGGCTGTGTCCCCAAATCTCATTATAACTCCCATGATTCCCATGTGTTATGAGACGGACCCAGTGGGAGGTAATTGAATCATGGGGGCTGTTCTCGTGATAGTAAATAAGTTTTGAGATCTGATGGTTGTTTTTGTTTTTGTTTTTGTTTTTATTTTTAAGATGGAGTCTCGCTCTGCTGCCGAGGCTCGAGTGCAGTGGTGCGATCTCAGCTCACTGCAACCTCTGTCACCTGGGTTCAAGCAATTCTCCTGCCTCAGCCTCCCAAGTAGCTGAGATTACAGGTGCCTGCCACCATGCCCAGCTAATGTGTGCATCTTTAGTAGAGATGGGGTTTCAACATGTTGGCCACTCTGGTCCCAAACTCCTGACCTCAGGCGATCTGCCCACCTCTGCCTTCCAAAGTGCTGGGATTACAGGCATGAGCCACTGCACCTGGCCTGATGGTTTTATAAATGGTAATTCCCCTGCACAAGCTCTCCTGCCTTCCACCATGTAGGATGTGTCTTTGTTTCCCCTTCGCCTTCTGCCATAATTGCAAGGCCTCCCCAGCAACGCAGAACTGTGAGTCCGTTAAACCTCTTTCCTTAATAAATTACCCAGTCTTGGAAGGGGAGAGTGGAAGGAGCTTGTTTTCCAATGTTGCTCCTATACCACCCTGGACTGTTCCATTACCGGAGTGGAGGGGGAAACCCTGAGTTGTAGCAGTCGTTTTTTTCAGTCTGTTACGAGTAATCCAATACGACTCCTGATACAGAAAATGGAGAGCTGACAAGGAAAGGATGTGCCAGACAAACAGATGGCACAGGGTGGAGCCAAGCTCTCTCCTGCCTCATCAACTTGTCCTGCTCACTCTACCTCCATCAGCCTGCCTGTAACTGCTTCTCAAGCCTGAAATGCCCTTTCCTCCCTCTTCAGTCCACCAAAATCCTTCAGCCTTCAAGGCCCAACTCAAGTCCTACCTCCCGCGCATCATCTCCAGGCCACTGGGACCTCTTCCTATCAGGGCCATTACCTGGGCCTTCATCATGTGCTCTGCCCTCCCCATTTAGTGTAGCTTAATAGTGTGGCCTGCGTCGACACAGGCCCTATGTTCTCAATGCAATTCTAAGTTCCTAGCGTCAGGGATCCACCGACAGGGAGAAGCAGGGAAGGGCGCTCACTTCAAAGCACTGCCAGGCAGCCCCCAAGGTTCCCTGCAACCTTAGGTTCCCTGCAACATGGGCTTTTGCTTGGTTTACTGGGAAAGAAGCTCCCAGTCCCGTCTACAGGTTCCTTCACTGCACATCCATCTGTCCACCCACCCACTTGCGATATATTCTCTTACAGCCAGCTCTGCGGCAGACACCCTGGTAAGTGCTGGGGATCCAGAGACAAGAGACATAATCCTGCCCCTGCAAACCTCGCAGGACAGTGTGTACAAACAGGCCACAGTCCTGGAGGCCATGGGGTCCTGGGATCTCACCTTTTCCTTGCCAGCCACCTAAGTTTGTGCTAAGTACTCCCTTCTCCGAGCCTCAGTCTCCAAAGGAATCAACTATGGGTAAAGGGCTACAAGATCTCTTCCAGTTCTAACAAAAAACAGTTTTAAAACCTCTGTGTGTATGTGTTGCAGGGGTGGGGGGTGAGGGCAAGATGCAAGAAAGGGAACTAGTACTTATGGTGTGCCCATTATGTGCCAGGCATAAAGTCTACTTAAAACAATTTTAAGAGGTCAATGGCTTATCTCCATTCTACAATAGAAGAAAGAGCTAAGAGATGAACGTGCTTAAGAGCACACGGCTAAGCAGCAGCAGAGCTCATGAGTTCATCCGCAGGCACCGCCCCGTGCTTCCTATGTGCCAGCACTCAGCTAGGTGCTAGGGGCACAATACAGGCAAGGAGCAGCCCCTGCCCTCTGCATCTGTCCTCGCCCCTCAACAAGCAGAACAACGCAGTAAAAAGGGAAGGAGAACAGGGAGGAAGTACACGATGTCCTGGAGGCACAGAGATGGAGTCTCCTCCCCACGTAAAGCAGACAGGGCAGGCTTCTCTGAGGATGCAGTGGCCAAGTGGAAGCTGGAAGACCAGGAATAACCATTATAAACTGAGGGGACAGGGGCAGAGTTGGGAGAAAAAGGAAGAAGTGCTTGAGCAGGAGGCAGCAAGTCAAAACTACGGACAGAAAGACTAACAAGAGCTACAGGCAGTTCCGTCGATCAGAAGACAGGTTTGGGGCAGGATAAGAAGGCTAGAGAGGGAGGCAGGGGTCAGAAAACAGGGAGCCCCGTGAGCCCCTGGAAGGATGAGCTGCTTTTAACCTAGATCTGAAGGTTCTGCTCTTTTCTTTCTTTTTTTTTTTTTGACAGAGTCTCACTCTGTCACCCAGGCTGAAGTACAGTGGCACTATCTCGGCTCACTACAACCTCCGCCTCCCGGGTTCAAGCGATTCTCCTGCCTCAGCCTCCCGAGTAGTTGGGATTACAGGCGCCCACCACCACACCCAGCCAATTTTTGTATTTTTAATAGAGATGGGGTTTCACCATGTTGGCCAGGATGGTCTTGAACTCCTGACCTCGTGATCCGCCTGCCTCAGCCTCCCAAAGTGCTGGGATTACAGGCATGAGTCACCACACCTAGCCGGTTCTGCTCTTTCCTTAATTCTCCGCTGGCTCAGGGGAATTGAACACAGTTCCCAGCCAAAGGTGCCCATCAGCTGTGGCTGGAGAGAACAGAAGCATTCCAGACCCTCTGGAATCAGGGTCTCCAGCTCATGTACACATGTTCTTTACAGTTCTACAGTCCACAGCAAGATCTACTTCCGGCTGAGACACATGAGATTGAAAGACGGAGCTGCATGGAGTCCGAGCTTGGTGGTTCCGGACTCAGGGAAGTGACACCCTGAGACATGTGGGGATAGATCCTAGGGGAGGCGCAGGATGTGCGACAGAGCCAGCTCTTCAGAGGAGGACTGCCTCACCTGGGTGTCCTGGAGCCACAGAGACTGCAGGCCGGCAGGCTGTAGCTTCTTACTGCTGCCCCCTGTCTTGACCACCTGCTGGCCCACAAAGGGGGAGATCAAATGGTGAAATTTCCTCACCAACGGCCCTTCTGGCATCCCTGTGGGCAGAAATGGGCAAAAGAGGCCACGGATTTAGCTCATTTATCTCTAGCATCTCTAACCACGCCGCCATTTTTGCTGCCAACTAAATTTAAGAGCAAATATGGCCAAAAAGGGAGTGTGGCTGCAAGGGGGTCAGATCATAGAGAAGACCAGCTGCGGCAGGGTGTGGCAAACTTAGCAGTAAAGGCAGCCCCTCTTACCCTTCTTCATGCAGCAAACACTTATTAAGCACCAACAGTGTGCTAGGCAGCACATCATGGGCACCATCCACTTTATTCCTGAGTGGCCACTGCCACACCAGGAGCTGGCCCTTGTTACTTTTCGCCTGGACTGTGAGCCTCTAACACCTCCTGACTTTCTCTGCGCCCCCTCCTCCCGCTCTCAAAAAAAAACAGCCATTCTGACCCACTGCTGCTGCCTGATTTCCCACTTTTGAAGGGACTGGATACTGCCCTCCAGGACCACCGACCACTCACATGGGGGAGGTGTGCACGGGACGACCAATATGCGGACAGAGCTCAGAATCATAAGTGAGACTCCCAGCCATGTAGTTAAGCCCAGCTTAACTTCAGACAGTTATCTCTGATCACTGAGAAAAGCTGTGGTTCTGTTTTAATGACCATGCAGGGCTCCCAGGGCCACCTCTACTCTCCCTGCCCCAAATCATCCCCGTCCACTGAGAGCTGCCTACATAAGAGTCTGAGTGGTCTACACCTGGGCTGCTAGGGCAGAGGAGACCCCCAGTCTCAGCCAGGGCAGCTGCCTAACCACCTGTTCCTGCACCAGCCTCTTTATAAGTTATGATGAAAATCGAAAAGAACTAAGTAGATATCCGGCACATGGTAGCAATTATATTTCAGTGATCCTAAAAAACAGTTTAGAATACTTTTAAAATCTCAGAAAGGGGGATGGCTCACAATCTGAGCATTCTCATAGTTTCGGCAGCAACACATTCAATAACGTGCATCTTACACTCGCTGGTGCCGATTCACTGAGAGGTTCTATTTCCCCTCAGCAGGCTTTCGAGACACTCTACAGGGAATCCTCACACAACCTCCAGGCTGGAAGGAGACGTGCCAAACGCTGCTGACCATAACCAGTTGGAAGCCTGATCCTCTACTACGCGGAAGCTTCTGGAAAAGCCTTCGTCTGAAATGCACCAAGTCCTTAAAAGCTCTGGACACGTGGGCATGTTTCCTGTAGGGATTTTTATGGAGATGGACGGTGGGAAGCAAGCCGCCTCTGCAACAGCCTTGAAAGATGAAACGCGGGGCCGGAAGTGGTGGCTCACGGCTGTAATCCCAGCACTTTGGGAGGCCGAGGCGGGCGGATCACGACGTCAGGAGATCGAGACCATCCCGGCTAAGACGGTGAAACACCGTCTCTACTAAAAAAAATACAAAAAATTAGCCGGGCGTGGTAGCGGGCACCTGTAGTCCCAGCTACTCGGGAGGCTGAGGCAGGAGAATGGCATGAACCTGGGAGGCGGAGCTTGCAGTGAGCCGAGATCGCGCCACTGCACTCCAGCCTGCGCGACAGAGCGAGACTCCGCATCAAAAAAAAACAAAAAACAAAAAAACAAAAAAACAAACCAGATGAGACGCGGAAGGGGCTTCGAAGAGTCTGCGGATGCCGCGCCCCATCCTCGGGCCCTCCCTGCCCGCGGGCTACCGAGGAGCTCGAGGTTGGCTCTGCGCCAGCCAGGGAAGGGGAGGGGTGTCTTCGCCGTTCTCTTCCGAGTGCCCGAGGGGGGTCTAAGACCACTGCTTTCCCAACTCTGACTCGGTGTGTGGGGAGAGGGGCGCAAACGCGGGCCTGAGGGTCACTGGGGTCCTCCAGACGTGGGCAGCACCTCCGCAGGCTGCCGAGACGGAGGAGGGCCCCGCGCCCGCCCTCCCTTCCTGTCCCCTCCCGACTACTCCGCGAGGCCGCAGATCTACCGGAGAGCGGACGGCTGCACTCACCGGCTCCGGGTGGGTGGCACCTCGGCCTGACCCAGCACCGCTGCGCAGCCCGCACAGCCGCTCCAGCTGGGGGCGGAGATTTCCCGGGGAAGCGGCCCACAAAGGCTAAGTCCTCCTCGGGGACGCCCCTGTAGGTGGAGGTTGCGGGGCTCCTCCCCTAAGTGGGCGTGGACTCCGGCCTGAAGGCAGTGGCTGGGCTCGTAGCTACGCCCCGGGGTGCGCGCAGGCGCGGGGCTTATCCCCTGGAACGCGGGTCGAGGCTGCTCACTTGTGGGTGGGCGAGGGGTTCTGTCCCGGGGGTCTCTGGAGGCGGAGCTGCGTTACAGGGTCGGAAGTGAAAGCCGCGGTGGAAGAAGGGTGCAGGCTGAGACTAACATTGAAGAGATACTCTTTGGCGGAGGAGACAGTCTCGCTCTGTCGCCCAGGCTGGAGTGCAATGGCGCCATCTCGGCTCACTGCAACCTCGGCCTCCTGGGCTTAAGCGATTCTCCTGCGTCAGCCTCCCGAGTAGCTGGGCTTACTGGAGCCCGGCTAATTTTTATATTTTTAGTAGAGACCGGGTTTCACCATGTTGGCCAGGCTGGTCTTGAACTCCTAATCTCAGGTGATCCGCCCGCCTCGGCCTCCCAAAGTGCTGGGATTACAGGCGTGAGCCACCGCACCCGGCCCTTTTGGAACATTTCTTGTCTCAAGGAGACAGTTGTCGGGAAAAGTTAACCCTCTTAGCCAGTGGGTCGGAATGGGACAGCCTGGGTGTTCCCACAATGGCAAGCCTTTCGGTGGGTTGTGCTTTGCCTCCGAGCCTAATGAAGTATGGTGCAAGGGAAACAGGTGGTCAAGACTCTTGAAATGTTGAATGGGTGGGATTTTTTTGCTTTCTATTATTTGGATATTATTACTTGAATTTTTACTATAAGCAAATTTTGCTTAAAATATTTGTGTATTAAATTTTTTATTTCAAAGAATAAAAGATAAAACAATAGGCTGTTTAAAGATACATGTTTTCTTGTCTTTAGTTCTCGAAGGAGAACTCCCCAGCGCTTTCCAGGAAGTTGGGAGGAAAGTTTGAGGAACTCCCCAGCAGGTGTTCAGGAAGTAGGCTGGGGTGAAGTCACCATGGACCGTAGCTGAGGGGGCCCTGGGGAAGGACTTGGTCAGCACAGGGAGACAAGCCCAGCCCACCACCGTCAGAGACATAGTTGTGTCCTACTGATTGAGAGGGACGGTACAAGTGGCCTTCCCACAGGGGTCACCTACTGAACAGATTAGGGCAGGAGGTGAGGAGAGGGAGGCCTGGGGAGGCCTAGGGCATAAGGTTCTCATCTAGAAAGGCATCTGGAGGCAGAGGGGATGAGGTTGGAGGGTATGGGGTTTGCAGGAGGCATCCCTTGGAGAGCCTCTGGTCCCCCTCTTTCTATATCTAGCCTTTTCTGGAGAATAATGTCCCCACCCCTCCCAGGATGCCCCTGCTATAGATCAGGCTCACCACAATGGTAGCTTCTGGAACCCCTAGCTTCCCTTTCTGTAGACTGGCTGAACTGGGAGGGAAGCCATAGCCATAATTCTCACCTCACCTGGTGGAATGAATGCCTGGTGCCTAAAGGGGTTCTTCTGAGGCCAAGGGGCTATGCAATTGGAAATCAGATGATGATTATTGTTCATTGAGCACATACTATGTGCAAAACACTGTTGTGAGCGCTTTGCATATATTGCTTCATTATTAGTTTTGGGGATACAAGCAAGTCACAGTATCTCTGACTTTATTCATTAAATGGGATATCTATTAAATGGTGTTATAGAAATATTACAAAGCCACACTTCTCAAACTTCAATGTGCCTATGAATCCCTTGGGAACCTTGTTTAAATGCAGATTCTAAAGTCTATACCAGGCCCAAGATGTTGCCTTTCCAGCAAGCTGCTGGGTAATGCTGATGCTGTTGATCTAGGGGCCACATTTTTTTTTTTTTTTTTTTCTGTGATGGAGTTTCACTTTTGTTGCCCAGGCTGGAGTGCAATGGCGCGATCCCATCTCACTGCAACCTCTGCCTCCTGGGTTCAAGGGATTTTCCTGCCTCAGCCTCCCAGGTAGCTAGGATTACAGGTGCGTACAAGCATGCCCAGCTAATTTTTGTATTTTTAGTAGAGACGGGGTTTCTCCAGGTTGGCCAGGCTGGTCTCGAACTCCTGACCTCAGGTGATCCTCCCATCTTGGCCTCCCAAAGTGTTGGGATTACAGGCTTGAGCTGCCGCGCCCGGCCCTAGGGGCTACATTTTGACAAGCAGCAAGAATTTAGAGCACAGCGATTGGTAGACACTCAACAAATTGAGTGAATGATTCAATTCATCCATGTTGAGTGAATGATTAAATGAGATATTAGCTAGGAAACACACACAAACTGTAAGTACATGCAAGTGCTGTGCAAGCATATGCAATCATCATTATAAGGCAAAAAGGCTGAATAATCTGCCTGGAAAAGGCCAGCCTGGAAGAGTGACTCCACAGAGGAGTGGCTAGAAACCTGCTCCCATACCAGGCTGCCTGGGTCCACGACCCACCACTCAGCTGGGAGAGCCTGGGCAAGCAACTCACCCTTTCTGTATCTCAGTTTCTTCATCTGCAAATAATGACTTCACTGATTTATTATTTATTTATATATTTATTGAGGCAGAGTCTCAGTCTGTTGCCCAGGCTGGAGTATAGTGGTGCGATCTCGGCTTACTGCAACCTCCGTCTCCCAGGTTCAAGTGATTCTCCTGCCTCTGCCTCCCAAGTAGCAGGGATTACAGGCACCTGCTACCACATGCTGCTAATTTTTGTATTTTTAGTAGAGATGGGGTTTCATCATGTTGGCCAGACTGGTCTCGAACTCCTGATCTCAGGTGATATGCCCCCTCCTCAGGCACCCAAAGTGCTGGGATTACAGACCTGAGCCACCACACCTGGCCCCTGTGGGATTTCTTGAAATGATTCACCTCCATCACTGCACTGGGTCTGGTCACTGCACTGGGTCTCCAGCACTGGATCTGGTATATAGCAATCACTAAATGTTTTAGTAATTATTCTTTGTATTATTATTATTAGTAGTAGTAGTAGTATTTGTCTGCCTCCTGGAGTGGGGCAACCTCCAAGCCCACTGAAGTGCGCCTCAGCTCGGAAAGGATCGGCGCCCAGCTTTCTAAGAGGCGTGGAACCCATTGCTCCCCCTGCCTTTGTGTCCTTATTTTTTTCCAACAGAGCTAGAGTTGTAATGCACATGAAAATAGATTAAAATACAGGCGCCCCAAAGAATGCAAGGAAGGGAGTGAAAGAGAAAAAACACTAGGATCCTGTAAGGGACTGAACTGCTGCTGCGAGTTTGGGGATTCTGAAGCACACCGGGAGGGTCCATATGGCTCTAGGAGTCATGGGAGCAGGGGCTGAGCGAGATTCTGGAGGTTCTTCCAGTTGCCCCTCTTTTGGGGTATGTGGCCGTGGACAGTAAGCCCTATTCCCCGATGTCTCTAGGTCTTTCTTTCATTACGTGTAAGTTGGGAGAATTTGGAACCAAGGATTCTCCTCAACTTCTAGAAAGACACTGAAGGACTTCCTCTTGGACTGCCTTCTAATCCCAGACTGGGCAGGGCTTCCCGGCTTGTAGATTTCCACTGTTTAGGAGACGCAAGAGTGGGGTATAAAAGCCCGGATTCAGGAGTGAAATAGATGTTGTTTGAACCCTGATTAGCACGTACTAGCTCTGTGACCTTCAACAAGCGACTTAAAATCCGTGGGCCATATCTTTTTTGTGTGCAAAACGTGAGTGGGGGAATATGGAAGTGTTTCCTGCGGCTGTCGAAAGCTGCTAGCAGCGTTTGACATGCAGTCGTGTTCAATAAGCAGCAGGTGATTTTTGCTGGCAGCATTTCGGGGCTGCTTACGGATTGACGGCTGGAAAACTCAGGCTGCAGTGGAAGCTGAAAGGGAGAACACGTGCGCCCCCACATGGTAGGCGCATTAACTGCAAGGGCGTACCCTAGGTCGGTCCCATGGCCTTCCATTGCGGGTGGTTGGTCAATGAATACACCAGCTCTATGGATTGGGGCAAGTTCCCTTGACTGAGAGACAAAAGGGTTTGAACCAGATGGTCTCGAGACTCGACATGATTTGTAAATGAGTCAGGCACGGTATCTCAATCTGGGCTTCCTTTCCTTAGCAGAGTTCAGTTTTCTTTGTTCCATTCAGTCTCTCAGGCCAGCTGTTGGAAACTTAGGGGTGCTAACTGCCCAATCACTAGCAGTTTGTCTTCTGGAAGAAGTTTAGTTTCCAAGGCTACTTTGAGGAACAATGCTCTTTGGATGTATAATTCTGGAACCTTTTTTTTTGAGACAGAGTCTCACTCTGTTGCCAGGCTGGAGTGCAGTGGTGCAGCCTCTGCTCACTGCAACCTCTGCCTCCTGGGTTCAAGCAATTCTCCTGCCTCAGCCTCCCAAGTAGCTGAGATTACAGGCACGCGCCACCAGGCCCAAGCTGATTTTTGTATTTTTAGTAAAGATGGGGTTTCACCATGTTAGCCAGGCTGGTGTTGAACTCCTGACCTCGTGATCTGCCTGCCTCGGCCTCCCAAAGTGCTAGGATTACAGGCATGAGCCACCGCACCCAGCCTCTTGGAACCATTTTTTTAAAAACCTTATTAATTGGGACACAATGACGACACTGCTTTCCATTTGAGACTCAAGACATCAATGTTTGTTTGTTTGTTTGTTTGTTTATTTATTTATTTATTGTTTTTGAGACAGAGTCTCGCACTATTGCCCAGGTTGGAGTGCAATGGCGTGATCTTGGCTCACTGCAACCTCTGCCTCCTGGGTTCAAACAATTCCCCTGCCTCGGCCTCCCAAGGAGCTGGGATTACAGGCGCCCGCCACCACGCCCAGCTAATTTTTTGTATTTTTAGTAGAGATGGGGTTCCACCATGTTGGCCATGACTGGTCTCAAACTCCTGACCTCAGGTGATCCACCCGCCTCAGCCTCCCAAAGTGCTGGGATTACAGGTGTGAGCCACCGCACTTGGCCAAGACATCAATCTTGAGTCTCCAGAAAGAGCAGTTTCAAATCTTGGGGCCCTGAGCTGTCATCTGTACCAATGAGAGTGTGTGAGGCCCAGAGAGAGAGGTGAGTCATTTTCCTACAATTTGTGATTCCATACCTGCTGGTCCAGTCTTGGACACCTGAAGCTGCCCAGGCCAAACCATTTTGCAGATGAGGATGCTGAGGTCAGAGCAGTCGGGTGAATGGCCCAACAGCACGCAGCCAGCCCATGACCAAACTTGAGCCGGAAGGCAGGTCTCAGAATTCTCCGTTGTGGGCACTTCCAGTCCCGTCCTTTTTTTTGAGGAGGCAGAAGCGCAGGTGTCTATTGATACAGGGTCCTTCCAGGTGTGTGTGTGTGGCAGTGGCCCCTTCTGGAGGCCCCAGGACCCAGAGGAACCCACAAGCCATTGAAAACCATCAGAAAGCATCTAAGTAACCACCCATTTATTATCTGTCACAAGGCCACAAAGGAAACTAAATGGAATGTCTTTGCCTTCGGCGGGAACACAGCTTGGTGTACTGACTCTCTGGTACTTGTTAGCAGAGATGAACAGTTAGGGTTTTGGTTTGTTTGTTTGTTTGTTTATTTTGAGATGGAGTTTCTTTCTGTCAGCCAGGCTGGAATGCAGTGGTGGGATCTCGGCTCACTGCAACCTCCATCTCCCAAGTTCAAAGGATTCTCCTGCCTCAGCCTCCCAAGTAGCTGGGATTACAGGCGCCTGCCACCATCCCCAGCTAATTTTTGTATTTTTGGTAGAGATGAGGTCTCATCACACTGGCCAGGCTGGTCTCAAACTCCTGATCTCAAATGATCCCCCTGCCTCGGCCTCCTAAAGTGCTGGGATTACAGGCGTGAGCCACTGCGCCTGGCTTGTTCATTTTTAAATTGAGGTATAATTTTCATGCAGTTGTTTTTGATCTATGAAAAATGAGGAAAACCCCAAATGATTAGTTAAAACTACTTCAAAACATGAGACCTGTGCAGGGTGTGGTGGCTCACACCTCTAATCCCAGCACTTTGGGAGGCCGAGGTGGGCAGACCACTTAAGGCCAGGAATTTGAGGCCAGCCTGGGCAACATAGTGAAACCCTGTCTCTACTAAAAATACAAAAACATTAGCCAAATGTGGTGGTGGCACACATCTGTAGTCCCAGCTGCTCAGGAGGCTGAGGTGGGAGGATCACTTGAGCCTGGGAGGTGGAGGCTGCACTGAGCTGTGATTGCACCACTGCACTCCAGCCTGGAGGACAGAGCAAGACTCTCAAAAATAAAAACAAAACCAAAAATGGGGCCCATGGCAGGGGTGAGAGTGGGTAAAGGGGACTCTGCTGGTGGGAAGACTGGAAGCCACTCTGAGGAACCCCAAGGAAAGGTATACAATGGATGACTGTGGAGGATATCCCAGAGGATTCCAGCCCAGAGTCTTCAGCAGGGCCCGGGCCCCTCAGAGGCTATAGCGGAAAAGCATGTTAGGGGCACTCTGGACCCATTGATTTGCTCAGCAGAGCCCTGGCCTCGTTAGGGTTCCGTGGTTTCAGTGTTTACTGACCACATCTATCCTCCATCCCGGCTTAACCATTTTAGATCATCAAGAACCCTAGAAGTAATGGATATTTTCCATTTTTATTAAGTTCTCAAGGAAAAGGACAGAGGAGGAACAATAAATCTCAGTTTTTATTATTATTATTATTATTTATTTTTTGAGATGGAGTTTCAGTCTTATTGCCCAGGCTGGAGTGCAATGGCGCAATCTCGGGTCACTGCAACCTCCGCCTCCTGGGTTCAGGAAATTCTTTGGCCTCAGCCCTCCAAGTAGCTGGGATTACAGGCGCCCACCACTGCACCCGGCTAATTTTTTGTTTTCTTAGTAGAGATGGGCTTTCGCCATGTTAGCCAGGCAGGTACCAAACTCCTGACCTCAGGTGATCCACCCGCCTCCGCCTCCAAAAGTGCTGGGATTACAGGAGTGAGCCACCACGCCCAGCCATTGTTTTTTTTTTTTTTTTTAACATCTCTAATTACGACTCACTTTCAGCAAATTCATCTTGAAGAGGGAGCACAAGAGACTATGGTATCTTTCTTGTACAAACATTATGCTAATATTGTTCACTAGTATTGTCCATAGTATTGAGCTGCTTCTGAATTAACTCCATATGTCAGTCATTCACTGATTAGGAAGCTGTGACTGGTTCAGTTGACTTGAAAAGTGATTAGAACTGGTGCATCCTGTTGCAAACTGCTTATAGATCCAGTGGGGTGTGGTCTGTGTGTGTTTCTGTGTCAGAGGGAGGGAGAGGGAAAGAAGTTTATCAGGCAGAGAACAGCAGCCACAGCTATAGGATGGAAGACAGTCATCCCAGAGGGAACGGAGTGAGTGTGAGTGTATGAGAAGTGCCTCATTTATCACTCATCTTGGGACGGGAGAAGCCCCCGTTTTGTGCTCATCTGAAAAGCCCTGAGCTGGAGCTTGCGGTCATGAGCACCAGTGTCTCACAGGCTTTTTTGGTTCTTGTATTCTGGTTAACTTGGAGCACATCTGTGCCATCAGTGCTTTCTGCAAAACTAACCCCCGCCACCCCCGGGTTTTAGCCAGAGGAGTGAGCTGGCAGTGCATAGACCAGAAAAAAGAATGGACTTTGAAAAATGAGGTCTGTTTTACTATCATCTTCACTTTGATGATTTTATTCTTGTTCTCAGCCTTTTTGCAAATGCCACTGCCACTGCTATCTGGAGGAGCAATATGAAAGTCACACTGGAGTCCGAGCTTATAGAGCAGCACCATGTCCCTGGAGGATAAGGGAAAGGGCCTCAGTGACTGAAATGAGAGCAACAGTGTAAAGTGGCAGACAGACCACAGAAGGAGGTTCCTGGAGATGCCGCTTCTCAAGCTAAGCCTCGCAGGCATGACGCATACTTGTGTTGTTACAGGGAGATGGAACATTTGTGCTCCAGCTTCAAGCAAGCAAGGCAAGGATGCAGTCTGAAGAATAGGTGCCAATGTCACAAAATGATAAAACAATTAAACCAAAACCAGAACACCCAGTCCCACTCCGAAAGAAAGAGCTTTCCGAATGGCTGTGTCCCATGCACTCAGTCCACGAGTGAGAGCTGGGGGCTCTGCAGTGGGTGGCTTGTCCTAATACTCCCCACCCCTGGCTCCATTTGGTACATATTCAGAGACTGTAAACTTATTATTTTGAGACGAAGTTTCGCTCTTGTTGCCCAGGCT
This sequence comes from Macaca nemestrina, assembly GCF_043159975.1. Taxonomy (NCBI): domain Eukaryota; kingdom Metazoa; phylum Chordata; class Mammalia; order Primates; family Cercopithecidae; genus Macaca; species Macaca nemestrina. The sequence continues at coordinate 146,079,148 of NC_092132.1, read as the reverse complement.
GGAGTGCAATGGTGAGATCTCAGTTCACTGCACCCTCTGCCTCCTGGGTTCAAGCGATTCTCCTCCCTCAGCTTCCTGAGTAGCTGGATTACAGGCATGCACCACCATGCCTGGCTAATTTTGTATTTTTAGTAGAGACGGGGTTTCTCCATGTTGGTCAGGCTGGTCTCAAACCCCCAACCTCAGGTGATCCACCCACCCCAGCCTCCTAAAGTGCTGGGATTACAGGCATGAGCCACTGCACCCAGCCTAAACTTATTTTCATTACTGTTAAGCCAAACACAATCACAGCATAATCACAGCTAAAATTAACTTTGTTACTGCTCACCTATCTTAGAGGCATTTAAAAGTCTAATTTTAAAGATAAATGCGCTCCTTGTTAAAAGACTTGATGTGGGTTTCAAAAGGTTTTGTTTGTTGTTTGAGACAGAGTCTTGCTCTGTTACCCAAGCTTAAGTGTAAGTGGCATGAGCTCAGCTCACTGCAGTCTTGACCTCCTGGGCTCAAGTGATCCTCCCACAACCTTCTGAGTAGCTGGGATCACAGGGGCATGCCACCATACCTGGCTAATTTTGTAATTTTTTGTAGAGATGGGGTCCCCCTACATTGCCCAGGTTTGTCTCAACTTCTCAGGCTCAAGCAATCCTCCTGCCTTGGCCTCCCAAAATGCTGGGATTACAGGGGTGAGCCACCGCGCCCGGCCCCACTCCACATACTTTTAAGATGAAGTGGTTAAGCACCCCTGTGGCCTAAGGAGGTGAAGACAAATGGATAAAGGAGAGGAAGTGCCGCCTTCTCTCTCATTCTTGTGAGGCATCATTTGCCCCTTAGCCTGTTCGGATCAAACCATAAAATGGCAAGAGCTCCTTGTCCTAGAGGGACCCAGTTTTAAGTCGGAAGTGGCTAGAGAGAACATTTTCTTCCAGGTAGGCGGAGTCTCATGCTCCAGACCCTGTTGTCTGGAGGGCTCTAAAAATGCCCTCAGATGGTTGGGAGTGGTGACCCATGCCTCTAATCCCAGGATTTTGGGAGGCCGAGGCGGGAGAATTGCTTGAGCCCAGGAGTTTAAGACCAGCCTCGGCAACAAAGCAAGATCCCATCTCTACAAAATAAAAATTAGCTGGGCATGGTGGTGTGCATCTGTGGTCCCAGCTACTGAAGAGACAGGCAGGTGGATCGTTCGAGCCAAGTAGGTCCATGATGGCACACAGCACTCCAGCCTGAGCAACAGAGCAAGGCCCTGTCTCAATAAATCAATAAATACATTGAGCGACTTTTGTTGGACCACAAGGAACTTTGTTTATGGATAGGTACAACTGTCTCCTAGGAAATTAAAGCCCAGCGGTGACACCCATCTAATGTCTGACATTAGCAGGGCTGGGATGAGTGTTCTTTTCAGGATCCACTGCTACCAAAAGAGGGAGCCTTAGCCAATGGCCAAAAAGAAAGGAAGCAGCCATGAGTGGGTCAGTGGATCCATGGCCTCAAGATTCCCTGGAGAGAACAGCAGTGCTGAACCTCCCAGTGAAGACCACTGAGGGAAGAGGAGGGAAAGAGGAATACAGATAAATTTATTAGTTAAATACTGATTTTACAGCCATTTCACCTTAAGACAATGTTAACAGGTTTGTGGGTTAGGGAGGGTATACGAGGGGGCCTTTGGAAGAAAACAATGTAAATGATGATTAAAACAGAATCTTGGTTCAAAGGTATTCTCTGCTATAGCCAGTAGGATTTTGGAGTGAGGGGGCTGGGCGTGTGGGGAGGCGTAGTAATGCCACAGTCAGCTACAGCTCTGCTGAGAAAGAGGAAGGAGTCTCCATGAGCTCCAGCGTCAGGGGCGGAAACTGAGCAATGTGCAGAGGAGAAAGCAGCGGATCCTGGAGCAGCTCAGAGTCGGAGGCTCCCTCCAGGCCCCCTGCCATGTCTTAGCAGTCATTTTCTTTCCGTGACTTGTGTCGTGTTGTGTTTGTTTGCTTTGAATTCGCGTTGCAGAATCTCTGGCTTTTCGCCTCCTGGACAAAAGACTTCTGCCGAGGCGAGGCTGCAGGTCCGGAGGGACTCCGGCTGCCATCGGACCAAGGGCCAGGAGGAGCAGACAGCAGGTGGGTCAGCCTTTGGGACACTCCTGCCCCCCCAAGCAGGACTCTGTCCACTTACACTCTCCCCGGAAGGATCTCGAGGCCTGGCTGAGTGTTTGCCAGACCGGCTTGAGCAGCAGAACGTTTTGTTCTTACTCAGAACCCCTCTGTGTGTGACAGGGTGAATGAAGGGCCTGCAGGGAACTCGAGGGGGGCCGTTTGGCTAAGCTCCCCAGCTCTGGTTTTGCCAGGGGAGGGACATGTACAAGCTGCAGGCAGAGCTGAATCACTCAGAGCAGGAAGAGGGACTTTTATTTTGAGAGACGTTGGAAGTGAAGGAGCAAAGGCCCGCAGCAGGGGAAGGTGCCTGGGGGAGAAGTTGCCAGCTGCAGTGGATGAGGCTGCGCTCTGTGGCGGGTGCAGTGCTCCTCTAGCTCCCCAGGGAAGTGTTCGGTCACTTCTGTCACATCCCACAGTTGTGGAGTCAGATTTGGTATTGGGGATGCAGGGCGGTGCCGTTTCTCAAGCGGATGGATGGGGCAGGGGCCTCTCCCCAGGGGACCGTCCATCCAGGAACATGGCAAACAGATGCCGTCATTCGGGCTGGAGCAGGGGTCCCAGGGCCCAGCCCTCCGCTTGTTCTCAGATCCCCGGTGCTGGAAACACAATGCGAAACCCACCGTCTAGGCCACAGCGGTGAACACAGGGGACAAGGACATCCTGGGAAAGAACTCTCCAACTCACAGGGAGAGGCAGCGTGCTCGTGCTGCAGGCTGGGCTCCCTCCAGTCCCACCACCGTATACAGGCATCCGAGAAAATCCAACACCCGCTTCCCCTGACCAGATCGTCAACTTCAAGTTTCTTCCCAGTTGTTGTTCTGGAGTCATTCCCAGGCAGAGGAGGCCGGCCCCTGGGAGCCCAGGGCCTCCTTCTTCCCAGTCCTCCACGTCCCAGGTCTGTGCAGGAATTTGAGGAGGGAAGAGGGAAGATTACGCAGTGATTATGTCCCCGTGACTGTCAGCCAAGACCAGGCTGTTCCAAGAGTCCTGCTTGGAGCTGGTCTGTGGAGACTGGCTGACGGGAGACACATAGCCTTGTGGGGAGAGCTTCAGGGCCGAGAGGACCGGGTGGAGGGAGGGCCCGTGGCCAGACATCGCGCTGACCGAGAACGTCTGAAAAGCAGAAAGCACACGATGAGGCCCATGGAGACACTCCTGAGGTAGGGGAGGGTGCCCTACTATGCAGATGTCACCAGGATGGCTCCCGCCCTCAGGAAGGGACCAAGGAGCACGTCTCTCTGTTTCTCCTGATCCCGGTGATCTGGGCACAAAGGGTCTGGGTGATGCATCAGCTGCTTCTGAGCACAGTATACAACCAGGGCGAGAACCCGGTGGGCCTGTGGATACTGTGGTTGCCCAGAAGGCTCTGATGGTTACAGGAGACACTTTCTATCATCCTATCACTACCACATCCACTTTCCAACAGAGAAGCCGTCCACCCGGCCCAGAAGGGGCTCCTGCTGCCCCTGGTTCTGTGGGATCAGGTTCTCCCAGGCAATAAGAAGCTCATTAAGACACAGCCTCTCTCAGTTAAGAGCAGAGGCAAGATTAACAGCAGCGGCTGGTCAGAGGAGACTGTGGTCAAGCTTGGTGCGTCCTGGTCCCAAGAGAGGGAACTGCAGAGGGGACGAGGCAGGGAAGCTGAGATGCCATCATCCTCCACAAGAGGGAACTTGGGTTGCCCCGGGTGTCCCCTGACACACGTGCAGAGCTGGGCCTCATGAAAGTGGCATCCTGCCTGTGACCTCCCACCAGCCTGCCCCCCCTGCCCTCTGCAGGATGCAGGCCTTTCCCCATGCCAGCTTCCTCCTCCTTCCCCACCCTCTCCTGTTGAAGTCTCACCTCCCTGCACATAGGAGACATTGCCTAGAGAAGCCCTGCTCTGCCTCCCACAGCGGGAGCACGCCTCCCCTTGCCCCAGCAGGCAGTCTCATTCAGGCTGTCCTTGTGTGTTGTTTTCCTCCCCTGCCACCCATGCTGTATGCCAGCCCCGGACTCCCCTCTCTTTGTTTCCAAAGATAGTGGCATAGAGGAGCTGTTAAAAAATTGTGAGTCATAATCGTGTCCACACCACCATAGCTTGACAAGATGTCCTGAAATACAGCCGGATGCAGATGCCCCTAGCCTCGAGGGGCCCTGAGGGCACCACGCAGCTCAAAGGCTGGAGCTTCCTAGCCCACAGGGTAGCTCACTGCTTGCACCTGTGAGGCCTGGCTGCAAGTCCCACCCAAGACTAGGCTGGCCCCTGGGACTCTGCAATCGGCCTCCCCACAAACAGCCCTGGCGCCCCACCCGTGACGTGTACCTGGGACACGGAGCTGCTGTGCCCGTAGTGAGATGACAGGCCGGGCTCTGTCTTGATGGGGCGCATCTCCTCGCTGCTGCTGGTGGTGGCGCTGCTGGAGTTGCTGGAAGCGCCGCTGGCGGGAGGAAGGCTCTCACTGCCTGTAGGACCTGGAATGAAGCAGAGTCGCACACCCAAATCAGCGGCAGGGACCAGTAAACAGCCGGCAGCCTGTGAGACAGCGCGGATGGGTCTGAGCTAATGGCTTTCTCTACATTTGTCAGGGAGAGCAGCAGGGGTCCTTACAGTGGACAGTTACAGTTCTCACAGGGATGGCTTCTTCCCCCTAGCTCATCGCAAACCCTTGAGGCCACATGGGTTTCAGGATTCAAAACTTTTAAAAACAATTCTTCCTCATTCAACTTGAAGATTCAAATTTTTAAAAGTCCAAATACTGTGTATTATAGAATACCTCCCGCAGGGCCTGAGATAATGCCCTATAATTAAATACATTAATATCCCCACAGCAAAACATGTGAATATCATACTGAATGGGGTAAACAGAGACCATCAACAGCCTTGTGTCTGTTCAAAATAGGTTTTGCTGCCAAATCTAGCTTCCCGGATTTGGAATTTTGGACCGGGGATGGTGCACTGGAGCCGAATGTCTTCTCTACCTGTGATTGCTACGTGAGAGGAAATAAGGTTACCCAGGGCACGTAGGGTACTTGGCAGCAGTAGGGAAGCAGGAGGAGAGGTGGAAGACCACAGGTGTGAGACACTGAAAATTCCGGTAGGAAATATGCCTGCCAGAAGGGGCAAGCCGTGGTTGAATCTAGAAAAGTAGAACTTTGATCATGCCCTTGGTAGTGGAAAGGGCCAATTTATCTGACTCTGTCATGCCTTAGGTTAGAAGGTACATTTTCCATCAGATCAGCCAATTGATTTTCTCTGTGACTGCAGCACTGACCAGTCCAATCTTTAACTGGGTAGCCATGCTGAGTGGGGAATGTTTTGGTAGGGAACATAAATGTATTAAAGAACAGCCCTTGTTCTTTCATAAATTTATATATAATTTAATAAATATAATTTAAATTTAATAAATATTTGATAAATTTATTTACTAAAAATAAATTTTAAAAGAACAGCCTCTGTTCTTTTTTTTTTTTTTTTTAGAGATGGGGTCTTGCTCTGCTCTCCAGGTTGGAGTACAGTGGCACAATCACAGGTCACTGCAGCCTCCAACTTTTGAGCAGCCCTTATTCTTAATCTAGAAATTAAGAAGGCAGAGTGGTATATTGAAGAGAACATTGACCCGGAAGCATAAAAGCTTGGGTTTTAATTCTCTACCCATTAACAGCTGTATGACCCTCGTTAAATCATCGTCCTCTATGAGCCTCAGTTTGCTTGTTACTCAAATGGCGTCATAAACTGGTTCTCATGGAGTCTTACTTTCATGGAGATAATGTTTCTGAAGGGGCTTTCTAAAGCACAAAGCACTGCATGATGTTAATTATCCACTGGCTTAGAGATCAATCTGTTAGGAACATGATTAATTGGACCCTGTCCTCCTGGATCCCCGTTAGCCCAAAGAAAATTGAAAGGAACTGAGCTTTTGGGTGGCTGCAGCGCCGAAGACGAAGGGACCGAGTAAAGTTCCTCTTTCCTGCAGGCCCTCGACTGGTCCAGCCTGCCCACTGGGATCTTGGCAGTTGGCAATGATCAGACCCCAGCCTGAGTTGAGCCTGCTTCAAAAGCTCCCAATACGTTCCATGGCAATTGTTACTTTTTTGTTGGGCTCTTCATCCTGTCCTGAAAGGCCAGGGATGTACAATGCTGTCACCACACCCTGGCAGCCTGGGCTGGCCTGCCTAACCCAGAAGATATGATTCTTGTGCACTCTGAGGGCTTCTGACGTATTCACATAATCACTCACAGATCTTTTCCTCACCTGCTGGTGTCTTAGATTTATTCAGGTTCTTGGGCTTCCGTTTTCTGGTTTGAATCCCCTCTTTCCGCATTGCAAGAGGCCTGGGGACCTGGAGGGTCACAAGTCAATATATATGGTTTTCCATTTCTACATAATCTGCTACAGCACTGAAAGACACACAGCTGCTGCGAGAAGGCAACACCTAAGCAATCTCTCCACAAAGGCTGGGGCTCAGACGGTGTGCACAGGCCCCTGGAATTCAGCAAGAAAGAAATCAATTCTGTTTTTAAAAAACTTATCAGGCCGGGCGCGGTGGCTCAAGCCTGTAATCCCAGCGCTTTGGGAGGCCGAGACGGGCGGATCACGAGGTCAGGAGATCGAGACCATCCTGGCTAACACGGTGAAACCTCGTCTCTACTAAAAAAATACAAAAAACTAGCCGGGCGAGTTGGCGGGCGCCTGTAGTCCCAGCTACTCAGGAGGCTGAGGCAGGAGAATGGCGTGAACCCGGGAGGCGGAGCTTGCAGTGAGCTGAGATCCGGCCACTGCACTCCAGCCTGGGCCACAGAGCGAGACTCCGTCTCAAAAAAAAACAAAAACAAAAACAAAAAAAAAACTTATCGAGCACCTATGTGATGTGATGGGGACTTTACTAGAGCCTGGAGAATAGGGAACTAAAGACACACAGTTCCTACCCTCAGAAATTCATAGACAAGCAGAAATAACCGGACTCTGGTAGGTGATATAAAAAGACAGAGAAACACGAAACTGTCCTGGGGTGAGGAGTGGGAAGGAGGGGCACATGAGGATATCAAGGAAGGCTTCAGGGTGGAGGTGACACCTGAGTTTGTAAAAGGTTTTGAGTAGACAGAGGCAGGCGTTTCAGGCAGCAGAGAGAATGTTCAAAAGCCTTTATCATCCACACAAGGACCCTGAAAACAAAAAGTGGGTGCTAGGCCAGGCGCAGTGGCTCATGCCTGTAATCCCAGCACATTGGGTGGCCGAAGTGGGAGGATTACTTGAGTCCAGGAGTTCAAGACCATCCTTGGCAACATAGTGAGACCCTATCTCTATAAAAAAGTGTTAAAATTAGCTGGGCATGGTGGTACATGCCTGTAGTTGCAGCTACTTAGAAGGTTGAGATGGGAGGATCACTTGAACCCAGGAAGTCGAGGCTGCAGCAAGCCGGGATTGTGCCACTGCACTCCAGCCTGGGCAGAGCAAGGCTCTGTCTCAAAAAGGGGCGAGAGTGCGGGGGTGCTATCAATAATTGTGCTGGGAAAATTGGCCTCAACAGTAACAGCCCCAGCGAGCTGAGATGTAACATTACTCTACTTATAGCAGCTCTGTACTGCATTGGGTCTGGCTGGAGCCACTGGTGCGTCTATGAACGGTGGGGAGCAGTAAGAGACTATTCTACAGACTGCCCTGTGACCAGCTTCTGAGATAAAATGTCCCTGGACAATACTTTGACCACAGTTCTGTTGGGAGGCAGGCCCCAGAGCCATTCACAGATGCCCAAGCCAGTCCTGGGGAGCAGGACTGCAGGGTGCCTTCCCCACATCTGGTTTCTCTTAGGCTGAGCCGAGTCTTTTAGCCCCTGTTCTATGCTATGCTTGTCTACCATGTGGGATCGCTAAAGGCCACACCTGCAAATACAGACAGAAAAGCAATTACTGCTTCAGAGACATGAACATGGAATGGTTAAGCGAGAAATGCACCAGCATATGTGAACTTGAATTGCCTCCTATTTAACTGTGGGTAGATGGGGCAGCATTTGCACACCCCTACCCCACCATCTGCCTATCTGTCTGTGACTCTATACCCAGACCCCTATTTTCCATCTTGTGGGAGGGTGTCCTCCCCCACCCCATCCCCCTAGCTATGCCTCAAATGTTCAAGCCCATTCTAGCCTCAGAAGAATCTTCCCCTCATGTTAATCTCCATTCACTTAGGTATGCTTTTTTTTTTCAGTTGCAGTAAAATAAAATACATGTAACTTAAGATTTACCATCTTAACCATTTTTAAGTATATCGTTCTGTAGTGTTAAGCTCATTCACACTGTTCTGCAGCCCTCACCACCATCCCCAGAACTCTTCTCATCTTGCAAAACTCAAACTCCATACCCATTAAACATCACTCCTCATTCCCCCTTTCCTCAGCCCCTGACAGTCTCCATTCTACTTTCTGCCTCCATGGATTTGACACATGGTGTCAGGGGCCAGAATTCCCTTCCTTTTTAAGGCTGAATAATATCCTACGTGTATATATATCACACTTTGTTTATCTGTTCATTTCCCCATGGACACTCGGGTTGTTTCCATCTTTCTGCATTTGTGAATCATGCTGCTGTAAACGGGAGTGTACAAATAGCTCTGAGACCCTGCCTTTAATTCTTTTGGGTATATATCCAGAAATAGTATGCTGGATCATGTGGTAATTTTATTTTTTTTATTTTCTGAGAATATAATCTTTTGAATACCTACATAATATTTCCCAATAAGTTTCTTGTACCATTCCCATATTGAAGAATAATAGTTTAACCATTTTCCTTCCAAAGGTTTTTTCCCCTCCATTTTTGCTATTACAGTGATTAACAAACACCCTTATATATATTCTTTGCAGAAAGAAATGTTTTCTTATGAATTTTCATAACTTTAGCTATTTGTTTGTTCATTATAACAAGAAATCATGAAAAGATACACAAGATTAAGTTAATAACAGCCCTCTCACTCCACTACCATAAATCCTATCCCAATGAGGCCACTGGATTTAACAGCCTGTTATATATTCTTACATTTAAAAAAAATTCTCAAACACATGTACACATATATATCTATTGACGTGGTTTGGCTGTGTCCCCACCAAAATCTCATCTTGAATTGTAGCTCCCATAATTCCCACGTGTTGTGGGAGGGACCTGAGGGGAGATAATTGAGTCACAGGGTGGTTTCTCCCGTACTGTTCTAACTGTAGTGAGGAAGTCTCATGAGAGCTAATGGTTTTATAAGGGGAAACTCCTTTTGCTTGGCTCTCATTCTCTCTTGCCTGCTGCCATGTAACACGTGCCTTTCACCTTCCACCATGATTTTGAGGTCTCCCCAGCAATGTGGAACTGTGAGTCCACTAAACCACTTTTTTATTTTGAGTATGTCTTTATCAGCAGTGTGAAAACAGACTAATACACCTATACATGTATATTTGTGTGTATGTATTCACCCATCCACTGGTCCGTCCACTCATCCCATATGTATGTGTGTTTACTGCACCTTCAACACTCGTAGTATGCGGTCATGCTACATATATTTCTTTGCAATGTACTTTTTCATTTTCTAGATCAAGATACATGGCTCTAGATTATTATTTTTAAATTTCTCCTCAATATTCCACATTTTGGGATATACCAGAATTTTTTCAACCATTCCTTTATGGGATTTTAAGGTGGTTTCTAGTTTTTGCCACCACAAACAATGCAGCAATAAATAGTTCAAAGGTCATCATGTACTGGTTATTTTTTATAGGCTAGTTTTCCAACAGTAGACCTGCCAGATATAAAGGTGTTTATGGTTTTAACCCTTAAAAATACCACTAAGTTAATAGATGCAGTTATCAAATACAAATCAATAATACATGAGAGTATCTAATTCCCCAAATCCACAGCAGCACACATTTTAATTTTTGCCAAATATGTGGGCAAAATAGGGACTTCCGTGGTCATTTTCGGGTACATTTCCCTGATTTTCAGTGAGATTCAGCATGTCTGCACATGTTTCATGGCTATCTGGACAGCTTCTGTGAGATGTCAGTTCGTATCTTTTGCCCATTTGGGGGAAGTGGGGGAAAAATCAATTGTTCTTTTCTTATTAGGCTATAAGGTCTGTCTGTTTCTGGTTTGGTTTTAATTTAACTTGTATTTGAACAATTAAGACTTGCAAATGTACCGTCTAAGGTACCAAGGGGGTACACAGCATAAAGAGTGTCCTTCCAATCCCTTCTCCCCAGGACCCCAGTTTTTCTCCTGGAGGCACCTCATGTACATATATATGCACACATGTGACCATGTGACCAACCTCTACATATCCTACCAGAGGTGTTCTGTGTACATGGAAGCAACCAGGTATAAATTCTGTTCTTCCTCACATTTATAAACATAGTGCCGTAGTAAGTAGTGTTCTGCGCCTTGCCTTTTTGTTAACACTGTATAATGGAGAATGTTCCAATAAAAATGTAAAGAGCTTTGTAGAAGCTCCTTGTAATTCTGGAAATACTAACCCTTTTTCTGGTACTGTGTGTATTGGTCTTTACTTTCCCTAGGTATCATTTCCAGGCACTAATAGTAAATATTTACAAAATCAAATCTATCTAACTATTTTTATATGGCTAAAAAGTTTTAAAATCTTGTTTAAGAAGTTCTCCCATCCTCAAAGTTATATAAATACTTCCCCTTATATTTTCTTCCAGTGTTTTTATCGTCTGATTTTTTTTTTGTAGTATTTTATTGTCTAATATTTTTATTTTTTGGAGACAGGGTCTCACTTTGTAACTCAGGCTGGAGTGCAGTGGCACAATCAGAGCTCACTGCAGCCTCAAACTCCTAAGCTCAAGCCATCCTCCTACCTCAGCCTCCTAAGTAGCTGGGACTAGAGGCATGCACCACCATGCCCAGCTAGTTTTTTTTTTTCCTTTTTTTTTCAGTAGAGACAAAGTTTCCAGGTTGGTCTTGAACTCCTGAGCTCATGCAATCCTCCTGCCTCGGCCTCCCAAAGTGCTGGGATTACAGGCATGGGTCATGATGCCTGGCCTTACTTTTAGTTTATTTCAAAGATATTTTACATCTAATATCTTTAATTCACCTAAGTTTATTTTTGTTTAAGTAGGAGGTGGAGGTCATGCTTTCCTTTTGTTTTCCAAATGAACAGCCAATTTTGTCAATGCAACTATCCTTAAGCTTCTTATCCACTGAATCGAAATGTCACCTTTGTTGCATATCAAGCTGCTATACATAAATATGGCCTGCTCATCTATAAAATGGAAAATTCACTTATGCAATGTAAAGGACGGAAGAGGCCAGCAAAGTTGTTGAAAGTCCCTTCCAAATCTAAGTATCTTTGTTAAGAAGGGAAAATGAATGCTAGTCCAAAGGAAGAAGACAAGGGAGGACTGAGAGATGGGCATCAGAAGGCAAGGATGCCGCGTGGGCGTGGGACCCACGTACCCCATGGAGCTTCATGTAGAGGCCACAGGCGTTGCACACGGGCTCGCCCTCCGCATTGCGGCGCCACAGCGTGGTGGTGGTGGTCTGGCAGTTGGCACAGGAGAGGCCCACTCGGCGGGAGGCAGACTGCAAGACAGGAAACAGACCCTTCATGTCCAAGTAAAAGGGGGGCACTGCCTTCCACCTCGCGTGCGGCTGCGGATTGGGCCTCCCTAATGGGAGGCAGGGCTGGGCCCTAATGACCCTGCATGAGATCGCTGACCTGTGACAGCACCTAACTCTCCTGTCACCTGAGCCACTGCGAGGAGTAAATCAGAACAAGGTTTCTGCTGCACGAGGAGAGCGAACGTGGGCACTGGAGACCTGGTTTCCAGTCCTAACCATCATTCACCATCAGGCAAATAACCAGCGAGCGCCGGACACTGCCGGAAGGAAAGCTTCTCCTGAAAGAAGCTGCAGGTGCCAGGCACAGACGGAGAGTGAGGAATCATGGTGTCCAAATAGTATCAAAGTCTGAATGGCCCTGAGACCTCAAGAAAGGGAGGCACCAGGGTTTATCCCCTCTGTTCTTCCCTCCTTAATATAGTGCAATCTGGTTGGTGTTGATCAGAATCAAATTATATTAAAAAGGAGCATGAAGCCAGGAGTCAAGCCCCAGGCCCAAACTCTTCCTCAGCCATGGGGCCCAACACAAGCTGCTTGCACTTCTGGGCTTTGGGATTTATCAGCTGATCAACTGAGGTCAGGATAGAGACCAGCCTCTGAGGTGACCTTCCTTGCAGGGTTGGTGTGGATGGAGGAGACACTCCAGTCAACACCAGAGTGGGAACCAGGAAACCTGGATTCTGGTTCCAGAGTTCCAGATGGGAGACTCAGTACCTCAGTGACTGTGGGCAAGGCCACTAGCTTCTCTGAGCCTCACTTTCCGTTTCTGTGTGTTGAAGAGGTTGAACTGGACAGCCTGGATCATTCTGGTGGCTCCAGCTGACTCTCAAGTTGTGAGAATTATGGTGGACCTCTCACCCATCTAATCCCCTGATTCACACCCTCAAGTTCCAAAATTCAAAACCAGAGGATGTCCCACCAAGGCGAGAGCCCTGCAGCCAGGTGCCGAGAGGAGGCCGCGAGGCAGGTGCTTACCAGCCGGCGCTGGGGCTTGATGAGCGGCCGGTTGATGCCGTTCATCTTGTGGTAGAGGCCGCAGGCGTTGCACAGATAGTGACCCGTCCCATCTCGCCTCCAGAGTGGGGTGGACATAGCCCCACAGTTGACACACTCTCTGCCTTCTGAGAAGTCGTCAAACATATCTACTGAGTTGGGGAGAACAGACAAGAAAAGACAGAGGATGAATTCTTTGTTTATGCCCATCTCTTACCTCTGAGAATCTAGAGCGCACAGAAACAATGCCCTTTCCTTGGAAGGAGAAGACCACCTTGGGCTGCTCTTGCTCTTCCTCACTCCGACTTCAGCCCCTGCCCCCTAATCCCAGACACTGCGAGCTCCCCTGAGCATGAGAAGAGGAAAGGTTGTAGTGATCACCCGCGTCCTGGGCTGGGAGGCAGGACACCTGGATTTCAGTCCAGATGTCACATTCAGAGCCTCCAGCCCTAGGCCTCTCACCTCCCACTGAGGTCCATGCAAACCTTCTTGCGCTCTCTTTTTCCTTTTCAAAGTTAGTAAGATTACTTTTCCCTCTGCATAAAGATATAAATATTTACCTTATGAAAATCAGTGCCAAAATATATAAGGAAAATTCAGATTGTCACTAATGTTTTCAGCATTTGGTTCTATTGTATCATTTGTAAGACTGTATTTTTTTTTTTTTTAATCAGAGACAGGGTCACTCTGTCACCCAGGCTGGAGTACAGTGGTGCAATCATAACTCAGTCCAGCCTTGAACCCCTGGGCTCAAGTGATCCTCCAGCCTCAGCCTCCCAAAGTGCTGAGACTACCTGCCTGAGCCACTGTGCCCAGCCCTTTGTGAGACTTTTCTTTTTTTGAGATGGAGTTTCACTCTTGTTGTCCAGGCTGGAGTGCAATGGCGCAATCTCGGCTCACTGTAACCTCTGCCTCCCGGGTTCACGCGATTCTCCTGCCTCAGCCTCCCAAGTAGCTAGGATTACAGGCATGCACCACCACACACAGCTAATTTTGTGCTTTTAGTAGAGATGGGGTTTCACCATGTTGGTCAGGCTGGTCTCGAACTCCTGACCTCATGTGGTCCGCACGCCTTGGTCTCCCAAAGTACTGAGTACACCACACCCAACCTTGTGAAACTTTCATATGTTGATATGTATTTTTGCCAAGCTATATAATTCTGAGTCTGTGTGGGTCTTTTGCTTAATATCAAAACATTTTCCCAATGAGAAATTCTTTATAAACTCATTTTATAAAATTCTTTTTAAACTCATATCATTATTCCATCATATAAACGTGCCATCATTTAACTAGTATCATTCAACTATTAATTTTCATCCAGTTTTGGATTCTTATTTCGTAAACACTGCTTGTTTTGTGCATGAATCTGTGCATTTCTAGTTATTCCTTAGGATACTCTCCGAGAAGTAAAATTTCTGAGTCAAAGGCACTAGATTTCTTTTAAGTTTTTGGAATTTTCTAACTGTCCAGCAAAAAAAAATGCTTCATTCATTCATTTTTTCTGTTTTAATATACCTGTATGGGCTGCTGTATGATAGTTTGACATTTTTCTTGCTTATTGGTATATAAAATAAAGGTGCATTTTATAAGCCATGGCACCTTAGAGCTGCTCACATGAGCGGAGCGTCTCCCCGACTACCACAAGGCTGTTGGGTCTGTCGCTCCCTTCACTCGCTCACTCCTCCCCGCCATCACCTTTATCGTCCATGTCTACAGAACATTAAACTGACAGGTTCCACTTGTGTCCATTCTCCTCATCCTGATGAGACAGGCTGGGCCAGTTTTCTTACTCCCTGTAGTCTATATAAAGCCTGGCTCACAATCTCCGGAAGTCTCTCTGACTTCATGTTATCCTAATTTGCTGTCCCTAAACACATCTACCTTGGTCTCCAGATTCTTCCTATGCCGCTGCCAGAGGCAAGGGCAGATTCTTCTCTAGTGAAGAGGGGAGCTTTTATTGAGTTGGGAGGACAGGCGGTGAAGAGCTCTCTTTCCAACAGGACCCAGCCCGGGAGGGGGTCAAGGTTGTACATTTTGCTAGTTCTGTGGCCCAGCTACTTGCTCTAAGGGAATGTGAGCCAGAGAAAAGCATGGTGGGGGGCCCTTCCCCCAACTCTGGGTACACAAACAGTCATTTGCACCTGCAAACAGGTAGCTGTGTGTCCACACCGAGTAAACAGTGTGCAGGTGTGAGGGGCTATTTGCTCAGGCCAGGGAGCGGAGCACAGGCGTCACAGCAGAGGCTATTTTTACACCTGGGCCACACTGACAGCCTCTACCAAGGTCGCCTGCCCTCAGAGCCATACATGAGATGCGGCCACTCCCGCCTATGACTTGCTCCCAGCTGGACCACCACAATTAACACTACTGTTGCCACCTCTACAGTCGGTGCTTATGGCCTGTCAGCCTCACTTCTTTCATCCAGGTCTGCTCGTGAGGGGATTCGAGAGGCCAGGAATTTACAGAAGGACATTAGACCAAGCCAACTCCACAGCAGGAGGTGGGCACAGGCAATGTCGTCATTTTGTTGGGTGTCCACAATAAACACTAGGTGGCACTACCATCTCAAAATTGAACCAAGACACGCAGTCTGGCCTGAATGACACTTGGACATAGAGGCCTTGTAAGATCACCTTTCCAGTCCAAACCTAGCACAACTCTCTCATTCTGGTTTCCTTTTTTATTTTAGTTTTCTCTTTAGAGACAGGACTCACTCTGTCACCCAAGCTGGAGTGCAGTGGTGCAATAGTAGCTCACTGCAGCCACCAACTCCTGGCCTCAAGAGGTCCTCCTGCCTCAGCCTATTTTTCTTTTTCTATCTTTTTTTTTTTTTTTTGAGACAGGGTCTCACTCTGTTACCCAGGCTGGAGTGCAGTGGGCCCTGCAACCTCAAGCTTCCTTAGTACCTGGGATTATAGGCACACGCTACCATCCCCAGCTAATTTTTGTAGAGACAAGGTTTCACCATGTTGCCCAGGCTGGTCTCAAATTCCTAGGCTCAAGTGCTCCTCCTGCCTTGGCCTCCCCAAATGCTGGGATTACAGGCATGAGCCACTGCACCCAGCCCTATTTTTCTTTATTATGAAAAAATGTAAACATTCAGAAGTAGACAGAATATGAAAGAGAACTCTGACTTAACCATCATCCAGTTGCCAATCATTTGTGGTCAATCTTGTTTTATCTATACCTCCATTCACTTTCCCCCATATTGTGCTACTGAAGAAAATCCCAGACTTCTATTACTTTATTCACAAATATCTCAGTATGTTGCTCTAACAGATAAAGAATCACACTCTTAAAAATAAGCAGACTGGCTTCTCTCCTACATTCTGGTTCATTTAAGTCAAAAACATCTCATAATGTGTTCCTCTTGTTCGGAGGGGAGATTCTCTTTTCTTCTCACAATTATTGTTTTATATGCAGTAATATCGGAGTGTTTTTTTTCTTCTTCCCACACTACACTGATGTAAAGAAAAAGTTTTTTTGAGACAGGGTCTCACTCGGTCCCCCAGGCTGGAGTACAGTGCTGCGATCTTGGCTTACTGCAGCCTCAACCTCCTGGGCTCAAGCACTCCTCCCGCCTCAGCCTCCCAAGTATCTGGGACTACAGGTGCATGCCACCATGCCTTGCTAATTTTTTTTTTTTTTTTTTTTTTTGTATTTTTGGTAGAGACAAGCTCTCACTATGTTGTACAGACTGGTCTTGAACTCCTAAGCTCAAGCGATTCTCCCACCTCAGCCTCCCAAAGTGCTGGGATTATGGGCGTGAGCCACCGTGCCCACCCCAGAATCTTATTAAAGGACCCAGGAATTCCTGGAGTGTCCTCTCAGCTGCTGACTCACCTTTGGCTGCCTTGAGAACCCAACACATAGGTCTGCCTCGGAAGCTCCTGCAGGCTCACCTCAAAGTTGGGTTATGCATTCAAGCAACTATTTTACTGAACAGGTAAAGTCACTGGAGGTTGCCAAATACGTATTCGTCACCAACAAATATTTACTGAGCATCTGCTATTTAATCACTCTGATAGATGTCACAGGAGCTAGGAGGGAACCCAGGTCTCGGAATGCTAATGGTGGACAACTTGATGGACAACTTGGATTTGAATATCAATAATGAGTAATAATATTACTCAGTTCGTTTTTAGAACATACCCTCAGCAGAGTGGGGGACTCATGGCAGACCCAATTGTCTAGGGCAGAAAGTGTGGAATCCCCACCAGCATAAAAGTCCCATTGTGATAGAAGGGTCAGGGGTCACCAAAACAGCCAAAGTAAAGGCTATGCTTCCTAAAGACACCCAATAGACAACCTGCAACACCTCCAAATCTGCAGAAGTTTCCATATTTCTGACCACAAAATCTTGCCATCCAACCCGGTCAATGAAATGTTACACACATTTTTAAACAATTACTTTAAAAACAAGGTAATCATAGAGGAAAATGTTGACCCTATAATGTTAAATGACAAACACAGCACTAAGTCCCAAACTAGCACTCACATCTGGTATGAACCTCGGTAAGCACCACTTCTCATTCCTTCTTAGGAGAGGTACTGAGAGGCAAAAATGATTCTGAAGCCAGGGGGCACAGCTGGGGCCTCGGATGCAGCCCCTCCCACCCAGTGCTGGCATCCCGGGAACTGCTCCAGCCACTTGGAAGGCATCACCCACGTTTGGAGGAAAGACTTGTAATAATAGTTGTAAAGCACTTTGCAAATGAGAGGAAAAACTTACAACAATGGCTGTAAAGTGCTTTGCAAACATCAAATGAGATAACAATGATGGATTATTGTTAGGAGGCTGAAGTTGGAGGGGTCAGGAGGGAAGGGGAGCGACCAGGACAAACCTTGGCGCTGGTTATTGGAGGAGGGGAGGACAGATAAAAGAGCTAGGAGATTGGGGAATCTGACCTTTCTTAAACCACTGGGGCTATGCTCAGAATTGTCTGTCTCTCTCAGCCGTCAGGTTTGAGACTGCAACCCGGGAACCAACTGACGGCAAGGCTGACCGTGTACACTTACTCGGTCTCCAAGTTGTTGCTCGTGGAAGTGTGAATTAATGATTAGTTTAGCAATGAAAAGCACAAAATAAACTATGTCCTAACTCCAAGGATGGGGATCTCACTCCTCACTTCCATCCATACCCTGCTAAAACAGTTTTTTTGAAGAGGAAACAAAGTCTGATAGTCTGATTTCTCAGACATCCAGTGCAATATGGATGTTCCTATGAATTAAGGCAAACTACTCCCACCCTAGTGCCTGAAAGAAGAATGTAGGCCAGGAGGTTGAAACATCCCACCCCGACTTCCCTACAAAGAACTGACGCCACCAGAGGCAAAGACTGCGACCTCTCCTCTCCTCTGACCTGCTCCATCCATCTTGGGGAACCCACCCACCCCACCAAGGGGAAGCCAATCAGGGCCGGGAGAGGGAAGGCATGGGAGGAAGAAAGGGAGAGGAATCAGAGGCCAGGGTCACGGTTCCGCTCTCCACTCCCTCCCCTGGGCGCTGCTGGCTGCTGGGTAGACAGCTCAGGCCACTGCTGCCGCCCCAACGGCGCCACAGAGCCTGGTCTGCTCGCCTGCAGATGCGCCCCTTAGACCTCCACCTGCTGGGGAGAGCTGGTGTTGAGCCCCAGCTCGCGCTGGAAAGAGCCTCACCCTCACGCCTGGAGGCAGAGGTGATGGGTCTCAGCCCCTTCACTGCAATGTCTGAAGCTCAAACATTTGCCATGTGTCTGTATAGGCACCCCTGTACGAGTGCTGGACATAACGAACGTGGTGGAAAAACCCACGCTAACTCCTTGCCCTAAGTTGTTTTGGTCTAGCTGGGGATGCACAACTCAAAACTAATCGCTACCTTTGAGGTGACAAACTGCAGTGGGCCTGGGCCTCACACCGGTGCCCAGTCCACCACCTCCAGCTTCAGATCTTCAGCATAATGGACGTTCAGGGAGAGACACATCAACAGTGGAAAGGGCCCGTGCCCGGGGCAGCTGGGCAGTGCTACACAAGAAGGGCCGGGGGGCCAGGGAGACGCAACCCAGAAGACTTGTTGGAAAAGACCAGACCCCAGCCCAGACTGGGCAGGAGGGGAGGGACCTGCCCAGAGACCGTTCCCTGGGAACTAAAAGGGCTTCAGAGCAAAGTCTCAGCCCCACCCAAAGGTCCCTTGCTGAACCCCAGGCCCACGTCCCATCCAGAGTTCACTAGAGATGGAGCCTGGATTTCCCGACAGGCCCGGATCTGTCCCTGCGGCTGGCGCCTGGGTGTGGGGCACGAGGCCCAAACAAAGCCTGAGGTTTTCCTGGCAGCTCTTGAGCCCTGGGTCTTCTGGGCTTCGTCAGGCTCGGCAGATGCCTGTGACAGGAGGCTGTCACGGGGAGGCCCGCACAGCTCCAGCGGGCTCCGGCAAGGGGATGGAATCACCTATTTTGGAAGCTCCCGCAGCTGCTGAACAGGGGAGGTTACCAGTTACCGCCCACCTTGCAGAGTCACCCCACGGAGTCCAAGGCCTCTGCTCCTGACCCTTATAAAGGACAAGACCCCGGGACGCCGGCTGGATGGAGTGATGGAATGTGACTCAGTTTTGTTTTGTTTTTCTTCCTGAATCACAAACAGACAAGGACACTGTGAAAGAAAAAAAACAAAATCAAACAAAACAAAAAAAAAACAAAAACAAGAACGGAGGGAGGGGGGAATGTACAGAGGGACAGAGGAGGAAGAGGTTGAAGATCAAATGATAGAGGAAAATACACCTGCTCATATGCAAAGAGGTTTTACAGATGACAAAGAGAAAGATGAGCTTGAAGGCTGTAACGTGCAACCACACCTGTCACTGGAGGAACTGTGGAAAGACTCCAGCTGCGAAGCCCTGGGCCCCAGCGGCTCCTCCCTAGAGGTCTAAGAACTCCCAGCACCTCCACACCTGCCTGGTCTGTGCTCATAGTCGGGTCAGCGTGGGAGGCTGGTCCAGGAGAGGAATAGCAATAGAGGAATGTTCATGTGCTTTAGAAAACAGATTCTGCCCAGGGCCACAGAGCTAATCAACAGCAGAGATGGGATCAAACCCAGGCTGGCCAGTCAGTCTCTTAACCGCAGGCCAGCATCCCACCAGCTCTGCCCACAGATGTCTTGGCCATCCCTGAGCCTTTCCCCAGCGGCAGTAGCTGGCAGCAGAGAGAAAATCAGTCTCAATTTGACCTGTGAGCAGCAAGGGCTGTCGGAGTCCAGAGCCCAAGCATGCTCTGTTTTCCCAGCGTGTCTGATCCCAGAAACTTCCCAGCATCTCTGTTTCAATGCTGCTCAGCTCACCCACTTGGGAAATGCTTCCTGGCCTTCATCATTGTTAAGATTAGATTTTGAGACCTTCGAGAACCCCTACACGTGGGTCTATAATTATGGCATAAAGATTTCCCCATAAAATGCAGGATCGGTTGTTGGCTCCAGGAGAAATGTAGGATGCTTCTGAATTCAAATTTGAGCCTCTGCAATGACAATGCCTTAGAGCTAAGTCCGTGAACTTGTGGACTGTTGCATTACTCTCACAGGAGCTTTTTTTTTTTTTTTGGCAATGGGGTCTTGCTCTGTCACCCAGGCTGGAGTCCAGTAGCTCAGTCACAGCTAATTGTAGCCTCGACTTCCTGGCCTCAAGCAATCCTCCTGCCTGAACCTCCTGAGTAGCTGGGACTCCAGGTACACACCACCACGCTCAGCTAGTTTTTGTAGCATTTTGTAGACATGGGGTCTCACTATGTTGCCCAGGCTGATCTTGAACTCCTGAGTTCAAGCAATCCTCCCACCTCAGCCTCCCAAAGTATTGGTATTACAGGCATGAGCCACCACTTCTGGCCACAAGCACTTTCTTGAAACAAATGAAACAAAAGTATTGTGGTGAATATGACTTCATTTGCTGCATCTCGACACTAAACATGCAGACTCCCAGAAAATGGTCACCATGGCCCCTTCCCACCAGAGAACCGCAGGCTGGGACACTATTTTTAAAACAAAGGGCCAGGTATGGTGGCTCATGCCTGTAATCCCAGCACTTTGGGAGGCTGAAGCCGGTGGAACACTTGAGGTCAAGAGTTCAAGGCCAGCCTGGCCAACATGGTGAAAGCCTGTCTCTACCAAAAATATAAAAAATAGGTGGGCATGTTGGTGCACCCCCGTAATTCCAGCTACTCGGGAGGCTGAGGCAAGGGAACTGCTCGAACCCAGGAGGCAGAGGTTGCAGTGAGCCGTGATCATGCCACTGTACACAGTCTGGGAGACACAGTGAGACCCTGTCTCCAAAAAAATGGAAAAGGAACAAAGAAGGGACACTGAAAGACTGCAGTGAGCTCTACATTTCTATTTGAAAACTCTCCCCAGTGCCGGCATTTTGCCCCTATACCAATACATTTTTTACAAAGACTGTCTTGCCAGCTGTCACCTTCAGGTGAAAGAGCTGTGGAGTTTTCCTGGGGGCCTCCGTGTGGGAAGCTACGATCAGTCCCAGAGTGGAGGGGCCTGGGCCTCCCAGCTGCTGTGTCTGCAGAGACCCTGCCCGGCAGTCCCCACCCCGAAACCTGGGACAATGTTCTCCTCTTTGTGCTGTCCCCCTCCCCGGGTTAATCTGGGAGCCCTGTGACTCACCATACAAAATGGGACACTTCTGAGGGGAGGGGGCACATTACTAATTATTCTTAAAGCACAGTCTTAACACCAGGGTGTGTGGCAACCCTCTGCAGACCTCACTGTCAGACCTGCATCCCTGACATGCTGATCCCTCCTCTCCGTGTCTCCCTAGTGTCCCAGCTGACAGGTAATACGGCTTACTTGCCCCCTCCCAGACAAGCCAGGAAAGAGGCCAGGACACCGCATTGGGCGCTGGGTCCTGCAGCTCCTGGGACTTCCGGCTTCAAGCTCAGATACAGCCAGGGTAGCCCTGGCTGGGGATCAGCACTTGAAAATATTTACTCCTTCCTGGCCTCTGGGGACTGCATGCAAAGGGCGCCCCCGCCGCCGCTTCCCTGTCCACTGCCTTGTTGAGTTGGCTCGCTCTGCACATCCCCAGTCCTTCTGTGGGAGAGGCTGTGAGGTCCAGGAGCAAGGGGCAGTTGGCACAGTGGTACAGTCTTAAAACCTGCAAGCTGGGTCTGGGCTATTCCGTGAACATTCAGAAGAGGACACCAAGGTGCAGAGCAGGCCGGTCAAGTGCCTCATCTGAGCTCCCAGTCCTAGCCTTCCACAGTACCACACTGCTCTCCGCTGGACCCCGCCACCTGTAGCACCCTGCACACAGCAGAAGCTCCAGACACAACAGAAACTCCGCACACACGACAGAAGCTCCGCGCACGACAGAAGCTGCGCGCACGACGGAAGCTCTGCACACAGAGCCATCGAACCATCGAGTTTCAACAAACCCAGTGCCTAGAGAGTCCCGTGAGGCGGCGGAAATGACGATGCGACAGGGCTGGGCTTCCGGCCCGCTGGGCTACCTGGCCACTGAGATGCCATGTTCCTGGACACACACCATAATTCAGCTGTGAGAATTATCTGTGCAGGGCCAGAAGTTTCCGTGTGTGTGTGTGTGTACACATACATGTGTGTATATATGTGTGTATGTAAAATCATATATAATGGATGTATATGGAAAATTACACCGCGTTGCACTAAAAGCCAGCCCACTCTTGCTAGCAATAAAACTGCTCTAATTAATTCACTGGAATAAACTGTTTTTAGAGGGAAAATGTCTATTTTTCAGATGTTCCTGCCAAATACTGGAAACAACCAAGATGCCCAACGGTAGAAGAATGAATACAAAAACAAAGTTTCAGTAAAGCCATACGGGAATTGGAGTTGGTTTATTAAATGACAACTGGATAGACTATGTTCTTCAGATTTTCTCTTTCTGTAACATGGTTTAAATTAGTTAAATATGCAGTTAATTAAACAAGCATCTCTGCCTAGGCACTGCAGGATCGGAGATGTTTATTTTCTTCAATTTCCTGGGATCCTCCTGGTCTGAAAGAAAAAATACAAAGTACTTTTTCCACTTTGGGCCCAGCTGCCTCCCCACCACAGTGGCAGCCCCATCTGGGCTCAGGCATCGCTATGGCACCAACTATTCCTCCCACCCTACAGAAAGAAAGGGAGAACCCCTCCCTTCGGGGTACAGTCCCAGCCAGGGTAGAATGTACATGAAGAGCTTGCCAGTCATGCTGTGGACAAAGGCTGGCACTGGTCCTGGTTCCTCCAAGTCACTGTGTTGTGATGATGCTCCTCTCCAGGCTCCTCCCAGCTTGCCTCAGTCATTTTAGTGTGCCCTGGGGTTGGGGGATGTGGGGAAGCAGACACTCTGGGTCTTGATGGGAAGCGTGACATGGTACACCCACAGCCAGTGGGGAAAGCAATTTGGCGGTATCTTATCAAAAGTATAAATGCATGTGTCACTTGATCCAGAAACTCCACTTCCAGGAATGTATCCTCCAGATTACTTTTGTGTAAAATGGTTTATATACAAGGAGATTCACTATGGCATGTTTTTCCATAGCAGAGGACTGGAAAAACCACTCTTAGGTTCATCAATACAGGACCGGTTAATTCAGTGAAGGCATACTATGTAGCCATAAACAATGGTCTTGATGTACTGATATGGAATTCTTGCCAGTATATGCTGTGAAATATTAGAAGGCATGGACAATACATTGATATTCTCTTACAAAAAGAAGGGGAGAAGAATCTGTACATGGATTTGTTTATATATACAATGAACATTTTTAGGAGGACAGACAAGAAACTGATCATACTGGTTGCTTCCAGGGCGGCGTCTTGGTGGCTCATGGAGGTACTTCTCATTGTTTGCTGTTGTGTACCTTTTAAATACTCAACTATTTTAATGTTAATGTATTTCTTATTTGTGACAGTGATTTTTTTTTTTTTTTTTTTTTTGAGACAGAGTCTTGCTCTGTCACCCAGGCTGGAGTGCAGTGGCATGATCTTGGCTCACTAGAACCTCCATCTCTTGGGCTCAAGCAATTCTCCTGCCTCAGCCTCCCCAAAAGCTGGGATTACAGGTATATACCACTATGCCTGGCTAATTTTTGTATTTTTAGCAGAGATGGGGTTTCCCCATGTTGGTCAGGCTGGTCTTGAACTCCTGATCTTAGGTGATTCGCCAGGGTTGGGCTCCCAAAGTGCTGGGATTACAGGCGTGAGCCACCGCACCTGGCCTATGATTCTTTTGCATGTTAAATAAAGTACAGAAATATGTCATGGGCTAGCATGATCACTCATGCAGTAACATTTTTAATTTAAAGCTGGGCAGGTTCCATTTTCAGATTTTTCCACAAAAGCATCTTTTCTCTCACCTTACTTTCCTACAAAAGCATCTTAATTCCCTAATGAGAAAATGGAACCCATTTCCCAAGTGGGTCCTTAGCTTTGCTGCACTCCTAAAGCTGTTGACCCGCTGTCATCTCTCACAGTACCCTAGCTCCTGCCCCAGGGAGCCCCAGACTCAGCCCCGGGGAACCCTGGCCTGGCTTCTAATGCTCAGTGATATGGTCCTGGTTCCTTTTATTTATTAGGAAGACTGCAATGGAGCTTTGGCCAGAGGAGACTTAAGCTGGGCTAGTCTGGGCCGTTTGACTCTGCAACCCCAGTTAGGAGCTGGCAGGACGGAAAAGGAATAGTGAACAAATTGCCAGGGCAGCTCCCGCAGGGACCGAGACAATGGGTCTGCAGGGAGAGGCTTTTCCTTCCAGGCCCACGGCCTGCCGTCAGGAGGAAACAACTTCCCCTTCACCCCTGGAATGGCAGCAGCAGCAGCCAGCTGGGAGATTTATGGAGATATAATGTGACCTCTTTATTGCCCTGAATGCTAGGGAGGCATTTCAGGGGAGATTTACGCCTTTCACAAGAGGAGGCGAGCAAGGGTGTAGAAATTTATACGTGGGGACTGTTTTCCCCTCTCGGGGGTTTCTGGGGGATTACTTAATCAAACCAAGGTTAAGCTCCAATCGCCATCACTTTACATCTTCTTCTCCTGCTAATCCACCCAGTTACCCTGCTACCCTGAAAGCTTTTTGCATGAAATGCGGAGTCTAAGCCAAGTTGCAAGGGATCTGTTAAGTTCTGAGTTCATTTAACACAAAACAAAACAAAAAATAAGAATGAAGACCAGATTTCCAGGGCCAGGAGACAGTGCCCTGCAGCCATGGACCTGGGCAGCACACGTTTTGCTTATATAGGCCTCAGATCTTCTTTGTGAAAGGAAGGTGTTAGACCAGATGACTTAGGTCCTTCCTAGTGTGAAAATAATCTAGATAATATCAGATCAAATGCTAATGCTATACCTTACTCTGCACCAGTGATTTTTCTGTCACTTTTTTTTTTTTTAAGCTGCAGAACTCTTTCTTCAAAGAAAATGTAATCTGAGGAAGCCCAACATTAAAGACAGAGGAATGCAGTTGACTGGGCGAAAGGGTGGCTTCGTCTTCTACCCAGCACTCCTTCAGGTCCACATCCACACTTCCCGGGGCCATGAGGAAGGTCCTCCAGCCTCTAGAGGGCGCCCTGCGCTGCAGAGTTCCCGCCAAGCGCTGTTCAGGGCTCGCCTGATGCGGTCAACGGGGTCCGCCCCCGGCTTCACTATCAGAAGCCTGGCAGACCAGACATAAAGGCAGGGGCTGGGGCAATTCCAGACGCAAGCAGAGGTGGACGCCTTGGCCAACAGTCGTTTCCCCTCTCTTGGTCTGGTCTCCACAACTCAAAAGTGCAGTGGTTGGAAAAGATGATTTCTTTTTTCTTTTCGAGACAGAGTCTCGCTCTGTCGCCCAGGCTGGAGTGCGGTGGTGCCACCTCGGCTCACTGCCAGCTCCGCCTTCCGGGATCACGCCGTTCTCCTGCCTCAGCCTCCCAAGTAGCTGGGACTACAGGCGCCCACCACCATGCCCGGCTAATTTTTTGTATTTTTTTTAGCAGAGACAGGGGTTTCACCGTGTTAGCCAGGATGGTCCCGATCCCCTAACCTCGTGATCCACCCCCGGTCGGAAAAGATGATTTCTAGGCTCCTACTAGTGAAAGCATTCAAGGTGGCACTGCATTCTAATTCTCATTTATGTTTTTAGTCCCTGTCCCCTTCAATTTGTGTTTAAATTATACAATTTTTAATTGCTACAAAAATTCAAACAGGCCAGGCATGGTGGCTCTGGTCTGTAATCCCACCCCTTTGTGAGGCCGGAGTATGGCTTGAGCTCAGGAGTTCAATACCAGCCTGGCAACATAGTAACTCTCTTAAAAAAAAATAATTAGCTGGGCGTGGTAGCCCTCGTCTGTAGTCCCAGCTACTCCAGAGGCTGAGGTAGGAGGATCACTTGAGCCTGGGACTGCGGGACTGCAAGCCTGCAAACGAGTTATGATCGCACCACCGCACTCCAACCTGGGTGACAAAGCAAAACCCTATCTTAAAAAAAAAAAAAAAAAAAAAAAATTTCAAACAAACAGTACAGAAGAATGTCACATAGAAACAAAAGGTCCCAACTAGGCGCGGTGGTTCACGCCTGTAATCCCAGCATTTTGGGAGGCCGACGCGGGCGGATGACCTTAAGTCGGGAGTTGGAGACCAGCCTGAATAACATGGATAAACCCTATCTGTACTAAAAATACAAAATTAGTCAGCGTGGTGGCACATGCCTGTGATCCCAGCTACTCGGGAGGCTGAGACAGGAGAATTGCTTGAACCCAGAAGGAGGTTGCAGTGAGCCGAGATCGCACCATTGCACTCCAGCCTGGGCAATAAGAGTGAAACTCAGTCTAAAAAGAAAAAGAAAAAAAAGAAACAAAAGGTCTCCACCATCACCATTATCCCATCCCCAGGGGCAGAGGTGGCTAACAATTTTTGTTTTTCCAGATATCTTCTACTTCATTAATGAACATTTTTATTTTTAGAAATTTTAAAATTACATAAAAACAAAAAGGACACTGTAGCAATTCTGTTTATTCCCCCACCATCTGCTATCCAATCACTATATTGAATTTAGTGTATATCCTTCTAATTAGTCTATATACTTCTACACACAGGTATAAATGTTCCTCTGAAGAACATAAGCATTGCTTTGCAATTTTAAAGATTTACATGAATGCTTTCTTTAAAAAATATGAAATATTTCAGTCAGTGAGAAAAAAAATATATAGCAAACACTCTTAAACCCACCACCAGCTTTTTCAAATCTTTATATTTTACCATATTTGCTTCAGATGTTTTTAAAGAAATACAACACTGCAGATACAGTACAGTAGGTGCCTCTGTGTAACCCACAATTCCAGTCTCTTTTTTGCCCATTATGTTTCCCAGTTTGAATTATACATATGGATTTGCTTTATTTGAGTTGATTTATAGTTTTCTATTATATTAACAAATCACATTTTACTTGTTCATTTCTTTATGGTTATGGACTAAATGTCTGTGAATACCCCAAATTTAGATCTTGCAATCCTAACTCACATGTGATGGTATTTGGAGGTTGGGCATTTGGAAGGTGAACAGGCCATCAGATGGAGCCCTCATGAATGGGATTATTACCCTTATAAGAAGAGAAAGAGGCTGGGTGCAGTGGCACACTCCTGTAATCCCAGCACTTTCAGAGGCCGAGGCAGGTGGATCACCTGAGGGTCAAGAGTTCGAGACCAGCCTGACCAGTATGGTGAAACCCCCCCATCTCTACTAAACATACAAAACTTAGCCAGGCATAGTGGTGCATGCCTGTAATCCCAGCAACTCAGGAGAGGCTGAGGCAGGAGAATTGCTTGAACCCAAGAGGTGGAGGTTGCAGTGAGCCGAGATTGCACCATTGCATTCCAGCCTGGGTGACAAGCAAAATTCCGCCTCAAAAAAGAAAAAGAAAAAAAGAATAGAAAAGACAGAAGAGATATCTCCCTACACCCACCCCATGTGTAGATGCAGCGAGATTATGGTTTTCTGCAAAGCAAGCTTGGGACTCTCATCAGACACCAATCTGCCAGTGCCTTGATCTTAAACTTCCTGGCTTCCAGAACTTTGAGAAATAAGTGTTATTAAAGCCACACATTCTATGGTACTCTGTTACAGCAACCTAAACTGACTAAGACACTTACTGATATATATTCAGATTGTTTTCAGTTTTTTGGTGTAATAGCAGTGCTTCATCAGGCATCCTTGTACATGTCTGTTTATACACATGAGAAAAGTAGGATATAGGAGATTTATTTTAGCCATGTTCAAATGTATATGCATAAAACACTTAAGCTTGGTTTGGTGCTGTTTAAGTTGTTATGCTGTAAAAAACAAATATTTATTTGTCTGCTGTACACATTACATGTCAGCTACAAGTTGGCTGAAATTCTGTATGTGTACTTCACTCGGACATGCAAGTTGAAGGCAAAATCTCTATGTGGTCCATGCCAGCCTTGTGGCAGGGGGCAAAAAGTCATGACAGAACCATGTAATGGCTCTTAATGCCTCTTTGTGGAAGTTGCATAGTGACTTTGAGTCACATGTTCTTGATCAAAGCAAGTCTCATAGCCAAGCCTGTGTCATCAGGGTGGTGGAAATAATCCTCACCAGATATGGGCTCCCTCAGTATGGGAAGAACAGAGCAGTGTGCTGAACACACGCTGTTTCTGAAGGGAAGCATATCTGTTTAGACATTTTTCCATATCAGCACAGATCTACGTCTCTCTTTGAAGAGGATTTATTAGTTTTGTTTTGTTAAGACACATAACGTTTACATTCTACTCCATAATTCTCACAGCTGTTTAGCTGTAGATGATATTTGAAAGGATTCAGTGCTCATGCCAATCTTTTTATACCACAGCCTCCCCATTCCTAATACCTTGGCTGCATTTCAGCAAGTGATTTTTCACTGCTACACACAACAGGGCTGCAATGAACATCACTGCTTTAGCTTCTGTGCCAGCATGTCTCTAGTTTGTTTTGATTTATGATAAGGCAAGTTCCCCTTTCTTAAGTCTCCTTTTAAAAAATTATATTGGCTATTCTTGTATAATAACTCTTTCATATAAATTTTGTAATCAGCTGGACACGTCGTATTTAAGAAATCTTGTTGGGATGTTTCCTGAGACTGTGTTAAATTTATAGGTTTGTTTGAGGGAGTTTGGAATAAAGAATGCTGCCAACTTTTCCAATCCAAGCATCTAGTATCTTTCTCCATTTATTCATGTCTTCTTTTATGCCCTTCAGTAAAGCTTTATAGCTTTCTCCACAGGGAACTTACATTTGTTTACTGAAGTTGACCAGTCTTTCATCGCAAATAATGAAAACATTGCCACTTTTCTTCCTATGCCATTTATTTTAACAGGGAAATTTACTCCTGGCTGGAGAGCTGAGAGGTATGGACCAGCTCTTGAAGTCTTTCCTTAAATGTGGTCCGGATTTATATTATATTTGGCAGTTTTCTATAGTTGGGGATATAAGTTGTCTCTTAATTTCACTGCAGATAAAAGTTTTACTTGATTTGGGGGTTTCTTTTCATCTGATGTGCTGGTCTTCAGGGAGGAGGGGGAGAAAGCAAACCTTTACTCTGCCAGCCTTCGCAGGAAGTCTCCACCTGTTCTTCAGACCAAACATACACCCTTCTCAAATTCCGTCAGCTCCTCTTCCTCTAGCCTTCAGATTCAGGTTCACCTGACGTGTTCATGAATCTTTATGGCAATCAATTGCATCTATCTTGAATTTTCTATTTTATCTTGAATTATTTATTTTGCAACAGCCGTTCGTTTTTTGGTGTTACTTTACTTTTTCTTCCCAACCTCTCTCTGTTTTGTTTTGTTGCTCTAGCCTCGGAATTCTTTGGCCAAGCAAACATTTACAAATCAAATATAAAGTAGATGAAACGGAGCTTCTCTGCAATAGGGGCCCCACAGACCCTGCTCTCAGCCTTCCTTCCATCTAAAGCACCTGCGCTGAAATCAGTGCTCCTGGAGCATAGTTCCATGACAAAACGTCTAGTAGTTCAATCTGCCTTTTTACAAATAAATTTCACTTACTTGGCAGACATCTTAGGTGGAGCATGAAGCTGCTACAAAAATCTACAGTCTTTTATTATGTGTGGTTAATAGTTTTAATCCAATCTGATTTGCATTCCAAAGGAAATTATAAAAGTGCATTCACTGCTATATTTTATGAATGTAACTTAAAATTTTAATGCAGATTATAAACATGATAAATTTGCAGATCAAAATCGGACTAGTTGCTTGTAGTACAACATTTAAAAATCACCATTTTCTACCTCCTCACCAAGGATAACCTTCTCCTTATTGATCAGCCCTGTTCTGACAGCAGGATAACACTGAGACTTGGGCAAACAGAAACACTGACGAGACAAAAAGGCAATCTTATAGAACAAATTCTGGATGGATAGTTCTACCTAATCTTCCATTAATGCTACTTACACCTTTGGCCAAAGAAGGAAACAGAATGAGGTGTTAGGAAAAAGGTTTTCACAATTTACTTTCTACTAGCTAAGCTTGCACACTGCCTCTCCATTTTTCTCTTCTTTATTTTAAATTGTGATAAAATACATATAAAATTAACCATCTTAACAATTTTTAATCGTACAGTTCAGTGATAGTAAATGTGTTCACACTGTTGTGAAACTAATCTCTACAACTGTTTTCATCTTGCAAAACTGAAACTCTGCACCCATTAAACACTAACTCCCCATCCTCCTGCTCCCCTCTCTCCCCCACCACCTGGCAAGCCCCATTCTACTTTCTGTCTTCGTGAATTTGACTGCTCTGGGGGCTCCACAGAAGTGGGATCATACAGTATTTGCCCTTTGGTGACTGGCTTGTATCACTTAGCGTAATGTCTTCGGGATTCATCTATGTCGTGGTAGTGCAAGACTTCCTTCTCAAGGCTGAGTAACACTCCACTGTGCACACAGACCACATGTGTTTATTCATTCATCCATGGATGGACACCTAGGCTGCTTCTACTTTTTGGATATTGTGTCTCTCTCTTTTAATCAATAATGCGCTCATTTTTACAAGAAAATAAACATTGGGAATAAATGTCGCCTCAAAAAAAATCAATCAAATGTGGATCACTGTGGCTTTGCTGATCCAGCTAGGAAACTCCTCAAGACCAGGTCTTCATAAGACTCAGTCTTTCAGGAAGAAACTCAGAGGCAGTGGTAGCTGCAATATTATTCTCTTGCTGACCAAGAGTGAACAGATTACAGGTAAGGAAATGAAAAACCAAGAAAGTCAGGACCAAAGGAGAATCCTGCAGCAACAAATCGAGAGGGAAGGAAGGCTGTCCGAGAAGCTCGCCCTGGCAGAGCCATCCAGGCACATGGGCTGCACCTCAGTGGGCATTGGGCCACATGCCCTGAAACGGGAGTTCCTGGGGCAGATGACACGAGACAAACAGAGAGGGCACTGGCCAGGGAAGTCAGGCTGACCTAGGTCCCGCCAGCCTCGGGCCCTCTGTGGCCTTGGGCAGGTCCCTGTGACCTGGGTTTCTTCTCCTGCCCATGGACATTACAGTTCCTGCCCACAGGAAGTCGCTGGAATAAATAACAAAACAACACCAGGACAGTAGGGAACATCATAAGCGCTCAGTGTTTGCTGGGCCTCAATGCCACCACCAAATATCACACCTTTCCCCACAACTGCTCTGCTGAGCAGGCTGGCTGCGGCCTGAAGACCCAGGATCCATCCTCCTCTTTGCTGTCTACACCTCTGCCTAGTTCTTGTCCTCTGGCCCCTACATGGAGGCCAGACAAAGCCCCCAGCTCCTGATCAGAACGGTACAAATAATCACCCTTCAATTCCCCTTGTTTCACATTCTATTCAGAATTTTAATAAAATCGTTAAAACATCCCGACAGTGAGTGTTCACCTTCACTGAATCTCACAGGTCATCAGAGGTAGAAGGGCTCACAGATCTAAGAGGTATCTGGTTTCAATTCACTCATCTTCACAAGAATCAAAAGCCTAGGCAAGCCCGTTTGGCTCCTCTGAGATGGACACCACGTCCATGTCACTCCTGCAGTGAAGATGGAAGCACAGGAAATTTGGATCCTGACTCCCGCCCATAAAACCACTCAGTGAGGCCAGGCACAGTGGCTTGTGCCTGTAATCCCAGCACACTGGGAGACTGAGGAAGGAGTATCACTTCAGCTCAGGAGTTCAAGACCAGCCTCGGCAACATGGCAAAACCCTATCTCCAAAAAATACAGAAGTTAGCTGGGCATGGTAGTAATTCCAGCTACTCAGGAGGCTGAGGTGTGAGGATTCCTTGAACCCTGGAGGTAAAGGCTGCAGTGAGCCATGATCACGCCACTGCACTGCAGCCTGGGCAATGGAGCAAGATCTTATCTCAAAAACAATAAAAACAACAACAACGACGATAACAAATAGTAAGTGGCAGGAATATCCAGGAATTATACACTGGGTTTAAAAACCAAAAATGCATAACTAACTAATAAGTAACTCCTCATTTTCCTTTCTTCTCCACACTCACTCAGAATTGAGCAGCCACCATAGGTCAGATGCATTTCCAGGCAGAAATTCACAGGGCAGCGGACTTAACCCCTGCTTTTCAGCGAACAAATTTTATACCATGATAATTCAAGCTGGAATGATTCACTTATTTCTAGAGATTACTA
This sequence comes from Macaca nemestrina, assembly GCF_043159975.1. Classification (NCBI taxonomy): domain Eukaryota; kingdom Metazoa; phylum Chordata; class Mammalia; order Primates; family Cercopithecidae; genus Macaca; species Macaca nemestrina. Next base: position 146,046,766 of record NC_092132.1, on the reverse strand, counting down.
GAGACCAACGCCGTGAGGGCTTTCTCAGAACGCACACTATTAAACCACACAGTCCTTCTTCCTTTCTGAGTTCAACCTAAGTAGCTTCTGCATTTTTTAATTTTTTTTGAGATGCAGTCTCACACTGTTGCCCAGGCTGGAGTGCAGTGGCACAATCTCGGCTCACTGCAACCTCCGCTTCCCGGATTCAAGCGATTCTCCTGCCTCAGCCTCCCGAGTAGCTGGGATTATAGGTGCATGCCACCGTGCCTGGCTAATTTTTTGTATTTTTAATAAAGATGGGGTTTCACTATGTTGGCCAGGGTTGTCCTGAACTCCTGACCTCGTGATCCACCCGTCTTGGTTCCCCAAAGTGTTGGGATTACAGGCGTGAGCCACCATGCCTGGCTTCTGCATTTTTTCTTTTTGTTCAGACATCACTGGAGAAAGTCATCTGGTCCCAACTTCCTCAGCTAGATCTTTTCTTTTTTTTCTTGTTCTGTCACCCAGGCTGGAGTGCAGTGGCACAATCATGGCTCACCACAAGCGGGTTCAAGTGATTCTCCTGCTTCAGTCTCCTGAGTAGTTGGGATTATAGGCACCTGCCACCACACATGGCTTATTTTTCTATTTTTAGAGAGACGGGGTTTCACCATGTTGGCCAGGCTGGTCTCGAATTCCTGACCTCGAGTGATCCCTCCTGCCTCAACCTCCTGAAGTGCTGGGATTACAGGCGTGAGCCACCATGCCTAGCCCTCAGCTAGATCTTTAAAATATTCTAAAACTATGACTATAACCCCATTAGTCTCTGCTTACCTAAATGTGCTCCCCTATGTAAGATAAATTATAGACAGTAAGTTGGATATGGGGTCTACGACCTAAATGTAGGTTAATACTGAGAAAGAAAGCAAATTCTCACTAATATAAAACCCCACTTAATTCAACTTGGCAGCCTCCTATGCAATCTAACCCTTTATGTTATTGAATCCAGGGCTGGGCATAGTGGCTCAAATCCATAATCTCAGCATTTTTGGAGGCTGAGGAAGGAGGATTGCTTGAGCCCACGAGTTGAAGGCTACAGTGAGCCATGACCATGCCACGGTACTCCAGCCTGGGCAACAGAGCAAGACCCTGCCTCTACAGAAAGTAAAATGATAATTAAAAAAAATTTAAAAGCTGGGTATAGCGGCGCACACCTGTAGTCCCAGTTACTTAGGAGGCAGAGGCAGGAGGAGTGCTTGAGTCCAGAAGTTCGAGGCTGCAGTGAGCTATGATTGCAGCGCCGCACTCCAGCCTGAGCAACAGAGTAAGACCCTGTTTCAAAAATAAAAGTAAAACAAAAAAGATCCTATTTTAAATATTTCCTTTAATGATAATAGCTAGCATTTATTAATGGTTGGCTTAATGACTAATATTTGGCTGGGTGCAGTGGCTCACACCTGTATTTCCAGCACTCTGGGAGGTTGAGGTGGGTGAATCACCTGACATAAGGAGTTTGAGACCAGCTTGGCCAACACGGTGAAACCCCATCTCTACTAAAAATACAAGATTAGCTGGGCGTGGTGGCGGGGGCCTGTAATCCCAGCTACTCGGGAGGCTGAGGCAGGAGAATCGCTTGAAACTGGGAGGTGGAGGTCACAGTGAGCCGAGATCGCACCACTGCACTCCAGCCTGGGCAACAAGAATGAAACTCCATCCATAAATAACAAATAAATACAGACTAACATTTATAGATACTTACTACATGCCAAGTACTATGCTTTATGAATATTATTTCTTAGCTTCTGTGGAGTAGTTTCTATTTCAATTTTATGGGCATGAAAACTGGATGACATTATATAGGGCAAAGATGAAATTTTTTTTTACTTTTTTTTTTGAGACAGTCTCACTCTGTCACCCAGGCTAGATCATGGCTCGCTGCAGTCTCCATCTCCCAGACTCAAGCGATCCTCCCACCGCAGCCTCCCTAGCTGGGGCCACAGACACACACTATCATGCCGGGCAAATTTTTTGTATTTTTGGTAGAGAAGGGGTTTCACCATGTTGCCCAGTCTGGTCTTGAACTCCTGAGCTCAAGCAATATGCCCGCCTTGGCCTCCCAAAGTGCTGCAGGCATGAGCCACCGCACCCAGGCTAGCCGGAATTTTAAATCAGGTTCCTGACTCCAGCTTCTTTAACCACTTACTAGACTCTACTGCCTCTCCTTATCAACTGCCAAATAAAAAGTTGGAGGTCCCCATAAGGATTATAAGCAAAATTCCTGACAACAAAGGAAAAAGGGGTCTGGCTAACGGGCTCCCCCTTCACCAGGAACAGCTGCTTATATGGCCAGCTCTCGCCTTCCCAGCAGGCGGGTCCATTCTCCTCTTCCTTCTCCTCCCATCCTCTGCTTTGTGCTGGGGAAAGGGTCCCCATTATTTATGCCACTCCTGGAGATGTGTTTACACAGGGAAGGAAACTCAATATCAACATTCCCCGAAGGAAAGTGTCTTGTCACTTCTGTGAAGCTTTTCAGGCAGGGAGTCACTATCCTCCAAGATTGACAGGCACTTACCGCCTTTAAACGCCTTTAAACAGGGTCTGAAGGGAGCTTCTTTCCCCGCGGCGTTTGTTATGATGAGGCTGAGAACGTGGCTGGCACACACAGCTCTTCTGGTGCCTCAAGGGGCTCTCCAGGAAGGATCCTGGGGAATCTACTCAGAGTGAGTCGGAGGGAAAAACAGTGGGCTGAGGCACCCAAGATGGGAAAGGATAAACTGGATGAGTGAGAAGTCCAGAAGTCCCTTTGAGCTGGCAGGGGAAGATTGTGAGTCATCTGCTCCGGGTCCAGAACACTGACGGAATGTGAAGATGGTGGGGGAACTTTGGAAGCCAGGAGGGCACCATCAGGGCCCAGCAGAGCACCAAGGGATCAAGTGAGGAGGCCAGGGGTGTTTATAGGCAAACGCAAGGGCACACTGCCTGTCCACTTCCTCATCTCCCTTGCCTGGCTCTGGGCCTCCCAAGGCCTCCAACTGCATCAGAAGCCAGCTCTGCAGAGCTCATCCTCCAGCCCTCTGCACCGCCCCCACTCCCCTGGGGGCTCTCTCCTACTCTCAAGGGTTCAAACGGAGGCTGGAGGGTCCCACATGTGCACCAGCCCTTAGCCCTCAGACTCCAGCCACTACCACCTGTGCCACTGTCCCCGAGACATCTCCACCTGCACCTTTCTCCCTGCCTCAGACCCAGGAGGTCCCCGGTGTTGGCCGCACCTCACTGCCCTGTTGCCGTGTTACTACCTTTGAGAACATAATGTTAGAACTTTCTGCACTCTCCTCTCGCCTCCTGGCCTTCTAGGTTTTGGGCGCCTTTGCTCCCTCAATCTCCTCCGATGTCTCTCAGGCTCCTTCTCCCTGTAAAACTGGCCAGGGGTCCACACGGGCTCATCCCTGGGCTCCTGTTTCTCAGGTTCCTGTTATAAGGATGGCTCTGCTCCCGGCTGGCGATGTCTCAGCACAGCCATTCACGGAGATCTGAATATGTGAGCCAAAGTTACCAAATGCTTCGCGATGAATTCCCGGTTGCATTTTGTCAGTGAAGGAACACGTGCATGTGTCTGGTATGTTCCAGGTGATTGTATTCCGGACCCCAAAAGGAAATGGCATAATTCTTTCCCTGCAAATACTTCCAGAGTAGTGGAACTATAATCCAAGTAAAAGGACAGTACCAGAAGGTATAGTGAGAACAGAGGCCACAGGCTGATGCTCAGGAATTGTGCCTGGAGATGAGTCAAAAGCTGCTTGCAGAGACAAGCCACACAGAGATGCAGAGGCCAGAGGCCGCCCCCCGCCCCCCGCCCCCGAACCCCCTTCACGCCACTGGCTTTCATGCACTTGCAAGATGCACATTCTGCTTCCCTCTGAGGCCATCAGTACCAGACGGATTGCCAAGGTGCGGAGTAATAATGGCTCAGGGTCAGCACTCGCTGTGAGCCAAGGCTGCTGGGGCCGCGCTCTTCCCTGCCACGACAGGCAGGCAGCAGCAAGTCTGACCTCCAGAGTCAAGAGCGAGGGGCAGGAGCTTCACGAACCTTGGCCATGCCCGGTAAGACCAAGACTCACCGCAGCCTACGCAGTGAAACCCAAGCACTCTCCAGAAATACTGTAGGATTTGCTCTTCTCCCAACAGGAAACCAGTCACAAAGAGGACCTCGGTTCTGCAAGTTCCCTCCCTGGCGGTGGCATCCACTTCCCCGCGTGTGCCCGGAGCTGTAGGCTGCTGAGGGTGGGGGCCAGTGCGGGATCAGATTCCCCAGCCCTTGCGTGATGCAGGGAGCTTCAACGGGACTAGCGGTGAGACAGTCTTTTGTAACTTTCACAACCTACTCAAAATGTACTCAACTCCCTATTCAAAAGTTCCTCCAGACTTTCTCAACCCAGCAAATGAAGCTACTGGGAAAATACGGATCTAAATCCCTGATGGGGAGTGCGAGGACATTGGCCTGGGCCAGATGACCGGATCCCATTTACTACTACAGGGTATCCCTCCTCCCTCATCTCCACCCCAGCCCCACAGGGAATGCGTGGGCTGCGCACCAGGCTCCAAGGACAAAGCATGACTCCTTCCATGACAACACAGAAGGACAGCGGAGAATGAAGGCGGTGAAGCAAACGCGAAGGCCACCCCTGGGCAGGCCACGTCAGGATGACCCGCCCCCTGCCGGTGTACAGGGCGCAGGACACCCCTGGGTGGGGCCACGTCAGGATGACCCGCCCCCCACCGGTATACAGGGCGCAGGACACCCCTGGGCGGGGCCATGTCAGGATGACCCGCCCCCCGCCGGTGTACAGGGCGCAGGACACCCCTGGGCGGGCCACGTCAGGATGACCCGCCCCCAGCCGGTGTACACTGCGCAGCTCTTCCCTTCACACTGTGGCTACAGGAGCTCAAGAGAAAGACGATGGCCACTGGCTCCCGCATGGATTTCCTTCCCTATTTGGCCTGTGACTTTTCCTCCTTCCATGTCCTCTGCCATCACCCACTCACTCCCAAGGCTGGGTTAGGCCTGTGATCGCCTCCTCTCTCAAGCCTCTGCCTTCAGCCTCCATGTGAGCAATGCATTTGATACACACACACACACTTCTGTGTGCATGTGTCCCTAAGGCACTTATTTAATCATGCCTGCCCATGTACCACCAGCTCACGAAGGTGATGAGAAGCCCACAGCCAAGAGCTAGAAACACTGGAGGTGAACCCAGAGTCAAAAGGCAAGCCACACAGGGTGGGTTTCAGAACTGGTACTGCTGGTGAAGTGTTGCTATGATTACTCAGAGATGTGGATGTTATGACATAAAGAAAATGAAGAATTATGTTGGAGATGTTGAGAATGGGATTTTTGGTGTGGATGGAAAGATTGACAGATGTAAAGATGCCGTGAAGGATATAAAATGGTGCAGTCTCTGGAAAACGGGATGATGGTCCCTAAAAACCACATAGAATTACCCTAGGATTCAGCAATGCCGCTTTTGGGTATATACCCTGAAGAAGTAAAAGCAGGGAGTTGAATGGATATTTGTTCACCCATGTAAAAATGGCAGCATTATTCACTTTGATCAAAGGCAGATGCAACCCAAGTGTCTGTGGAGGGATGAATGGATAAACAAAATATGGTATCAATCCATACAATGGAATATTATTCAGCCTTCAAAAAAAAAAAAAAAAAAAAGACATGCTGCGTTCTGACATGCTGCAAAACGGAGAAACCTTGAAGACACTATGCCAAAGGAAATGAGCCCGTCACAAGAGAATACTGTGTCCTTCCACGTAACTAAAGTAGTTACACTCAGACAGACAGAAAGCAGAATGGGGGCTGCCTGAGGCTGGGGAGAAGCGGGTATGGAGACATTATTTAATGGGTACAGAGTTTCGCTTGGGAAGATGCAAGAGTTCCGGAGACTGATGGGGGTGATGGTTGCACAACACTGTGGATGTACTTAATGCCACCCAACTGTACACTTAATAATGACTAAAATGGTACATTTATCTTATGTATAGTTTACGATAATTTTTTTTAAAAGATGAATAAAGCAAGTAAAAGCCTTTTAGCCCTAAATTTGAATTGAAAGCATCAGTATGAAGATATGCTGTGTTTTATCTTATCTCTGGGGCAGGAGGGGTACGTATTTCCTAACTCTGCATGTTGAATGACTAACCCAGTAGCAATAAGCCCAGCTGGCAGAACTAGCTCTGAGATTGATCTCCAAATGCCATTCCTCACTAACAGGAACCAGGTTTCTTGGGGGAAATGGCCAAATCCAGGCCTGACAAGGGAAAACTCATAAAAAGAGATTAGGACATTTTATAGGATGGAAAGCAAGAAACTATTAAACTAAGATTTTGCCAAAAGAGCTCAGTTTGAGCAAGTTCCCTCTAGCAAAGATAGGACAATCTGAGCATCAATCAGGATACATGGATAGAAACACATCATACTTGTTTAAACCAGTGAGGGTTTTTTGTTTTGTTTTGTTTTGTTTTTTTAAAAAAGACAGGGTCTTGCTGATTGCAGTGGTTGGACCACAGGTCACTGCAGCCTCAAACTCCCAGGCTCAAGTGATCCTCCCACCTCGGCCTCCCAAGTGTCTGGAACTACAGGCACATGCTACCACCTCTGCCTAATTATTATTATTATTATTATTATTATTTTGGTAGAGACAGGCTCTCACTATGTTGCTCAGGCTGGCTTCAAACTCCTAGGTTCAAACGATCCTCCAGCCTCAGCCTCCCAAAGTACTGGGATTACAGGCATGAGCCTCTACACTCAGCAGAAGTCCATGAGTTCTTAATCATGCTGAAAACAACTTAATTTCATTGGTAATCGTTGAAGGATGCTAGAGAACTAATTTGTTCTTTTGAATAATGAAAAATAAAGTGACAGTAGTAGGCATGTATCCTGCCTTTCCTAGACAAACTGTACCTCAAGGTAACCAAATATTCCATAAGCTAAAAATGTGCTTGTTGCTATAGAAGAATTCCAGCTAACAAATGAAGAAGGAATGATGGCATTAGAATATCACCATTAGCAACGCCTAACAAAGCAAAGGGTCTAGGCGATGAGCATCCAGGGCTGCTGCCATCACAAACTTGAATATGACTATGCCTATTTTTCCCACCACAGACTTACATGAGCAACAGGGGACAGAGGCACATGTTCAATGTCATCAAGAGAATACAGTCAACAAAATCCAGTCTGCAGCAGTCCTCTGGGAAAAGTCTCATTTCTTTAGCAAACAGAATGCAAGGAGAAGAAAAGGAGATGAAAGAGAAACACATAGATTAAAAGAAACTTAAGAGGCATAACACAGGCAACGCTTAGACCTCATTTAGATCCTGATTGGAACAAGGTGTTAAAAGACAATTAGACAAACTGGGAAATTTGAACAGTGACTGGATATTTAATGATTAAAGAGTGACAATTTGTATCAGGGTGATAACATGGTACTGGGGCTGTATTTTTTTTTTTTTTTTTTTAATGAAAGAGTCCTTGTACTTTTCAGAGATATATACAAAAGTATTTGTGGGTGAAATGACATGCTGTATGGAATATGCTTCAAAATAACACTGTATGGGGGAAAGTGAGTAATATATAGATTAAACAGTTGGTCATGAATTTATATTTGTCAAAGCTGAGGGATGAATATTCTACTCTCTATTTTTATTATGTTTGAAATTTTTCACATTAAAAAACTTATTTAGGTGGGGTGTGGTGGCTCACACCAGTAATCCTACCACTTTGGGAGGCTGAGGTGGGAGGATCACTTGAGCCCAGGAGTTAGAGACCAGCCTGGGCAACAAAGTGAGAGTCTGTCTCAAAAAAAAAGTTTTTTTTTTTAAACTTATTTAAAAGGTATAGATTGAACTTAAAGGCAGGGCGGTGGATCAAAGTGAGAGAGGTTCAAATGAGAAAGAAAGACTGGTTAATCTGAGCCCTTCCTCTTCACCTCTATACGTCCTGGGAGATAGGTGAATCCACCCTACAGGGTCTGGCAATCCATCCTTGCATCATAGTATTGTCCCCTGTAATTATCTATATTGTATTCCTATTTGATCCCACCACCTTTAGAGAAGTACAAGAGGGCAGAATTACAAGATGTTTGTCCTCCTGGGTCAGAGTAACACTCCTCTTCCTTCCCAGGGCAGGGATCCAGATTTGGGGACTAAAATTGGCTTGAGTTTTGTCCCCTTTTGGCCCTGAACTTGAACTCAAACCACACAGCCGCCATGCCCTACTGCCGAAGCACATCACATAAATCCTCCAAAACAGGCCTGTAGCGTGTGGCTTCATTTAACCAGAGTTCCTTCTCTGATGGGAAATGGGTGACTCAGCGGGAGGCGTTCATCACCCTGCATGGGTGCAAAACAAAACCAAGAGCCAGGAGCTTGCGCCTTTCTATACCATAACCAATGCGCTGTATCTGAAGTGCTGCTCGAATCCTGCTCACCTTTCCAACCTTCTAACATCCCTCAACGCCATGCCTCTGCTTGCATTCCTGCCTTGTGCCCTCCACTCGGGACTGCAGAACAGCCTGATTCAAGCTAAGTCCTGGGCTCAGAATGACTTTCCCATAGGCAGCAAACTCCTACTCATCCTTTAGGATTCCACAAGTCTGCCTTGCCTAGGAAGCCTGGCCTTGACTTCAGGCACTGAGACCAGTTTCAGTATCCTAAGGGCTCCGTAGAACCCAGTTTTGCCCCCTTGCGCTTCATCCCCTGCCCTAAGAGTGCACATCCACGTGTTCCCTCCCCTAGCAAGCTCTAAGCTGCCGGGATTCGGAGACACTTCTGTTCATTTTCTATCTTTACAGCCTGGCCAGTGCCAGGCTCACAGGGAGCGGGGAGAAGTATTTATTGGCTGGTGGATGGATGAAGCAAAATCACGCATGTGGAGCTGGGGTGTGAAGGGAGCTGACCTTCCATGAAATCTCCACCAGTGCCTAAACCTGCAGACAACACTGAGTGGGTTTATTCACAGAAAAGCAAAGCCCAAGCAGCAGGAAACTCAAGAGCAACTGAGGTCACCTTGCATAAGAAAAACAATGCAGCCATAAAAAAGAATCAGATCATGTCTCTTGAGGGAACATACATGGAGCTGGAGGCTATTATCCTTAGCAAACTAATGCAGGAAAGGAAACCGACTCTCATGTTCTCACATATAAGTGGGAGTTGAATAATGAGAACTTACGAACAAAAAGAAGGAAACAGCAGATGCTGGTGTCTAACTGAGGGTGGAGGGTGGAAGGAGGGAGAGGAGTAGAAAAGGTAAGCATTGGGTACTGGGGCTTAATACCTGGGTGATGAAATAATCTGTACAACAAACCCCCGTGACACGAGTTAACCTATGTAATAAACCTGTACATGCACCCCCAAACCTAAAATAAAAGGTAAAAAGAAAAGATGAGTCCATCAAACCCAAGATTTCACAGAGTTGCTTAAAACGAGGCAGGCAGCCATGGAAACCTGCCTGACACAGGCAAGGATGAATTTGAGTTTGATGTCCACGCAGGCGCAGGAAGGCTTACTGTTAATGTGACTCTCTGTGGTACCGGGAAAGACAAAGTCAGCCTGAACGGCTATCACAGGGCATGCGGGAAGACACTGGATTTCAAACATCTCCAAAGGGCAGTAGAGCAGTCCTCCCCACCGCTGTACCTGGCCTGATTTCTTCACCTTACAAATGGCCACACAAGCAGAGAGAGGCACAGTGAGTCACATGGCAGGAAGACAAGGGTCTGGGAGAGGAGCCCAGGGTTTCTCCGCGCCAGACCAACGTGCTTTCACCTCCCTGCGGCTGCTGGGATCTCGGGTCACCCCTTTTCAAATGGCAAACTGAGCGCTGCAACTCCCGTTCCCCAGTGAGGACTTCTAAATCACACATCCTGGGGACACCTCCCTTCAAAGACCCTAATTTAAAACTTACAAATATGCTTTAGTTTTAAAGTGGCTATAAATGATATACCATAAGATTGAAAAACATATTTTTACACCCATCTCTTCCATTTGGCTGTTATTGACAGCGCTGGTCAATTTCTCATTTCTGCTTTATTTAAAAATGTCTTCAGGGTTTAAGGATCCAGTCTGGGTCACTAATTTTACAGAAACTACCATCAGTGCTGAAATGACTTTAAGCAGTAACTTTTATGACTACTTAATAATGTAGTTATACACATGCCTGTATATGTATGATAACTAAAAGTCAAGGATTAATGCCTAACAGTGGTTATCTTTGGATGGGAAGATTACCAATTATTTTCACATTGGTTTATGTGAGTTTTTCATTTTTCTGTAATAAATATTCATTGAGTTTGACAAAAGAAAGAAGTTTCCCTGATACTACTTGAAAAAAAAATACTACGTGTTTTTCTGAAGCCATTTTTGGCCTGGAAAACATTTTCTTTTTTTAAAATAAGCAGTATTTTCCTATATCTGTGCACTCCGTGGGAACCACATTCTTTATTTAGGGTCAAGTTAAGTTCTCCCTAAATGCTAGGGAAAGGTTTTATTTGTTGTTTGTTTTCCCCGCCTACTCAATTTTGAGGGGCAACCTGTATTATTGCCTCTCTTTACCTGGTTTGATTTATGATCTTGGAAGTCAGGTCATTCTTTTCTAGGTCAAAGAAAGAAAAAAACAGGACTCCTCCACCTAATACCTGATAAAATATCTGAAAAGGTCATTGCAGACCTTGACAGAGACACGATTTCAACCCAAGCTGATAAAACAACAACTAGAAAACTTTTATCAGAATAAAATGTAACTTGCCATTTCCTAGCTCAATTGATGAACTCTTTTTTATCTGAAATGACAGACATCGTAAGATAGGAAAACCTCTAGATAAGAAACCAAATTGAGTTGTTTGAATCAGATCCGATTGTCTGCCCCTGGTTCAAACTCCCACACCTGCTCGGAATGGGTCAATGAGCGCCGCCTGGCATGGTCCCGAGGGGTTTGGAAACATTGCAAAAGTGGTGAACTTTGAGACTTCAGCGTTTATTCTGCGATTATAATTAACCTGCTCACCAGTTGCTATTGATCAGTTCTAAATGGAGGTGATAAGGTTTGACTGGATTTCTAGAAGTAGAAATGGAGATTTAAACTGGGGAGTAGAAAGGAAAATTTAAAAAATAACTTAAGGACTGAATTAGATTTTAAGAAGCAAAACTGGATTTGCGATTAGGGGATCCCCAAACCCATGGCTTTGATCTGCATGGAAGAATCTTGAGGAAGCTTGAGTACAAAGGAAAACTTCAAAATTCAAAATTCCCACCAAACTGTGGTAGTAACTTCTTGATTTTTCATCCTCCAAAATAAAACATATCTGTAACAATTCAATGTGGGTTACAGACAGCCTCAAATTTTACTTGCAGAGGCTTTTCAGTGCCTTTAAACACACAGAATGGCCCACCTGTCTGGATTATACTCCTCCTTTGGAGGAAAAATGTATTTTAAAACATCAAGTCAATTCTTGGGTCCTGCAAAATGCAGAAGGCCAGAAAACCAAATTCCCATCATTCAGATAAGAAGCTTGAATATTGTGGCTCAATTCTGATTACAGAGCAGTAACAGATAAAAGCACAGGCCACCTGCCAGAAACAAGAAAACTTCCACTGATGGGCTGCTGAGTTCAGGTCAGACCAATTCCACGGGACTTTTCCTGCCTGGGGTTTAAGCCACTGTCTTGATCCATGCCCCTATTCTCATCTTCACTAAAATCATCATTATTGTGCTTTTATTGTGCTTGTCTCCTTTTCTTTCTCTGCTTTTACCACAAATATATTTGAAATCTTCAGAGAAAAGGGAAGACAGAGAGGTCAGTTATAGATTTCTCTTTGGAAAGGGATTTTTGAGTGAGCCATATGGTTTTGCTCTTAAGCAGTCAACAGTTCCCCCAGAGTTAGGAGAATCCTCTCACTGGAAGGGTCTCAATCCCGGCAAGTCTCTTTTGTTCTCTGCACACCAGAATCCAAGGGCTAAGAAGGAAGTCTGTGCAACACTGGGATTCCTAACATTGCATTCCTCAACTGCAGGCTCTGCACTTTGATACAGAAGGGACCTTAGGACGACATTGGTCCTAGAGAGACAGTGATTGGTGGGAAGCAAACGGAAACTCAGACAAGAAGCTACCCTGGGGAGAGGAAGCGGATGGGAGCGACAAGTCATGGAAAATCCTAAGGTTTTAATAGAGCTCTTCAATCACACATAGCTTCTGGTTCTGAAGAGCTAAGTGCCCTCATATCAGATCTGGCAAATGCAAAATGTGGGGAAAGGGGGAAAGTACAATCCTGCAGGTTGGAATTACTGGGTTCCAAACCAGGGCTGTTACTACCCATGGGGACCTGAGATTACAGCCTCTTCCTGGGTATCAGCTTCCTTTTCAGCAAAACAGAGATCATCATATCTACCTCTTGGAGAAAGACGTCAAAGTCCCTGGCATCAGATGATTTCTTCATTGACGGGGATCCACCTTACTGTTCAATGGAATGTCATGCAAGATACAGGCTACTCTCCCTAAAAAGTTGTTAGCCAGTATCCAAACATGAATGTACCAAAATTTATAAATGTACTTTGTATAAATCAAAACAGATTCAAGATTATTCCTATTATAACCCCATTCATATTCTCTTCCCTGTCTTCTTTAGAAGGTGACAAAAGAGTAGCTCTAGAGATAGCCATTAAATTAGTCTTAGTAACCGGTTTATGTTGTATGGTACATGGGGCCATGTCATGGTCTACAAGAGGTCAATATAGCAGAGCGATACTCCTTCCGAAGAGAGCCTTATCAGCTGGTTCTGCAAGCAGACTAGGACAAATAAGTTCCCAAAAGACAAATAGTCTCAGATGTCAGAAAAGTTGCTTCAAGTTCTTAAAGCAGCAGCTCTCATCGGCAAGAATTGCCCCCTTCTGGAACGAGGAAAGGAAAACCACCATACTTCCTCTTTCTTAGGCAAACACAAGCGGCTACATTTGCAACTGGCTTCAGCTCTAAATTCAGTACAACTAAATTGTCTTAAAATTTGTTGAAAAGAATCACTTTGCCCTGGAGGGAGGTAACTTGTTCTTCACACAATCCCACCACTGCAGCCGGTTAGTGGTTTTCAGGCAGGTTCTGACTCCAATATAACTGAGGGAAAACGGCCTACCTGGAGAGGTCACCGTTGCCTAGTATGTGAGTGTTTGTGCCCACAAGTGGGGAAGCCACAGTAGTGTGGGGCTGGGGTGTCCGCCCATTGCTGGCTTCGATCTACTACCAGTACCGAGACCAGGAGGAGAGACTCCCCACTGTTAGTAAAGCAACCTCCTGTGAGATAAGCAAAATCAAAAGCCAAATACAGGATTGTCACGGGGGATGGTTTTGATCTACCTTTAAGAATCTTGTGGAAGCTTGAGCACAAAGGAAAACCCCCAAAATTGTAAAAGAATGGGCAAAAGACAAATGTAATAAAAAACAGCCTATACCTTAAAGCAGTTTTCCTGTACATCCACAAACACTCAATACAGAATCTTCTTTTTTTTAAAAAAAACTCTGCTTTCAGGAAGTTGATTCATGAATACCATGTATCTGTTTTTAAAAACTTCATTAGTGTAACATGTTTTTAAAAATAGGTAATATAGGCCGGGCGCGGTGGCTCACGCCTGTAATCCCAGCACTTTGGGAGGCCGAGGCGGGCGGATCACGAGGTCAGGAGATCGAGACCAGCCTGGCTAACATGGTGAAACCCCGTCTCTACTTTAAAAATACAAAAAACTAGCCGGGCGAGGTGGCGGCGCCTGTAGTCCCAGCTACTAGGGAGGCTGAGGCAGGAGAATGGCGTGAACCCAGGAGGCGGAGCTTGCAGTGAGCTGAGATCTGGCCACTGCGCTCCAGCCTGGGCGACAGAGCGAGACTCCGTCTCAAAAAAAAAAAAAAAAAAGGTAATAAAGTCACATCCTTCAATATTCAAAAGGTTCCATTTGCATACTCATGTTCATAGCAGCATTATTCACAATAGCCAAGAGGGAGAAGCAAGTCAGGTATTCATCCATGGAAGAATGGATAAATGAAACGTGGTCTACACATACAATGGAATATTATCCAGCCTTAAAAAGGAAGGAAATTCTGGCACATGATACAACACGGATGAATCATGAACACATTATGTTAAGTGAAATTAGCCAGAAACAAAAGTACTGTATGATTCTACTTGTATGAGGTCCCTAGAGTGGTCAAATTCATAAGAAAAAGAAAATAGAATGGGGGTTACCAGGGGCTGGTGTGGAGAGGAATGGGAGTCGTATTTTAATGGGCAGAGTTTAAGTTCTAAAGATCTGATAGACAGCAATGCGAATATACTTAACACTACTGAACTGTATACTTAAAAATGGCTAAGATGATTTGAATTTTTTTTCCCGAGATGGAGTCTTGCTCTGTTGCCCAGGCTGGAATGCAGTGGTGTGATCTTGGCTCACTGCAACCTCCGACTCCCGGGTTCAAGCAGTTCTCCTGCCTCAGTCTCCTGAGCAGCTGGGATTACAGGCACGTGCCACCATGTCCAGCTAATTTTTGTATTTTTAGTAGAGACAGGGTTTCACCACGTTGGCCAGGCTGGTCTTGAACTCCTGATCTCATGATCCGCCCGCCTTGGCCTCCCAAAGTGCTGGGATTACAGGCGTGAGCCACTGCACCCAGCCAATGATTTGAAATTTTTAGATTAAACTTAACTTTAACTTCCCTGTATGTTACATGTGTTTTCTTGTTATTAAATGGATTAATGAAGCACAGAAATGACTATAAAAATGATTAAGGTGGTTAAAAAATTCAAAGAGTTCCAAGGCATGCATAGTGAAAGTCCCTTTTCTACCAGTATCCCTCATCTACCGGCTTTCCTCCCCAAAGGCAAATCTGTGTTACAACTTTCTTGTGAGATTTTGTACTTTCAAGTGAATATAATATTTTTCTTCCTTTTTTTTTTTAACACAAAGAATAAAGTGTTATATACACTTCCTGCATTTATAAATGTCTTTGTGAGGATTCCATACATTAGATAATGAACTTCATTATTTTTATGCCCACATAGCTTATGGTTTCTATGTGCCACGTGCATACAAACAGTCCCCTGAGGATGCAAGTGTAGATTATTTCCAATTTTGTTATTACGAGCAACACTGAAATTAATATGTGCCGGTGTATTTGTGGAACAAATCCCTAGAAATGAAAATTCCGGAGTCAGGGCTGTCTCCTTTGCAATTTTATGGCTACTACACCAAAGACTCTCCATAAAGGTCAGAGCGATTTACACTCCCACCCACAGGTATCAGAGTTCCTGTTTCCCCACACCTCAGTATGTTTGTTTTCTTAGTGCATTTAAGTAAGAAAAGAAATGGGAAGGGATACAGAATAAAACGTTATCTAGAACTGTCTCCCGGGCATCATTCCACCTGAGTGCTTAGAAAGTGCCTAGCAAATGTGGCCTGACCTTTTGATGGGACACAATTGGGCTCACTAGAGGTAGTGACACACCCCTGGCTACCCCAACACGCCTTCCTTATTTAATTCGTTCCCAGCTTAGCACCACAGACCAACCCCAATTCTGACTGACCTGCTCAGGGTGGTAACCAGAAAGTTAAACAACTTTGGTTTTCCTGAAGACTGACAAATCATTCTCCAGTTTCACAAAGTTCCCCACACAAATGAGCCGACTCTGAAAGCCACTAGCGTACTTGATAAGCAGGTCCCAAAAGATCCAGAAAACACTTCAGGGTTTTTCACTGACCTGTACCATAAACAAACTCTGAGAACACTTTGAATGCCCCCACTCCACCCCTAATGGGGCAAAACTGCTTTTAAATAAATTGTTTGGGTAACACAGTGATATACTGTACATGTATTTTATTGTGTTGTTATTTTTATCGACTCTAAAACTGATTCAAAATTTTTGAAATCCTGGGAGAATATCATAATTGCTTATTTCTCCATTACACAAAATAATTGTTATTCCATAGTAAAATCTATTTTCCTAGCCTTTCCAGTAACACCTACCACCGTATATCCGTCAAGCCATATTTACAATCTATTTCCATTTCGGTCTCCTTTTCAGCCTTAAGTACTCATAAGCATTAACTGGTACAAAAATCAGCTTCACTGAGGTGTAATGTACACGCAATAAAAGATCCCATTTTAAGAGCACAGCTCCACAACATTGCCATATGGAGATACAAGTGTAACCACCGTGACTGGGTTCTTTAAAAGGCAACAGCTACATTCTCCGGCTGCATCTGTTTCACAGGCATGCAGATCCTAGCCCCTGAAAGGCAAGAACTGTCCGCGACCTCCACCACGGTGCTTCCAGCGCCCAGGAGTTTATGATGAATACAAGTCATATTCCATATTGCATTTCCACACAACCACAATCATCTAGGAGTGTTCTCGCATCTAATACCGCTCACCTTCAGTAACACAGAGGTAAAAGGCCATGGTCTTTTTATTTTATTTTATTTTTTATTTTTAGAAATTTGGACACAGTCATACTCCATCTTACTTTTATCTACCTCAGTGACTTCTCCAGCCTAAAAGCCCTACTTTCCACCAGGGGTTCCCTGAAGTTTCCAGAACCTGCTTCCATCCTGCCCACCCTTCCCCTAGGGCTCTCCAGTTTGCTTCTTAATGGACTCCCGCAGCCGTTCTCTGTGGTTGGACCCAGGCAGGGCAGAGTCCTGGGGCAATTACCACCAAGATCCCTACGCAAATATTTGCTAAGTGCCCAACATGTGCCAGGCACTTAAATATGAGCAAGACTCCGTACCTGCCCTCAGTAAGGTCACCTAATTCCATTCATGCAGTCTAATTAATGATTTTAACAGTTGTTTTAGGGTCATAGCTCATATGGAACTTGGAGTGAATTAAAGTTCACGTACATTGCAATCAGGCCACACTTACTTCTTCCAACCTAAGTTCAGGGCTTTACAGAGGCCCCTGTTAACTTTTATTATTTTGATTTTTGCCCTATTCAAATAACCAACATAAGAACTATGGCAAGATACTGTTAAAACTACAGCAGTTACATAGAAAAATAAAAACGTTCTCTTATTTCTCCTCATTGAAATTAAAAACAGATTCCGAGTTAAGGGTGAATTAGTCTGTATAGTTTTACTTATAGTGACAAGTATATTATATAAACCAAAGGCCAGGTTGCATTGTATTATTTCATGGTGCTACACAACATATTAGTAAAGTAGAGTATATCCTTTCTTTTTCTTTTTTCGAGACAGGGTCTTTGCTCTGTTCTCTAGGTAGGAGTACGGTGGTGCGATCACGGCTCACTGCAGCCTCAATCAACCTCCCTGACTCAAATGATCCTCCCACCTCAGCCTCCTGAGTTGCTGGAGTTACATGCATGCATTACCATGCCCAGCTAATTTTTTTTTTCTTTTTTTTTTAGAGATGTGCTCTCACTATGTTGTCCAGGCTTATCTCAAGCTCCTGAGCTCAAGCAATCCTCCCACCTCAGCCTCCCAAAGGGTGGGATTACAGGTGTGAGCCACTGTGCCTGGCCTCTTTTTCTTTTTCTTTTTTTTCCTTATAAAATGGTCAATATATATATATATTTTTTGAGATGGAATCTCGCTCTGCCACCCAGGCTGGAGTGCAGTGGCGCCATCTGGGCTCACTGCAAGCTCCGCCTCTCGGGTTCATGCCATTCTCCTGCCTCAGCATCCCAAGTAGCTGGGACTACAGACGCTGGCTACCACGCCCGGTTGATTTTTTGTATGTTTTAGTAGAGACGGGGTTTCATCGTGTTTGCCAGGATGGTCTCCATCTCCTGACTTCGTGATCCATCCACCTCGGCCTCCCAAAGTGCTGGGATTACAGGCGTGAGCCACCGCGCCCGGCCTAATATTTCTTTTTTAAAAAAATTGCTGACAATCTCTTCCTCACCCTTCAATACCAAATGCAGATGGCAGCACTTAAGTGACAACTTCTGGAGTCTCAGCAGAGGGAAGAAGAATGCTGCTTCTCCTTTGCTCTCAGCTGCTTCTCCTCTGCTGTTTCTCCTTTGTCCTCTGCAGTTACTAAACTGCAACGATGGGTCATGCACCATTTTACTGAGTGTCCAACAGTCTGTGTTCACTGGGGACTGTCCCAGGTTTACCACTAACAAACCCACATTCCGGGAAAACCCTCAGTCCTGGGTACACCAGCAAAATTGGTAACTCTGCATGATAGTGAGTGGCTATTCAATAAAATAACCATCATTTATGAAGGGCCAAAGCCAAATTCTTCACAAGTATTACCTTATTTTTCTAATTTAAGGCAACACTAAAAAAAGTTACGATGATCCCATTTTACAGAAAAAGAGGTGAGACCAAGAGAGGTAAGTAACTTGCCCAAGATGACACGAGGCTCCTGGAACTGAATCTAGGTTTGCCCAACTTTAAAACCCTGTGCTCCTCCCACCACACTGTCTGGCCATCTTAGGGCTCAGTGGCAACTCCTTAGAACGCTGGGGTCGATTCTCATCTTCCCTCCATCCCTCAGGGTCAGCTAGTACGTGATGCTGGACCTCACTAAAGCTGCCAGGCAGGTAGGAGAGCCCAAGTGATGGGAAGAACATATAAAAAGCACATTCACTTGCACTGGCTTTTTTTTTTTTTGAGACAGGTCTCACTCTGTCACTCAGGCTGGAGTGCAGTGGCCTCGAGCTCATGTGATCCTCCTACCTCAGCTTCCGAGGCTGGGACTACAGGCACACAACCCCATGCCTGACTAATTTTTAAAAATGTTTTGTAGGGATGGGGTCTCACTATGTTGCCCAGGCTCACCTCAAGCTCTTGGCCTCAAATGATCCTCCCCCCTCAGCCTCCCAAAGTGCTGGGATTACAGGCATGAGCCTGGGCGCCTGACCACATGCATTGCTTTTAACTTCAGTTGCTTTTATGTAAGTGCCACCTGCAGAACACGCTGAAGCTATGAATGCCAACAAGTTCAACATGCCCTGTGTTCCCTCACAGAGTTACACCTCTCCTAAAACACTTGGCTGCGTGCGGAAGAGAAAATCCACCCTCTAGGCCAGACTCAAAGGCTGTGGACTTCATAAACTATCCGGGAAGAGCCCAGAGAAGGCAGGTGGCAGTTCTTGGCAGAGAGACGCTCCGGGAGGTCAGCTTGCCATTTGCTGACACAGGAATTTGGGAAACATCACTTCAGCAGCAGCCTCTACATGGCATGACACATGGCATGACTGACATTTTAAAATCTGAATCCTGTGTGCACACTCACATGGTATTTCGGGATTTTTTTTGGGGGGGGGGGTTGTTTGTTTTGAGACGGACGGAGTCTCCCTCTGTCGCCAGGCCTGGAGTGCAGTGGAGCAATCTCGGCTCACTGCAACCTCCACCTCCGGGGTTCAAGCGACTCTCCTACCTCAGCCTCTGAAGTAATTGGGACTACAGGCAAGCGTCACCACACCTAGCTAATTTTTGTATTTTTAGTAGAGATGGGGTTTCACCACATTGGCCAGGAACTCCTGACCTCGTGATCCGCCCGCCTGGGCCTCCCAAAGTGCTGAGATTACAGGTGTGAGCCACCGCGCCCTGCCGATATTTCGTTTTTACACTGCTGGATGTAACTCACGATTTTGAACTCTCTTTTGCTTAACCAAACACCAAATCCCCTCCAGGATTATCGGGGTTACAAAGCAAACTCTCCCTGGACCAGTCCTCCTATTTTTTTTTTTTTTTGAGACGGAGTCTTGCTCTGTCGCCAGGCTGGAGTGCAGTGGCGCGATCTCGGCTCACTGCAACTTCCGCCTCCCGGGTTCAGGCGATTCTCCTGTCTCAGCCTCCCAAGTAGCTGGGACTACAGGCGCGTGCCACCACTACCGGCTATTTTTTTTTTTTTTTTTTTTTTGTATTTTAGTAGAGGCGGGGTTTCAACATATTGGCCAGGATGGTCTCGATCTCCTGACCCAGTCCTCCCTATTTTAAGTCAGAGACCCCAGAGGGCCCTGGAGAGGACCCCGCGCAAGGCCAGGGCGCCCCGCCCCGCCCCGCACTCCCGCCTGCGGGCGCCATTGTGTGGAGATGTCGCCGCCCAATCTAGCAAAGGTCGCTGCGAGGCTCGGCCGGGCCCCTCCTCCCCTGGGGGTTGCCGTCTGGCTCCCCCAAGAGGGATGAGGGGGAGGGGAACACCAAGAGCCACAGACCGGGCCTCGGCGCCACTTCCAGGGTTAATCAGTTTGCCGGCGATGTGTATTCGGCTGCACACCCGGGGACCTTCCCTGGCCACCCAGAGCCAGAGAATAATTTAAAAGCCCTTCAAAGCCCGGGCCCTTATCGGAGCCAGCCCAAGATTGGAAACCTGGCAGGGGCAGCCTTTACTCTTCAAAGTGAGAACAAATGCAGAAGGATTTAGCACTTAGTAGGTGGTCAATAAACTCGAGCTTTGCTTCTCAAGTCCGGGCTTCCCCTCCCCCACAGGGTGGGCTCAATTCAAACTCCCTCCTCCGTCCTTTCCCCAAATTCCAGAGGTCGTTTGCATTTTGAACTAGGGATTGCCACTTCCCTTTCTTCCCTAGCCTGTGTACCCAGGCCCCTTCTCAGATCCCGCTGCCCCTGGGATTATTTGTGAATCAGTGGACATTGAGACACGTTTGCCGTCCCTCCCTGTCTGACATCCGATGCAAACACTGTATGGAACCTACCACAATGGTTATTTCCAACCCTGGCCCACGCGAGAAGAGAAGGCTCCACGCGTGCAAGCGACTGCAAAGTCTCCATTTAACTCGGGCGTCATAAACAAGCCCGTTTGGGGTCCCTGTGTTCCCCCCCCGGCCGCCGGCATGATGCTCCCACGCACCGGGCCAGTGCCACCCGCAAGGTGCCCGCTCCAGTTCCGCTCATCTCCCCGGCGTCTCCTTTGTCCATCCCTCCTTTGTTCTGGGTGTGAGACCCCCGACGGGAAAATCATCAGCCACCCCGAGGGATCCTCCAACTGGGCCACCAAATGGCCCAGAAGGTCTAAGGTCCAAACCGTTGTAATCAGTTCCCTGCGGAGGCCCGAGGGCGGGTGGGGAGGAAATGGGCGCAGAAACCCAGCAATCGACAGCACCATCCACGAGGGGATCTCAGGCCGCTGCCCCCGGCTCTCCAAGGAGCCCGCTGTCCTCCCGCGTCACCCACAGCGCGGCGTGGCCACGGCCGATGCCCGGGATGGCGGGCAGGCCGCACTCCGACCCTGCCACCGTCTCAGAAGAGGCCCCAGCTGGCAGGTCCGGCCCACTGCACAGAAGCCGATCTCCTGGGGCTGTGATGTCGCCAGCCCCGCACTGGCTTCCGCCTTCCCTGGAAACTCGAGGTAGTCAAGCACCATCCCCAGCCCAACGAAGGCGTTCGTGGAAAAACAAGAGGCCCTAGACCGGGCTCAAGACGGCCTCTGCCCCGGCTCCCACGCCCCCAGCCCTCGCGCTCCTACTCACCGAGATTGGGGTGCCGGGCGGCGGGGTTGGCCCGGCCGGGCAGGCTGTGCAGGACCGGGCTGTCGAAGGGGCCGGCGGAGGCGGCGGCGGCCGCGGCCCAGGACGCGCCCACGTCGGCCATGTAGGCCGGGTAGGGGCTGGAGTAGGAGCTCGCGAAGCCGGCGCGCCCGTACTGCTCGCGGCCAGCCAGGCCCGCGCCAGCCGCTCCGCCGCCACTGCTGTAGGCCGCAGCTTCCCGGGCCGCGGCGGCAGCAGCGGCGGCCGCCAGGGACCCGGTGGTCCCCGGGAAGGAGAAGCGCGGCGACACCGGCGGCGGGGTGTAGGCGGCTCCGTCGGCTCCCGCCTGGCTCCAGCCTGGGCTGCCCTGCTGGGTCCCTGGCCCCGCACCAGACGCGGCCGCACCAGAGCTGCCGCCCGCGGCGCCTCCGGACGCAGATCCTGCGCCTCCGCCCTGGAGGTAGGACAGGCCCAGCACTGAGGAGGGCACCCGGGGCGTTGGCACGTAGACCGGCGAGGACGCGGCGCCCGCGCCGTGCATGAAGGCGCCGGGGCCGCCCGCCTCGTAGGCACCGGGGGGCGGCCCGTGGTTGGCGGCCATCGCCAGGCTCTGGTACATCGCCCCTGAGAGCTCCCGGCTTCGGGGTCCTCCTTCTCCCTCGCAGGTCAAGGAGCCACGCGGGGAGAAAAAACGACTGCCACAACAATAATATGCGTGGGAGGAACTGTCACGAAGATCAAAAATCAAAGGGGAAAAAACCAAATCGCTTAAAAATATATACGTATTAAATCCAGCATTGAGCAAAAGACTCTAGGTTCTTGTTTACTCCGGAAAATCCCAATTTGAATTTTTGGTGGTTCCGGAAGGTGATGCAGGAGCAGCTGAATTCACCCCAGGGCCTGGAGGTCCGGAGCACCTATTGGGGGCAGAAGATGGAGGGCAGCGTCCAAGCCTGGAGGTGGCGCACGGGCCTTCGGGTCCCCCACTCGTCAAGCCGAGAGGACTCCAGGACACCTGCGGCCACGGGCGCAGAAGCTGCTAGGCTGGCTCCAAGGCAGAGGGCCAGGCTGGCTCCTTCCTCCTCGCTGCAGCCAGGGTCCTAAAGGAGGAATGAGAAAAAGAGAGAGGGCGGTTCATCCCAGAGCTTTCAGAACCCACTCTCCACTTGCGTGGTTGCTTCTTCCACGCTGCAATCGAAGTCGCCATGGGGGTTTGGGGGTCCAGCTCCGGAGGCCCCGCGGTGCCGGGAAGCAGGGGCCTTTGTTTTGTCCAGGCGTTGGGTCAGGCGACCCAGGCAAGCCTGGGGAGAGGCGCCCCAGGGACCAGGGGCTTCCCGGGTCTTGGGCGTGCAGTTATTGGTTGTGATCTTGGTCAATTATTTTTGTATTGCTTGTCAGGAAGGACTTTAATGTTACCTTATTCTGCAAGCATACTTTTGTAAGTGTAAGCCCAAAAGTTTGGGGTTCATGCAGAGTGCCTGGGACCCAAGAAATCTGTCATCTCCTCCATTCCCCCATCTCTCCCCAAGCATTACTGACCTAGAAAGAACTTTAGATTGTCCTTGAGGGGACAAGGACAAACTTTATACAAAACAACAACCTAACAAACTTTTGTTTGTAATTAAAACAAAACAAAAAAACAAACAAACACAAAAGACAAAACAGAAGTAGAGTCCAAATGTTTATAAATGAACAACGGTGTCTGCTAAGCCTCATGAAGAGGGTTGTGAAACCCTCATCCATACACTATACCATGTGGACGTCAAATCGGACAAGTTACAGGTTTCTTGCAAATAGTTATAATTTAGTTGTTTTGCAAATTGTATATCAGAACCAGAAAAGTGAGAAGAATGTACAATGTCGCTCTACAGAATAACGCACTGTACCATTCTAATTCACTGAATGGGTTCTTCATATAGAATCACAAGTCCACCCATAAGCAGAATCATAAGACCAAGGTGGACGCTTGGGGAAAGAGCAGTTTGTGGAACTTGATTATATACTTCCCAGCATCCTGCGTTTTGCTATCAGGCAATTTTTCTGATAAAACAAGAGCTCCACTTTCTGAATTACCTGCTGTCTGAATTACCTCCAGGTCTTTTTCTCTACAACTCTACTCATTGTACAGGTGTCTCTCCTCATTTTACAAGAGGGAACTGAAGCACTGGAAAGTTCTGAAACTTGTCTAAGATCAAAGTACAATCAGAAGGGGTGGGGGAAGGGGATGGGATCAGCAGGGCTCCAGGGGCTTGAAGCTGTCCAGCACACTCCATTTCTCTCTTTAAGAAAAGGCAACTACTCCCGACAAATATTTCTTTTTTATTTCAATAGTAGATTTACAAGAATATTAACTATATACTGAATCCAGGCTCTGACACTTATGGAATAAATACCCTTAGACAAATTACTTGGCCTCTCTGTGCCTCAGTTTCCTCATCTGCAAAATGCAAATATTAAAGGCACCTATTTTGTAGAGTCATCATGAAGCTTAGGAGTGAGGATTATAAATTAATATTTGTAAAACACTTATAACAGATTTTTATAAAACTGTCCTAACAGGCAAAAAGAAAGTTCTAAAACACAGTTGACTATTACTACAGATTTCTAATGTAACACAAGAAAGTACCTCAGATGTATGTACTATAATAAATGATCATCTTTATTACTGTAAAATCTGGAAATGGAATCTTTAATACACACCACATAATGCTTTTCACCTTGTTTGAAACATCACTAGTAATAATAATGGAATTAATAGTACTGTATTGTATTATATAATCACATGGTAACTCCTAAAAGCTTATTTGCTTTCAAAATATGCAATAAACTATTGGTTTGGCGAATAGTTCATTCCAGCAAGTTTGGTTAGAGAATAGATAAAAAATTGACCTGAGGTCACCAACTTTTCCCTTTGAAAATAAAGTTAAAGAATTATGAGTTTATCTTAATAAAAGATCCAGTATTTGACTTTTAAATCAAGTAGCTGACCTATTTCATTGCATTTTCTGGAATACTCAACTCCTGCAGTTCTTCAACATAATGTAATATTTTTTCTCTCATAACGTTGGCAAAGAAAGGAGATTTAGAATTTTATAATCCAACTTCCAGTATACACATAGGTAGCAACTTGCAGACTTTAAAATGTAGACGCAAAAAATGTCATGAATCTAATATTTGTCTTTATCACATTCTCTGCCTTTTCAAATGGCTGATACATTGCCTGAGTTGAATTACTACAACAATAGAAGGTGGAGAAAATACCCCTCTATAACTTTCTGGAAAGACAAGAAATTAGCTACTCTTTGAAAACGCCTCTGGCTAGTTGCTGAAATTGAACCTGGATCCTGCAGTTGGTGGAGAAAGCCCAGCACCTCCGGAGAAAGCCCAGCAGCTCCTGAGGCTGCCAGAATCGGGGAGTTTTTGCTCTCCTTCTGATCACTTGTCCCAGTTCACCCCAAATTCGCAGGCCAACAGGAAATGCGCTCTCCTTTCAAGAATCAACCAACAGCCCTCTTCCGATCTGTTTTTGAGAATGGGAGAATTGCAAGCGCCCAAATATACCCGTCCCTTTACAGGAGACTCCTCGCTGGCCTGGGCTTACGCCTCCGCTCTGGGCCTGCAGCGAGGAGGACGGTCACACTCTAGCCGGCACAACCAAGTCGGCCGCAGCCGGGGAGGACACACAGCAATGTGCGGAGCATCACCTCCTCACCCCAGGCTTTCTTAAAAAGCCTGAAACCTGCTCTCGGTTGTCTTCCTTTTCTGGGAATACAGGAAACACTTTCCCCGAGGGGCTTCCCCAAACTCCGCGGTGCGGGCCGCGCTACCCCAGGGCTTCCATTGGCCGCGGGTCCCCCACCACGCTCTTTCCCCAACCAAAAGGCCCCTCCTTTCCTCAACCTGGTGGCAGTCCGCCACCCCGGCACCCCCCTCTGCCCACGGTGACCCCTGAGCCCAAAGCCAAGCGACATAACCCGGCGGATCCTGGCAGCGCCGTGGCCGGCGGAGGGAAGTCACGGCTCCGGTCCGGGCTTGGGCCCTCGGCCAGTTTCAGGCAGAAGCAGCGCGGGTAGGTGGGGTGGTGAGCTTCCAGAGGAACATTCAGTCCCTGGACCCCAGCCCCGAGGCCGAGGAGGCTGGCCAGAAAGGGCATGAACAGTTCCGCCACTCAGCAGCCTTCCCGCACCTCGGAGTGTCTCCCAGGGGCCCCTGAGGCCCAGCTGCGCTGCCTGGCACCGCCACCCTCCGTCCCCGGAGTCGCTGGTGGGCGACACGCCTCCGTCTACTTCCCTCCATGTGCGAGCTGCCGTGCGGCCTGTCTCGGGTCCGTCATTCCCGGTAACTTCACACGGCAACCATGACCACCCAGGCCCCGGCCTGCGATGTGCAAACAAGGGCTGAAGAAAGTGCACACGGGGGCAGGGATTGAAAGCGTTCAAGTTCACACGGAAAGAATCCAAAAGCGCTTCCAAGATTTCTCTGTTTTGCCCCCAAGTCTTACTTTGACTTAAAGATGTTGCTAAGGCAAAGTCAAAAGCAGAGCGGGGTTGGCCACTTTCGGGGAAGGGAGGAGCGCACGTCTCTTTTCCTCCCACTAGCTACCTCTCTACCTCCAGACAAGCAAGGGCGGAGAAACTCCGAGTTTGGGGGACCGTGGCAAGGAGCAAAGAAAGGGAAGAAAAAAGCCCTACCTGCTGGGCCTGGAGGTTCCGTGCGCGCTCCCCTGGGCGCCCCCGGAGCTGGAGCGGCGACGAAGCCTCTCGCGGCCCCTGCGCCTGTAGCCTCCGAGTCGCCTGCTCGCGGCTCGGGTCCCTGGCCCTGCGACTCGGCCCGCGGGCGCTGACTGGCCTGTGGGAGTCACGTGCAAGGGCGGGGCGGGGGTGCGCGGCCCCGGCTACACCTCCGCCGGGCGCCGGCAGCGGGGCTGTGCGGAAAGCTCCTCCAGCAGGCAAAGTCCAGGCTCTGGGGTCTCCGCGGAAAACGCCCAAGTGCTACAGGCAGGGCGCGGGGAATCGCCCGCAGCCCAGCCGGAGGTCGATTGGGTTCGCTGTGGTGCCCAGGGTCAGCTTTATTAATGAGTTCCCTTTCTCCCTCCCCGCCCCCCTTCCCGTGGTCCTCATCCCGCGGTGGTGGGCGAGGGGCGGGGCCAGTAGAGAAGAAGGTGACCTCTTGGGCTCAACTCCCGATCTTGTGTGGGGCACTGGGTCACCCGGAGTGCCCGGCTGGATGCTAGTTTCTGGGCAGGGGTATCCTGCCCGGATTCTGGGGAGGTTCAGGAGACACCCAGACTGCCTTCTAAAATCAGAGCATACAGACTGAAGCCTCCCTTTTACCTTCCCAAAAGCCCAGGGAGACGGTCGGGAGCCCTTGCCTCACCCTCAATTTTATGTATTTAAGCAAAGTCTGCATCCCTTCCTGGCGACGCTTCCCATCTCCAGTTGCCTCCTCTCTTCTAATCATTCCCCGTTTTTTCTGCAGCCTGCGGCGGCCGCAGCACCAATCCAAGGGATGTGGCAAGGACTGGGGAGCCCGGCGGTCCAGGGGAGCTTCTCCGTGGAGGGGGCTCTTCCAGGGAATGGGGGAGGGGAATGTGTCAGGCCTGAGTTGGGAGTCGGCGTCAGGGCCTGGAGGCCCCAGCGCAGCGGGGCTGCGAGCCGGAGAGTCCCTCAGACAGGTCTAAAGGTTAATAGAGCAATCACAGGGCCCTATTACCGCGTAAAAATAACCCATCGATTACCGCAGCCTTCAGCCCCAGATAACAGCCGGCGGGTGGCTCTCACGCTTTCGGTTAAACCTTTTTTTTTTTTTTAGGCCGCGTTTTTTTCCCCAGCACAGGCTTCTCAAACCAGATTAAAGGGATGGGGGAAGGGGTCGGGATATCACCCTGCACGAAACCCGTGCTGCTCCGAAATCAGGCTGGGGACGCCACCCGCTTCGGCAGTAGGAAATCAGTCATGGATTCCCAGCGTGAGTGAAGGCAACCCGGGTGTTAAGGACGAGGCCAGAACGCGGGGCTGGGTAGAAGGAAACCCCCCATGGGATCGTGGCCAACTCCTGGGGATTCTCAGGAAAATCCCAGAGGAAGAAACGAGCGCGGCTGCGCGGGGAATTCTCTTCCCTGAATGAGAGGTGCGGAGGTTCACTGGGGCCCAAACAGAGGCTGCGTGGGGCGACGAGCGGCGAAAGCCCTGAGCACAGGCTGGACGCACTGCAGCCGCTCCTTCAGACCCCGGCCGGCCTGCACCCCTGAAGCTGGGGGCGCACACTTAGGATTTCTTCTCCGACTTCTCCCAACTCCTAGCCTGTTCCTTAGCAGAATTGGCGCCATGGACCCGAGACGTGGGAACTTAGGCTGAAGGGGTCCTGGGGATCTCGGAGGCCGGTGCTGGGGAAAAGCGGTCTCTGGAGCACGCTCCAATCTGCGATCCTTCGGACGCAGCGGAGAAGGAAGCAGACCCTGCTCGCGGTTTGAAACCGGCAATCATCCTCGCGGGGGTGAGCGAGAGAGGCGCTAAGCCAAGGCCCGCGGCAGGGGCCTGCAAGGCCTTTCTGTAGAGTGGAAATTCTGGGCTTGGGCAAGCGGGAAGGTGCCCCGGCCTCTCTTTTCTCCGAGGAAATCTGTGGCTCCAGGGCTGCCTGGGGTCTCAGAGCTGCCTCCCACGCGCGACCCTCAAAGGGCGAAAAGGGCTGAGTCTGGACCAGGCAGTGAATTTTCTTAGCAACAAGCCAGGGGCTTGGGGCTTAGTGTCTGGCGGGGTGCCATCTGAGCCTTCTCCCCACAGCCAAAGACACAGGCGGCGCTCCTACGTCGGCTTCTCTCAGTAGTGCGGGATGGGCCGCAGCGGGAGGTGCGGTGCCTTGCCGCGATCCTTCACCCTCGCCCTCCCCATCCTCCCTAAGCTTCAATCCCCTGCTCTGTACACTGCTGGGGCTATAACAGGCTGCGCTGTGGATGGCCGCTGCCACATCCCTGGGTGGGATCGCCTGCTTTTGCTGGGTGCTTGCTTGCTAGGAACCCCAGATTCCCTGAGCCGCCAGTTTCTGCCAGCCCTGGGCCCCACCACCACCTCCCACCACCCCCCACCACCCCGGTCCTTTACCCACACCTTCCGCTGGCGCTCCTAGTGGACTGAAACCTGGGATCCCCTGACCCAGGAATATTCACTGTCTCTGGAAGGCGCCTGGGACAGAGAAAATTATGTTTCTTGTGGCTTTTTCCTCTAGGTCCAGCGCCCCAACTTTCTCCCCAAGGCCTCAGCTCAAGGATCAACCAGGAGTGGTTGGCAAACGGGCTGCTTTTGGGGGGGGGGGTGTTTCCTTTTCCCTCCTTTCCTCCTTGGCTCGCCCCCTCCCTCCCTTGGGCCAAGCGGGAGCCTGCAGGTTGGCTGCGCGTTGCCAGGAGCGGGGAGCATTTCAAGGCCTCGCTGGGCCGCCGGCTGGAGGAGGTTTATCGGCGCCTCTCTAGGTTCCCAGGCTTCTCTCTCGCTCCAGAGGCCGCTGGGAAGGGGGGCAGCGGGTGGGTGCTCTGAGGTCCGGCCTCTTGGCTATTTTTAAGGAAGATATGCCTGGGCTGGCCTGGGTAGAGCAGCCCAATCCCCATTCAAGTCCTCTCTCGGGTTTCCTTTCCCATAATCTCGGAGGAGAATTTAACACTGTGAACGTCTTTGACTTTTTTTTTTTCCCTAAGAGCCTGGGTCTAATGACCCAGCGTCAGGTCGTCAGATTTTAGACAAATAAGAATTACTTAGGTGTACTGTACTCTTTTAAAAAATATCTCCAAAGCAAGAATAAATTGCTTTGCCCTGTTCCATTAAGGCTCCTGGGACTTGAGCTGGTCCATACCCTAGAAGAGGCAAATTATAGGCTGCGTATCGTGTACAGAGGAATTTAAACACTGGTTCCACCAAAAAATAAAAATAAACGGTGGATGCTGGAATTCACAGTGAAACCACTGATGGTTTCCCAGTGTCGAGTTCCCGCGAGTTTTTGGTGGGACGTGTCCGAGTTTGCTTTAAACCAAGTGCAACGCCAGGGACCACGATCTTGGCTGCTACACCCGTAACAAAAGCAACGTCTGAAAAAAATTTGGCGCCACCAAGTTCGCCAGAGTCTTATAATGGAAAACAAGAAACCCCAGAGAGAATCAACCCTCCTTCTATGGAACGAATTCCTCCAAGATATGGACGCACCGCTGCGGCAGCTCGCGAGGGTTGCGGACAGACATTCAAGGTGACCCGCGCAAAACGAATGCCAAGTCCTGCCCCCACACGGCCCTCGAATTCCCCCACTAGGCCTGGGCGCCGGTCTGCGATTCTCCTTCCCTGCGCAGCACTCGGTCCTCACCGACGCTGCCCGCCGTGCCCTGCACGAGCCCCCGCGGGTGCAGCGCGGAGAACCAGGGTGCGGAGCAGGATGCGTCCCTGCTGAAGGAAAAAATGGAGAACGAATTCAGCTGCAAGGCCACGTCGACCTACCTTCCTTCACTTCCTATGGTCCGTGCCTCGGACACTCAGAATTCTTGGGGATACGGAGTGGACGTAGAGGCCCCGCCCTGTTCCCCCGGAACCGAGCTCTGCAGCCTGTTACAGACGAGAGGAGAGGAAGCAGCAACTCTTATTAATGGTCTTGCTTTCGAAATTACTACTCTGGGTTGCAAAGCGAATACATGTTCTGCCTCGTAGACCTCCGCAAGTGCTTCCTGGTGCTTCCAGCCCTGAGGACCAGAGTTTGTGGCACACCCCCTCATATTTTATAGTCACTTCCAGATTACAGAACACTTTCAAATCTCATTTTTCTCTGGGGAACAACAATATCATTAGCAAGAGGGAGGGAGAAACGGTGTTACCGCCCTCACCTTACAAACCAGCACATGGAGGCTCAGAAAGGTTAAGGTACTTGTGTGAGGTGACAAAGCAAGGGCGGAACTGCAGATCTAGAACCTGGATTCCTGAATCTTAGTTCTTTTTTTCCCCCATTTTATTAAATATTGACTTTCTACCATGAAAACCTATTTTTAAGAACGATCTTTTAAAAACTTTTCTAAGTTTCCTTTAATGAGCATGTTTAACATTTAAAAAATAAAATCGACGTTTTAAATAGTTTATATCTCATAATCTAAGAGCCCACAGGAAGAGGGGGAAAAGTGAAAAGGAATCTCTGAACATTTTTGCTGAGTTCAGGATGGACACCATAGCCTTTTTGAATAGGAAGGGCCTCTTCAGGTCCAGCATAGCTGAGGCTAGGACTGAAGACCAGTCCAGTGCGGGCAAGTCCAGGCAGGGGCCCCACTAGGTTGGGGAGCACCAGTGCTGGAGGCGTAGTGGCCATGTGGGTGCCACCATGTATGCTGCCTTTCTTGCTGCCAACTTGGTTCCCTCTCTCCCTCCCCATCCAAGGACCTGGAGAAAACAGCAGCCCGAAAGAGCTGCTAACACCTACTGCCCAGGCCACCCACCACCCAGACCATAGGGAGTCTGGTTCCCAGACTGCAGGTTCTTTGAGTCTGTAAGGGGCCCTTTCCTTTGGGGATTGCCTCCTCTGGGATCTCTCTTGGTGACACAGGCCCCAATTCTTTCACATGTGGGGCCTCGCTACCCCCTAATTAGAGACTTTTGAAGTCACAGTGCTGTTTGTGCTGAGCCCAGAGCAAGAGCATGGTTAACATCCTTGGACTAGTAAAATGATCTTGCACTTTTTTCATTTGTCCATGCCCTCTGAAGTCATAAAGTAATTTATATGGGCTTGGCTGTCCACACACATGCACCACTCACCTCCCCTCTACACACCCCAAAAGGTATGCTCTGTGAAGGCAGTGACCAAAATCCTGGTCTGCCCAGAGCAAGGATTACAGTAGGTGGTCCATAAGTGTTGGGTGAATGATTAAAATTTTAAAAAGGGCTGCTAATAGCATCCATCAAAGTTGCTGGGAGATGGAGAATGAAACATTCCCCTCAAGGGACCTGGTGCACTGATGGGCAGGACTGCCATTTCTCAGAGTAGAACACTGACCAGAAGTGGAAGGAGTGGCCCACCCTGGGTGGTACAAATCCCTCTGGTGGCTTCATCTGCCAGTGGAGCTGCTACCTCCCACAAACCACCAGCACAAATCTAGGCTGCTCCTAAGGACACCTCAGGGTCCCCAGGTCCTGGGGACTGCAGGAAGAAGGGACTTCCCTGTGTGCAGCCAGGATGTGGGAAGTTGAGCTGGGAACCTGGCTAGATGCTTAGGCTGTTAGACCGGCGAGGGAGGCCTCAGGGCTCCGGGGATGAAGGCTGACCAGGAGCCAGGTGTACCCTTTCTGAGGCATAGGGAGCCCAACCCATAAATCCTGGAAGGATGGAGGGACCAAGTCAGCAGGATAGAGAAAAAATGCAGGAGTGGAGGAGGAGAAGCAAGAGGAGGGAGAGAAAAGCGGGAGAGAGAGAGGAAGACAGGCAGAGACCAGGACAGAGAGAAATGACCGGCCAGCAGTGGAGAGGGAGAGGTGGCCATTCATCCACTCATGCATCCACTCACTCACCCACTCATTCATTTCACATTGACTGAGCACTTACTCTGTGCCAGGAACACTACAGGCATGAGTACTCAGCATGGAACAAAGTAGAGAAGAATTCTATCCTAAGGAACTTACATGCTATAAGAGAAAAACGGACAATAAATAAGTCAAATACAGAGTGTTGAATGATGAAATATTATGGAAAAACCAAAGCAGGGAATGGACCGGCAGAGAGAGCAGAGACAGAGAAAGGAGAGAGACCACAGACTCTGGGAAGTAAGGCGAGCTGGGAGTCAAGAGACTTGGAGACGGAGACAGGCCAGGACCTCCTGGGAGAGGAAGGACGCCAGAAAGCGGCCGGGCCTGGGTGGGAGGAGAAAGAACCCGACTGGGACGAGGTCAACCCAGAGTCCAGGGCTCCCCTTGCCCAGCTCCCAGGGAGGACAGTGGTGACGGTACGGACACCCGCGGCTGGAGCGCCGCCAGGCCCAAGACCTCCACGCGCACACCAGGGGACTGGTGGGTCCCCCAGATATCTGGCATTCCCTGAGCCAGCTCGGCCAGTTTCCGCAAAGGCCGCCCCCTCCCCCGCCCGGTAGTGGCCGGAACACCCCACCGGCCCGGCACCCTTGCCCTCGCCCCAAGGTGACCCGGAGTTGGGGAAGACGCCCAGGCAGGCGCCGCGACCTGGCGCGGCGAGCAGAGACAGGAAAGTGTCAAGGAAGAGCGAAGCCCAAGTGCGAAAACAGCCTCTGGTCCGCAGGCGCAGAGACCCGGGGTCCTCTGAAAGGGGGGCTGTGCTGGGACCGGAAGCCCGGCCGTCCTCGGCGCAGGCGAGGACCCCTTCAGACAGGCCGGGCTTCCCTGGCGGTGGACGGGAAAGTGGCCGCCACGACCACCCCTCCCACCCCAACCGCAGCAGGTGCCCACCGAGAGCGCTGCTCCCCTCCGAACACCGCTTCCGAGCTGGGAAGTTCCTATTGTTAGAACTCATTGGTTTCTTGTAACAACAGTCTCAAGAAAGGGGAGGCACGGAGCTTGGAATAGCTAGATAGTCCTTCTTCTGTCAAAGGGTGTTCACCGTGTTCTGAACGGAGTGGATTTTAAAGAAGAACCTCCCACTCCATTTCTTTGCGGCTGGTTTCCACTCATCCCCGTCTTTAGTCTTGTGCGTGTGCGTGTGTTTGACAGAAGGACAGGCGCTCTCAGGTTAAAGTGGGACTTCTGGGGCTGCCCCCGGTCTGCAGCAGAGGTGCTAATGAACAGCAAATTGCCAAAGGGCAAGGAAGTGAAGAGAAAAAATCCAAGGTGCAAAGGGGCACAGTGAAACGGAGCTCTCCGCACCTAGGTGGAGGGGACTGGCAGGATGTCACTCAGGAAGGTGGAGAGCTATCCCGACTTCATCTCCTCCTCCCTCCCCTATTTCACACCATCTCCCCGGGGGGCCTCCCCCAGTGAGGGGCAAACAAGCCACCCCTCCCCTAGGAAGTCTCTGCAGATGCCCAGTTCCAGGGACCCACACTCTTGGGCTCAGGGGCTGGTGGGCTCAGAACATGTAGAGTAAATAAAAGACTTACTTGCCACCTCAGTTTCTCAATCACCCTGTGAGCGCTTTGTCTTTACTGCACTTCCCAAACTCTGAATTCATCTCTCTCTTTCCATACATCGAATGGAGACGCACACACCCCCTCCATACACCACCTTTTGTCAGGGACTGTGACGTCCCCACCCTAGTCTTTGAACATGCCCCAGCAGATATACTATTTGCAATGAGCTGCAGGACAAGAAGAGCTAAATGTAAGTTGTGTTTAAAACTATAAAATAGTATTGTTGGTATCTTCAAAACCTACAGCTTTATTCATAATTGCCCCAAACGGGAAACCACCCAAATGATCCTTAAGCGGGGGAATAGGTAAACTGAGGTACATCCATACAATGGAATACTACTCAGTAACAAAAAGGAATGAACAACAAACACCCAACACCACTAATGAATCCCGAATGCATTCAGCTAAGTGAAAGAACATTCAAAAGATTATAGACAAAATCCATTTTCTATGACATTCTGAAGAAGACAGAACAATAGGGGCTGAAAACAGATCAGAGGTTGCCAGGGGCTGGGGAGCGGGAAGAGTTGACTACAGAGGGGGAGGAAGAAATTTGGAGGGGCGCTGGGACTATTCTCATATCTTATGATGGTGGTCACATGATTTGTGTGTTTGTCAAGACTCAGAAAACTGCACACTAGAAGGAGTGAATTTACTTATATAAGTTGCACTTCAATAAATCTGGCTTTGAAAAAGGCAGAAGGACAAAGAGCACAGGTGGAGCAGAATAAGACTCTTTAGCTCCCATTCTTTCCAACCCCATCCTGTCTTTAGTGCGAGTCCGCATCTCTGGTACGCTTTTGACTCCCACCTAAAATATGCTAGAAGAGTGATTTATATACAAAAGAAAGCCTTGCATTTCTTTTTAAAGGATCATTTTTCAAGGTTGGTCCTCCCTATTGCTCATCCTTGGTCCACAGGAATGGCCACAGTGGTCCATCCTGGGTACAGCTCCAGTGCCTATCTTGAGCACTTATGGCACAAACACACGAGCACCGGTGCACTCAGGTTTTTGGGCAGGCTGCTGGAAGGGTGACGTCAGAGTGAGGGTTATCCTCCTCTCACATCCTGAAGGTCTTGAAGCCAAACAGCAGAAGCTCGGGGATTGCTAAGTCCCTTTCAACAACCTGATGGCTGCCTGGGAGAGGGTGATGGGAAGCAGACAGAACCAATCAGTCCTTGGAAACTGAGTTTGGTCCAGCTGGTCCCCTGAGACAAGAGTAAGCCAAGGACTGGCCTTGAAGGAGAAACACTTTGGCCCCTTGAGAGTAGGACTGTATTTCTGAATGGACTAAGGGAAAAGCAGTCAATGAAATGTGGTCTTTTCTGTACAAGATGATATCATTCTGCAGAACCCATTACTCTGGCTCTGAATTTTTTTTTTTTTTTTTTTTGAGATGGAGTTTCGCTCTTGGTGCCCATGCTGGAGTGCAATGGTGCAATCTTGGCTCACCGCAACCTCTGCCTCCAGGGTTCAAGCGATTCTCCTGCCTCAGCCTCCCAAGTTGCTGGGATTACAGGCATGTGCCACCATGCCCAGCTAATTTTTGTATTTTTAGGAGAGACAGGGTTTCTCCATGTTGGTCAGGCTGGTTTCGAACTCCCAACCTCAGGTGATCCACCAGTCTCGGCCTCCCAAAATGCTGGGATTATAGGTGTGAGCCACCGTGCCTGGCCTCTGGCTCTGATTCTTAAGTCAATTTCCATCATGCTCAGTTGCAGGTCATGATGTTCACATGGATGGGCTACCATCAGGGTGCAAGGTAGCCAGATGAAAGTGCTCTGTGCCAGATAAAATCACACTCTAGGCTTGTATTTACAGCAATTATAGTCTAGTGGACATCACATGAGAGCCCAAAACCACTGACTGCCTGGGCTACAAGATGTCTTTGCTACCTCTGCTCTTCAATAAAAGTGAGGGGTGTGTGTTTGTGTGTGTGTGACACACAGAGAGAGAGAGAGAGATTGGTTGTTTCTACCTCTTCCCAGAGTTCTTGATAATATCATTGTTTCTAACTCCAGTCATACCTCTGCGATCAGGGAAGAAAAATGGATGTTAAGATTAGCAGACACCCACTGGCCATTGATTTTAATTTCGTCATTCGAATTTGAATTTAGAATCCAACACCACCAACACTAAGAAAACAATACCATGAACAAAAACAAAACAATCCCCCACAAAATATTGTGTTTCCTCCTAAGAACAAAGCAGACAGTTTGGCTTCCATGATCTTCTCTGTCCCTCACCCTGGGAGAGCTTGCTAATTAAGCAGCAGAGGAACCAAAAGGTGGCAAGGGAAAGAAGTGATGAGGATGCAGTCCACTGCTGGGAGAGCTGGTGGCAGGACAATGTTCTGCAGGGAGAAAAGAAAGGGATCCCTGAGGGCTATGCTGGCTCTGACCTTACAGAGGAAGGCCTTGAGTGAACCAGGCAATGGTTCAATGGGGCAATGCTGGGAGCCTCAGTCTCCCTCTTATGAAATGAGATTGAACACCTGATCTGTGAGTTCTTTCAGCCTACATGCCCTCTGATACAGAATTACTCGAATTCCCTCACAAGAGCTACCATTCACAAAGCAAACATTTCTTGAATGTTTATTATGTGCCAGGCACCATACAAACTTGTAGATACATGGATGAACACAAGTTTCTACCTGCAAACCAGAGAGCAAAAGCGTCCTGCAGACAGGAGCAGGAGTGAATGCTGGCACAGACACCAGCAGGAAGGGGACCCACCGTGCCTCCTTGGGGAAAAGGGCAGGTGGGAGACGACTTAAATGAATTCAAGGAACACATTGCTTTTAATGCAGACGTGTTTCTCCCTCTCTTTTACCTAGTACTCTTTCTGGACCTCACCACACACAGACACACACACACACACACACACACACACACACACACACACACACACAGGGTGTGGCCTGAGTTGGGGGACAGAATGCCTGCGGACTCTGTGTTGTTCATGCACTGACACCCACACCCATAACCCATGACTTCGCCCTTTTCACACATTCGATGCCAACCATGCATATCGATCCTGGACCTGCCGAGTGCCCATTTGGAGGGCACAAGGGCTGGGAGTAGGGGTAGGACAAGAGATGCAGGCCCCAATCCAGTTTTCATCACCACCTCCTGGTGTGGCCTCAGGCACGCCAGCCGCCCACTCTGGCCCTCGGTCTCCTTATCTGTGAAATGCACTGGTTGTGCTGAATCAGTCCTCTCTCTCTCTCTCTCTTTCTCTCTCTCTCTCTCTCTCTCTCTGTGTGTGTGTGTGTGTGTGTGGTGAATCAATCCTCTTTTCTCTCTCTCTTCTTTCTCCCTTTCTCTGTTTCTCCACAGAGTCTGGCTCTGTCTCCAGGCTGGAGTGCAGTGGTGCGATCTCAGCTCACCACAGCATCTATCTTCCCAGGCTCAGGAGATCCTCTCACCTCAGCCTCCCCAGTAGGACCACAGGCGCGCGCCACCACGCCTGGCTAATTTTATTTTTCTGTAGAGATGGGGTTTAGCCTGCTGTCCAGGCTGGTCTCAAACTGCTGGGCTCAAGCGATCCTGCCGCCTCGGCCTCACTAAGTGCCGGGATTACAAACATGCACCACCGCGCCCGCTTGCCGAATCATTTCTAAGCTTCCTTACAGCTCTTTAGGAACAAATGACCACCACATCGTTAACAGACACTGGGATTAAGAGATGGAATAAAGCCACATATTTGTTGCCGGGTAGAACAACGCTGCCTGCAATCCACGCGAGGGTGTTAGGCCCAGCTCCCGGGTGAACGCGGGCCCCGCCCATTCCACGCAGAGGCCCCGCAGGCGCTCGCAGAAGCCTCGGTGCGCGGCCGGGTGTGCAGCCGGGGTGATGGATGGCCGCGGGGCCGGCGCCTGGCAGGCCTTATTGATGAGGTGCGCGCTGACGGCCGCCGCGGAACCCCAGGCGGAGGGAGGCGAGCGTGGGGCGGCTGGCGGCGCAGACTCGGCGGCGCTCGGGGTCAGCCCTCGGCCGGCCGCCCCCGCCTCTGCCCGGCCTGGCGCCCCGCTGCGCCGGCCCCGCTTCCTCCCTTCGGCAGCCTCGCTTCCCGCCCCCCGCCCGTCTGCGCCCTCGCGTGGGTCCCGGCGCCGGGTCTCCCTCCCAGTCTCCCGGCGGGGCAGCCCCGCACCCCGCACCCCCGCACCCCGCACCCCCGCACCCCGCACCCCCGCACCCCGCACCCCCGCACCCCGCACCCCCGCACCCCGCACCCCCGCACCCACCCGGAGGTAGGCGGAGGCTCAGAGGCCGCGCGCCCACCGGGGCGGGTTCCCGCCCCTGCGCAGGGGCCACGCCCTCCCAGGCGGAGCCGCCGCGGCCGGAAGGATCGGATTCAATCTAGATCGGCAAGAGCAAAGTTTCGGAGGAATTACTCACGCTGTGCACGGGAGGAGAAAATTCAGGACACTGGTCAATATTCTATTAGGGTTCATTCGAATTATATAGTGATAAGATAGGTAGTGAAATCAACGTAAACACACCTGCCTATAAAGACGGCGAGGTCTTGCGTGAATTTTTTTTGTACTTTTCTAATGTTCTCATGGAGCAAGTGTTCTTTTATAATAACACACACTGTCATTGCTGTGCTTGAAAAGGTGTGACGAAGCTTAGTTCATTCTCCACCCCTGCGCTCAGTTTCCCCCCGTTCCACCTTCCTCCCTCTGGTTATTGCCTCGTTTTTCTTCCCTTGCCTTTGGGGAAGGAGGAGCGAGGCCGCTGGGCCGTTACCTGAGGCCGACAGGCTGGAGAACAAGTGGGCCGAGCTCCTGCCTGCCTCACCTGTCACCTGCCCTTTCTACGGAAAGCCCCCACGGCCACCTCTGTTAGTGACACTAAGGTGAGGGTCATGAACAGATCCCCTGCGAAGCAGTCTCCGTGAATGAGAATTAAAGGAGAAAGTCAACACTGGAAACAACGTGGAGCATTTATAGTCTGAAGTGGTTTTTGATTTGTTTTTTTTTTTCTTCCCTGTATGAATTGAGAGCTAGCCCTGGACTGGGAAAGGTCCTAAATTCTTCCTTAGATGTGCCCTAAGAACTGGGAAACAGGTAGCCTCTTCTTTGGGGTGCCATAGAAAGAGGAGGGATGGACCCCAGGTTGCTGTGGCCTGAGTGTCATTGTAGAGCGAAGCTTATGCCTGGAGGATCTGGGTCTAGTTGAGGCTGGAGGGAGCTCCTTGGTCTGGGAGTCAGGATTCCTGGGTTCTAATCCCACCACTGCCACCAGAGGAGTGCCATGCCCACAGGCAAGTCATTTAACTTTCTAAGCCTTAGTTTTCCGTCCGTAAAATGAAGAGACTACTAAACTGTCTCCTAGGTTCCTTCCTGTCCCAACATTTTGTGAATTTAAGCTCCCGAAATCCAGCCTGGACAACATGGAGAAACCCCATCTCTAATAAAAATACAAAAACGTAGCGGGGTGTGGTGGCACATGTCTGTAGTCCCAGCTACCAGAGTGACTGAGGTGGGAAGATCACCTGAGCCTGGGAGGTCGAGGCTGCAGTGAGCAGTGATGGCACCTCAGCACTCTGGCCTGGGCAACAGAATGAGGCCCTATCTCTTAGGGTGGGAACACCTGACCCTAAGTCTGAACTCAATCTTAGCCTTGCATAACGAATATGTTCAGTGAGGAACTAAAAATGGGAGGCCCATTTGAATATGCAAAATAAAAGGTTTGGTTTGCAGATGAAAACTGGGATCCATTTACTAGGCAAACATTTATTGAGTAACACTGGGCATTGCTATATGCCAGGCACAGTGCCAAGTATGCTGCATGGATTGATTAACCACACAATCACTTATCCACACAATCACTCTATTTCCTCCGTTTTACAGATGGAGAAACTAAGGCACAAACTATTAAGTAACTTGCCCCGCTTAATAGGTGGTGGAGCCAAAACTTAAATTCAAGTAGGTTGACTGCAGAACTCAAAAACTGCTCCTCTGGGCAAGGCAATGGTACTGTGCTGGGTATCTTCTTACATAACCTTTTCTTTTCTTTTCTTTCTTTCTTTCTTTTTTTTTTAAAAGAGAGAGAGACAAGGTGTTTCTCTTTCACCCAGGTTGGAGTGCAGTAGTGCGATCATTGTTCACTGGAGCCTTGAATTCCTGGGCTCAAGCGATCCTCCCACCTCGGCCTCCGGAGTAGTGAGGAGTACAGGTGCACACGACCAGACCTGGCTATTTTGTTAGTTTGTTTGTTTGTAAAGACGGGGTCTCGTTATATTGACCAGGCTGGTCCGGAATTCCTGGCTGGAGTGACCCTCCCACTGCCTTCTTGCTTGGCCTCCCGAAGTGCTGGGATTACAGGCCTGAGCTAGAGCCACCACACCAGGCCAGCCCCCCCACCGCCTTTTTTTTTTAAACTTCCATCCTTATTCCAGAATTAGTCTCTTTCCTCTTCTGCTTTTACAGCCTTTATCATATTGTATTTTAGTTTAATCTCTCTACACATCTGCCTCTGTATATACCTCTTTCCCCAAAACTTTAATCTCCTTGAAGGCAGAAATCTCATATTTGACATCTTTGTATTTTCCAGTTTCTAATTATAGTAGACTTTTTTTTTTAAGTTTGCTGAATTGAATTTTAAAAAGTGGAGTTTCCACTTTGTCCTAATACAGTGTAAATCCCCATCCTTGATGACTGAAGATGTGGTATCATGGCTGTGGCTGAGACGCGGGTGCCATGGTCTCTTCCACTGTGTGCAAACACAGAAGCTCACATGCAGAAGATGTCACGTGGTACCTCATCAGCACCTTCGTCCTCCATTGGTGGATGATTATGGCCCGAGGTACCTTTGGCCCATTTATCAGTCCTGAGACAGCCTCTCTCTGACACTGATGTGGAGCCCTGGAGTTGCAAGGGACTTCAAGGATTCTTGTCCAATCCACTCATTTTGCAGAAGAGGCAATTAGTACCCAGAAAGAGCTACAGAGCCCTTTAGAGCCACACACCTATTTAGCAGCACAACCAGGACAAGGTTCCCTGGCACCCTGGTCATACTCTGTTCTTCCATTTCAACTTGCTACTATAGGAATTGATATCTCCCCTCTATACATTGACTCCCAAGGCCAAACTTCCCTCACCCTGATGCAATCACTAGGGTGAGAAGATCAGAGATAAGGCAGCCCTGGGCTCTGGGGCAGAGCCTAGAAATCTGGCAACCTGGTTAGAGCTGCTGCCCACGCCCTTTGCAGGGCACTGGAAACAGTGACCTTGGCCCAGTCAAGGGTAGGGGTGAGTGAGGGCTTGAGGATGAGGTAAAGGGAGATCATAGACATTCAAAGTCACAGTTATTCCATGCCCTACTTAGACTGGGGATAAACCAAGCCAAAATGGGCACCAGGCACATATTGTATCTCTAGACTGAATATCTTCCTAATGGTCTTGTGGACTCAGTCTTCAAAATAAAGAAAAGAAGGTAGTCAAGTGTATGTGGGGCATAATGGGTGGATCCTTGTTCTGATTCTCATTGTTTATTGGGGGTGATCCAATGTCCTGGATGCCTGAAACAGGCCCGGTGCATGCTGCTGTTCTGGGTAATCATCAGTGATATACACATTCACCTGTAATTTCACATAAATTATGTGGTCACTCTATGTATAAGTCATTTGAATTTGCTGAGCCTCGGTTTCCCAATATCCCAAGTAAAGGATTTTGAGTAAACCCCTTGAGTAAATGTCTTCCCATTTATTTTTACACTGGAAAATATTTCAGTTTTATGGATGCAGAGCCCAGAAATAAGTGGTTACTGGCCTGAAGAAACAGGCCTCATCCCTGGGGAGAGACAGTGAATTGACCCACGGAAGGTTCCAGAAGGTGTCTTGCAGCTTCTTGTCTGGGCAACTAAGAGCAAAGTCACTTTTTGGATTTGTCGCTGCTTTGTGATTGACATTGAATTTTGGGTCTCAGGTCCATCACTGGAAGACGACTGGGAGCAATAAAAATATAAGGTAAACCAACCTTACTGAATAACACATGAGAATTCATTAGCGCTCACCTCCCAAATAAATCATCAGTTGATTTTATTCATTTTCTGCAGACATTACAAATATTATAACTGCTATTGCCCCCATTGGTCCCTCATCCATCTCTCCACCAGTTTGTGCTTCAGGGGATTTGGGGATTAGGTTCTTAATTGGGGCCATCAATTCTTTGTCTTATTTTCTGCCTATGAGTTTTCCTAACCCTCTTCTCATGATAAAGATATGTCACTGGGGAGAAGGTTGAGGCAAGGCCACCTCCTCAGTGTGTTCCTAGTTGTGGCTCCCCTAGTCACACCAGGCAATCTTCACATTCCCTCCTGTCCCCATGCACACACTCCCCCTGACACCCACTGGCTCTGGGCATCATATAACGTCCCCACACAAAGATTTATAGGGTTGAGATACGTGTGTGTGTCTGTGTGTGTGTGCGCATGCACGCACACATGTGTGTTTTATTTTGTCACCTCATTAGGTTTAAAAATTTCTTGATGGCTGGAATATCATTTAATAATTCTATAATCTCCTACAGTGGTCTGCACAGAGTAGGTACCCAATACATACTCAAAAGAATGAATTAATGATTGAATATGTCTGAAGGTCAAATATAGAGCTCTGTATAAGAAATGTGCCTATTTGTGAAATGCAAAAAATTTTCCCAAATATTATTCTTTTTCATATTTCAGGAGACCTCCGGCATAGACGCATTATAAATGTATAGCTTTGAAAATCAATTTGTTTTTTCACTGTTTTGATCTCACGTGTGTGGGGGGCTCTTGAACTGCTATTTGCTTCACTTTATAACTTGCACCTTGGAGAGGTTGGATGATAAATGAGAGATGAATAATTCCTTATTGCTACTTATCTGCCGAATCTATAAACTGGTGTCAGCATTTACTCAGTTGGGTTTAAGCTGTGCCTGGTATACTTATTAACCCACTTAAAATAAGCCATAAAAATGGGCTTGGTAGAAGGTAATTTTAACTAATTTTAAAAAATGACATTGGTCATTTTCCCACCAACTCATGGAGTGACCTTTGGCAAATCACTTAACCTCATTGGGCCACACCTTCAAAATGAAACGGGGGCAGGGCTTGATCAGCTCTAGGAGCCTTGTAGCTGTGTTGCTTTTTGATTTTTGGGTAAGTAAGGGATCCCAATGAAACTTGTCAGAGCCATTATATATCAGCTTATGTAGACAATCTGCTGTATCCTTGGCTTTTCTCTGGAGGGTGAGGGAGGCAGCACTTGGTAGTTAGAGCAAGGCATTTTGAGTTTAATTCTGTTACTTATTAGTACTGTGACCTTTGGCTTTACAACATCCCTGAGTCTCAGTTTTCTCATCTATAAAAAGGGGGAAATGCCCTAATAATACACCAATTACCCTAGAGAGTTGCTGTGAGGTTCAAATGTGACATATGTGACAGCACTTTGCTAAACCACAACTATTATTTATTGCCCCCAACTCACGGATGAGGGCATAGAGCAGTTTGA
Source organism: Macaca nemestrina (assembly GCF_043159975.1). Classification (NCBI taxonomy): domain Eukaryota; kingdom Metazoa; phylum Chordata; class Mammalia; order Primates; family Cercopithecidae; genus Macaca; species Macaca nemestrina. Next base: position 146,003,708 of record NC_092132.1, on the reverse strand, counting down.
TTCAGCAGTTTGTAGCAGGGCCAAGAGGAAGATTGCTTGACCTCCCTTGTTCTATTTTGATTACAGGTGGAAATTATTACAAAATTGTACAAAGATGGAGCACCTAGGAGACTTCTCTGGGAGGGGGGTTGGTCTATGGATGCCTAAAAAAACCTGTGCCTGAGGAGCCATTTCTGGGAACGCTAAATGGTACAGCGATAAGAAAAACAGTCAACAATACACTGACCCACCCACCCCAGAATGGCTAGCTAGCAGAGAATGGAGCATTTTTCAAAAGCAAGGGAAATTTGTTCCCTCCCAGCTGTGTCCTCCTTGCTTCTCACACCCCTTACTTTGGGAGGTGTCCTCTCCACATCAAGAACACTGCTCAGGCTTTGGAGTTGATCCCCTTCCTAGAAAAGGGGCAGATAAAACAACTGTGGTTGACGATTTTTTTTTTTTTTTTTTGAGACGGATTCTCACTCTGTCACCCAGGCTGGAGTGCAATGGTGCAGTCTCGGCTCACTGCAACCTCTCCTGCCTCAGCCTCCTGAGTAGCTGAGATTACAGGCGTGTACCACCATGCCCAAGTAATTTTTGTATTTTTAGTAGAGACAGGGTTTCACCATGTTGGTCAGGTTGGTCTCGAACTCCTGACCTCATGATCTGACTGCCTCGGCCTCCCAAAGTTCTGGGATTAGAGCTACCGCGCCCAGCCTGAGGATTTTGTTTGTAGAGAATTAAGTCAACAAAGGTGTCTGGAACTCACCCCTGCAAGAATCATCCCTCGAGAAAGTTCCTACCAGTATACCTGTGCAGTGCAGGGGGCTGGAAAATTACATGAAGATGGCTATGGTTCCTGTCTGAACCCTGCTTGCCTTGTAGATGAAGAAGGGGAGAGATGAGCTTAGGAGGCGCTGGATCCAGTCTTCAGAAAATTCTGTGGTTTGCAAAAATTCTATTCATACTACATTATCAACAACCACCCACCCACCCAACCAACAAAGGCCAACCTCAAATTTTTTTTGAAGTGTAGGACTTAGAGAAAGAAAATACCATTATTAAATGGTATTTTAAGTTTATATTTCATACTATATTCAGAATGCAGTTTATTTGCTAAATATTTATTTGCTAATTAATAAAAGTTAATTTGGTCTTTATATTAATGTTACTTTTATCTTCTATTGACTGGGATGTGCTACATTAAGATTAAAAAAAAAAAAAAGACCCAGTACAAGATCTTTTGAAGGTCTCCTGAGTTTATGGTGGAACCTAATTTCTACTTCCTTTTGTGACCACTCTCACCCAGCCCCATCCCGCGCCCTGCTTGTAAAGCGGGATGGAGGAAGGCATCTGCTACTTGTTCCTCTATAAGCGCAAACTATTTCAGTTTCAAAACTGGCACCTGACATTTGTTAAGAGCTGTCTTGTGATTCATTCAGTCTGCAGTCCTGTCCTTCACTTTGGCTCTCTTGCCTTCACACGGCCTTCCTTTCTGAACACCTGGCTTCTTGGCCACCACCAAAGGTCTGACTTTCCTCCCCAACAAGTCTCCTCCTTTTCTCCCTCCCTGAGGTCTGAATAATCAGCTTCTATTTGCAGCGCCCCCACCCCCCACCACTCTGCACCTGGCCTCACATCCCACCACATCCTCCTGCCAGAAAAGGGAGTCGTGGAAGAGGGAAAAGTTACAAGAACGTAGACGATTGTTTTCAATTTCAGAAACACTCAAGGTTGCAAGTGAAATTCTGAGACAATTTGGACCTGAAAACATTTTCTAAATGGGGAGGGGAATCTCTTCCTTGTGGAAAAGTCACTCCTACCAACTGTGAACATCTCTAGCCTGGAATCAGGAGTTCAGGGCTGTTCTTGGAGTTTTGAGTCCACTGAGTTTTGGGGACCCTAAAACTGAATCCTCTGGAACAAATGCTTTGCTATGAAAACGCAACAGTCATATCATCGTAGGAAGCCTGACGAAGGCTAACATGTCTTGGATCTGGCCAATCTTCCTCACCTCTCTCAAAATATTTCTTTATTCTACTTTCAAATAAAAACGAGTTTGTCTAGTCCATTTGGAAATACAGAAAAATATAACGGGGACAACCAAATCCATCCTTAGCCACATTAGACAGAAAGAATTGGAAACATTAGTCTTCTCTCTTCTCTTTCTCAATTGTGATAGAAGTTTCACAATCTACTTTTTATTTCTTAAGAATCGAGATTTTTCATGTCATTGCATATCTTAAGAAAACATCATTTAATGATCATGTAATGGATTTAGTATAGTTTATGTAAGTAAACTCTTATTGTTTAGAGTTTTGGTTATTATCTGGTTTTCACCTCAATAAATAATGTTTGGTGCATCCTTGTCAAATCATAAATTTTGCTAAGTAAAGCATCTTGTAAACCTCTGATTATTCCCTGAGGGTAAATTTCTATTACCAGAAAAAGTGGGTCAAAGAATATGACCACTTTTTGGGTTTTGAATGTCTATTGCCAAATTGCCTTTCAGAAAGGTTGCACTCACAATTTCCACAACCACCAGCAGCAGTCAATTTTGGACAAGCTAAATAAACAAACATATTTATCAATGTGTCAGGTAAATTTCTACCTCTTATTAGATGTATTTAATTACTGAAGAGTTTTGAAGTAATAGGTAAAGAAGCAAAACACACAAAGCCAAACAAAAATAAGGAGAACATTAGTGTCCAACTGAACACATGGTTATCTCAGGGATTAGGACAGTCTGTCTGTCTTCTAAGGTTTATAAGGATTTTAAAATATAAGAAACTGAAACACAGAATGTTAAGTAATTTGACCAAGAAAACCAGTGAGTGGCGGAGATGGAATTCAAATCACATCATTCTAACACTGGAGTCTAAACTCTTACACTGACCTAGGGACAATGTACATTTAGGATCTTATCAAATATAAAAAGGTTCCAGAGCATTCTTTGTAATGAGTTTGTGGTTCAGAAATTGCCTTTTGTGAGCACACATTATGAGGAGAAATTTTATCTTTGAAAAAGATGTCATCTTCAACTTTTGAGAAGCACATTCCTGCACCTTATTTTTAGACTATGCTGGAAATAGAAGTGAAATAACATGCTCAAGGTCACCCAGCTTGTAGGTGTTTGTGTGGGAACTAGAATCTAGAATCCAGGCTCTGGCAATTCTTTGGCTACTGCCTATAGTGTTTTCTCTCACCTTGCAGCAAATACCCACCACAGCAACAGAGGAAGACTGGCTTGACTAAGGCCCACAGCGTCTTCAAGTTTCAGGGGCTTTAGTGTTCAGCAACTCAGGGATCTCCATCACCAGGGCAAAGCTGATGGGAGCCGTGGCACAGCCCGGGTGGAGGCCAGCCAGCTATGGTTGAGGACATGGGTTGCCCTTGGGCAGGGGAACCCTTACTCTTGGTGCATAAATCCGGAGACCTGGGAGTCACAGCAGCATGAAGGGCTCAGCAGTCCACGTTTAGGCGTGAGCAGACTAAGCCCGTTTTCTCCCAGGGAAATTATTTCCCGTTCGCCGGGTCACTTTCAAAGGGGAAACCTACCCGGGAGCTGTAGTTTCCTGAGCTGGCGGAGAGTGCAGGTAGGGGCCCGGCCCGGGCATTGTGGGGAGGGATTCCTGCACTGAATGGAAGGCTGGACTAGATAACCCCTGGGGCCCTTCCAACGCCAAACATCTCCGATTTGTGTGTCTTGGGGCAAACAAGTGAGCAGTTGCGGGACTGAAATAGTTGATTTAGCGTCCCGCCCCAGTCGCCGGCTTTAGTCCTCATCTTGGGCAAATAATTTAACCTGTCAGTACAAGGCATAATGCCTAGCGCAGAGGAAAGCTTGGTAAATGTTTGCTGAATGAATGAATTAAAGAATGGGCGGATGGATTTAGTCTCCCTAGTCTGAAGGAATACTGGTGAAGGTTGGAATCGAACCGCGCCCCTTGATGGATGAGTTTGAATGAGACAATGTAAAGCACATTGAACTTCTTAAAACAAAAAAAAGATCCCTGCAACACAAAGGGATTCTGCTACTTCCTAACAGTCATAATGGGTAGAATTACCATTTACCGGCATCAGCAAGCATAATACGCAGTGGTGAGTTTTGATTTCGCACTAAACTCTCTGTTTGATTAATCCCCCTGCCACCTATGGGGCAGACCTGCGCCTCCCAGGGCCGGGTGGAGCACGCCAGCCCCGTCTCTCCGTCCTCCCCCGCCCTGGATAAAAGCTGAGGTCTAATGGATTGTTCTTGCTGCTGTCCAGATTAGATAGCGAGCCCCTCCATTATCTTTGCTGGAGCAAACCGCAGTGGCCACCACACCAAGAGCTTTCCAAGGCAATCCGGCGGGAAGGTTGGGAAAACCTAGGGAGTAAGAGAGACCAGAGAGCTGTCGAGAAACCCCCGCGCACCGAGGCTGTTTCCACCTCAAGGCTCTTCCCAGAACTTTTTCTGAACCCAAGGTCTTGTCCCCACACCCACAGCATTTAACAAAGCAGGTCCCCGGTGTGGAAACTAGCTACTACCTACTGAATTCTAACTACTACCTACTGAGTAGTTCTAAGATGTAACTGTTAGACTCTGTATCAACCTTTGAGAAGTGAGAAGGACTATTGGATCACACCCCCTCCCCACATCGCCACGACCAAGAAGTGTTTTGCACAAACGGGGACTACTACATCTGACCAGTAGGATGGTAACTTTCCTAATTTTTGTTGTTCTGCAATCAGCAGAGGAGACACAGCTGACTTTCACTCCTTCCTTCTGAATTTCTCATGGTCAAGTTTTTACCTATTAATAATGTTGTTTCTTCAAGAAAAGTTTTGTTAGAATTTTTTATAAGAGTTAAAGCTTTAAGTTTCTTGAAGGGGAAAAAACTTCTAACGAGCAAAATCTTGTCTCCGTTTTGTTGAAAATGAAAAGCATCTACTATCTATTAGCACTATTCAGTGAAATAAAATTCTCATGTGTAATCTAACAAGAAATTCTACATAAAACAAATAATAAGCACTCAAAATCATTATTTATCTACAAGGAAAGACTAATTGTTCTATCATTATTATGCTAGAACTACTGTGATCTAACAGAAAGCAAATCAAATCTTAGCTAGTGAACGGGGAAAAGTTATCTATTTCTACCATATCAGTTTCCTGTTCAATCTTTAGAGTTAGTGGAAAGCTACAAATAAACGATGTAGCAGGAGAAGCCATCTGACACCGTTTTAAAAGATTCTACATTTAAGAAATTCTGCATTGTTTTTGAGTGACTCAACCTTGTCAGACACCACCTAGTGCTTGGAAAATTATTTATAATGTGCCATTAGTTAGAGATAAAAATTTAAGAAGTTTCTTAAAGGCAAATAAAATAGCTACTGTGCAGTTTAATATCCAGAAATTAATTCACAGACAAGAAGCCCTTTGATTCATCAAACAAAACAGCTTTATCGAGTAACTTCTGTATGCAAACATCAGAATGAATAAAAACGAATTTATTGTGAGGGGCAAGGACCTCAGGTTGGGGTGGGAAAAGACGCGGCCAGACGCGGACCAAATCTGAAAGCGCAGAGTATGCCTGGGAAAAACTGCAGTTCCTAAATCAGCCGTGTCTGCCCACGGCCAAGAACAGCGGGAAAGAAGACAGGCAGGCAAGGAGAAAAGAAGAACGACTGCTATGGACAAAGAACAAAGTAAGCGGGGAGGATTTTGATTAAACAAGAAAAGGAAACTTTGCAACAGAATTAAGGAAAAAGAGAGAAATGAAGAGAGAAAGGGGATGAAAAAAGGCTAGGAGAAGAGAAGACACGTTAACAAGACAATAGCAAACCAATAAAGAAAATTGTTAAGAACAGCGGGTGGGGTGGATGAGGGAGAAATTATATCTCAGTATCTAAAGAAACAACAGCAGCCGTTCCCAAGAGGGACCTGCCTCATCGACCCCCGCAAGCGCCGCACCCAGTGCGGGGACCCGGCCCCGGGTTCGGGCATCTGCGCGGGGACCCGGCCCCGGATTTGGGCGTCTGCGAGGGGATCGCAGCTACGGCCCCCGCGTGGTCCTGGAAGCGTCTGCCAGGAGTTTTTGTAAAACCTAGGGGGACGAGTGCTGGAAAAGTGTGGGGTTAGGGCGCAGGTCGAGAAGTGGTGAAGACAGTGCTCTTTACCGGAACCGCAGCGTGCAGAGGCCTGGAAATGCAGTCGCTCCCAGACAAACCCTAAGTCCCCAATCGTCGAGAAATGTCTGCCTCCAGATCCCGCGCGGGCCGGGGCCTGTGACTAACACCCGAAGGTTCTTCGAACAGAACGGAGCTGGCGATTTCCTGGGCTCGGTTTTCGGGACCACGAAACCTGCGAGCCTGGGGTGCCACCCATGCCCCTCAAAGTCCCTCCAAACCCGGCCAGAGAAAGAAGGCATTAGATCTGTGCTTTGCAGACTGGGGTATGGGATTCCAGGGTACGGGGTCTCTCCGCAGGGTGATATTGAGATACCAGCAACCTAACCTGGGGACACAGTGGCCTTTTTGATGAAACACCGACTGTGATCCTCGGCCTCTTTAGGGGTCTCACACAGAGAGTCGCAACTGAGAAGAAATGGGTCAGGGGCTTCGCTGTATGTCTCGCTGCCGAGAGCGTGGGGACAGCGGCGTCAGGGCGAGCCGGGAGAGGGGTGGGTGAGCACCTCGCATCCGGAGAGGAGTGCGCAGAAGCCGGGCTCCCCTCGCCGCCCCAGGTATCAGTGCGCAGCGGCTGGAGGACTCCGCGCTCCCCAAGTGGGGGTCTCTGGAGTAACGGGCAACCAGAGACACGTTCCTAGAAGCTCCAGGCCTGGCCAGAGGTCACGCCACCGACCGCGGCTTGGACCCTGCTGGGCATGGCCTGGGCTTCCTGGCCCACCAGCATGCGACCCCGAAGGACGTGGGCGTGACACCCGTCCAAGGTTACCCTGCCCATGTGGCGCCAGAAGGGTCGAAATGCATCCAAAGCAATCTGGCTTCGGCCTTGCCAGGAACGGAGAGGAGAAGAGAGGGAGCTCCTTGGCCTCGTGGGCCGAGGGCGGGAAAGTCGCAATGAATCCGAGGGCCAGGTTAGTTACTTGCAAAGATCCGCGGGCTCCAGGGCGCGTTGTCGCGCCTGTCCGCGAGGATCTTCCCAGCCTCGTGCTGCTGAAGTAGCCCGCTCCACCAGCACCGTCTCGTCTCCCACCTGCCCACTCAGGCTTTCCACCAAAGATTGAGCCGGGGGTCGGGACATTCGGGACGTTAAGCGGCCACAGAGCGGCCTAGGTGGGAGCGGCGTCATTTACCGGCGCGCGTTATGTTTTCCCCGCGGGCTGCGCGCTCTGATTGGGAATGTCCCTTGGGAAGATCTGCGGCTGTAAGTCCTTTAACAACCGGTCCAAGCCCCCTGACAGGAGACCCCAGCGACGTGACTTTGAGCCGATTAACTTGTCCCAATCTTTCTTCTCATCACGCAGGGAGTGGGAGAAACAAAACCCCAATGCAAAAAGAATTTGTAAACTATTCGGCGACACACAACAGGGATTAAAATTCATGGCCAATTAACAATACTGTTACCCTCTTCCTCATTTTCCCCACTTAGGGACACTTCTCTGCCTGTTGGTGGTGTCTCTGAGGCTTCTGCGTTTCCATTATTCGGGGGTCTCCATCTCCCTCCAGACCCCAACCTCGTCCCTGTAAAAATGTCACTTTCCGTTCGCTTTTCCAAACTCAGTGCAGGGCTAGGGCAGTTTGCCCAGGACCCGGCCCACTTGGGGTTCGCCGGGATACTTTTAAGGCAGCGGGTGCTTGGCTGTCCTGGGGTCAGGCAGGGGAGGGGCCCAGGCCGAACGCCCAGCTCCTCTCCCGGCTGCGCGCCCCGCAAGCGGACCAGGGCTTGGACCCCAGCAGTCCTGGTTCCTTTTCATTCTGTCCCCAGCCTGAGCGGGCTCCACTCTTCTCCCTTCCCGGCCCTCGGCCCGAGCCTGACGCCGCCTAGTTTATTGACCTTAGATCGGCTTCGGGGCTTTATCAGACCCGGCTGGGGCGTCCCGCCGCGCACGCCCTCCACCTCCAGTCCTGCGGCGCGAGCCCCCTTTAAGCTTCTTCTAGAAACATCCCCTTCCTCCCCCATCCCCGAGTCTGAGAACCTGCAGAAAAATTGCCCGAATTCACGCAACCGGGGAGATTTGAGGCAGGGCCTTCAGGGCCACGGACATTCTCCTGTGTCACACTTTTATCTAGATAATTCAGGGGAAAGTGCCCCCCCCCAATTATTCGGATAATTGCCTCGAATCTCCACTTCGTGCAGTGTTTAGACAATTGGAGATTGATGACTTGAATTTAACCCTAAAACCTCTCCTCTCCTCTGCTCCAAGCTCTAAAATATCTCTGAACTTTACACACGCAAACTCTAATTTTCTGTCCTATAAATCACTTGGCAAATATAACAAGACATTAGAAAGCTATTTGAAATTGATATTTTATTAGGCTTGAGACTAGAACAGGGAGAAAGAGTAATTTATAAACACTTCCTCAATACTAAGCACACAAAATTGTCTTTAAGGCTCCCCTCCAATCGAACTTGTGACTGCAAAATCACTTTCAGAGACAAATTCTTAGAAGAAAAAGGAAATCTGTGGCAATGATTATGTCACTAAAAACGAACTCTGTAAAAAGAAGTTCATAAAGTGGGACTTTCAAGTATCCTTTACTCTAGATTGACTTATCAAAATGAGACCAGCAGAAACAAAACATTTCTTAGTACTACAAATACTACAACAACTACCGCTACTACTACTTAAAAAGCCAATCCAATTTTGTGATGATAAATCACAGGATTCTAGCAACCTTACATAATAACAGCTTTCCCTCAACTCAGATTGGCCCGTCCCTGCTTTTCCCAGCTAAAACCCTTTCAATTTCCCTTATTTTTGGACCGCGTACAGAAGAGCAGGAATATCAGCCCTGGGAAAACATTAGCAAGGGTAAGCAAGCCAGAGAGTTGGGCAGGGGAAAGATAAGCAACGCAGATGAGTGTAAGTTTTGTGAGAGCTTTTCAATTCACCCCCTGGAAGCCGGCGGGGCTGCTGGAGATGGAAAGATAGTCAAAGGGAACAATTTTCTGTTCTCTGCTTTGCAAAGCTAATATTTGTAGTAGGTACACCAGGACTGAGCGGCTTTGCCTTCAATCCTACCCAATTCCAGAAGAGCCCTTGCTGGGTCCTCCTGAGGCTACAGAGTGAACAAATGCCACTCTCTGCTTTCAACCTGTGAGCATGTGGAGGAGGCACAGGAAACCTGGTAGGTTTCAAACTCTCAGAGCCTTGGTTATGACACTGACCGGTGCCTTCTCAAAGCTGCACTCCTTCTCAAAGCTGTCACTCCTATTTATTATTATTATTATTATTTTGACTCAGTCCTTTTCTCAGCTACAAATAAGATTCAAGACTCATTTGTCCAGACTTTGGCTTTATAGGAAGCAGAGGTAAGTTCGACTTGTATGCAAAAGAGTGCAACCAAAAGCATAGCGACCAAGTTCTGCAAAGCATGCAGTGGACCTGGGGAAGAAAAATACAATCGCTGCGGTCCACCTGCAAGATCTACCCCCACCCCTCTTTCCCATCACAGGTCTGGCTCCAGAATAAACGAAAATTAAACTCTGCACCAAACCTCGCCGACCCTTGATCTGCGAATAGGCAAAGAAAAGTATCCCAGCCTGAGGGCTCTGAGAGCTAGCTACTAACTAATGAAACCAACCGACGGGAAGCAGCATGCAGACTTGCTGACCCAAAAGCAAACTAGGCTGGGTCTGACATGGGCCAGGAAGGGTTTGCCTGAACTTTCCAAGTGCGTTCTTAAAAGGACGCCAACGGCTGCGGGGGGCCCCAGGGGATTTGGGTGTGCTAGAGGAAGCAGAGGCCAGATGGTCCTGCCATACCTGGTCAGAGCCATTGGATTTCTGGTGTGTATGTATTTATTTAGGTTTTTCCTGAGAGAACAGCCACCCCTCTCCTTTTCCAGTTGTGGGAATGGGAAGCTGAATCAGGAAATAGAGAAACTAAAATGCCACGTAATTGTAAGAAGGAGGGACACAGAAAGAAAGTGGGACGGAAGCCCGGCGTCTGCGGGCCCGGCCTGCACAGAGCCTCATCCTTCCTTCCTGTCCCGCAAAGGCCTCAAAGCCTCTACCCAGCCTCGGCCTCGGCCCCACGCTGGGGAAGCCGTGCCTTCCCCTCCCCCACCTCCCTCTCCCCACAGCTGGAGACTGTGGTGAGCAAGGTGAGCTCCCCAAGCCTTCCATTCCCCCATCATCCCAGCCTCCCCCGGCAGAGGGGTCACCAGGAGGGCCAGGAGGGGACTCACCCGCGGTGGGAGCGGCGTCCCTGCGGCTGCTCAAGGCCTGGTGTGAGGCAAAGTCTGCCCAGGGAATCCAGGCTGTTCTGAGCCGGGTGGGAGGGAGACGTTGTGAGCTGTCTCCCAGCTCCCTCTGAGCTCCCAGCTTCCTTCTCAGAATTAGATAACAGGAAAAATAGATAAGAGAAGTGGTTCATTAATTCAGCAAGCCTTTTTTTTTTTTTTTTTTTTTTTTGGTGTGTGTGTGTAAAAGTGGAAGGAAACTCTGCTAGGGAATGAAGTTCTGGCTGGACAGTTTTTAAAAAGTCAGTGTTCACAAGGTTCCAGAGATGCTTCTGGAAGGTCACTCAGAAGGACCCGAGGAATCGCCGTTCATGGGGAGAAATGCTCAGTTCACTGTATGTGCTTCCTGCACCCCAAGACTCCTCTCAGACTCTAGTCTTGCCTTTAGACTGAGGTAGGGAGGACTGCTTTGTGACATTGCTTCTGTTGTGTGATTGCCTTCTGGGCATGGAAATAATAGTAACAGCAGCGCAACTCCTCCTAGCATGCAATTACAAATTACAATTTTTTTGCAAGCACTGCTATAACAGCATTTCTGAGCTCCTTACAATAGGGTCAGGCAGGCAGATGCTATATTATTAACCTAGATGAGGTAACCGGCTCAGAGAGGTTAGGAATGTGCCTGTGGCCAAGTCACAGCAAGAAAGAAATGGAGCCGGTATTGAATTTCAAATTAAAGAAATCCATGGCTTCTTAGAATAGGAAGAGACCTCAGAATTCCAAGCTACTGCTTAAATCAGGAATACCCTCCGAGGCGATTATCAGCACTCTACTTGAATACTCTTGGTGATGGGGAGCTCATTCTCTGCGTGCCATGGGTGTGCAGCTCTGCTGACCACCACACTTTGCTGCTTCCCAAATGACCCAGCATTGCCGGGCTGGGAACACAGAAAGGCACAGGGAGCTGCCACTGTCATGTGATTTGAGGAACTGGGCAAACAGATCTCCCTTGACAGGCCTGCTGTGGAATTCCCTGCTCTCGTGCCTGGTTTTATTTAGGGAAGTTGTCCCTATTGGGAGTTGGTATCTCCCAAAGGCAGTTTGGAGGAAAGGAAGAAACCCAATACCTTTCTATTTAACATATTTCCCAGTTCACAGTCTCCCAGGATCCTTACAACAATCTCTGCAAGGTAGGGAGAAACCAGACAAGTTAATATTTTTTTCCAAATGTAGGCCAGGAAATCAAGCTTGGTGGTTCATGCCTGTAATTCCAGCACTTTGGGAGGCTGAGGCAGGCAGATCACTTGAGGTCGAGAGTTCGAGACCAGCCTGGCCAACATGGCGAAACCCTATCTCTACTAAAAATACAAAAATTAGCCGAGTGTGGTGGCGGGTGCCTGTAATCCCAGCTACTCAGGAGGCTGAGGCAGGAGAACAGCTTGAACCCCAGAGGGGGAGGTTGCAGTGAGTCAAGATTGAGATCATGCCATTGTACTTCAGCCTGGGTGACAGAGCGAGACCCCATCTCAAAACAAACAAACAAACAACAACAACAACAACAAAACAAATATAGGCCAGGAAACTGAAACAGAAAAGGTAAGTGAACTGCCAGAAATCAAAGAGTAAACGTATGGTCATCAGGTGGGAACAGAACTAGAGGGGTGAATCAGGCTGGGAAGAGTGAGAAAAAATATGAAGGAAACATGAATATTTTTTCCCTTCCAAGAATTTTTGGTTTTGAATATTTTTGCAAGTGATGAATAAAGTGTCCATTATTGTTATCTGGCTTTATACTCTTCCCCTGCCAAATGACTCGTAGAAACTATGCCTCAGGAAGATTTTAGTGTAAAACTCCCTGTGGTGTCAGATCATTAAAATTCCTGACGCATGAGCCCAACAGTACAAGGCACAGATGCAGAGGCCAGGGCCAGGCTTTGTCTTTCCAGGGGCCCTGCCGTTTTCACCAGGGAGGAGCCTCGTTCACATGTAGCTTTCCCTTATGGAGTTATTTTTATTACTTATGATTATTATGGTAAAATACACATAATACAAAATTTGCCACTTGAACCGTTGTTTGTTTCGAGTCGGAGTTTCGCTCTTGTCACCCAGGTTGGAGTGCAGTGGCCTGATGTCTGCTCACTGCAACCTCTTCTGCCTCCCAGTTTCAAGCAGTTAGTTCTCCTGCCTCAGCCTCCCGACACTTTAACTGTGTGTTGTTTTTTTTTTCTTTTCTTTTCTTTTTTTTTTGAGACGGCGTCTTGCTCTGTAGCCCAGGCTGGAGTGTAGTGGTATAATCTTGGCTCACTGCAACCTCCGCCTCCCAGGTCCCGGTTCAAACAATTCTCCTGCCTCAGCCTCTCGAGTAGCTGGGATTACAGGCACATGCCACCATCCCCAGCTAATTTTTGTATTTTTAATAGAGACAGGGTTTCACTATGTTGGCCAGGCTGGTCTTGAACTCCTGACCTCATGATCCGCCCTCCTCGGCCTCCCAAAGTGCTGGGATGACAGGTATGAGCCACTGTGCCCGATCCCGCTTTAACCGTTTTTAAGTGTACAGTTCCATGGTATTAGGTACATTCACATTGTTGTACAACTATCACCACTTCCATCTCTGGAACATTTTCACCTTTCCAAACAGAAACCCTGCACCTATTAGACACTAATTCTCCATTCCCCTCTTTCCCCTAACCTCTGGCAACCCCCATTCAACTTTCTGCCTCCCTGAATGTGACTCCTCTAGGTACCTCCTATAAATGGAATGATACAGTATGTATTCCTTTGTGGCTGGCTTATTTCACTTAGCACCATGCCCTCAAGCTTCATCTGCGCTGCAGCAGGGGCCACGCAAAGACTGTATGGTGTTTATCCATTCATCTGTTGATGGGCATTTGGGTTGTTTTCACCTTTTGGTTACTGTGATTAATTCTGCCATAAACATAGGTGTGCAAATGTCTGTTTTAGTTGCTGCTTTCAATTCTTCTGGGCATATCCTTAGAAGGGGGTTTGCCGGCTCACATGGACCTGTCTATGTGCAAGTTTTTCGAGGAATTGCCATACCATTTTCCACCTCTCATGGAGTTTTGATCCAAAATTTAGAGAGGAGGTCTCCATCACCCTGTGTATGTAGCAGGTAACTGGGAGCAGCAGCATCCACTTATCGCAGTTGGAGTCATATTCAGGGGCAGATTGCCCTGCCTGCTCCGAAGTTCTGTGAGAGAGTGATGTGCAGTAAGGAAGAAGGTGGAACATGAAGTTCTCTAGAGAACTGCAGTGGAGCAGAGAGAACACTCACTTCTTTATTAAAAAATTAGGAAGCATAACTTCCAGTGTTGTGGTACAGTAACAAGAGCACCTGTGTTTGACCTTCACCTCTGACATCGCATTGCCTCTGCTGGCTATGGAGTGCTCAGCAGGCAGCTTCTCCCATCATGGTGACAGAACTGCCGGAAAGAGTGTCCCCTAGGGACTAGGAAGCCCTAAGTGATGAACTGCTGGTGGGTGGCACTTTATTCACACCGGAGTCTCCAGAAGAGCTAAGGGACCCTGGAGTTACCTGAAGTCCCTACAGCATGGGCAGAAGTGAGAACAATTTGAAATCAAGTGGCCTGATGGGCCAGGTTCCGACTGAACTCCACATTTCCATCCTGCAATGAGCGACGCTGTCTGTTCCAGCCTGTTAGGCTTCCACTGTTACAAAATGAGATAGAATTCACATACCATCAATTTACCCTTTAAAAATGCACGAGTCAGTGGTCTTTAGTATCTCACAAGGTTATGCAACCATCATCAGTATTGAAATCTTAACATTTTCATCCCCCAAGGCTGCAGTTTGATTGGATTCAGTAAATGTTTACTGGAAGTGTCTTGTGTAAAATCCCAGGTATTGCAGTTACTGTGCTCCTTAGAGTTTGGCTGGCCCAGTTCCACGCTGGCTCACTTTGCTGGGTCCACATCTGCAACTGAGCCACACTCCCTCCCTCTGGCTTCTACACATTGACATTGAACTGGGACATTGGTGAACCGGGACGGTTTTGATCAATGACCACCATTTCTTGGGCTCTCCCAGTACCAGGCACTGTGCTAAGACCTATGTGTGCATTCTCTCTTATTATCTAATTTTACAAGAAAGCCTAGAACTGAGGTCTTCTGGCTTCAACTCTCATATTCTTGTGGCTAGGCACAGTGACTCAAGCCTGTAATCCCAGCACTTTGGGAGGCCGGAGTAGAAGGATCGCTTGAGCCCAAGACTTCAAGACCAGCCTGGGCAATATAATGAGATCCTGTCTCTACAAAAAATACAAAAATTAGCTGGGCATGATGGCACACACCTATAGTCCTAGCTACTCAGAAGGCTGAGGCAGGAGGATCACTTGAGCCCAAGAGTTTGAGGTCACAGTGAGCTATGATCACACCACTGCACTCCATCCTGGGTGGCAGAGCAAGACCTCATCTCAAAAAAATTATTTTATTTTTGCTGTGCCAGGCTGACTCTGACCTACTCATTATACCTGCCCTCAAGCTCACACTCCTTGCTAAGTAATACCAACAATAATTTGTGTAGCAGGTTGCAGTTTACAAAGCATTCTCTTCTGTTGCTTCATTTGATTCTCCCATCCACCTTGTGTGTGTGCGAGGAGAATGTTTTCATACTTTCCCTCCCTTGACCCTGCTCCTCGGAGTCTCTCTGCACTAGGTTCATCTGATCCCAGACCCTCCAGTCACTTCGGATACCAGCTCAACATTTCATTATTCAGCCTTTAATGTCCTAGTCAGATCAATGTCTTTTCATAAGTTGAGTGTGTGCGTATTTGCAATCTCCCATCTCTGGTGTTTATGTATTAATTATGTATTTGCATTCATCTTGCTCCCCTTGGGACATAAGGATATAAGGTCTACAGGGCCAAGGGCCATCTGGTTATTTCATTTTTAAGGGCCAAGAGGGTTTTTTTGGAGGGCTTGTCCCATCATATGGCCTCTCTCATCCCTTCTTCAAGGGACAAATCCTCTTTCCTATGGGACATCCACTCCCTGTGGCTGAGGTGCAACAGATGTCCCAAGTTTGGCCAATTTGAGGATCCACTGAGAATTTTCCTGGGATGTTTTAGCCGGGGCTAATGATGAAAAAGCTTTGTCCAAAAATAATTCTAAAATTTGCATGGAACAACAACAACAACAAAAAACCCCAAATCACCAAAGCAATATTAAGCAAAAAGAACAAAGGTAAAGGCATCCCACTACTTGATTTCCAAATACACTACAAAGCTATAGTAACAAAACAGCATGATACTGGCATAAAAACAGACACATAGACCGATGGAACAGAACAGAAAGCCCAGAAATGAATTAATACATCTGCAGTCAACTTATTTTTGACAAAGGGACCAAGAAAACACATGGGGAAAAGGATATTTTCTTCAACAAGTGGTGCTGGAAAAATTGGATAGCTACATGAAGAAGAATGACACTAGACCTCTATCTCTTACTAAATACAAAAATCAATTCAAAATGGATTACAGACTTGAAGACTAGACTCAAAACTATGAAACTACTAGAATAAATCATAGGGAAAATGTTTCATGATGTTGGTCTGGGCAAGGATTTTTTGGATAAGATCTCAAAAGCACAGGCAACAAAAGCAAAAAATAGACACATGGAATTACATCAAACTAAAAAGTCTGCACAGCAAAGGAAACAATCAACAAAGTGAAGAGACAACCCACAGAATGGGAGAAGATATTTGCAAACTATATATCTGACAAAGGGTTAATATCTAGACTATGTCAGAAATTCAAGTAATTCAATAGCAAAAAAAAAAAATCTGATTTAAAAGTGAGCAAAATAACTGAATAGATGGAATAAATATTTCTCAAAAGAAGGCACACAAATAGCAAACAGGTATGTGAAAAAATGCTCAATATCAGTAATCATCAGGGAAATGCAACTCAAAATGACAATGAGATATCACCTCACTCCATTTAGAATGGCTATGGTCAGACAGACAAAAGATAACAAGTGTTGGCAAGGATGTGGAGGAAGGGAAACTCATACACTGTTGATGGGAATGTAAATTAGTACTGCCACTAAGAAAACAGTATAGAGGTTTCAAAAAATATTTAAAACTAGAATTACCTATGTAATCCGGTAATCTCACTACTGAGTAGTGGGAAAGAAAAGGAAATCAGTAAGTAGAAATGACATCTGCACTGCCATGTTTATTGCTGCACTTTTCACAATAGTGAAGATGTGGAATCAACCCAAGTGTCCATTAACAGATGAATAAAGAAAATGTGGCACATACACACAATGGAAGACTATTCAGCCACAAAAAGAAGGAAATTCTCTCATTTGCGGCAACATGGAGGAAGCTGGAAGACATTACACTAAGTGAAATAAGCCAGATACAGAAAGGCAAATACTGCACAAGCTCACTTATGTGTGGAATCTAAAACAGCTGAGCTCATAGAAGTAGAGAATAGTATGGTGGTCGCCGGAGGCAGGCAGGTGAGGGTGGAAGGGGGATAAGGAGAAGTTGGTCAACTGGTACAAAGTTTCAGTAAGATAGGAGGAAGTAGTTTGGTGTTCCGCTGCACAATACGGTGACTATAGTTAACAACAATGTGTATTTCAGAATAGCTAGAAGACTGGACATTGTTCTCACCACAAAGAAATGATAAATGTTTAAGGTGATGGATATGCTAATTACTCTGATTTGATTATTATGTAATATATACATGTATCTAAACATTGTATTTTATCCCCATAAATATGTGTAATTATTGTGAAAATAAAACTTAAAAAAATTAACTTTAAAGTTCAGGGGTACATGTACTGGTTTGTTATATTTTATATATATATAAATATAAATATAAATATAAATATATATATATATATATATATATAAAAAATTGTGTCATGGGGTTTTTTTACAGATTATTTTGTCACCCAGGTATTAAGCCTAGTACCCATTAGTTATTTTTGCTTATCCTCTCCCTCCTC
Organism: Macaca nemestrina; assembly: GCF_043159975.1. Taxonomy (NCBI): domain Eukaryota; kingdom Metazoa; phylum Chordata; class Mammalia; order Primates; family Cercopithecidae; genus Macaca; species Macaca nemestrina. The sequence goes on along the minus strand of NC_092132.1, from coordinate 145,986,378 downwards.
CCACCCTTTACCCTGTGATAGGCCTTAGTGTGTGTTGTTCCCTTCTATGTGTTCTCATCATTTGGCTCCCACTTTTAAGTGAGAACATATAGTATTTGGTTTTCTCTTCCTGCGTTAGTTTGCTAAGGATAATGGCTCCAGCTCCATTCATGTTCCTGCAAAACACATTATCTCATTCTTTTTAAATGGCTGCATAGTATTCCATGGTGTATATATACCACATTTTCTTTATCCAGGCTACCATTGATGGGCATTTAGGTTGATTCCATGTCTTTGCTATTATGAATAGTGCTGCAGCAAACATAGGCATGTATGTGTCTTTATGATAAATGATTTATATTCTTTTGGATATATACCCAGTAATGGGATTGTTGGGTCACACAGTATTTCTGCTTTTAGATCTTTGAGGAATCACCACACTGTCTTCCACAATGATTGAAGACACAATGGTTGAAGAAGGCATTTGTCTATTGGGGTTCCAAAATTGGTAGGATGTGTGTCTTCAGGTCTCACATATTTTGAACGCCTAGATTCAGCAATGTCTTTATTAAGCTAATTTGAATTTTTTGACACTTGCTACTGAAAGAGTACTGACTAACACAGGGTCACAAACACAGAATAATCCATCATTCTGTTGACTTATTGTCCTGTATGAACGAGTAAGCTGTGGCATTGGATAAACCAAATCTCCTCTCTTCTTATGGTTCGACAAACAATTTACGTCAAATTCTAAGTGATCAAGCTTTCCTTTGACGCTACAAATGTGTTGTAAAAGGAAGAAGATGCCGTCACTGTTCTCATCCCAATCATCATCTGTATTTCATTAGAAGAGATATGTGCTACCAAAATGTGAGGAAAAGACTCTCATTACAGCACAAAGGCTCTTTCCTCTTCAGTCTTTACTCACAGGGAAGCGTTTTGGCTGCTAATTCACCATGATTCGTATGTGTATATGCATACATACATATATAAACTTTTTATTTTGAAATAATTTTAGTTTTTATGTTTTGAGATGGAGTCTTGCCCAGACTGGAGTACAGTGGCACGATCTCAGCTCACTGCAACTTCTGCCTCCCAGGTTCAAGCAATACTCCAGGCTCAGCCTCCCAAGTAGCTGAGATTACAGGCTTGCACCACCACTCCCAGCTAATTTTTGTATTTTTAGTAGAGACAGGGTTTCACCATGTTGGCCAGGCTGGTCTCAAACTCCTGACCTCAGGTGATCCGCCTGCGTAGGCCTCCCAAAGTGCCGGGACTAAAAATTATGAAATAATTTTAGATTTACAAGAAGATGCAAAAATAGTGTGGACACATTTCGTGTGCACTTCATCCAATTTTTCCCAATTATTATGTCTTATGTGATTGTAGTACAATACCCAAACCAGGAATTTGACATTGCTGCAATGTGTGTGCTAAGTTCCATGTCATTTTACCGTATGTAGATGCATGGAACCATGACTGCAATTAACATATGGAAATATTCCATCACTACAAAAACTTCCCTTGAGCTATGCCTCTGCAGTCACCCCCCTTTTCCCCAGCATGCCTAATTCCTGGCAAACACCAATTTCTCCATCTCTATAATTTGGTCATTTTTGAAAATGTTATATTAATAGAATTATACAGTGTGTGTGACCTTTGGAGGCTGGCTTTTTTTTTTTCAGCCTGCTAATGTTTTTGAGATTCATCTAAGTTGCTGCAAATATCATTGGCTCATTCCTTCCCATCGTTGAGTAGTATCCCATGGTATGGATGTACCACAGTTTTTAAACTATTTACTTACTGAAAGACCTTTTGGTTGTTTTCTGTCCTTGGCTATTACAAATGAAGCTGCTAAGAGCCATTGCGTACAGGTTTTTTTGTGAACATAAGTTTTCATTTCTTATGGATGAATGTTCAGAAATGTGAGTGCTGGGTCATGAGATGAAGCTTATGTTTACTTTTTTAAAGAAACTGTCAAACTACCCTCTGAAGTGGCTCTACTATTTTACATTCCATCAGCAATATATAAGAGAGAGAGTTTTTCTGCACTCTTGCCAGCATTTGCTGTTCTGGTAGGTGTGTAGTGATACTTACCATGGTTTGAGTTTGCATTTTCCCAGTGGCTAGTGATACTGAAAATCTTTCCATATACTTATTTGCCATCTGTATATTCTTTGAGGAAATGTCTCCTCCTGTCTTTTGCCCATTGTCTGAGTAGTTAGGTTTTACTATTGTTATTACAATTATTATTTTACTGTTGAGCTTTGAGGGTTCTTTATATATTCTAGATGTGAATCCTTGGTTTGCAAATATTTTCTCCCCATCTATAACTTGTCTTTTCAGTTTCTTAAAAGGGTCTTTCACATAGCAAACATTTTCAGTTTGAAGAAGTTCAATTTTTTAATGAATTGTACTTTTGGTGTTGTGTCTAAGCAGTCTTCATAAAACCCTAGGTTATGAAGATTTTCTCCTACATTTTCTTCTGAAAGTTTTATACTTACACATTTTATATTTAAATCTATGCTCCACTTTGAGTTATTTTTGTATAAAGTATGAGCTGAGTTCAAGGTTTGTTTATTTATTTAGTTTCAAGATATCCAGTTGTTGCAGCATCATTTGTTGAAAGGACTGTCTATTCTCCATTGAATTGCTTTTGCACCTTTGTCAAAAACTATACTCGTGTGGGTCTATTTCTGGGTTCTCTACTGTGTTCTACTGATGTAGTGCCTATTTCTCTATCAATAGTCTTGATTATTATAGCTATATAATCCCACTTTGTTCTTCTTTCCCAAACTTGTTTCAGCTTTTCTAGTTGGGTGGGTTTTTCTATGCTTTCTACATAATTTTTTTTGCCTTTCTACATATATTTTAGAATAATCTTGTCTCTATATGAAAATCTTACTGAGATTTTTCACAGGAATTGCATTAAATCTATATATGAATTTTGAAAGAATTGACATATTTACTATGTTGAATCTTCCAATCCATGAATGTGGTTTGTCTCTCCATTTATTTAAATTTTAATTTCTTTCACCAGTGTTTTGTAATACTCAGTGTACAAGTCCTATACATGTTTTGTTGGATTTACACTTAAGAATCTAATTATTTGAGCAACTGTAAGTAATATTATACATTTAATTTCATTTTCCACATGTTAATTGCTAGTATATGGAATTATAGTTTATCTTTGTATGTTGATTTTGTTTTCTGCAGCCTTGCTGAACTCATTTGTTGGTTCTAGGAGGTTTTATTTTTCTTTTCTAGTATATTTCTTGGAGGTTTTCTATGTAGATGATCATGTTATCTCCAAACAGACATACTTTAATTTCTTCCTTTCTGACCTGTATTTATTGTGTTTTTATTTTTTGTACCATCTTTTAAAAAGAAAGGGTCTTGCTGTGTTGCCCAGGCTGGAGATCAGTGTGTATTCACAGGTGCAATTATGGTGTACTACAGCCTGAGCTCCTGGCCTCAAGTGATCCTGTTGCCTCAGCCTCCCTAGTAGCTTGGACTACTACTAGTACATGCTACTGCACCCAGCCCTTTTATTATTATTTTCTTTACTTGCCTAATTGTCTGGCTAAAACTTCCATTGCTATGTTGAATAGAAGTAGTGAGAGTGGAAATTCTTGTCTTATTCTCAGCCTTTGTGGAAAGGCTTTAGTCTTTTACCATTAATTATGTTAGCTGTTGGTCTTTTGTAAGTATTCTTTATCAAGTTGAGGAAGTTCCCTCTATTCCTAATTTTCAGAGTTTTTATCATGAATGGGCATCAAATTTCATCAAAAGCTTTTTTCTATACCAACTGGTATGATCATATGATTTGTTTTCTTTAGCGTGTTAATGTGGTGGATCGCATTGATTTTAAATTATTCAGTCAGTTAGACATCTCTGAAATAAATCTCACTAGTCATGGTGTGTAATTCTTGCATATTGCTGCCTTCTATTTGCTGATATTTTGTTAAGGATTTGCATCTATGTAAATGAGGGATATTGGGCTGTAGTGTTTTCTTTGTATATTAGTCTGGTTTTAGTGTTAGAGTAATATTGGCCTTACAAAATGCATTGGAAAATGTTTTCTTTTTTTTCTAGAAAAAAATGTGTTGAATTGGTGTGTTTTTGGAGTTTTAATTACAATTTCAATTTTAAAAGGAGTTATGGGGCTAAATGGCCTACTTCATATTAAGTAAGTGGTTGTACTTTAGACTTTTTGAATAACTGGTATTTTTATTAGAGATTGAATTTCATTCACCATGTTGGTCAGGCTGGTCTCAAACTCCTGACCTCCAGTGATCCACCTGCCTCAGCTTCCCAAAGTGCTGGGATTACTTTGGGAGCTACCATGGCTTTGGGAGGCATGAGCTACCACGCCCGGCCTTTTTAGCTTTTTGTTTTATTTTTTCTTTGATTTTTATATTTTCTATTTCATTGATATCTGCTCCTGTCTTTATTACTTCCTTCCTTTTATTTGCTTTGGATTTATTTTGCTCTTATTTTTCCAGTTTCTTGAGGTGAGAGCTTAGATAGCTGATATGAAACTTTTCCTTTTTTTTTTTTTTTTTTTTTTTTAAATTGAGACAGGCTCTCACTCTGTCACCCTGGCTGGAGTGCGGTGGTGTGATCACGGCTTACTGCAGCCTCAACTTCCCTGGCTCAAGTGATCCTCGCACCTCAACCTCCCTTCCTGAGTAGCTGGGACTACAGATGTGAGCCACCATGCCTGGCTAATTCTTTAAAATTTTTGTAGTGACAGAGTCTCACTATTTTGTCCAGGTTGGTCTCGAACTTCTGGTCTCAGGTGATCCTCCTGCCTTGGCCTCCCAAAATGCTGGGATTTTAGGACTGAATTTTAGGATTCAGACTGCACTCCATCCAGTCTGAATTTTTTAGGATAAAAGAAGGATAAAACTGGTGTAAATTTGGAGTCATTTTAATTAAATTATTCTTCTTAATATTGATGCAACTATTCTAAATGAATAAAATATTAGCAAGCTGAATCCAGCGGTATATTAAAAGAAAATATCAATGCTCAATAGGGTTTTCCCTTAGGGAGCCAGGTCATTAATATTAGGAAACAGACAGGCACCGTGGCTCATGCCTGTAATCCCAGCCACTTGGGAGACTGAGGCAGGAGGACTTCTTGAGCCCAGGGGTTCAAGGCCGCAGTGAGCTATGATTGTACCACTACACTCTAGCCTGCATGACAGAGTAAGACTCTCATCTCTAAGAAACAAAACAAAATATTAGGAAGCAATCTAATTTATTACAGTATTCAGTCAAAGGAAGAAAAACTATACAATTATACCAATAGGAATGAAAAGGCGTTTCACCAAATGCAGCATCCTTTCTTGATTAAAACAAATAAAACTCTTACTAAAAATTAGAACAAAAGGATATTCCTATAACATAATAAAAGTATCTGATTCAAACAAAATAAAGAAATGGGACCTTATTAAACTAAAATCTTCTGTACAGCAAAAGAAATAATCATCAGAGTAAACAGACAACCCACAGAGTGGGAGAAAATATTTGCAAACTATGCATTTAACAAAGGACTAATATCCAGAATCTACAAGAAATTCAAACAAATCAGCAAGAAAGAAACAAATAATCCCATCAAAAAGTGGGCAAATGACATGAGTAGACATTCTCAAAAGAAGATATACAAATGGCCAAGCAACATATGAAAAAATGCTCAACATCACTAATTATCAGCAAAATGCAAATTAAAACCACAATAAGATACCACCTTACCCCTGTAAGAATGGCCATTATTTAACAAATTAAAAAACAATAGACGTTGGCTGCATGTGGTGAAAAGGGACCATTATACCCTACTGGTGAAAATGTAAATAAGTACAACCTCTATGGAAAACTGTGTGGAGATGTCTCAAAGAAGTAAAAGTAGATCTATGATTTGACCCAGCAATCTCACTACCAGGTAACTACCCAAAGGAAAAATAGTAATATCAAAAAGACACCCATATGCGTATGTTTATTACAATACAATTTGCAGTTGCAAAGATGAAGAACAAATCTAAGTGCCCATTGACTAATGAGTAGAGAAAGCAAATATATACACCATGGAATACTACTCAGCCATAAAAAGGAAAGTATGTCTTTTGCAGCAACTTGAATGGAGCTGGATGCCATTATTCTAAGTGAAATAACTCAAGGGTGGAAAACCAAACACTGTATGTTCTCACTTATAAGTGAGAGCTAAACTATGGGGTATGCAAAGGCAGACAGAGTGGTATAACGGACCTTGGAGACTCAGAAGAAAGAGGAAGGGAGGGAGGTGAGGGATAAAACATTACTTATTGGGTACAATGTATACTACTTGGGTGACAGGTGCATAAAAATCTGACTTCACCACTGTACAATGCACCCATGTAACCAAAAAACCACTTGTACCCAAAAAGCTATTGAAATAAAAAAAAAAGTTTGAAATCTGACTCAAACCAACCACTAGCATTATTTAATGGTGAAAAACCAGAAGAGATATTCTCAATCTTGTTAGGAACAAAAAGAAGATGCCCAACATCAGTATTCTGGAAATGCTAGCCAATGCAATAATATAAGAAAAACATGAGACATAAGAATTGGAAGGGAGGAAGCAAATTTTTACCTACTCACTGTGCAAGTCTAAGCTGTAGTTCCTGCCTCAAACCCACCTTTCTATTTTCTGTCTTTTGCTTGTGGGGTTGAGATTCTGTAAACCACCTTTCTGTCTTTCTGGCTGGCTCTATGTCAGGTTCTGCCCATAGAGAACAATGGAGGGAGACTACAAGGCTTGTGGAGGTGAAGGAAATACACCTTCTGTTTGCTTCCTACTCATAAATGCCCTTCTTTAGCCTCTCTATCATGGCAGCAACAGTTTTTTCTTATAGCAGGAGATGACTCCAGTTTTCAGTTTTTCCTTTCTTTTTTTTTTTTTGAGACGGAATCTCACTCTGTTACCCAGGCTGGAGTGCAGTGGTGCGATACTCACTCACTGTAACCTCTGCCTCCTAGGTTCAAGTGATTCTCCTGCCTCAGCCTCCCGAGTAGCTGGGATTACAGGCATGTGCCACCACACCCGGCTAATTTTTGCATTTTTTGTAAAGATGAGGTTTTGCCATGTTGGCCAGGCTGGTGTGGAACTCCTGAGCTCAAGTGATCCACCCACCTCAGCCTTCCAAAGTGCTAGGATTACAGGCATAAGCCACTATGCCCAGCCTGGTTTTTCTTATTCTTGCAGAAACAAACTCATCAAGACTGTCAGAGATGCCAGTACTGTCTGTCACTCACCCCTTCCTCAGACATATGTTTCCAGCCCCATGGGCCATTCCTCCAAGTGTCTAAATGTTAATAATTTCAACCTTTTTCTTCTGCTTGCCCAACTTTACAAGTAATATCTGCCTCTGCAGTCTCTACCTTCATGATATGTTAGGATCATCTTTCTGCTTTATTGGTTTTTCCATGCCTAATTAACAATTCCTTTTATTAAATTATCTGTTAAAAATACTGATGTAGTTTCTGTCTCCTGACCGGTCCCTGGCTGGTACACCAGCTTATAAGATAGTTTTATATGGTAGCTGGTTATAAAAGAAGTATCTGAAAAAATTAACTTTCATACCAACACTAACTAGTTAAGAAACATGATTGGGTGTTTATCTGAAATTCACATGTGATTGGGTATCCTGCATTTTTTTTTTTTTTTTTTTTTTTTTTTTTTTTTTTTTTTTTTTGAGACGGAGTCTCACGCTGTTGCCCAGGCTGGAGTGCAGTGGCGCGATCTCGGCTCACTGCAAGCTCCGCCTCCTGGGTTCACGCCATTCTCCTGCCTCAGCCTCCTGAGTAGCTGGGACTACAGGCGCCCGCCACCGTGCCCGGCTAATTTTTTGTATTTTTAGTAGAGACGGGGTTTCACTGTGGTCTTGATCTCCTGACCTTGTGATCCGCCCACCTCGGCCTCCCAAAGTGCTGGGATTACAGGCTTGAGCCACCGCGCCCGGCCTGGTATCCTGCATTTTTATTTGCTACAGTTAGAAACCCTGAATATGGAGAGCCTGCTCCAAGTGTTTTGGGATCAAGGGATGGGGTAAGTGTTGATGGGGATGCTGTATCAATGGTTGGGTCCTACACAGGGCTACTGGCATCATGAAAGTGTTCTGTTCCAAAGCTCGGATTAGCACACTAGGACAAGCCAGGGTTGAAGATAAGTGAATGCTTTACAAAGATGGTATTTGAAGGGCAGTGGATTTCCCAGGAATATTATCCACACACATTACAGTATATTGGACATAATGTCAGCTCTACCTATTCTCTCCAGAATTCTTGTCTTATTATTTGTTTTTGTCAAGTCACTCAAATACACCAATTCACTGCTGTCTCAGAGCCACCCCCATTAAACTGACCTCTGACTACAGTGGTACTAGTTGAGTCCATGAGGCCAATAAACTTGGGGGCCTTGTGGGCTGAGGGGGAAGGAGCCAGGCCACCCGGAACCGGCCTGAGTCAGTCTTTCTGGGAGTAATGTCTCTCCTGAGGGAGGTGAATGAACTCTGTTCTCACCCAGCTCACAAGCCACGTTTTCTTGGTGGCTCTAAGAGTGCATTCGCCTCCCTCGAATGGCTTGGGTCACAGAACAGCTTGTTCTTGTTTGTTGAATGATTGCACCAGGGAACTTCCACCACCACTACCAGCACCACCACCATCCCCTTTAAATTACAAAACACAGAAATTCAAACATTTAGGTTCAAGTTTGTATCCAAGAAAGGTCTGGAAAGACCCTGCAAATGTAAAAATAGTTACTCTGGGAGAATGAGATTAGGAGGTTGGGTAGTGGGAGTAAGGCAGTGCTTTTGTTTATTTATTTATTTAAAAACATTTTATTCACTTCTGCATTGCTTGAAAACAAAAGCTTTTACAAAGAGAATGTAATATTAATAATTTGTAACAGACCAGTAACAAAGCAATGACAATAGAAACAAAATTTGAAAATAAAACCCACCCCCAAACACAACTATTTTCATCTTTTGAAATATTGTTTCCCCCACACACACAATTTTTGCAGTTCATAGGATGTGAGCTATTTTTTTTATTCTGCTGTGTTCCTTAACATTTTACTACAATTTTTCTTTGCATTGCTAAAAATTCTTTCTGAGCACACCCTTTTCAGGGCTGGAAGGTGGCTTTGAGGACAGCTTGTAGCACAAGCTTGTCTTTCCTCAGCCCTGCCTTACCCAGCTAAGGAAGGTGGAGGTGGGGAAGGGGTTAGTTTATCTTGGGCAAGTTCCTTCTTTTCTCTGGGCCTCAATTTTGGTGTGTATATGTGTGTGTGTGTGTGTGTGTGTGTGTGTGTGTGTGTGTGTGTGTGTGTGTGTGTTTCCATCTGGAAAAAAGGGCACTGGAAGCAGGTTCTCTTAGGGTCTCTTTGAGTTCTCATCTATTACCTTCACCAAGCACATCATAAATAAGGATCATTTGGACATAATTCTTTGTAAATCTTTATTTAATCCACCAGCCTTCCTGTTTCAAGATCACTTGGCGCAATGCAGTTCATTTATCCTCATAATAAATACCTGGCAGTGGACCGAATTTTCCCTTTCATAGATGGAGAAACTGAGTCCAGAGGTGTGGGATGGAGGTGTGGGATGATTTACCACAGTTTCGGCCTCTTATCAGGGCAGCCCTGGGGTTCGGCTGCCGGTGCTGAGGGTGATGCATAGCTGACGGGGTCGCCGTGGCGTGGACATCATGGCGGCTTACATATGACCATTGCACAGATCCATCATGTGCCTGCCGCCTCCCTTTTTTTCCTCTTTGGACTTCAAGTCACTATTTCTCTGTGACATTTCTGTGGAATCTATTCATGAATAAACCTTTGGAGCCAACAGACACACACACACACACATGCACACACACACGACAATTTGGTCACGCCTAAGAGGCAGATAAAGCTGGAGCGAGCCTGAAAAAGGAGCTGCAGATAAAAAGTCCAGTATCGGGGCAGGTAACACCCAATTACAACACAGCAGTGTTGACTTACACTTTTCCTTATCGGGGGAATCAGGTATTCGTGTAAATCAGAAAAGGATTTGATGGATACCAGTGCATTGGAGTCTCTAGCCAACGGACAGGTTTGGTTAAACAAAATATATATTCTTCTTATCTGCAGTGGCGACTATCACTGCAACTCTCCGTCTCCCCTCTACTCCTCCGAGCTCTATAAAAACGAGGGCCTTATCTAGCGTTTGTAATAGGCTCATGTCTAGCAGGGTCTGTGCTAAAATCACTCTGACAATGCCACAGCTCAGGCCCAGCCCAAGCCATTTTGGCAGACAGATGATTTTCCCTTATCTCCAATTGTCTTGGCAGTAAATGCCTTTTTCTTAAGATGCTTGTTTAGACTACCCAGGGGAAAAGAACAGGTACCGTCTCTCTAGATGGAATAAGCCTTTAAGAAGTGGAGTCTCACAAACTGATGCACTTGTTTCTTTTTTCTTTTTTCTTTTTTCTTTTTACAGGTGGTTTTCTTTTTTTCTTTTTTTTTTTTTTACACTCTTTTTTTTTTTTTTAATACTTTAAGTTCTAGGGTACATGTGCATAACGTGATGCACTTGTTTCATGCAGTTTGAGGGCCGTGGTGCAGAGAGAGCACAGACTCCAAGAGGAGGTTGTTCCTGCATCAGGTCGGTTGCAAACACCTGCAGAAAAAAATAATGCCAGTGACAATTGTGTGACACGGGGAGCCTTGGGTAAGGCAGGAAGTCTTCAGTTGGATGATAAAGAAATAAGGCAAGATGGAAGCAGAAAGGTGATGAAGGTCAAAGGAGGGAGAGTAGTTTACATGAGACATGAGGAAGTTGCTGAAATTTGGGGACCACTTTTCATCTCTGAGATGGTTGGTATCAGGCTGAGGGTTGTGAGGGGATGCAGTGTGGTGGAGTGAGAGGCCTGTGCCGGGCTCTGCTCCTAACCTGCTGAGAGACCGTGACCAAGCCCCTCCAACTTACCGGCTTCAGAGCTGGTCTTCCGTGAGTGTGATCCACACTGCCTGGTCCCGGGGATGCAGGAAGGCAGCGACACACTCCTTCTTTGCTCCCGCTGGAGTCACGCGTCCCTGGGACCCACCCTGGACGAGCACAGGCGGTTAGTCAGCCTTGAATTTGCCATTTCTCTCACTTCTAGGTGCTCTTGGTTGAATAACAAGGTGGTCAGAGTGAAAATCCTGGGGGTGGCTTTTCAGTCACCCAGTGGAACATCCTGTGTGAACTGGCATGTCACCTCTATCCACCCAGAGCAGTGTCTAATCTTATGCTTCAACCCCCCGCCCCCCAGTGAAATGGGCGCCTCGCTCTCCCTGGGTAACTTCTTCAGAACTTCGTGGGCCTGTCTGCGTCTTCCCACCAACTATGTAGTCTAAACTCCCCTTTCTAAGTTTTGATTTGCATTTCCCTAATGATTAGTGATGTTGAGCATCTTTTCACGAGTGTGCTGGCCATTTGTATATCTTTTTTGGAGAAATGTCTATTCAAGTCCTCTGCCCATTTAAAAAAAATTGGATTTTTTTTTGTGGTTGAGTTGTTGGAATTTATATATTATGAATATTTACCTCTTATATGTTATATGGTTTCCAAATCTTTTCTCCTATTTCATAAGGTACATTTTTCACTCAAAGAGATGGTGAGGTGGAGTCACGTGGGTATTTTGGAACAGACCAAATTTGCTGAGGTGGGGACCACAGGTCTGGAAGGCTCCTCAGGGAACCAAGGAGCAGGCTGACCCAGCCACTTCCCCAAAGGTACCCTGGGGAGAAAGTCCACTGTGCTTTCCACCGGGCAGCAGCAGGGGCAGGCGGCCTATGGTGCCAGCTGGCGCTTCTTCTGGGAAGTGGGAAAGGGCTGTTAGTTTCATTCTTTTTCACTTACAAAGAAGGTGAGAGAGTCTCCATAGAGGGAAATTCTTGGGAAAGGAGCAAAAGAGTTTTGATGAAGGGAGAAGGACTTCACTAGTCTGGGATCACAGGGAAGGAAAACAGGGAGGTGCAGGGGATAGTAGGGTTCTGGGGATTTGGGGCAGCTCTGGATAGGGACAAGTCACGAGGAGGCCGGGAGTCAGAGGGTAGAGATGGATGAGTGGGGGTTGTAGAGGGCCCTGAAGATGACTTCCCTCGGGTGGACGCCCTGTGGAAGCAGGCAGGATAGGGCTCAGAGTGCTATGAGATTGGCAAGGCATCTTGGATGCCAATTCTTATGGGGGTGAAAGGTAGTATTTCCACTTCTGAACTTGGAAGGTAGAACCCTGCTCAACCTCTCTCTTGAAAAGGAAGTGCCAACGGCCACTTGGTTATTTATTTCTTTTGAATTGTGTCATTTTATGGGGCTGTAAATGAGGATGGCAGGGAATCAGTTAAGAAGGTGGAGCAGGCAACAGCAGAGTCCTTGCCCATGTGGCACTTGCAGTCTAAAGGTGCAGCCAGGACAGCCCGGGCTTGTGGGGGGGACCATGGCTCTACCCTCAAGGAATGACCAAGAGAGGGATCTTCTCCCACAGCCACCAGGGGACAGGCAACAGGGTGACGCAGGTGGCCACAGGTCATCGGAGCAGCCAGATTGAAGCACGGGAGGGAGGACCCAGATTCCTGTCTCCTTTATTTAGGAGACGTGGGAGCGGCGGTGGTTGAGTGGCTGGAGCAAGTGGGCAGAAGCCTCTGTTTTCTCATCTGGAGAATGGTAGCTGTAGGACATCCTTCTCTCCATTATCCCTATGACATAAGTCCTCTGGTCTTCCTGTCTTTCGGCACGTGGCTCCACCCCCTGGTTCGATAATCCTCAGGGGGACTTGGTGCGATACAATCGGATGTGTCCCAGTCTCGGGGGCTTATGTTCCCGTCAGTGGATCCAGATTTTCTCTGCATTTCCCATAAATCCCCTCTCCTCCCCCACCTGCCCACGCCATGGGGTGCCTTTGCAACCTGTAGGGCTGCCACCCTCTTCTGCTCTCCTTTGCCGATGCCATTCCTCTTGCTTCACAAAGCATCAGGGACGTCCCAGGTCTGTGTGAGACCGGCTCTACTAAAGTCTAGGGAGGTAACAGAGAGGGAAGCTCACCTTTCAGGACCACACAGCACACGGATCTAAATCGAATATTGGACATGATTGCCCTGGGGTTCCTTGGCCGCCCCCTCAGCGGATTTTGCTCTGAGATCCTTTCCTCTCAGGCCCCCAGGGGCTGATGTGCTGCCCTTACTCTCCCCACTCTCCTCCTATTCTCACCTTTTCTCTTCCCTGATTGAGGCTGCCTGGAAACCCGGCATTCCTTCCACTTTATCATGCATAAAGAGGCAGCTCCGAGTCAGGCTGCCTGGCCTCTACAGGCCACAGCTGGGGAGGGAGGGCGGGGCCACTCACCTTTCTCTTCCCGGAAGACCCACGCAGGCGTCTTCTGAGTAGGAAAGACGGTCATGTGGCAAAGCCTGGAGAGCGCAGAGCGCTGCTTGGACATAGGAGCCATCCTCATGTTTACCTGCCTGTGGGTTGCTTCCAGGGCTGTGTGGGCCTGGAGCTGTAGCCAGACAGCTGTGAGTGGTAACCAGATGTCCCAGGGCATTCTCATCTGTCCTCAGCTCTGCTACTGGACGGGAACTGGACTCATTCTCAAAGGCTTGGGTATGGTCCTCCCAGCACCGAGGCTGAAGTCATGGACTGAGAGCTCCACGGCCAAATGTGCAGACAGACGTTGATTTTCCATTGGTTACACGCTGGTTCTGGGGCCAGAATGCTGCTGGGGTGAAGGACCCAGACTCAGCAGGCAAGCTGTCAGCACATGGCTCCTGGCTCTGCCTCACATTAGCTGGGTGACATGGGAGAGTTAGCCACTCTATGCCTCCTGTGAAGAGTAACAGTAATAATGGCCCACCTTACGGGGTTGTTGTGAAGATTAAATGAGATACTGTATGGAAATGAATTCGCTACATAGTGAGTGCTCCATGAAATTTAGCTACTATTATACTGATGGTCCCTGGCTTGGAGAACTCATAGCCAGTGCACAGCTAGATATGTAATGTCATTAAGGAAGAAAAGCCCATTTGTCTTCACTGTGCTCCACTTCTGTCCTCTTCCAGACAATACTCAGAAAACAGGTCTGACTCCATTCTCCTCAATCCTGCCTCCCTTCCCTCCCCTGTACCCTCTCCCTACTGGTAGCTGAGGTAGGTGTAGGGTGCTGAAGGGCTGCTGGCCTGGCTCCAATAGCACTATGATCAGGAGTAGGGGGAAGTGGGATCAGTTGGAAAGACGAGCAAATGACTGGCTGTAGTGGGCACGGAGCTGGGCATAACTGAGGAGGCTGTTAGGCACTGCCATGGGCATTTATGACTCTTCCTTGGAAGATTTAAAGAAAAGAAGAGAGACATCTGTCTTTTGGGGACAGGTTTAGAAATCACATTTTCTGGAAAGTGGCTGGGAGGATGTCCCAAGCCTTCTGATTTTGTTTCATGCTTGGCAGAAAATGCCCCTCACCATTGGATATCACCTTGGACAAGGCTGCTGGTGGCAGGTGGACCAAGGGAGGCTTCCTAGAGGAGGAAGTGAGTTATAAAGGACGAATAGGAGTTTGAATTGGATGATGCCAGAGGAAGGCGTTCTGGGCACAAAGACCAGCACCTGCTCATGCAGGTGATCTGTCCCATCCTTTCTGTTTCTGGTACAACTGTACTGTGTTTGCTGCAGTCCAAGTTTCTCTAGGGCCTGCTTAGTTTATTCCCACTGGCTGAGACCTGGTCTGTTGTTCTAGGAAGTGTCACCAGGGTTGTTTTGGTGGCAGTGCTCACTGGGAAAAGGTACAGCCTTATAATCCACAAATTCAAATACTAAAGATCTTGGGGGAAGGGTGGAGAGTGCATGGGTAAAGGGAACAGCAGGAAGGCACAAGATACAAGCGTCTCTACAGAGGGACAGGTTGAAACATTTAGGGTGATTAATATATTTACCCTGTGATCATGGTGATGGTTTCATGGGTTTCAACATGTGTCAATACTTATCAAATTTTACATTTAAATAGGTGCAGTTTATTGTATATCAGCTTTACTTCCATAAAGCTGTTAAAAAGAATATAGATGCCTCAAAAATTTTAGTTGCTTTAAAAGTGTATGTTTCTAAAGCATAAAACTAACACAGGATAATCAGAAATTTAAAAATTTATGAAAGCAGGAAAAAGAAGATCAATCACTCATTTCATTTTTGTGTATGTTGGGGGGATCGTTTTTACCATAAAAAAAGACATCCAGGGCTCACCAGTGAGCAAGACTCTAGTCCCAGCTCCAGTGGGCCAAGATGCTTCATCGAACTGAGCAGAGTCCCCTGAGGGCTTGTGTCCTGCAAATGTCCAGCTGCTCCCACTCAGTGATTGCAGTGTGGCAGGTCTGAGAAGGAGACCCAGAATCTCAAACCCAGTGACTCATGTTATTCTGTTCCAGCCGGTCCACAGTCCACTCTTTGAGAAATGCTGAAATAGGGAATAATCACAAATCCCTTCATCTATTTTCCTTTGGTCATAACCGTGCTAAAAATCCCCCTGTTTACAGATGTGGAGTTGCCACTGTGTCTTGAGATAGAACTATCTAGCTCTAGTCTTGGGAAGTCTTGTAGTAACAGCAGCAGAACTGGTAGGATTATTAATAGTAGTAATGGTGGTAGTAACATTAATGGTAGTAATAGTAGCAGTAATTTTAAAAATTTTTTAATTTTTGTGGGTACATAGTAGGTGTATATATTTATGGGGTACATGAGATATTTTGATACAGGAATGCAAGGCATAATAATCACATCAGGGTAAATGGGGTATCTACCACCTCAAGCATTTAACCTTTATTTGTGTCACAAACAATCCCATTATACTCTTTTAGTTATTTTTATATGTACAGTAAGTAATTGTTGACTGTAGTTACCCTGCTGTTCCTGCTGTTGACTGTAGTCACCGTAGATCTTATTCATTCTAATTATACTGTTGTCCCCACACTGCCTCTCGCCACACCCAGCCTCTACACTCTATCTCATTTCATCATTCTACCTCTATGAGTTCAATTGTTTTAATTTTTAGCTCCCACAAATAAATAAGAACATGTGAAGTTTGTTTTTCTGTGCCTGGCTTATTTCACTTAACATAATGACCTTCAGTTTCATCCAGTTGTTGCAAATGACAGGATCTTATTCTTTTTTTTATGGCTGAATAGTACTCCATTGTTTATATGTACCCATTTGGTTTATTCATTTGTCTGTTGATGAACACTTAGGTTGTTTCCAAATCTTGGCTATTGTGAATCATACTGCAATAAACATGAAAGTGCAGATATTTCTTCAGTATATTGATTTCCATTCTCTTGAGTATATTCTTAGCAGTAGGATTGCTGGATAATATGGTAGTCCTATTTTCAGTTTTTTGAGGAACCTCAAAACTGTTCTCCACAGAGACTGTACTAATTTACATTCCAACCAACAGTGTACAAGGGTCCCCTTTTCTTCACATTTTTGCGGGCACTTGTTACTGCCCGTCTTTTGAACAAAAGTCATTTTAACTGGAGCAAGATGATATGTCATTGCAGTTTTGATTTGCATTTCTCTGATGATCAATGCTGTTGAGCACCTTTTTATATACCTGTTTGCCATTTGTATGTCTTCTTTTGAGAAATGTTTATTCAGATCTTTTGTCCATTTTTTAATTGCATTATTATATTTTTTCCTGTAGAGTTTTTTGGGCTCCTTACATATTCTGGTTATTAATCCTTTGTCAGGTAAATATTCTGCAAATATTTTCTCCCACTCTACAGGTTGTCTCTTCACTTTGTTGATTGCTTATTTTGCTGTGCAGAAGTTTTTTAAATTGATGTGATCTCATTTGTCTGTTTTTGCTTTGGCTGCCTGTGCTTATGGGGTATTACTGGAGAAATCTTGGCCCAGTCCAATGTCCTGGAGAGTTTCTCCAATGTTTTCTTGTAGTAGTTTCATAGTTTGAGGTCTTAGATTTAAGTTTTTAATTATTTTGATTTCATTTTTGTATATGGCAAGAGATGGGGTCCAATTTCATTCTTTTGCGTATGAATATTTGGTTTTCCCAGCACTGTTTATTGAAGAGACTCTCCTTTCCCCAATGTCTGTTATTGGTACCTTTGTTGAAAATGAGTTCACTGTAGATGTGTGAATTTGTTTCTGGGTGCTATATTCTGTTTCATTGGTCTGTGTGTCTGGTTTTATGCCAGTACCATGCTGTTTTTGTTACTATATCTCTGCAGTATAATTTGAAGTCAGGTAATGTGATTCCTCCAGTTTTGTTCTTTTTGCTCAGGATGGCTTTGGCTTTTGTGGTTGGTCTTTTGTGGTTCAATACAAATTTTAGGATTGTTTTTTCTATTTCTGTGAAGAACGTTATTGGTGTTTTGATAGGGATTGCATTGAATCTGTTGATTCATTCTGGTAATATGTACATTTCAACAATATTGATTCTTCCAATCCATGAATGTGGAATATCTTTCCATATTTTGTGTCCTCTTCCATTTCTTTTGTTAATGTTTTATAATTTTCATTGCAGAGCAGAGATCTTACAGTTCTTCAGTTAAGTTTTGTTGTTGTTGTTGTTGTTGCTGTTGTTGTCTCAACTACTCTCTGTCTCTATGATATCTTTGGTTAAGTTAATTCCTAGGAATTTAATTTTATTAGTAGCTATTGCAAATGGAATTACTTTCTTGTTGTCTTTTTCAGATTATTTGCTGTTGCCATATAAAAATGCTACTGATTTGTGTATGTTGATTTTGTGTCCTGCAACTTTACTGTATTTGTTGATCAGTTCTAATAGCTTTTTTTTTTGCTGCAGTCTTTAGGTTTTTCTAAATATAAGATCATATCACCTATAATCAAAGATAATTTGACTTCTTCCTTTCCAATTTGGATGCATTTTATTGCTTTCTCTTGTCTGACTGCTCTGCTAGGACTTCCACAGCAGTAATGTTAGTGGTAGTTGATATGGTTTGGCTCTGTGTTCCCACCCAAATCTCATGTTGAATTGTAATCTCCAGTGTTGGGTGTGGAACCTGATAGAAGGTGATTGGATTGTGGGGGCAGATTTCCCTCTTGCTGTTCTCGTGATAATGAGTGAGTTCTCATGAGATCTGATTGTTTAACAGTGTGTAGCACTTTCCTTTTCGCTCTCTCTCCCCTGCTCCACCATGATAAGATGTGCTTGCTTCCCCTTTGCCTTCTGCCATAATTGTAAGTTTCCTGAGGCCTCCCAGTCATGCTTCCTATTCAGCTTGTAGAACTGTGAGCTGAATTAAACCTCTTTTCTTTATAAATTATCCAGTCTCAGGTAGTTCCTTATAGCAGTGTGAGAATAAACTAATACAGTAGTAATAACTCACATTTATTGGGCACTTACTAATAAATACATCCATGGCACTGTTTCAAGATCTCTACATGTGTCATTTCAGTGCTAGTCGTTAGGAGCAAGTTCCTGCAGGTAGATGTTTAGGTATAAATTTAGTCCTGCCACTGCTAGTTCAATAGCCTTGTGCAAGTTACTTAAAAGCCCTAAGTTTCACATTTCTCCAAAGAAGATATACAAATGTCCAGCAAGCACATGAAAAGATGCTCAAAATCACAAATCATTAGGGAAATGTAAATCACAACCACAACGAGATATTACCTTATCTCCATCTTTGGCGACTGTCAACAGAAAATATGTATTGGTGAGGATGTGGAGAAATCAGAGCCCTTGTGCATTTGTTGGGAGTGTAGAATGGTGCAGCCACTGTGAGAAACAGCATGGAGTTTCCTCCAATAGCATTACCATATAATTCAGCAATCCCACTTCTGGGTATATACCAATAAGAATTGAAAGCAGGGTCTTGAAGAGATATTTGGATACCAGGCTCACAGCTGCATTACTCACAATGGCCAAAAGGTGCAAACAACCCAAGTGTCCATTATGGGTGAATAGATAAAGAAAATGTACATAAATGGAATATTATGCAGCCTTAAAAAGGAAGGAAAATTTGACACATGCTACATGGATGAACCTTGAGGATGTTATGCTGAGTGAAGTAAGCAAGACACAAAAGACACATACTGCATGAGACACCTGGAGTAGTCAAATTCATACAGACAAAGTAGAATGGGGACTGCCAGGGGCTGGGGGGAGGAGACTTGGGAGTTAGTGTTTAATGGGTGCAGGGTTTCAGTTTGGGAACATTGACTGCATAACAATGGGAAGGCATGTGATGCCATTGAGGTGCACACTTAAAATAGTTAATGTTCTGGGTATTTTACAACAATGTTAAAAGAGTTCCAACTTTCTTATCTCTAAAGTTGGGTGAAAAAGCCTTCCCTGCTTTGAATTTGTGACATGTCTAACACCCTCAGAAAATGATCCAGCCCAAAGTCAGTGATCAGTGACACCATTGAAGAGTGTGATGGTCTTTCCTGTCCTTCTGTTGGCTTGTGCTCAGGGATGGTCAGCCCTTGGGCACAGTCCTTCACCTCTCTGGGCCTCAGTTTCCCCACACAGAACAGATGTGGTGGGACCATGGCCAAGGTCCCTCTCCTTCCCTGCAGTGGTGCTCCCCACTGGTTACATGCTGGCATCACCCTTCCCAGGATCTGGAATGAAGATTACTGGGGGCGGGGCCTGCGGATTTTACTCTGCTGCTCCGGATGATGAGGGGTAAAAGACAGGGGTGACCTGTGCTCCCCCCACTGGAGAAGTCTAACTCTGGCATTTGATGGTACTAGCGGGTGTGCACATATGTGCATATATGACCAAATGTGTGTATGTCCACACGTGGGTGTATCCATCTACGTGGCAGGGTGTTGAAGTGGGAAGTCCTAGCGTTGTGTGCGCAGAGGGAGGGGCTGCTTGCTGAAGGTCACAGCCCTCAGTTTGGTCCTCAGATGACGAAGATTGAAGAGTTTCCATGTTTGTCAATGTCAGTGTTTTGTGAATCTTTTCTGCACATTGGAAAACTTTACAAGAATGTGGGTGCCTGAGGCCCACCCCAGAGGCCCTGATTTAATTTATCTGGAGGCAGCCTGGGCTCAGGATTTCGAGGCTCCCTTGGGGTTTGAATGTGCAGCCAGTTGGGAGCTGCTGCTCCTTGGGGCAGACGGAGGCGGCTCCAGCCCAGACTTGCTGGGGCTGTTCCCAGTCTAGGGCTGAGGAAGCTGGTGTGTGTGTGAGGGAGGCTACCTGTAAGCTGTTTATTACCTGCTTGAATTACTGGGTAAATATTGACTGGAGGCTCCGGTGTCCCAGGAGCTACCTGTGGTTACCACGGGCACATCCCTGGTGCAGTGGGATAGATGTGTCTGGCTGGGGCTCTGGATGGGTCACACAGAGGGCAAGGGTGCCCTTGAGGGATGCAGTGGGAGGACCCTCCAGTGGAGAGCCGGGCTTTTCAGACAAGCATGTCCATGTGCAGCAGAAGCCCAGGAGGTGAGGTTGGGCTGAATTTTGCTCATTTGAGCTTTGAGAGCTTTGGCAGGATTTCTAATCTCTCCAAATCACAGTCTCAATCTGTACAAAGATAGCAGCAGCTGCCTGCAGCGTTATTGTGTGGATGAAATGACACCATGGTGCACAAAGCACTATCACACAGCAGTCACTCAATAAACAGGTGTTTCTTTTTTTCTGGATGAGAGAATCGGTGGGCCGCCTGGTCTGTGGTAAGGTGCCTTGGCCTTCTTGCTGTGAGTCGTGGCAATCCCATGGCTCCGGGGCAGTGTGGGGAAGAGACTGAACTCCTCTCCTGGGTAGGGGCTGAACTGTGTCTGCCCAAAATTCGTGTGTTGAAGTTCTAACCCCCTGTAGCTCAGAATGTGACTGTATTTGGAGGGTCTTTAAAGAAGTAATTAAAGTTAAACGAGATCATTAGGGTGGGTCCTAATCCAATATGACAGGCATCCTTATAAGAAGAGGAGATGAGGGACATATTCATGCACAGAGGGAAGACCCAGTGAAAACGCAGGGAGGAGGTGACAGTATCTACAAGTCACAGTGAGAGGCCTTAGAAGAAACTGATCCTGCCAACCTTGACTTTGGACTTCCAGCCTCCAGGCTGTGAGGAATACTTTTTGTCGTTAAAGCTCTTCCGTCTATGGCCCTTTAGGCAGCCCTAACTGACAGATATACTTCCCCACCTCAACCCCGCTCCAGCCCTAGAGCACAGCAGTCACAGCAGCACTCACCCTCCTTCCTGCAATGTCTAAATCCGTCATCTCTTCCTTCTCCCTTCCCCCAAGTAACACCAGTCACCAAGTCCTAAAGTCTCCCAGCTTTTCCTCCACTGTAACTCTCAGCCTCCCCGGCCTCCTTCTGTGTCATTGCCATAGCCTGCTCCGCACCACCCTCCACCACAGACATGTTTGTCAGCTTTGCACATGAGCGGTGTTCAGATCCTGATGCATTAGACTCCAGGAGAGTCCAGATCGCTGGGCTGGTTGGCCAGCCCTCCATGGCCAGCCATGTCTCTCCTCCACCACAGGCTGCATGGACATCTGAACAGTGCCCGCATACTTTCCAGAACATGCCATGTTACTCTCACGCCTCTGGACCTCTGGTCTCCATGGCCTGAGACCTTCCTCCCTTTCCTGCTCATCAAACTCCCATTCATCCTTCAAAGGCCTCTTTCCGTGTTTCTCTCCTGGAAGCTCTTCCCTCTTTCCTTCCAGTGCTGTGCACTGGCCTGTGCCACAAGCATGCAGTTTGGCAAAACTTCATCTGTGTGTCTTCCTCCCTGCCAGAGTGTGAGCTGATGATACCAGGGGCCAAGCTTTATTTATCCTCACATCCCAAGCATCTAGCCCAGCAACTGGGGGTATAGTTGGTGCTCAATAGATGCTTCTCAAATGAAGGAAATAAATGAATAGCTTAGACCAGAGGAGTCTTTGTTGGGGAGAAGCAAAGAAGGGATTCTTTGCTGCTGTGCAGGGTAGGCCGTTTAGCAGCATCTCTGGCCTCTGTCCATTAGACGTAGGTAGCACTCCTGCCCCCACCCCTAAGTTGTAACAACCCAAAACATCTCGAGATTGTCAAATGTTCCCTGGGGACAAAATCCCCTGGTTGAGAACCACCGATGTAGGCCTGCAGAGAGTTCAGAATCTCTTGAAATTCACTGTCGGTACATCCAAGTTTAGTAGGACACAGATATTGATTTTATTAGAGCACGAATAAGAGCTAAACAGTAATTTTGGAGGCCTTGTCCTGAAGTGGGTTCTATTAGAAATGGTGGGAGGGAGGGGTCTTTTTCTAGTAATAAGGCTAGGAAGCTTTTTTTCCCCTGAGATTTTGACTTGAATTTCCTGTTAAATTGTGTGCAAAGCCAGTGGAAGAAGATACATTTTCCATACCATGCAGGGGCTCTGAGAGCAGTTGGGATTACAATTTTCAGAAATCAAGTTGGCACCTCTTCTGCCTCCCTCCAATTAAATCACCTCTTTAAAAATCTTTAACTGATTTTCTCCAAAATCGCCTTGTCCCTGGAGCTTCCCGGAAGCTGTAAGAATCATAAAACACTTTGCACAAACCTCCTTTCGCTGGGACAATCCACGAAGTGTGGGGGACACCAAGCATCCCTCTGCATCCTTGCCGTTCATCTGTCTCTCTCTGCACCCAGGGCAGCAGCTTACGGAAGAGCTCCCTCCCTCCCACATTGGTCCGGAACTGCTCAGGTGACCGCTTCCCATGGGGGTGAACTGGACACATTTCTAACCTCCCTGCACTCAGTTTCCCCTTTTGTAAAAGTGGGTGATAATATCCCCTCATCATGACTGTAAAGCAGTGGGCACCCAGCAATGCCACCATCCTCACAGGCCACGGCACAGAACTTGTTTAGGGACCGGGTGGCCGGATAAGCTGCCCCTTCTGACACGAAGCAAATTCTTAGACGAGGAAGCTCCTCTCCTCCGGGGAACTCTCCCGGGCCCACAGGCCCTCCTTCCTAATCACAACATTGGCTATTATGTCTCCTGTTAGACATCAAGTTCCTTTAAAGGGTGGCACATTGGGCCTTACCAGGAGGGCTGCCAGATAAAATACAAGATGCCCAATGAAATTTGAATTTCAAATAAATGACAAATAATAAATTAGCATATGTATGTTTCAAATATTGCACAGGACATACTATACTTAAAATTATTCATCATTTGTCTAATATATAAATTCAACTGAGCAGTTTGTATTTTATGTGAGAAATCTGGCAACCCCCACTTACCAACCATTTACACCTCAGGTAAGTATGTCCATTAGATCCTTTTCAGAGAGGGAGTTTAGATAGAAAGAGAATAAATGTGAGGTTCATGGAACTACCTCTTGGGTGGTAACAAGTATGGTGGCCCTGATGGGTCATTTGGTATGGATTGGCTTACCAGCTGAGTTTTATCTGTCATGAAACAGCTTTTAAAAAAATAAGGAAGCCTAGTTTGCATTGACCCTGTGGCTTCTATATGAAACATGCATGTAAGGCTTCTGTGCTGGACCCCTTTCTCAAGATTTTTGGCAAAAAGGACCAAAAAATAGCTTCTGTGGATATTATTTATTTAGTATTAATGTGGCAAAGCTAGGTCTTAGCTGCTAGACATTTCAAGTAAACAGGATCACGCCACATACAGTTGTTTGAAACCAGAGATTTCCTGTGACCCCCAGAGCTTTAACAAGAACCAGAGAAGTGATTATTTATAGAAACCTGTTAATTTTCCCTCCTCCCCCATTTAATCCCAAATACAACAAATCCCGGAACGTCTGCAGACAGTGGCTTGTTTGATGGATGAAGCCAGGGGGCCATCCCCCAATGCAGTTGTGCTGATGAGTGGAGGCTGGGGTGGGTGCCATTCCGTATACGATAATTTCAAGAAGCTTCAAACACAACGAATGAAGAAAAACATTAACCCCCAGCACACGATGTCTTTCGGTGAAGGCTCTTTGAGGGCTTTGCAAATCTCTTCTGACCTCAGCAGCTTCAAAGAGTTCCCAGGCAGAGACGGAAGCACGGTGGCTCCTTCGTATTTCTCCTGGAGCAATCTGTTGTCTCCAGACCCTGAACATTTGCTCATGCTTTGCGGAGCGGACTTTGGCTGAATTCCCTATTGGAGGGGCAACGATTGTGGTAAGATGACCATAAGAAACTTTCCCTTTGTTAAACAAGAAAATAACATCACTTATTTTGCTAGGCTGAGCATTTTCTCTTTTCCTTTCTTTTTTTTTTTTGAGACAGAGTCTCCTCGGCCTCCCAAGTGGCTGAGTTTGTAGGTGTCCACCACCTTGCCCAGCTTTTTTTTCTTTTTTGGTATTTTCAGTAGAGACAGGATTTCATCATGTT
The DNA here is from genome assembly GCF_043159975.1 of Macaca nemestrina. Classification (NCBI taxonomy): domain Eukaryota; kingdom Metazoa; phylum Chordata; class Mammalia; order Primates; family Cercopithecidae; genus Macaca; species Macaca nemestrina. The sequence goes on along the minus strand of NC_092132.1, from coordinate 145,962,050 downwards.
GGCCAGGCTGGTCTCGAACTCCTGACCTCAGGTGACTCACCCGCCTCCGCCTCCCAAAGTGTTGGGATTACAGGTCTGAGCCACCACACTTGGCCTAATTTTTGTATTTTTAGTGGAGACAGGAGTTTCACCATGTTGGCCAGGCTGGTCTCGAATTTCTGGCCTCAAATGATTCCCCCTACCTCGGCCTCCCAAAGTGCTGAGATTACTGGCATGAGCCACTGTGCCTGGTCATTCTGAGCATTTTCTACTGGGATAATATATGCAAGTAAAGTGTAAATTATTGTTGCTGTAGTCAAAAGCTGTAAGAGTATCTGAGTTCAGGCATGTCCCTTGGACCTAGAATACAAGTGTTTTAGTGGAGTGGACTGACCCGTGGTCTACAGGGTCCTCATAATTCCGTATAGCCTCACTCATGATCTGCTACCTCTTTAGGGGAATCTGTGGAGGCCAGCAAGTGTCCCTGGGTCACCAGAGTTGTGATCTTTCAGCTAGTGCTTGTCCAATTACAAGCACATTTTTCTTTTTAAGAATGATAGGGAAAGGACAAGAAGACACAGGAAAAGAAAATACTAGATGCATAGCAAATCTTCAGGATGAGTATTGTCTTGCGACACTTTGTTTCAGGTACTTAATACACACGTGTGTGTATTGGACCGCAGGTAAAGATATATTTGCTACTGTGAGTTGTACTGAAAACAATTTAAAAGAGCTGCCTTAAGCAAAGGCAAATCTGATGTCATCACTTGGGCAGCTTTGAGTCCAAAATCCAGCCAAGGAAGTGAGTGCTGAGAGAGTCATCAGGCGAATTCAGGAATGCCTTCTTGATTAGAGTCACAGGACGGAGTCAGGGCACCAACATGGTGCCCTCAGGCAGGTCTAACCCCAGCTCTTCACTTAGCAGCTTTCAGCCTCTCCAAGCCCCATTTCCTAACCCTCAGTAAGTAGACTGGGTACCAAAAGGGCCCAGGCTTTGCTCAGTGCTAACCTCCAGGGCTCTTTACCTCCTTGACTGTTTTAAGGGAGCCTTTGGCTTCCTCAGTGTAGGGAGGGGCTAAGGCCAGTGCCGAGCCTGTCTTCCCTGCCCTCCACAGGACCCCTGCTCTCACTGATCTGGGTTCCCTCCCCCTGGGGCTCCCACACAATGAATGTCCCTAACATCCTTGGCATGTGTGGGGATAGGAATGTTTTCCAAATGTTTCCCTCTCCTCCTCTGAGAAGTAAGATTCCCCTTCCACGTTTTTACCCATCAGGATGATGTGGGGCACATATTGGGCACTTCAGGCTGGGACTTTTGTTAATAGCAGGATTGGCAAACCCATGCATCTCCCTGCTTCGTCCTCTGAAGAGGATCTCTAGCCACAGAGCCAATGATCCTTCTTTTTCCCAAATGCGTGTCATTTGACTTTGCTATCTCACAGACAGAGTGGACACTCTTCCCTCATTCTTCCCTTCTGTGTTTCCTTCCTGGCTCTTCCCTTTATTTTGTCTTTCCCCATTTCCCTCTAAATCGTGCTGTTTCTGATGCAGCTTCCTAGTTTGTAAATAGGCATACCTATACATATATTTTTACGCTGGAGAAAGCATTTGCAGAAATTAAGTAAAGCCAGTGAAAAACTGTATGGCTTTGACAATTGCATATTGTAAATATGCATTATGTGACTCTTGTTGAAATAGAGGTTCAATCAATCTAATGATCTTCCACTGTGCTTTCTGACTTGATCCCTAATTCTGAGGCTTATTCATCTGAAATAGTTTCTCACTTTTTTGGGGGTGGAGGTGGAGGATCATGCTTTTCCTTATAAATTGCCTTTAGTAATTGTTCAACAAAACATTTAAAGACATTGGCACTAAGTAGTACAAAAGTGATATCACTGCAACTGGTAGGAAGGTATCTAACCAGAAATCAACAGTTTGAAGGGTTTTTTCCCCCAGGGTGTATACTTTACCACCTCTTCTTATAATCATAGTAAAGGTTGTATTGCTGGAATTTATTTAAAAAGCACTATGAAAATATCTTCCTCCCAAAGCCTTGCTGCCTCTCGAGGGTGACCTTTGAGGAGGGAAGCATCTTGGGAACAGCACACATGAAGCAGACCAGCCTCTTCCAAAACCACCTGGGTCAATCTTGATCCTCCCAGAAACAGATGCTCAGATGGAATTAAACACGCAAAGATTTTATTAGGGGAAATGCATGTGTGAGAGAAAATGAGGAAGGAGCAAGAGAATCTGGAACTGTCAGTCTTCAAAGCAAGTTCAAATTGGGTGAAGGAGAGAGGGAGAGACAGTTGGGTGGAAATTGCTCGACCAAGATGCCATCAAAGGCAAGTCTGGCAAAGCAGTCAGGGAATCATCGTGCTCACGCTGGCCACCGGAGGAGCCTACCCGTGTACTCAGTTGTGGCTAGGAGCAGCCGGTGCATGGTGGGAAGGGAGGCTTTCCTAGAGAAGCTGCCCTGGATTTCACAGCAGCAGTGCAGCCTGGTCAGTGAGCGCTGCCCTAGTGGGCAGGTGGGGTGGGAAGGTGTCTGTAAGGCTGATTCTTAAGGCCACGCTGCCTAACCTGACCATTTTCCTACCTACCTGATAGGGAACTTCTGGCCTCTTTACATCCATCCCTGCTTAAAGATACTTTTGCAGTGTGCAAGACTTCCCTGTTTTGTGATTAGCTACTATTCATAGGTAGTCCACAGGTCGATCATGCTGCTTACAGCCCAGCAAATGTGCCTCTTCCAGAGTTTGATTAGCAGGTTCTACAGCTGGAGAAAGCAAACAGCTCAGGGAGTGCACTGAGTTCTGATGGAGTGACTGCTGGGGCCCGGCTTAGGCCCCATATCAGCCTGGGCTGTGTGTTCTCAAGGGAGCAGAGGGGGTAAGCTCCGTTGCGAGAAGTAATGCCCGTTGTGTGTTCTGTAGTGCGTGAGAGGCTAGCCCTGCACTTGGAGCAATTGAGGTGCACCTCACTCTGATCGTGTGGCACAGCCTGGGGAAGCCCCGGGCCTCCTGGGACTCCTGTGAAGGGCCAGTCTCTCTTCCTTATGGCCCTCGCCTTGGCCCCTACATCCAGATCTGTCAGCTTCAGTCACCCTCCTGCCAGTTGGCACGACGTTGGACCCTTCACCTCTTCAAGCAGAAATCTCACCACTCTTGTATGTCATCCGGTTGGTGAATTCACCGCAGCTTTAAGGATCACTTCAGGTACATCCTTCTACCACCCTGCCTCGCCTCCCTCCTCACTCCACGTCCTTTCCAAAAGCCCATGTTCCCTGGAGCCCTGGGTTTCCCCCGACTCCACGCCTCCGACACTCCAGCTCTCTGGGAGTAACTGCATTTACTCTTAAGAGCTTCTTTCCCAGACCCCTCCCCACCAACCCCACCTTTCCCAGGCTCCAAGAATTCTGGGGAGTAAGAGTCTCCTCTCCTTATGATCATTTTTTAAAGATTTCTTTTCTGAAATAATTTCAAACTGGCAAAAAAGTTACAAAAATAGTACAAAGAATCACCACATACCCAGATTTCCCAAAGGTTAACAGCTCACAGAACCACAGTAAAATGAGTGAAACCAACAAACCGACCTGAAGGCACTTTATTGTCTAAATTGCGGGTCCCTTTCAAATTTTGCCAGTTTCCCCTCAAATGTCCTTTCTCTGGTCTAGGATCCAATTCGAGACAGGCTCACACATTGCATTTCATTGTCACATGGCTTTAGTCTCTTTTAATCCAAATTCTGGCGGCTGGGAGGATTGGGGGTTAGCAACATTTTTCTGTGAAAGACCAGATACGAAATGTTTTAGGCTCTGCAGGCCATGTAGTCGCTCTTGCGGTGATTTTTATTGTTTCTAAATGAATGTCTGGCAAATCTAGGCCAGTAGATTCTGTAGATTAAAAAAACACAGTCTCTGAAATAATATTTCCTCATTAAAAGTGTCTGACAGCCATCCACATTTACCCAGTGTGTTTTAAGCAATGCTGGGGTGAGTGAGTGAGACAGTGCCCAGGAGCACTGGCTGGAGGCTCCGCATCCTCACATCCTCGTTTGGACCAGGGGGAGTGGGAGAGTCCTGAGGTTGAGCCCTGACCTGGGCAGATGGGCTTGCAGAGCAGCTGTGTCTGGGTTGCCGGGTCTTCGACATCATTTAGAATGGAGGCTGCTCACGTCTTAGGGGGCTGTTACCCACCCAGCTGTCCCCTCACTGCCCTCCTTCCCTCCCCCAATCGGAATGCCTGGGGAACGGGCTTCACTTCAGATTCCTTCCCAACCCGGACTCATCTTTCCCAGTGTGAGATGCTTGGAATCCCAGACAGGCAGAGTCAGCTGAGGACGGTGGGAGAAGGGGGCGGGGGCGGGGGCGGGGGCGGGCGGGGGACGGTGCGGCGGCGACTAAGCCTCCTTAGCAATCAAAGCTGGCATTGTTCTCAAAGAGTTAACCTGCATACCAGGCTTGCAATTAGCAGGGAATAATGGGGTGTGATGGCTGCAGAACAGCGGCTGGAACTGATTTTCAGCCTCACGGTGAGAAACTGCCCTGCTGACTTCCCTGCCGTATTTCCTGGTAACTTGCTGTGGGCAGGCTCAGTAGAGCAGAAATCCTCGGGGTGGGGGGAGGGAGCAATCTGTCTTCGAATAATTTAAACAATGCAGCTCAGCCAAGCTAAATGGGGCTTATCAAATGTTACACCTCTTAAAGCTGCAATCAGAGGCGGCAGGATATTAACTGTAAAGCTCTGGGTTCTGCCCAGAAAAGCAAGGACCAGACTTGCTACTTAACCGAAAAGAAGGAGGAGTTTGAGAGGTGAGGGGAGAGAGAATGGGATCAGCTTTGAAGCCCAGATCAAGAAGCAGATATTTGAGGACGGGACAGGGAGACAGCCTTTATTGAGAACCCACTGCGTATGGACCTGGCAGCTCTTTTACATAGATTGCTTTCTCTAACCTTTGCCCCAGCTCGGTACACACATATGCTGATATTCATATACATTTTTAAAATTTCTCTAACCTCTGCCCCAGCTCGGTACACACATGCTGTCATTCATATGCATTTTTAAATAGCAGAGCGAATCTCTTGAGACTTGTTCGCTTGCAAAAATGTTAGAAAACCCTGACTCCAACTGGCCTCAGCAAAGGGA